>NW_027362761.1:698903651-699503651 GCF_046119375.1 Phyllobates terribilis
TACATACATACACACCACTAAATAAATGAGCGTGATACCTGGAGATGGCTTATGTAGGTGCATATATATCTATATACATACATACACACCACTAAATAAATAAGCATGATACCTGGAGATGGCTTATATAGGTGCATATATATCTATCTATATACATACACACCACTAAATAAATGAGCGTGATACCTGGAGATGGCTTGTATAGGTGCATATATATCTATATACATACACACCACTAAATAAATGAGCGTGATACCTGGAGATGGCTTATATAGGTGCATATATATCTATATACATACACACCACTAAATAAATGAGCGTGATACCTGGAGATGGCTTATATAGGTGCATATATATCTATCTATATACATACACACCACTAAATAAATGAGCGTGATACCTGGAGATGGCTTATATAGGTGCATATATATCTATATACATACACACCACTAAATAAATGAGCGTGATACCTGGAGATGGCTTATATAGGTGCATATATATCTATCTATATACATACACACCACTAAATAAATGAGTGTGATACCTGGAGATGGCTTATATAGGTGCATATATATCTATCTATATACATACACACCACTAAATAAATGAGCATGATACCTGGAGATGGCTTATATAGGTGCATATATATCTATCTATATACATACATACACACCACTAAATAAATGAGCATGATACCTGGAGATGGCTTATATAGGTGCATATATATCTATCTATACACATTCACACCACTAAATAAATGAGCATGATACCTGGAAATGGCTTATATAGGTGCATATATATCTATCTATATACATACACACCACTAAATAAATGAGCATGATACCTGGAGATGGCTTATATAGGTGCATATATATCTATCTATATACATACATACACACCACTAAATAAATGAGCATGATACCTGGAGATGGCTTATATAGGTGCATATATATCTATCTATATACATACATACACATCACTAAATAAATGAGCGTGATACCTGGAGATGGCTTATGTAGGTGCATATATATCTATCTATATACAAACACACCACTAAATAAATGAGCATGATACCTGGAGATGGCTTATATAGGTGCATATATATCTATATACATACACACCACTAAATAAATGAGCATGATACCTGGAGATGGCTTATATAGGTGCATATATATCTATCTATATACATACATACACACCACTAAATAAATGAGCGTGATACCTGGAGATGGCTTATGTAGGTGCATATATATCTATATACATACATACACACCACTAAATAAATAAGCATGATACCTGGAGATGGCTTATATAGGTGCATATATACAGTATCTATCTATATACATATATACTGACCACTAAATAAATAAGCGTGAAACCTGGAGATGGCTTATATAGGTGCATATATATCTATCTATATACATACACACCACTAAATAAATGAGTGTGATACCTGGAGATGGCTTATATAGGTGCATATCTATCTATCTATGTACATACATACACACCACTAAATAAATGAGCATGATACCTGGAGATGTCTTATATAGGTGCATATATATCTATCTATATACATACATACCACTAAATAAATAAGCGTGATACATGGAGATGGCTTATGTAGGTGCATATATATCTATATACATACATACACACCACTAAATAAATAAGCATGATACCTGGAGATGGCTTATATAGGTGCATATATACAGTATCTATCTATATACATATATACTGACCACTAAATAAATAAGCGTGAAACCTGGAGATGGCTTATATAGGTGCATATATATCTATCTATATACATACACACCACTAAATAAATGAGTGTGATACCTGGAGATGGCTTATATAGGTGCATATCTATCTATCTATGTACATACATACACACCACTAAATAAATGAGCATGATACCTGGAGATGGCTTATATAGGTGCATATATATCTATCTATATACATACATACCACTAAATAAATAAGCGTGATACATGGAGATGGCTTATGTAGGTGCATATATATCTATCTATATACATACACACCAATAAATAAATGAGCATGATACCTGGAGAAGGCTTATATAGGTGCATATATATCTATCCATATACATACACACCAATAAATAAATGAGCATGATACCTGTGTAGCGTCGGCGTCCCTTCCTCCTGCTAGGCAGGGACGCTGTTCCCCTCACCTCTCCGCTCTGTGCCCGGCGTCTTCCTTCCGCTCTGCTGGCAGCGCGCGCTGCTTCCCGGCCCCGGTGCTTAGGGCGCGCGCGCGCTCCCCTCACTTAAAGGGGCCGCGCGCGCCGTCCTAAGGAGTCCCCGGCCAATGGCCGGAAGACTTCACCATATATAAGGCACCTCCTCCAAAATGGAGGTGCCCGAGCAATGTTGTTGCAAAGCCTTCACTCTGCTTCAGCCCTCAGGTCCTGTTTCCAGTTACCTGCCAGTCACCTGCCAGATTCCTGCCTGTTACCTGCCAGTCACCTGACAGATTCCTGCCTGTTACCTGCCAGACACCTGCCAGATTCCTGCCTGTTACCTGCCAGTCACCTGCCAGATTCCTGCTTGATACCTGCCAGATATCCGTTTACCTGCTTGCAAGCCTGCGGTCCGACGGTCTGCCTTCCGACACCTGTCAGTCTGTCTATGGACCAGCCTGCCCGCTCACCTGGGATCGCTCGTCTGCTACCTGCCTGCTAGCCTACCTCTAGGCTCCGCCGTCACTTGCCGTGACCACCTGCCTGTCCAGAGACTCTTGTCTGCTCACCTGGGAGCGCTCATCTGCTACCTGCCTGCTAGCCTACCTGGAGGCTCCGCCGTCACTTGCCGTGACCACCTGCCTGTCCAGAGACTCTCGCCTGCTCACCTAGGAGCGATCACCTGCTACCTGCCTGCTAGCCTACCTGGAGGCTCTGCCGTCACTAGCCGTGACCACCTGCCTGTCCAGAGACTGTCCCTGTCACTTGCCGTGAGTACCCGTCCTTCTACCCAGAGACTGTCCCTGTCACTTGCCGTGACTACCTGCCCTTCTACCCAGAGACTGTCCCTGTCACTTGCCGTGACTACCTGCCCTTCTACCCAGAGACTGTCCCTGTCACTTGCCGTGACTACCTGCCCTTCTACCCAGAGACTGTCCCTGTCACTTGCCGTGATTACCTGCCCGTCTTCCCTGGGAGCCACCCGCTTCCTTACAAGGACCGCCCCCTTGTATAGTTGCTCAGAGGTTCCGCCTCCCAGACCCGTTACAACCTGGAGATGGCTTATATAGGTGCATATATGTCTATCTATATAAATACATACCACTAAATAAACGAGCATGATACCTGGAGATGGCTTATATAGGTGCATATATATCTATCTATATACATACACACCATTAAATAAATGAGCGTGATACCTGGAGATGGCTTATATAGGTGCATATCTATCTATCTATATACATACACACCACTAAATAAATGAGCATGATACCTGGAGATGGCTTATATAGGTGCATATATATCTATCTATATACATACGCAGACCACTAAATAAATGAGCGTGGTACCTGGAGATGGCTTACCTATATACATACACACCACTAAATAAATGAGCATGATACCTGGAGATGGCTTATATAGGTGCATATCTATCTATCTATATACATACATACACACCACTAAATAAATGAGTGTGATACCTGGAGATGGCTTATATAGGTGCATATATATCTATATACATACATACCACTAAATAGATGAGCGTGATACCTAGAGATGGCTTATATAGGTGCATATCTATCTATCTATATACATACATACACACCACTAAATAAATGAGCATGATACCTGGAGATGGCTTATACAGGTGCATATATATCTATCTATATACATACACACCACTAAATAGATGAGCGTGATACCTAGAGATGGCTTATATAGGTGCATATATATCTATCTATATACATACACACCAATAAATAAATGAGCGTGATACCTGGAGATGGCTTATATAGGTGCATATATATCTATCTATATACATACACACCACTAAATAAATGAGCATGATACCTGGAGATGGCTTATATAGGTGCATATATATCTATCTATATACATACACACCACTAAATAAATGAGCATGATACCTGGAGATGGCTTATATAGGTACATATATATCTATCTGTATACATACACACCACTAAATAAATGAGCATGATACCTGGAGATGGCTTATATAGGTGCATATATATCTATATACATACACACACCACTAAATAAATGAGCGTGATACCTGGAGATGGCTTATATAGGTGCATATATATCTATCTATATACATACACACCACTAAATAATGAGCGTGATACCTGGAGATGGCTTATATAGGTGCATATATATCTATCTATATACATACACACCACTAAATAAATGAGTGTGATACCTGGAGATGGCTTATATAGGTGCATATATATCTGTCTATATACATACATACACACCACTAAATAAATGAGCATGATACCTGGAGATGGCTTATATAGGTGCATATATATCTATATACATACACACACCACTAAATAAATGAGCGTGATACCTGGAGATGGCATATATAGGTGCATATATATCTATCTATATACATACACACCACTAAATAAATGAGCGTGATACCTGGAGATGGCTTATATAGGTGCATATATATCTATCTACTGTATATACATATGACTCGCCCCCTGGGCCGTGGGGCACTCGGAGCCGAGCAATCGGGAAACGATGGGGGTAGTAGTGGCAACCCGGTTCCGTGGCTCAGGGTGGTCAGACCATTGGTAGTCTGCCATGCTCTGTTGGTAATGTCAGACTACTCCACCCGTGGATTGTGGTCAGTGCGAACCGCCGCTGCAAGGCAGACCCCTGGGGCTGATGGTGTATGCAGCTGGGGTGGTGTGACTCCCCACGGGAAGAGTGCGGCCCCAGGGCAGTATAGTAGAAGATGGGGGTGATGGTGTAGGGCGTCCCAGCGCCGTTATTGCTGGAGGAGCAAGGAGCACACAAACAACAGGTTGCAGTCCAGGGTCTTTACTAGAACAGGTGAACTGACCCACAAACAGGCACGGCTAGGAGAATGGGGGCCTGGACGTCTGAGAGCAAACGGGAAATTGACCCTGGTCAGGGTGAGGGTGTAGGCCTACCGTGCTCTCTGCGCTCCTTCTGGCTATTTCCTCCTTATAGGGTAACAGCCCACGTTCCCGAGCTCACCGTGTCTTCTCTCCCGTATGGCCTGCAACTTGGGTCCCTTTCTATTCCCGGCCTGGTGCGGCTTTGCTGGTCCCTTCTGGTGTGGCAGAACCTCCGGGCTTCTTAGGCCAAGGAACATACAGTCCCCTGTGGACTGGTTATCTGCTGTAGGACGTGGAATCCTCACAGCCTCAGACGCCAAAGTCTTGTAAATTGGGTTCTTTGTCTGCCAGAACAGGCGCACTTCACCTCTTGTCCCTGGCTTGTGGCTCTCCTACCGCCACACGTCCTCTTAGGGTGCAATACAACTGTCTCTCTCTGCTCTGGGACACCTCTCAATCCAGAGACAGGTCGTCCAGTTCTCCCTAACCCTGCCCTCAGTTCCAGCTTTTATAGGGGCCGCCTGCTCCCCCTACTGGCCTGAGGCAGGAGGTATTGCATGCTAATGTTCCCCTGACTAGAGAACCTCCCCCTTGCTCTCAGACACAGCTTTATTATATTTGTGGCATCCAGGCCAGGGTGACACATTCCCCCCTAGTAGAATTTAGTACTCCGGGACTAAACAGTAAACAAAGATAATATACATGACTATAAAACATTAGTAGACAAACGACGCACAGATTGAGTTCTTAAGGTCACAGTGTGGTCTGTGACCGGGTGTCCATATCACCAACACAACGGGGAGCCTTAACCAGGTGGGGGTCTGTCCTACCCCAAGTCCTCTACAGTCTTAGTTCATTCCTTGATCAGTCTCCGAACGCAGTCCATACAAATTCCCGGTTATTAAAAGTCTATAACCTATGAGTCCGTACGGTAACTGTAAGAAACTGAAACACAGAATTACCAATCTTGCATGTAACTTTGCAAACATTTCAACACTTGGCAACAGGGTTATTTAAAATTTTAGTGCACCCTATATTCTCCAGCGAGCGGGTATCTGCCCCTTTGTGCTCCTGGTTGACCTCCTTAACCCACTGTCTGGTGGTGGACCGACCTGGCTTTCCCCACTAGCGTTAGGGGTACAGCTACCAGCTGGGTGTACAGGTAGGGCAGGCAGCTGTCTGCGGGTCCTTTGGCTTACCGCAGGCATGGCAGGCTCACTATCAGCAGAGGGTTGACTCTCCTGGGCTGTTGGTACAGGCTCTTCCGCCTCTGGAACTGCTTGCTCTTCTTCACCTTCCGGCTCTGGTGTAGGTTGTTGCTGAGCCGGTTGTAGGAAATGCAGGACGGGTACCACTATGGCATCGTTTATTCGAGTCCAGGACTGAGGGAACTCTCCGAGAACGGTGCTGATCATTTCTTCCTTGTCCTCTGCGGGTTCAAGGTCACTTTGATCCTCTTCTGCGCTAAGGAGTTGCTCGGGGCACCTTTTGAGATGGTCTCTGGAGACGGTACTAGTGGTTTCTCCTCCATCCCTGGTGATCACGCACACCTTCGAGTTGTCATGATCAGACTGCAGTACGGTGTAGGGTTCCCTTTCCCACTGGTCGTCCAACTTATGTAGCCTTCTCTTTCACTTCAGGACCTGCTCACCAGGTTCTAGGGGACCAGCAGGGGCGTGTTGGTTGAAGAGTTTTTCTTGCCTTTCTCTCACCTGGGCCAGGCTCTTCTCCACACTCGGGTAGATATAGCAAATAAGTACATAAAATATAACTTTTATTAATGAAAAGTCTAAAAAGAGATTTATAACATGATGCCCATATGGTGTATCATAAGTAAAAAGATATAAATATCTACGACATAGCTGGACAGAATATCAGGCCCTATTAGGTCCAGTATAAGTAAGAATAATGAAGGTATTCAAGCTATGAAGTCCAAAAAGAGAACCCCATAGATACGCAAAAAAACAAGGTATATCTCACCAAATGCCCATATAACAATATAGACGGTGATTATACCTATATCTGTGTATACCCATAGACAAAACCAGCCATTATTAAATGGTAAATAAGTATACAATCAAATAGAGCTATGAGGGGCCTTCTATTATCATCCAGGCACTCAATCCTCATAAAACATGGAAACATCTCACCTGGGGTCTTTTTATATATATCTGCTCCCCCTTTACATTCCAGGTGATGAGTTAATCCATGGAACATCCCAAGCCGAGGTATACCTCACCAAATACCCATATAGCAATATATACGGTGATCATACCTATATCTGCATATACCCATAGACATAACAAGCCATTATTAAATGGTAGGTATGTATACAGAAATAGAACTATGAGGAGCCTTCTATTACCATCCAGGCATTTAAATCCTCATAGAACATGGAAACATCTCACCCGGGGTCTTTTTATGTCTGCTCCCCCTTTACATTATAGGTGATCAGTTTGTCCACGGAACATCCCGACGCATTTCAATCCTTCATCAGGGGTATATAGTTCCTCTTCATTAAGGGTATATCATTCCTCATTCCAGCATTGGTTCCTTAATCATATCCTAATGCCTCAAGTGGGTACACATTATGCCCTGCTTTATATGCGTGCGTTAAGCCGCGCTCCTTCATAATTACCGCGCTGACCGTGACGTGTTTTCGGTCCCAGAATACCACACTGCCGGAAGTAAACATCACGCGTTACCATGGGCATGGAACGCACTTCCGGTCCCAGAATACCCCGTTACCGGAAGTCAACGTCACGCGTTCCCATGGATATGGAACGCAAGCGTGCTGCTAGGAAACACGCATCACCTTACCAATACGTGGTGCCGCCTCACGCCATGCTGGAACCCACAGATTCCTCCCCCATGCGATCCAGCAATCATATTAAGTGGGATAAGGGATTTTCAACAGCGGGAAAAGGCCACCCTCCGTTGTCCACATCTCTATCAAAGCAAATACCAAAAATAATAATAATGTGTAAGAAGGCTCTATCTGTTAGTCACCAGAAAAACTGCCTAATTGTCTAAGTAAACACGTACAGTTCTCTCCATAAATTTATACAAATAGATCATGGATTAAAAAGGTTTTTATCAAGATAGAAAAGACCATATAAGTGCAATGCTTCGGTATGTTACATGGGGGTTCCCGTGGGACAAATAGTTTCAAAGAATAATGTATTAATCAATCACCAAAGCCACAGCGGACCTCTCAAGAGAAACAGAAGAAAAAGGGGGGGAGGCCCTAATGAAACAACTATAGTAATAACTAATCTGCTTACCCTACCTACGTGGAGGTTGGCACCCTACAAATCCTGCGCAAATGGCGCCCCCACTCTACGGTGGCTTTCCCTATCTACTTAACCCTATTCTGTCCCTATACTGGAAGGAATGGGGCAAAGGAAAGAATCTCATTCATACCAAGTGGGGTAGTGGTGCCCAGGGTAAAGATCCAACGAGTTTCCTTTTGTAAAATGCGTAAATCCCAGTTTCCTCCTCTTATCGAAGGTGTCACCTTTTCAATGCCCATAAATTTAATGACATTGGCATCCCCCTGGTGCATAGTGTTTACATGATTAGCTATTGGGGTATCTTTCTTGTTTTTTATATCACGTAAGTGTTCTAATATCCTTTTCTTAAACTCCCTTCGTGTCTTCCCAATATATTCCAATTTACATATACAAGTCGCTTTGTATATCACTCCCTTCGATTGACAATTTATGAGTTCCCTAATCTTGAACTCCCTCCCCTTGACAAAGCTCCTGAAAGTATTACCCTGGGTCATGGCAGAACATGCCTTGCAGTTATTACACCGATAGCAGCCAGAAACCCCTCGATCCAACCATGTGGGACTACGCTCAGACATAAAATGACTATGGACGAGACGATCCCTAAGGGACCTCCCTCTACGATAGGTAATTTGTGGTTGTGAGGCCAATTTATCTCCAACGTCCTCATCCATACGAAGGATACCCCAATGTTTCTTAAAAATCTGTTTGACCTGTTGAGATTTATTACAGAATCGTGTTATGAATCTAATTGTAGACTCTTCTTGATGTTTGGCTTTTGAAACCAATAGCTCACTTCTCTCTCTCACCAAAGACTCTCTATAGGCCTGATTCAGAACATTTTTAGGGTATCCTCTATCTAGAAATCTGTTTCTCAAGTCCCAAGCTTGTCTTTCATAGTCATTAACATCAGAGCAATTCCTCCTGAGCCTTAAAAATTGACCCTTTGGGATACCTCTCTTGAGTGGGACTGGATGATTGCTTTCCCATCTCAGGAGGGTATTAGTTGCTGTTGGTTTTCTATAGGTTTCTGTCCTTAATTCGCCATTAGCCTCTCTGTGAACCAATACATCTAAAAAGGCCAATTTTGTTCTATTCACTTCCGATGTAAATAGTAGACCAATCGGGTTGTCATTAAGTCTTGCGACGAATTCACGGAAACTATCCGGTGTTCCATTCCATATCACAAAAACATCGTCAATAAATCGCAGCCACATGACAACCCCGTTGGCTAGGTCACACTCATTGAAAACCATGGTTTCCTCCCACCAGCCCAGGAGCAAATTAGCATAAGAGGGAGCACATGGGCTCCCCATTGCTGTGCCCCTGAGCTGGTGGAAATATTCCCCATCGAACGTGAAGACGTTGTTATTGAGACAAAATTCAAGGAGTTTCAAGGTGAACTCATTATGTATAGTGAATTGTCTACCCCTTGATCTTAGGTAGTAGTCAACGGCTCTTAAACCAAATTCATGGGGGATCGAGGAGTATAAGGCTTCTACATCCACACTCCCCAAAATCATTTCTTGCTCCAATACAACACCCTCGAGTTTCCTCAAGAGGTCCGCTGTGTCACGCACATACGAATTTAAAGCTATCACAAATGGTCTCAGAATTTTATCAATATATGTGCCTGCCTTATGTGTGAGGCTGTTAATTCCAGACACAATGGGTCTTGCTTTTAGTGGTTCCAGACCTTTATGGACTTTAGGAAGACCATAAAAAGTCGCTGTAATCGGGTAGGCTGGGACCAGATAGTCCTTTTCATTTTTATCAATCACTTTGTTAATGAAACCTTCCTGTACCAACTCCCTGAGTTTGTTATGTAAATCCTTAGTTGGGTTATGTGATAGTCTCCGATAACCCTTCTCCTGTTCGAGTAACCCCAAACACATTGCACGATAATGGTCAGTATCCATGATGACTAAATTCCCGCCTTTGTCAGACGGTTTTATTACAATATTTTTGTCCCCTTCCAATCTCAGCAAACATTCCATTTCCCCCTTAGATAGATTATGGCTTCGATCGTTTCTACCGTATTCAAGGTCAACCAAGTCTTTTGTCACTAGATTTAAAAATACGTCTATAGAGCAAATGTCACCAGATGATGGTGGTATCTTCTGACTCCTATTCTTTAAGGCCGTAAAAGGGCCTTTTCCATCAATATTGGGGTTTAAATCTCCCAAGTGGTACAGAAGTCTAACGTCCTCCAGTAGATCTTCTTCAATCCCCAAGTCCCTACTACTTTTCTTGCTTTCCCTAATAAAGTGCTTTTTCCATTTTAATTTACGAACAAACAAATGTAAATCCTTAACCACTTCAAAAGCATCAAAATCGGTAGTAGGGACGAAGGATAGGCCCTTGCTGAGGACACACATTTCGTTTTCTGACAACTGTCTTTTAGAGAGATTAATAATCTGAAGCTTTAGTTGGGGCTGTTGAATCTGCTTCTGAGAGGATATTGTAGGTCTAAAAAATTGCTCCTCTGTGGTGATCTCTTACTGGAGCTCCTCCCCTGATTAAATCCTCTACCTCTCCCCCTAATTTTGTGATTTTTACCCTTCCCCTCAGTTTCCGATACCTCAGTTTCCGAAGAAGAAGGGTCAATATCAGTGGTCCTTGTATTTCTAATCACTGGAAAGGTGTAGGCCTTATTATCTTTAAATTCTGCCAGATCTTTACTGAAGAACTTATGTTTTCTCTCTTTTAGATGGAACTGAAAACGTTCAATCGTATTCTGCAAACTCAATTCCTTCTGTATAAATTCTGGCTCTAAGGAAAATTTTTTTGTGACCTCTATCTGCTCTTTCAAAGACTTATTAAGTGTGAATAAAGTTGATTTTTCTTCTTCCAATAGTATCTTCATAAACCTGATCGAGCTCTCAGTGGCTTCCCTTTCCCACTTAGTCATTAAGGTAGAACTCTTATAGCGATATCCAGGTGAGAGGTCAATCCGCAGGTGTCTAGGTACAATACCCGCCTTAATATAATTTTCAAGAGACTGTACCTCCCACCAGGATGCTATTTGATCAGCGCGGTAATTATGAAGGAGCGCGGCTTAACGCACGCATATAAAGCAGGGCATAATGTGTACCCACTTGAGGCATTAGGATATGATTAAGGAACCAATGCTGGAATGAGGAATGATATACCCTTAATGAAGAGGAACTATATACCCCTGATGAAGGATTGAAACGCGTCGGGATGTTCCGTGGACAAACTGATCACCTATAATGTAAAGGGGGAGCAGACATAAAAAGACCCCGGGTGAGATGTTTCCATGTTCTATGAGGATTTAAATGCCTGGATGGTAATAGAAGGCTCCTCATAGTTCTATTTCTGTATACATACCTACCATTTAATAATGGCTTGTTATGTCTATGGGTATATGCAGATATAGGTATGATCACCGTATATATTGCTATATGGGTATTTGGTGAGGTATACCTCGGCTTGGGATGTTCCATGGATTAACTCATCACCTGGAATGTAAAGGGGGAGCAGATATATATAAAAAGACCCCGGGTGAGATGTTTCCATGTTTTATGAGGATTGAGTGCCTGGATGATAATAGAAGGCCCCTCATAGCTCTATTTGATTGTATACTTATTTACCATTTAATAATGGCTGGTTTTGTCTATGGGTATACACAGATATAGGTATAATCACCGTCTATATTGTTATATGGGCATTTGGTGAGATATACCTTGTTTTTTTGCGTATCTGTGGGGTTCTCTTTTTGGACTTCATAGCTTGAATACCTTCATTATTCTTACTTATACTGGACCTAATAGGGCCTGATATTCTGTCCAGCTATGTCGTAGATATTTATATCTTTTTACTTATGATACACCATATGGGCATCATGTTATAAATCTCTTTTTAGACTTTTCATTAATAAAAGTTATATTTTATGTACTTATTTGCTATATCTAGTTGATATCTTCATAATAAGTCTTTTGGTCTCTGCTGGATTATACTCTTCTCCACACTCTCCTGTACCTTCTTGTACTGCAGTCGCCTTTCCGTATCCCAGTCCGCATCCGGGGAGGTGTCCTCAGGTGTTAGGACTCCCATCTCCAGGTCTACGGGCAGCTTATCTGGTCTAGCTCGCATCAGGTAAGCCGGGGTGCAGTTTGTAGCATTCACCGGGATATGGTTGTATAAGTCTATCAGGTCCGGCAGTTTTTCTGGCCACAGGCTGCGTTCCTCCAGGGGCAACGTCTTCAGGAGATCAATGACTATATTGTTCATTTTCTCACACATCCCGTTGGTTTGTGGGTGGTAAGGCGTTGTCCGAATCTTCTTACAGCCATAGAGGTTGCAGAATTCTTGGAAGATTTCAGCTTCGAACGCTGGACCCTGGTCCGTCTGGACCTGTTCCGGATAACCGTGTGGACGGCAGAAGTATTGCTGGAAGGCTCTGGCCGCCTTTTGGGCTGTCAAGTCTTTTACCGGGACCACCACTAGAAAACGGGAATAGTGGTCCACGATTGTCAGGGCGTACATGTACCCTGACCGGCTTGGAGCCAATTTGACGTGTTCCAGAGCTACCAGCTCAAGAGGCTGCTGGGTGACGATGGGCTTCAAGGGTGTCTTCTGGCTGGTGCGGTCCTTCCTCCTTAGATTACAAGGGCCACAGTCTCTGCACCACTTCTCTACAGCCCCTCTCATGCCGACCCAAAAGAACCGTCCTCTTAGCAGGAACTCCAGTTTCTTCCAACCGAAGTGCCCCGCTCTGTCATGGTAAGCCCCCAGGACCATAGCTGCATCCCGCCTTGGGACCACGACTTGCCAGGTCAGCTCGTGTGTCCGGTGGTTGACAAGTCGTCTGCACAGCTTGCCTTCATAGAGGAACAGCTTGCTCTTCTCTTTCCATAGCTGCTTGGCTTCCTCTGGAGCATCCGGACCTAAGCGTGCGTCTTCCTGGGTCAGCAGATCTTTCACCAGGCGGATTGCAGGGTCACTATCTTGAATCTCGGCCCAACTGTGGTGAGGTAGGCGATTGATCATAACGGTTGTTAAATCCTCCTCCTTCACACGGTGGGAGTATTGAGCGGATCCATACCGGTAAAACGCGGGGAGTTCTACCTCCTCCAGCTCTTCTGTGTCTTCGTCACCTTCAGGTAAGTGAGGCATTCTCGATAGGGCATCAGCGTTGGCATTGGTTTTGCCTGCCCGGTACTTGATCACGAAGTCATAATTGGAGAGACAAGCCATCCACCACTGTTCCAGGGCACCAAGTCTTGCACTGTCTAGGTGTGTTAACGGGTTGTTGTCCGTGTACACAGTGAACTTTGCGGAGGCCAGGTAATGCTTGAAGCGTTCCGTTACGGCCCACACCACCGCCAAGAATTCTAGCTTGAAGGAGCTGTAATTCTCCGGGTTCCTCTCGGTGGGCCTCAGCTTCCGGCTGGCGTACGCGATGACCATTTCTCTGCCCTGTTGGTTTTGTGACAGTACGGCTCCCAGTCCCACATTACTGGCGTCTGTGTGGAGAATAAAAGGCTGGCCATAATCAGGGTAGGCCAGGATCTCATCCCCTGTGAGGGCCATCTTCAACTGGCGGAAGGACTCCTCTTCCGGTTTATCCCACTTGAAGGGTGGCTTTTGGCTTCTGGACTTAGACTGTACTATCAGGAGGTCCTGCATAGGAGCTGCCATCTTAGTGAACCCGGGGATGAACCTTCGGTAGTAGCCTACCAACCCGAGGAACTGCCTCACTTCTTTGATGTTCGAGGGGCTTGGCCAGCTCTTGATTGCTGTGACCTTGTCAGGGTCGGGGGCTACTCCTTCCGCACTTACCACGTGCCCTAGGTACTGGACCTTCGGTTTCAACAGGTGACACTTCGATGGTTTCACCTTCAGGCCATAGCCTGCCAGGGCTTCGAACACCTCGGCCAGGTGCTTTAGATGGTCCTCGTAAGTCTTCGAATAGACGATCACGTCATCCAGGTAAAGGAGGACCATCTTGAAGTTTCGGTGCCCTAAACAGCATTCCATCAGCCTCTGGAAGGTCCCTGGTGCGTTGCAGAGCCCGAAGGGCATACAGTTGAACTCGCTCAGTCCCATCGGGGTGGTGAAGGCGGTCTTCTCCTTGTCAGCCTCTGCCACAGGAACCTGCCAGTACCCGCTAGTAAGGTCCAAAGTAGAAAAGAAGTTAGCTGATTTTAGTGCGGCTAAAGACTCCTCTATTCTAGGCAGCGGATATGCGTCTTTGTGGGTGATACGGTTGATTTGTCTATAGTCCACGCACATTCTCATGGTGCCGTCTTTCTTTTTTACCAGAACCAGGGGGGCTGCCCAGGGGCTACAGCTATCTCTAATGACCCCAGCTTCTTTCATTTCCCACAGCATACCCATGGCATTCTGATAATGTCCAGGGGGTAGAGGCCTGTGTCTCTCTTTTATTGGTGGGTGGCTCCCTGTGGGGATGTGATGTTCTATCCCTTTTACTCTGCCGAAGTCCAGCGGGTGCTTACTAAAGACTCTCTCGTACTCCTGTACCACCCGGTAGACTCCTTGTTTTTGGTGCAGGGGAGTGGAGTCAGCACCCACATGGAGTTTCTGGCACCAGTCCTCCTTTTGTTTCTGGGAGCCATTACCCTCCGCCTGAGGAGATGGAGGCAAAGGCTCCACGGCCCTGATAGCTTTGTGTTCGACAACAAACAGTTTGGCAAGTGTAGCGTACCTGGGTAATTGTACCTCTCTCTCCCCAATGTTGAGAATGCGAACGGGCACCCTCCCATGACGGACATCAACCACCCCGCGGGCTGTCAAAATGGTGGGCCTGCTGTCCGAGTACACGGGTTCTACCATGGCTTGGTAGTCTCTACCTCTGAACCCGATTGCAGTCCGACACCAGATCATCATTTCACTTTTGGGAGGCATGGAAATGGGGAATGGGTCACTCAGTCTTACGCTACCGATCTCACCACCAGACAGTTCTACCTGCTGCCGTCTCATCAGGGCTTTTATCTCCTTGTTGAGGAGTCTCTGTTGGCTGGAACTAGCATTCACCGCCACCTGTTGTAGAATTACAATTACCTCTGAAAGACAATTATCAATCATGTTAGTACCCACAGTTATTTTAGGGTGACTTTCACGACGGTCAATGTCCACAATAATCACTCCCTGTGCCGGTAGTTCAACTTTACCAATCTTAATGGTCATCTCTTTGAACCCCATCTGCGGCACGGGCAAGCCATTACTGGCGATGATGCTCAAGCCACTGTCTGGATACCGTGTTATATCAGCATCAGTCCAATACTGCTTAAAAAGTACATAAGGGATAGTGGTTACTTGCGACCCGGTATCCAGCAAGGCGCTCATGGGGATACCGTCCAGCACCACGGGTAAAACCGGGCGCCCCCCAACGTACTTATTACGCCAATTGTAAGGGCCTGGTGATCTTATGCCTGGGGGTTGGCTCTCTGCCCCAGGTTGGACCCGTTTAAATTACAGTACCTGGAAATGTGTCCGGACTGGTTGCATCGACGGCAAATGGGCTGTCCATCCTCTGCGTAGCGGTCTGTGGGCCTCCCTCGGAACGATGGGGTCCTCCTCTGTCGACGCCATGGGACATCCTCCGGACTTGAAGCCAACTCGATGGGTCTTGACGGGTCCACTTGTAACGCCTGGACGGTCCTGGTCAGCTCCTGGACTTGGTGATGCAGATCTTTCGACGGCGCTTGGTTCAGGGCCTGTGCCTCGGCCCCCACAGAGTCCATAGAGGAGGGCGCCGCCTCCTGGTGGTAGGTGAGAGCAGGGCGCCGGGGGTTTATAGCGCCACTTGCTGCGGGTTCACGGAGCACCCTTATGGCCCTGTCCTTAAATTGGGCAAAGGTCAGATCAGGGTTCTGAAAGAGCATGAGGCGCAGCTGGGTCCTGTGGGCGCTAGACAGCAGACCTTCTATAAACTGTTCTGTTAGTAGCTTATCCGTATCCTGCATGCTGCCAGCGTCAGCTTGTTGGATGGCCCTCAAGGCTTCCTGCAAATTTAGGGCATAGTCTCTGATGCTGTCCTGTGTCCGCTGCTTACATCCATAGAACCTCATTTTAATTTCAGCGGAGGTACGTGTGTCAAAGGTGCCCCGCAGCCGGGCCAGAATACCATTCACAGTTCTTTTCTCCTCAGCAGGCCATGACTTTACCTCCCGCTGGGCTGCGCCACTTAACTGCCCTTTCAGTATGCTAACCTTCTGTTCCTCTGTCAGGGGGTAAACTTGGAATAAACTGTACAGCCTTTCCTTAAAGTCAGTTAGGGCATGGGGCTCCCCTGAATACTTAGGCAGCCAGGCCGCTCCAGGGATGTAAGGCAGGGAAAATGGCATCACCGCTGCTGCAGCTGCGCTGGTAGTAGTGGGCGCCTCTGTGTCCGACATCTTCCTCCCCCCTAGTTAAGCATGGCCTACCTTCTGATGATCCTCTTCTGTAGGCCGCGTCTCCGTTGGTGCTGCTCTGGACGAGGACCTTGCGTCACGTCCTGGTGATGTCAGCGTCGCTCTCTCTCCCTTCCAGGACCTTGCGCAGCGTCGGTGCGTGGGGCGGAGCTTCGGGTCTCGCGCGGTTTGGACGTCCACGCCCCTCTTCTTCCCGCGCGGCGTCCTGAAGATGGCGTCCGATGGCGGGAAAGCGGTTGAAGATGGCGGGAACCGACAGAAGATGGCAAGAGATGGCTGAAAATGGCGGGAAACGGCTCCGGATGGCGGGAAACCTCTTCTTCAGGTACATGTACAGTCTTTTTCAGGCACGCAATACCCGTTTGTGGCGGGTTGGTTAAGATCCTGCCGACTACGCCAAAGCCGTGGGGCACTCGGAACCGGGCAATCGGGAAACGAGGGGGTAGTAGTGGCAACCCGGTTCCGTGGCTCAGGGTGGTCAGACCATTGGTAGTCTGCCATGCGCTGTTGGTAATGTCCGACTACGCCACCCGTGGATTGCGGTCAGTGCGAACCGCCACTGCAAGGCAGACCGCTGAGGCTGATGGTGTATGCAGCTGGGGTGGTGTGACTCCCCATGGGAAGAGTGCGGCCCCAGGGCAGTATAGTAGAAGATGGGGGTGATGGTGTAGGGCATCCCAGCGCCATTAGTGCTGGAGGAGCAAGGAGCACACAAACAACAGGTTGCAGTCCAGGGTCTTTACTAGAACAGGTGAACTGACCCACAAACAGGCCCGGCTAGGAGAGGGGGGGCCTGGACGTCTGAGAGCAAACGGGAAATTGACCCTGGTCAGGGTGAGGGTGTAGGCCTACCGTGCTCTCTGCGCTCCTTCTGGCTATTTCCTCCCACGTTCCCGAGCTCACCGTGTCTTCTCGTCTGTATGGCCTGCAACTTGGGTCCCTTTCTATTCCCGGCCTGGTGCGGATTTGCTGGTCCCTTCTGGTGTGGCGGAACCTCCGGGCTTCTTAGGCCAAGGAACATACAGTCCCCTGTGGACTGGTTATCTGCTGTAGGACATGGAATCCTCACAGCCTCAGACGCCAAAGTCTGGTAAATTGGGTTCTTCGTCTGCCAGGACAGGCGCACTGCACCTCTTGTCCCTGGCTTGTGGCTCTCCTACCGCCACATGTCCTCTTATGGTGCAATACAACTGTCTCTCTCTGCTCTGGGACACCTCTCAATCCAGAGACAGGTCGTCCAGTTCTCCCTAACCCTGCCCTCAGTTCCAGCTTTTATAGGGGCAGGAGGTATTGCATGCTAATGTTCCCCTGACCAGAGAACCTCCCCCTTGCTCTCAGACACAGCTTTATTATATTTGTGGCATCCAGGCCAGTGTGACACACATTCACACCACTAAATAAATGAGCATGATACCTGGAGATGGCTTATATAGGTGCATATATATCTATCTACCTATATACATACACACCACTAAATAAATGAGCGTGATACCTGGAGATGGCTTATATAGATGCATATATATCTATCTATATACATACACACCACTAAATAAATGAGTATGATACCTGGAGATGGCTTATATAGGTACATATATATCTATCTATATACATACATACACACCACTAAATAAATGAGTATGATACCTGGAGATGGCTTATATAGGTGCATATCTATCTATCTATATACATACACACCACTAAATAAATGAGCGTGATACCTGGAGATGGCTTATATAGGTGCATATATATCTATCTATATACATACATACACACCACTAAATAAATGAGCATGATACCTGGAGATGGCTTACATAGGTGCATATATATCTATCTATATACATACACACCACTAAATAAATGAGAGTGATACCTGGAGATGGCTTATATAGGTGCATATATATCTATCTATATACATACACACCACTAAATAAATGAGCATGATACCTGGAGATGGCTTATATAGGTGCATATATATCTATCTATTTACATACACACCACTAAATAAATGAGCGTGATACCTGGAGATGGCTTATATAGGTGCATATATATCTATATACATACATACACACCACTAAATAAATGAGCATGATACCTGGAGATGGCTTATATAGGTGCATATATATCTATCTATATACATACACACCACTAAATAAATGAGTGTGATACCTGGAGATGGCTTATATAGGTGCATATATATCTATCTATATACATAAACACCACTAAATAAATGAGCATGATACCTGGAGATGGCTTATATAGGTGCATATATATCTATCTATATACATACTGTAATGCAGCGACTTGCTGGCATTACGGTAATGGTCCAGGATGTGTTTTACCTGACCATGTACCTTCCCCCTCAGGTGACTGGTCACATGACTGACATAGCACAGGTCCTGCACGCACAGAAATGTCTGTCTGATCACATGACTGTGACATCAGCAAGGTCCTGTCAGTAGGTGTGTGTGTGTGCACGGGATGCATATATAAACCCTGCTTGATGGGAGACAGGTGTGTTCTGTGAGAGAGGCGTAAGGCCTGTTCCCGTGTGTGTGGGACACCGACCGTGTGAGGCCTAGTGAGGCCGAGTGAAGCCTGGTGCCTGAAAGGCAAAGCCTGGATCCTGTGTGGATGCTAGTGGCCTTGGAAGGCAGAGGTTTGAGTAAGAGTCCTGAAAGGCAAAGCCTGGATCCTGTGTGGATGCTAGTGGCCTTGGAAGGCAGAGGCTTGAGTAAGAGTCCTGAAAGGCAGAGCCTGGATCCTGTGTGGATGTCAGTGGCCTTTGAGGGAACGACAGCTGGAGACCCCTACCTGGGAAGCCGCAAAGCCACAGTGGTGGCGGAGTAATGGACTGAAACAGCTAAACCCGGCAAAGGTAATACCCTGTGTTATATGGACATTAATATGGACATTGCTATTTTATTACCTTGCTGAAGGCTGTTACTTGGGCCACTTGGGCCTGTCTGCTACTTGAGAGACTCCCGGATGTTAAGTGTGTAAATATGCCGGTGGTGGACTAAGATGGACTGTGTGAACTGCGGTTTATGATAATAATAAACTGCAGCATTAAGAAATACCGGAAGGACATTGCTGGTGTGCTTTGATTTACCCGATGCAGCGAGTATCCCCCATTATGATGACTAGTGCTGCCTTACAATACATACCACTAAATAAATGAGCGTGATACCTGGAGATGGCTTATATAGGTGCATATATATCTATCTATATACATACACACCACTAAATAAATGAGCATGATACCTGGAGATGGCTTATATAGGTGCATATATATCTATCTATATACATACACACCACTAAATAAATGAGCGTGATACCTGGAGATGGCTTATATAGGTGCTTATATATCTATCTATATACATACACACCACTAAATAAATGAGTGTGATACCTGGAGATGGCTTATATAGGTGCATATATATCTATCTATATACATACATACACACCACTAAATAAATGAGCATGATATCTGGAGATGGCTTATATAGGTGCATATATATCTATCTATATACATACATACACACCACTAAATAAATGTGTGTGATACCTGGAGATGGCTTATATAGGTGCATATATATCTATCTATATACATACACACCACTAAATAAATGAGCATGATACCTGGAGATGGCTTATATAGGTGCATATATATCTATATACATACACACACCACTAAATAAATGAGCATAATACCTGGCGATGGCTTATATAGGTGCATATATATCTATCTACTGTATATACATACACACCACTAAATAAATGAGCGTGATACCTGGAGATGGCTTATATAGGTGCATATATATCTATCTATATACATACACACCACTAAATAAATGAGCATGATACCTGGAGATGGCTTATATAGGTGCATATATATCTATCTATATACATACTGTAATGCAGCGACTTGCTGGCATTACGGTAATGGTCCAGGATGTGTTTTACCTGACCATGTACCTTCCCCCTCAGGTGACTGGTCACATGACTGACATAGCACAGGTCCTGCACGCACAGAAATGTCTGTCTGATCACATGACTGTGACATCAGCAAGGTCCTGTCAGTAGGTGTGTGTGTGTGCACGGGATGCATATATAAACCCTGCTTGATGGGAGACAGGTGTGTTCTGTGAGAGAGGCGTAAGGCCTGTTCCCGTGTGTGTGGGACACCGACCGTGTGAGGCCTAGTGAGGCCGAGTGAAGCCTGGTGCCTGAAAGGCAAAGCCTGGATCCTGTGTGGATGCTAGTGGCCTTGGAAGGCAGAGGTTTGAGTAAGAGTCCTGAAAGGCAAAGCCTGGATCCTGTGTGGATGCTAGTGGCCTTGGAAGGCAGAGGCTTGAGTAAGAGTCCTGAAAGGCAGAGCCTGGATCCTGTGTGGATGTCAGTGGCCTTTGAGGGAACGACAGCTGGAGACCCCTACCTGGGAAGCCGCAAAGCCACAGTGGTGGCGGAGTAATGGACTGAAACAGCTAAACCCGGCAAAGGTAATACCCTGTGTTATATGGACATTAATATGGACATTGCTATTTTATTACCTTGCTGAAGGCTGTTACTTGGGCCACTTGGGCCTGTCTGCTACTTGAGAGACTCCCGGATGTTAAGTGTGTAAATATGCCGGTGGTGGACTAAGATGGACTGTGTGAACTGCGGTTTATGATAATAATAAACTGCAGCATTAAGAAATACCGGAAGGACATTGCTGGTGTGCTTTGATTTACCCGATGCAGCGAGTATCCCCCATTATGATGACTAGTGCTGCCTTACAATACATACCACTAAATAAATGAGCGTGATACCTGGAGATGGCTTATATAGGTGCATATATATCTATCTATATACATACACACCACTAAATAAATGAGCATGATACCTGGAGATGGCTTATATAGGTGCATATATATCTATCTATATACATACACACCACTAAATAAATGAGCGTGATACCTGGAGATGGCTTATATAGGTGCTTATATATCTATCTATATACATACACACCACTAAATAAATGAGTGTGATACCTGGAGATGGCTTATATAGGTGCATATATATCTATCTATATACATACATACACACCACTAAATAAATGAGCATGATATCTGGAGATGGCTTATATAGGTGCATATATATCTATCTATATACATACATACACACCACTAAATAAATGTGTGTGATACCTGGAGATGGCTTATATAGGTGCATATATATCTATATACATACACACACCACTAAATAAATGAGCATAATACCTGGCGATGGCTTATATAGGTGCATATATATCTATCTACTGTATATACATACACACCACTAAATAAATGAGCGTGATACCTGGAGATGGCTTATATAGGTGCATATATATCTATCTATATACATACACACCACTAAATAAATGAGCGTGATACCTGGAGATGGCTTATATAGGTGCATATCTATCTATGTATATACATACACACCACTAAATAAATGAGCATGATACCTGGAGATGGCTTATATAGGTACATATATATCTATATACATACACACCACTAAATAAATGAGCATGATACCTGGAGATGGCTTATATAGGTGCATATATATCTATCTATATACATACACACCACTAAATAAATGAGCGTGATACCTGGAAATGGCTTATATAGGTGCATATATATGTATCTATATACATACACACTGTTACGGGTCCAGGTGGTGGAACCTCTGTGCTGTGGTGCAAGAAGGTACCCAGAGGGGCGTGACTAAGTACCAACCCGGACCGACCCTGGTCGTACGGCGGCTAACGACTCCGTGACCAGGGAGGGATCGAGCAGAGGGACCAGGTGCTACTCTGGGGACGACCTTGTAAGAGAGCAGGTGACTCCCACGGGTCAGAAGGCAGGGACTGACCGGTATAGCAGATGACACAGCAGGCAGGCAGACGAGTGGTACTGGAGGATGGACTGGTAGCCACGGCAGGTGACAGGCGGGAGCCTCTGGGTAGGCTGTCAGGTGGTCACGGCAAGTGACAGGCAGAAGTCTCTAGATGGACAGTCTGGTAAGCGGGCTGACAGACACGGCAGGTAACAGGTGAGCGCTCCCAGGTGAGCGGACTGACGGACACGGCAGGTAACATGCGGGTGCTCCCAGGTGAGCGGACTGACAGACAAGGCAGGTAACAGGTAGGTAACAGGTGAGTGCTCCAGGTGAGCGGGCTGGCAGACTCGGCAGGTAACGGGCAGATAACAGGCTGGCAGGCAGGATGAGGAGTCAGGCTGGCAGCGGAACCTGAGGGCTGAAGCAGAGATAAGTAACTGTGCAACAACTTTGCTCGGGCACCTCCATTTTGGAGGAGGTGCCCTATATATGGGAGGACCCTAGGCTATTGGCTGGGGACTCCTTAGGACGGTGCGCGGCCCCTTTAAGAGGGGGGAGCGTGCGCGCGGTCGCGCCCTAAGCACAGTGCCCGGGGAACTGCACGCGCCGACAGCAGGAAGAGAAGGAGAGCAGGGAGCGCGGGGAGAGAGGAGGTGAGAGGGACGGCGTCTCTGCCTGGCAGGAGGCAGAGACGCCGATGCTACAGGACCGCGCGTGCCGACAGCAGGATGAGAAGGAGAGCGGGGAGCGCAGGGAGAGAGGAGGTGAGAGGGACGGTGGCTATGCCTGGGAAGAGACCGAGACGCCGATGCTACACACACCACTAAATAAATGAGCGTGATACCTGGAGATGGCTTATATAGGTGCATATATATCTATCTATATACATACACACCACTAAATAAATGAGCATGATACCCGGAGATGGCTTATATAGGTGCATATATATCTATCTATATACATACTGTGGTGGCCAAAAGTATTGGCACCCCTGCAATTCTGTCAGATAATACTCAGTTTCTTCCTGAAAATGATTGCAATCGCAAATTCTTTGGTATTATTATCTTCATTTAATTTGCTTGCAAGGAAAAAACACAAAAGAGAATGAAGCAAAAATCAAATCATTGATCATTTCACACAAAACTCCAAAAATGGGCCAGACAAAAGTATTGGCACCCTCAGCCTAATACTTGGTTGCACAACCTTTAGCCAAAATAACTGCGAACAACCGCTTCCGGTAACCATCAATGAGTTTCTTACAATGCTCTGCTGGAATTGTAGACCATTCTTCTTTGGCAAACTGCTCCAGGTCCCTGATGTTTGAAGGGTGCCTTCTCCAAACTGCCATTTTGAGATCTCTCCACAGGTGTTCTATGGGATTCAGGTCTGGACTCATTGCTGGCCACCTTAGAAGTCTCCACTGCTTTCTCTCAAACCATTTTATAGTGCTTTTGGAAGTGTGTTTTGGGTCATTGTCCTGCTGGAAGACCCATGACCTCTGAGGGAGACCCAGCTTTCTCACACTGTGCCCTACATTATGCTGCAAAATTTGTTGGTAGTCTTCAGACTTCATAATGCCATGCACACGGTCAAGAAGTCCAGTGCCAGAGGCAGCAAAGCAACCCCAAAACATCAGGGAACCTCCGCCATGTTTGACTGTAGGGACCGTGTTCTTTTCTTTGAATGCCTCTTTTTTTTTCCTGTACACTCCATGTTGATGCTTTTTTCCAAAAAGCTCTACTTTTGTCTCATTTGACCAGAGAACATTCTTCCAAAACGTTTTAGGCTTTCTCAGGTAAGTTTTGGCAAACTCCAGCCTGGCTTTTTTATGTCTTCGGGTAAGAAGTGGGGTCTTCCTGGGTATCCTACCATACAGTCCCTTTTCATTCAGACGCCGACGGATAGTACGGGTTGACACTGTTGTACCCTCGGACTGCAGGGCAACTTGAACTTCTTTGGATGTTAGTCGAGGTTCTTTATCCACCATCCGCACAATCTTGCGTTGAAATCTCTCGTCAATTTTTCTTTTCCGTCCACATCTAGGGAGATTAGTCACAGTGCCATGGGCTTTAAACTTCTTGATGACACTGCGCACGGAAGACACAGGAACATTCAGGTCTTTGGAGATGGACTTGTAGCCTTGAGATTTCTCATGCTTCCTCACAATTTGGTTTCTCAAGTCCTCAGACAGTTCTTTGGTCTTCTTTCTTTTCTCCATGCTCAATGTGGTACACACAAGGACACAGGACAGAGGTTGAGTCAACTTTAATCCATGTTAACTGGCTGCAAGTGTGATTTAGTTATTGCCAACACCTGTTAGGTGCCACAGGTAAGTTACAGGTGCTGTTAATTACACGAATTAGAGAAGCATCACATGATTTTTCAAACAGTGCCAATACTTTTGTCCATCCCCTTTTTTTAGGTTTGGTGTGGAATTATATCCAATTTGGCTTTAGGACAATTCTTTTTGTGTTTTTTCATTGAAGACAAATGAAATGAAGATAATAATACCAAAGAATTTGTGATTGCAATCATTTTCAGGAAGAAACTGAGTATTATCTGACAGAATTGCAGGAGTGCCAATACTTTTGGCCACCACTGTACATACACACCACTAAATAAATGAGCATGATACCTGGAGATGGCTTATATAGGTGCATATATATATCTATATACATACATACCACTAAATAAATGAGCGTGATACCTGGAGATGGCTTATATAGGTGCATATATATATATATCTATATACATACATACACACCACTAAATAAATGAGCGTGATACCTGGAGATGGCTTATATAGGTGCATATATATCTATCTATATACATATATACACACTGTAACATACCTGGCGGCGTCCTTGCATAGTGGTCCATCTCCCACTGTGCAAGAGCGCACAATTGATCTCCAGTCCAGTCTGCTAGCCTGGCTTCCCTCCATGCTGTCTGCTTGCCTCTGTTTCTGCTGCTTAAGGGCGGTGCCCGATCACTTCCTGCTTCTTGTGGCTGCTGCAGGCACACCCCTTGTGCGTCCTCAGCCTATTGCTGTCTGTCACCTGGTATTTAGCCCAGCTCCTCCCTCGAATCCATGCCTGAGCATTGTGTTCTGTCATTTGGCTTCCAGTCACTGATGTGCCAGGTCCTGTCTATGTTTCCTGCCTTGCGGTATCAGTTCCCGTGTCTGAACTGTGTCCTGTCTGAACTATCTTCTAGCCTGTTGTCTTCTGCCTATCCTGGAGGCTGTATTTCCAGGCCAGTGTGAACACGCTCCTAGCCTGTTCTTTCCGCCTTCTAGGGGCCGCATACCTAGACCCGTTCCTGTATCTTGCCTGTTCCTGTCTGAACACACTCCTAGCCTTTTCGTTCCGCCTTCTAGGGGCCGCATACCTAGACCCGCTCCTGTATCTTGCTGCTGTGTCTGTTCTTGTCTGAATACTCTCCTAGTCTGTTACCTGTTTTTCTTTATGTCCGTACCTTCCCTTTTCCTGCAGAATCTGATCCCGTACCTAACTCCTACTAGTTGTCCATGTACTCCCGTTTGTGAGTTTAGAGTCCACTCGCTACTTCATTGCAAGTATCCTGTGTGTACCTGGTTCTGCCTTTCCCTTCCAGTCTGTTCCGTGTGAACAGAGCCCTGTCCCCTCTGCTCTGTCTTGCTCACCGCTCCGGCGGTTCTTGTCTGCTCTGACCCTTTGCTCGCTGCTCCGGCAGTCTTGCTCTGCTCTGACCCTTTGCTCGCTGCTCCGGCAGTCTCGCTCTGCTCTGACCCTTTGCTCGCTGCTCCGGCAGTCTCGCTCTGCTCTGACCCTTTGCTCGCTGCTTCGGCAGTCTCGTCCTGCTCCTCTCTCGCTCACCGCTCCAGGCGGCCTTGTCCTGCTCTTCTCTCGCTCACCGCTCCAGGCGGTCTCATCTTGTTCTGCTCTTGCTCGCCGCTCTGGGCGGCCTCATTCTGCTGTTTGTCCACTGCATCTGCGGTTCTGTTCCTGAGTCCCAGTCTGTACTGGGTCCTATCCACTTGGTGCTCCAACATGTCGTACCTGCCAGTACCTCCCTGTCTGCATACCAGCCGTGTCTGCCTCTACCCAGCAGTCTGTGTGCCAGCCTAACCTGCCTGTTCCTGTATTCCCCTGTGTGGGTCAACAGCCGTGTCCGGAGTCTGTCCTGGAGTAGCACCTGGTCCCTCTGCTCGGTTCCTCCTTGGTGCACTGGCGTCGTATGCCGTCGTGCGACCCTGGTCGGATCGGGTGGATACTTAGTTATGCCCCTCCAGGCATTCACTCTCCGGCACAGTCCAGTGGAATCACTACATATACACGCACACGCCACTCAGCCCGGGCGTGTGCATTACAGCATGCTCAGGCCATAGTTCCCGTTGAGCCCCACGGCCTTCGCTCTCTGAGACCTTTTCCAGCGAATACGTGCATCTAGAAGAAATTTATTTATTTATTTTTTTGCTACTAGCTGAGTTCCAGGCGAATTTCGCACCCGTCCAGATGGAGCTTTCTGCACCCGTTCCTGCGGATCCGCCACGGTACTATGGGGATCCAAGACAGAGTCGTGCATTTGTTGAGCAATGCATGCTACACTTCAAGTTCTACCCTCTTTGTTTGACATTCATGATGTCTTACCTAGCGGGTGATGCCTTGAAATGGATCACCTCCCTATGGGACGCACAGGATCCTATCGTCCTGGACATAATGGCCTTCCTGGTGGCCTTTCTAATGGTCTTCAATGACCCTAATCCAGAGGCTCCTGCTGAAGCTTCACTTCCCAATAACCCGGAGCAGCCCCGTTGGGTAATGTGTGTGGGTAGCGCACTAGTCCTCCTGCCCGAAGAGACTACTGCCCACCCAGAATCCACACAGGATGACTACGCTCTCCGGAATACTTCTCCCAACCTCAAGAGGCAGTCCAGACGTGCTAGGCGTAGAGGCAAGCAGTCACGCCAGGGTCTGCCCTCCCAAAGACCTCCTGACCCCAACCTTGAAGTCCCTGCTGAAGCTTCACTTCCCTGTATCCTAGAGCAGCCCCGACGGGTAATGTGCGTGGGTAGCGCACCAGTTCTCCTGCCCGAAGAGACTTCTGCCCACCTAGAATCCACACAGGAGGACTTCCTGCACCCGGTATCTGATGCTTCACCCACTTTAACCGGTGAGCCTGTCCAAGGGTACTCCGAAGCAGTGATTACCTCTGAGTCTGTGCATCTCTACTACCTGGCGGAGGACCCCATGTTGCCACCTGAATCCTCCGGGATACCACCTTATGACAAATAGAGAGAGACTTCCCTACACCCGGTACCCGATACTTTGTCCGCTCCATCCTGTGAGCCTGACAATGAGTACCTCAAAGCGGTAGTTAACCCCGAGTCTCTACACCCCTCCGACCAGGTGGAGGACCTCCAGTTGTCTCCTGAACCCTTCGGGGTGCTACCTGGTAGCAAATGGACAGAGTCTTCCCTATACTCTGTACCTGGTACCTCGCCCGCTTCGTCCAGTGAGTCCGACCTAGTGTACTCCGAAGCAGAGGTTATCCGCGAGTCTCTACACCCCTCCGACCAGGCGGAGGACCACCAGTTGTCTCCTGAACCCTTCGGGGTGCTACCTGATAGCGAATTGACAGAGACTCTCCTATACTCGGTACCTGATACCTCGGCCGCTTCTTCCAGTGAGTCCGACCTAGTGTACTCCGAAGCAGAGGTTATCCCCAAGTCTCTACACCCCTTCGACCAGGCGGAGGACCTCCAGTTGTCTCCTGAACCCTTCGGGGTGCTACCTGATAGCGAATGGACAGGGACTCTCCTATACTCGGTACCTGATACCTCGCCCATTTCATCCTGTGAGCTTGACAAGATGTACCCCGAAGCAGTCTCGCTCTGCTCTGACCCTTTGCTCGCTGCTCCGGCAGTCTCGCTCTGCTCTGACCCTTTGCTCGCTGCTCCGGCAGTCTCGCTCTGCTCTGACCCTTTGCTCGTTGCTCCGGCAGTCTCGCTCTGCTCTGACCCTTTGCTCGTTGCTCCGGCAGTCTCGCTCTGCTCTGACCCTTTGCTCGCTGCTCCGGCAGTCTCGCTCTGCTCTGACCCTTTGCTCGCTGCTTCGGCAGTCTCGTCCTGCTCCTCTCTCGCTCACCGCTCCAGGCGGCCTTGTCCTGCTCTTCTCTCACTCACCGCTCCAGGCGGTCTAGTCTCGTCTTGCTCTGCTCTTGCTCGCCGCTCTGGGCGGCCTCACTCTGCTGTTTGTCCACCGCATCTCCGGTTCTGTTCCTGAGTCCCAGTCTGTACTGGGTCCTATCCACTCGGTGATCCAGCATGTCGTACCTGCCAGTACCTCCCTGCCTGCATACCAATCGTGCTTACCCGTATCCGCCAATCTGCATACCAGCCGTGTCTGCCTATACCCAGCAGTCTGTGTGCCAGCCTAACCTGCCTGTTCCTGTATTCCCCTGTGTGAGTCAACAGCCGTGTCCGGGGTCTGTCCTGGAGTAGCACCTGGTCCCTCTGCTCGGTTCCTCCTTGGTGCACTGGCGTCGTATGCCGTCGTGCGACCCTGGTCGGATCGGGTGGATACTTAGTTACGCCCCTCCAGGCATTCACTATCCGGCACGGTCCAGTGGAATCACTACATATACACGCACACGCCACTCAGCCCGGGTTTGTGCATTACACACACCACTAAATAAATGAGTGTGATACCTGGAGATGGCTTATATAGGTACATATATGTCTATCTATATACATACACACCATTAAATAAATGAGCATGATACCTGGAGATGGCTTATATAGGTGCATATATGTCTATCTATATACATACATACACACCACTAAATAAATGAGCGTGATACCTGGAGATGGCTTATATAGGTGCATATATATCTATCTATATACATACACACCACTAAATAAATGAGCGTGATACCTGGAGATGGCTTATATAGGTGCATATATATCTATATACATACATACACACCATTAAATAAATGAGCGTGATACCTGGAGATGGCTTATATAAGTGCATATATATCTATCTATATACATACACACCACTAAATAAATGAGCGTGATACCTGGAGATACAGTTATATGAAAAAGTTTGGGCACCCCTATTAATCTTAAGCTTACTCTTTTATAAAAATTGGTGTTTTTGCAACAGCTATTTCAGTTTGATATATGTAATAACTGTTGGACACAGTAATGTTTCTGCCTTGAAATGAGGTTTATTGTACTAAAAGAAAATGTGCAATCTGCATTCAAACAAAATTTGACAGGTGCATAAGTATGGGCACCTCACCAGAAAAGTGACATTAATATTTAGTAGATCCTCCTTTTGCAAAAATAACAGCCTCTAGTCGCTTCCTGTAGCTTTTAATTAGTTCCTGGATCCTGGATGTAGGTATTTTTGACCATTCCTCTTTACAAAACAATTCCAGTTCAGTTAAGTTTGATGGTCGCCAAGCATGGACAGCCCTCTTCAAATGATCCCACAGATGTTCAATGATATTTAGGTCTGGGGATGGGATGGCCATTCCAGAACATTGTAATTGTTCCTCTGCATGAATGCCTGAGTAGATTTGGAGCGGTGTTTTGGATCATTGTCTTGCTGAAAGATCCATCCCCGGCGTAACTTCAACTTTGTCACTGATTCTTGAACATTATTGTCAAGAATCTGCTGATACTGAGTGGAATCCATGCGTCCCTCAACTTTAACAAGATTCCCGGTGCCGGCATTGGCCACACAGCCCCAAAGCATGATGGAACCTCCACCAAATTTTACTGTGGGTAGCAAGTGTTTTTCTTGGAATGCTGTGTTTTTTTGCTGCCATGCATAACGCCTTTTTGTATGACCAAACAACTCAATCTTGGTTTCATCAGTCCACAGGACTTTCTTCCAAAAAGAAATTGGTTTCTCCAAATGTGCTTTTCCATACCTCAGCCGACTCTGTTTGTGGCGTGCTTGCAGAAACGGCTTCTTTCGCATCACTCTCCCATACAGCTTCTCCTTGTGCAAAGTGCGTTGTATAGTTGACAGATGCACAGTGACACCATCTGCAGCAAGTTGATGCTGCAGCTCTCTGGAGGTGGTCTGAGGATTGTCCTTGACTGATCTCACCATTCTTCTTCTCTGCCTTTCTGAAGTTTTTCTTGGCCTGCCACTTCTGGCCGTAACAAGAACTGTCCCTGTGTTCTTCCATTTCCTTACTATGATCCTCACAGTGGAAACTGACAGGTTAAATATCTGAGACAGCTTTTTGTATCCTTCCCCTGAACAACTATGTTGAATAATCTTTGTTTTCAGATCATTTGATAGTTGTTTTGAGGAGCCCATGATGCCACTCTTCAGAGGAGATTCAAACGGGAGAACAACTTGCAAGTGGCCACTTTAAGTAGCTTTTCTCATGATTGCATACACCTGGCTATGACGTTCAAAGCTCAATGAGGTTACAAAACCAAAAAAAGTGCTTTAGTACGTCAGTAAAATGTAGGTAGGAGTATTTAAAACAAGAAAATAATAAGGGTTCCCATACTTATGCACCTGTCAAATTTTGTTTGAATGCAGATTGCACATTTTCTGTTAGTACAATAAACCTCATTTCAAGGCAGAAACATTACTGTGTCCAACAGTTACTACATATATCAAACTGAAATAGCTGTTGCAAAAACACCAATTTTTATAAAACAATAAGCTTAACATTAATAGGGGTGCCCAAACATTTTCATATAACTGTAGATATATATGCACCTATATAAGCCATCTCCAGGTATCACACTCATTTATTTAGTGGTGTGTATGTATATAGATAGATATATATGCACCTATATATGCCATCTATATACAGTGCTGGCCAAAAGTATTGGCACCCCTGCAATTCTGTCAGATAATACTCAGTTTCTTCCTGAAAATGATTGCAATCACAAATTCTTTGGTATTATTCTCTTCATTTAATTTGCTTGCAAGGAAAAAACACAAAAGAGAATGAAGCAAAAATCAAATCATTGATCATTTCACACAAAACTCCAAAAAAGGGTCGGACAAAAGTATTGGCACCCTCAGCCTAATACTTGGTTGCACAACCTTTAGCCAAAATAACTGCGAACAACCTCTTCCGGTAACCATCAATGAGTTTCTTACAATGCTCTGCTGGAGTTGTAGACCATTCTTCTTTGGCAAACTGCTCCAGGTCCCTGATATTTGAAGGGTGCCTTCTCCAAACTGCCATTTTGAGATCTCTCCACAGGTGTTCTATGGGATTCAGGTCTGGACTCATTGCTAGCAACTTTAGAAGTCTCCAGTGCTTTCTCTAAATCATTTTATAGTGCTTTTGGAAGTGTGTTTTGGGTCATTGTCCTGCTGGAAGACCCATGACCTCTGAGGGAGACCCAGCTTTCTCACACTGGGCCCTACATTATGCTGCAAAATTTGTTGGTAGTCTTCAGACTTCAGACTTCATAATGCCATGCACACGGTCAAGCAGTCCAGTGCCAGAGGCAGCAAAGCAACCCCAAAACATCAGGGAACCTCCGCCATGTTTGACTGTAGGGACCGTGTTCTTTTCTTTGAATACCTCTTTTTTTTCCTGTACACTCTATGTTGATGCTTTTTCCCAAAAAGCTCTACTTTTGTCTCATCTGACCAGAGAATATTCTTCCAAAACATTTTAAGCTTTCTCAGGTAAGTTTTGGCAAACTACAGCCTGGCTTTTTTATGTCTCGGGGTAAGAAGTGGGGTCTTCCTGGGTATCCTACCATACAGTCCCTTTTCATTCAGACGCCAACGGATAGTACGGGTTGACACTGTTGTACCCTCGGACTGCAGGGCAGCTTGAACTTGTTTGGATGTTAGTCGAGGTTCTTTATCCACCATCCGCACAATCTTGCGTTGAAATCTCTCGTCAATTTTTCTTTTCCATACACATCTAGGGAGGTTAGCCACAGTGCCATGGGCTTTAAATTCTTGATGACACTGCGCATGGAAGACACAGGAACATTCAGGTCTTTGGAGATGGACTTGTAGCCTTGAGATTGCTCATGCTTCCTCACAATTTGGTTTCTCAAGTCCTCAGACAGTTCTTTGGTCTTCTTTCTTTTCTCCATGCTCAATGTGGTACACACAAGGACACAGGACAGAGGTTGTGTCAAGTTTAATCCATGTTAACTGGCTGCAAGTGTGATTTAGTTATTGCCAAAACCTGTTAGGTGCCACAGGTAAGTTACAGGTGCTGTTAATTACACGAATTAGAGAAGCATCACATGATTTTTCAAAGGGTGCCAATACTTTTGTCCACCCCCTTTTTTAGGTTTGGTGTGGAATTATATCCAATTTGGCTTTAGGACAATTCTTTTTGTGTTTTTTTCATTGAAGACAAATTAAATGAAGATAATAATACCAAAGAATTTGTGATTGCAATCATTTTCAGGAAGAAACTGAGTATTATCTGACAGAACTGCAGGGTGCCAATACTTTTGGCCAGCACTGTACATACACACCACTAAATAAATGAGTGTGATACCTGGAGATGGCTTATATAGGTGCATATATATCTATATACATACATACACACCACTAAATAAATGAGCATGATACCGGGAGATGGCTTATATAGGTGCATATATATCTATCTATATACATACATACACACCACTAAATAAATGAGCGTGATATCTGGAGATGGCTTTTATAGGTGCATATATATCTATCTATATACATACATATACACCACTAAATAAATGAGCATGATACCTGGAGATGGCTTATATAGGTGCATATATTTCTATCTATATACATACACACCACTAAATAAATGAGCGTGATACCTGGAGATGGCTTATATAGGTGCATATATATCTATATACATACATACACACCATTAAATAAATGAGCGTGATACCTGGAGATGGCTTATATAGGTGCATATATATCTATCTATATACATACACACCACTAAATAAATGAGCGTGATACCTCGAGATAGATATATATGCACCTATATAAGCCATCTCCATGTATCACGCTCATTTAATTAGTGGTGTGTATGTATATAGGTAGATATATATGCACCTATATAAGCCATCTCCATGTATCACGCTCATTTATTTAGTGGTGTGTATGTATATAGATAGATATATATGCACCTATATAAGCCATCTCCAGGTATCACACTCATTTATTCAGTGGTGTGTATGTATATAGATAGATATATATGCACCTATATATGCCATCTATATACATACACACCACTAAATAAATGAGTGTGATACCTGGAGATGGCTTATATAGGTGCATATATATCTATATACATACATACACACCACTAAATAAATGAGCGTGATACCTGGAGATGGCTTATATAGGTGCATATATATCTATCTATATACATACATACACACCACTAAATAAATGAGCATGATACTTGGAGATGGCTTTTATAGGTGCATATATATCTGTCTATATACATACATACACACCACTAAATAAATGAGCATGATACCTGGAGATGGCTTATATAGGTGCATATATATCTATCTATATACATACACACCACTAAATAAATGAGCGTGATACCTGGAGATGGCTTATATAGGTGCATATATATCTATCTTTATACATACACACAAGTGTTGAGCGAGCACTAAAATGCTCGGGTGCTCGAAGCTCGGGCTGAGCTCGCCGTGATACTCGGGTGCTCGACCCGAGCAACGAACCCAATGTTAGTCTATGGGAGACCCGAGCATTTTTGCGGCGGCACCCCCGGCAGTCTTTTAAAAGCCTAACAAGTGCCCAAAACGATATTGACAGTGCTCAAATGACATGGGGACAATATGGGGATCGCCCCAGGAAGCATTTCTGACCCCCAGGTCACTGCTGTCAATAACGTGGTCAGAGGTATTAAGCCACTTTTAAGGGCTCACAATAAAACGTTCAAAAACAAAACTGAAACTGCTTTCCTGTGAAATATGTTAAGGAACATCCTTTCCAGGGTAAAGACTTGTGTATAAGGTAAAATAAATAACCCCCCCAAAAAATACTCCTCCACACCTTGGGCTATGTTCACAAGTAGCATTTTTTATGCTTTTTTGCACTTTTGTATTGCTTTCAACCGTGACAAATGCCTTCACCGGGAAATGTCATTTTAACATTTTACAACCTTATCTGGCCATGTCCTGTGTGACACATGTATACAGTGCTGAAAAGACATGGGAACAGCATGGGGAAGACCCCTGGAAGCATCTCTAACACCCAGGTCACTGCCTAAAAGTGTGCCCATCAGAAGTCATCCTTAACGCATCAGAAGATGCAGACTTGCAACTCACCCCGTGCAAGTCCTTCTCCCAGAGCAGTGTTCAATTGTACCTCCCCCAATTCTTGCAATGCAAGCGCAAGTATGCAGCCTGCCACCCACCCACCCCCAGGCTGCAATACCATACTGCTTGCTTGCGCTTGAAATCGGGCCTTTTAGGCATGTCTAGGCGGAATCTGGCCACCACGTCATGGCTGCGTTGGCGGCCTGGTATCCATACTCAGTCCCCAGCCGCCCGGCGGCCGGGTGTCCACACTCGGTCCCCAGCCGCCAGGGGGCGGCCGGGTGTCCATACTCGGTCCCCAGCCGCCTCGCAGCCGGGTGTCCACACTCGGTCCCCAGCCGCCAGGGGGTGGCCGGGTGTCCATACTCGGTCCCCAGCCGCCCCGAGGCCGGGTGTCCACACACGGTCCCAAGCCGCCTGGGGGCAGCCGGGTGTCCATAAATGGTCCCCAGCCGCCCCTATTTCTCCTGTCAACTTCCCCCCCACACACTTTTCTTAGCCCGGCCTGCTTTAGGGCAGGATTGGACGAGCCCACCAGAGAACCAGACTCCTCCGGTGGGCCGTGGCTTCTCCATCAGGGGAGTTGAGAGTGCCAAGGTGAGGAGCATGATGATGATGATAGAAGTTAGCATCTCCTTTGTTTTCTTGGAATGCAAGCGCATGTATGTAGTAGCGGCTAGGCCTGAGGTGGTCAGCATTTTGGCGCATATCCTACCTCCTCCGAGGATTGCTGGATGTTTTCCTGCTACTATCCCAGTTCTATGACTCCCGTTAAAACAAAGCTTCAGGTAATGAATGATGGATGAGGTGGTGGCAAAGGAGAAAGAGCAGGAGGAACAGGGACCATTCAAATCAATATCAGGCCAGTCAACCACACATGTCTTGTAGGATATGTTTCTGTACCAAAAGGAGCGGTTCGGCTACACAGTTATAGGGCATACAGTGAGTGCAATGCCTACCAAAAATTTCGAAGCACTCCAATGCCCCTTGGAAGTGACATGGAGGTCAGAGGGCCTTAACTAAACTGTTTTTTCCATTTATAGCAACTGGGTCTCCTGTACACTGTTGGCCTAAGCAGTGAATGGAAGGCTTTCCAAAAATTATGAGGAACTGCAATGCCCCTTGAAACAGACGTGGATTACAACGTACTAAAAACCTTCTACCCATTATAGGGGAATGGGTCTCCCTTAGTGTTCGCCTTTGCATTGAAAAGCAAAAGCTGACTAAAATTAGGAGGAAATGCAATGCCCGTTGGAAGAGTCGTGGAGGTTAGAGGTAATTAAAAACAACATTTCAATGCCCCTTGGAAGAGCTGTGGAGTTCAGAGTGGCTTAAGAAGATGCTTTTAATGCCACTTTGAAGAGATGCGGAGATCACAGTAGCTTAACAAGATGGTTTTAATGCCCCTTGGAAAAGTAGTGGAGGTCACAGTAGCTTAACAAGATGGTTTGAATGCCCCTTGGAAAAGTGGTGGAGGTCGCAGTAGCTTAACAAGATAGTTTGAATGCCCCTTGGAAGAGACGTGGAGGTCCCAGTAGCTTAACAAGACGGTTTTAATGCCCCTCGGAAAAGTGGTGGAGGTCGCAGTAGCTTAACAAGACAGTTTTTATGCCCCTTACAAGAGCCATACTGTACAGCATCTTAAAAATATTATTCCCATTATTGGGGAGTGGGTCTCCCACAGTCTTTGCTTATGCCTTCCAAGCAAAAGCTGCCAAAAATTTAGATGGAGGAACTTGCAATGCCCCTTACAAGAGCCATGCAGTACAGCATATTATAAACATTATTCCCATTATTGCGGAGTGGGTCTCCCATAGTCTTTGCTTACGCCTTCCAAGCAAAAGCTGCCAAAAATTATGATGGAGGAACTTGCAATGCCCCTTTCAAGAGCCATGCAGTACAGCATATTACAAACATTATTCCCATTATTGGGGAGTGGGTCTCCCATAGTCTTTGCTTATGTCTTCCAAGCAAAAGCTGCCAAAAATTAGGAGGAAATGCAATGCCCGTTGGAAGAGTCGTGGAGGTTAGAGTTAATTAAAAACAACATTTCAATGCCCCTCAGAAGAGACGTGGAGGTCACAGTAGCTTAACAAGACGGTTTTAATGCCCCTTGGAAAAGTGGTGGAGGTCGCAGTAGCTTAACAAGACGGTTTTAATGCCCCTTGGAAGAGATGTGGAGGTCGCAGTAGCTTAACAAGACTGTTTGAATGCCCCTTGGAAGAGACGTAGAGGTCCCAGTAGCTTAACAAGATGGTTTTAATGCCCCTCGGAAAAGTGGTGGAGGTCACAGTAGCTTAACAAGACGCTTTTAGTGCCCCTCAGAAGAGACGTGGAGGTCCCAGTAGCTTAACAAGACGGTTTTAATGCCCCTTGGAAAAGTGGTGGAGGTTGCAGTAGCTTAACAAGACAGTTTCAATGCCCCTTGGAAGAGACGTGGAGGTCGCAGTAGCTTAAGAAGATGGTTTTAATGCCCCTTGGAAGAGACGTGGAGGTCGCAGTAGCTTAACAAGACGGTTTTAATGCCCCTTGGAAAAGTGGTGGAGGTCACAGTAGGTTAACAAGACGGTTTGAATGCCCCTTGGAAGAGACGTGGAGGTCCCAGTAGCTTAACAAGATGGTTTGAATGCCCCTTGGTAGAGACGTGGAGGTCCCAGTAGCTTAACAAGATGCTTTTAATGCCCCTCACAAGAGACGTGGAGGTCCCAGTAGCTTAACAAGACGGTTTTAATGCCCCTTGGAAAAGTGATGGAGGACACAGTAGCTTAACAAGATGGTTTTAATGCCCCTTACAAGAGCCATACAGTACAGCATCTTAAAAATATTATTCCCATTATTGGTGAGTGGGTCTCCCACAGTCTTTGCTGATGCCTTCCAACAAAAGCTGACAAAAATAAGGAAGGAGGAACTTTCAATAATGGCAACACGGACCACGGTCACCCTGGTGGTATAGTGGTGGTGGAGGCTGAGGATAAGGAGAAGAACATAAAACAGCCGAAATGAGGAAGCATATACCCATGTGTGGGTTTGAAGCGGTGCATGTGAATACACCTCCCGAAATAACACAGTGGATTTGACTTTATGTTACTCTGCTGTCATTTGGTGGTGATGAGAAGTCTAGCCCTTGTTCATTTTGATAAGGGTCAGCTGGTCAGCATTGTCAGTTGACAGGCGAGTGCGCTTATCAGTTATAATTCCCCCAGCGGCACTAAAAACACGCTCCGATAACACGCTAGCGGCAGGGCAGGCCAGGACCTCCAAGGCCTACAGAACGAGTTCATTCCAAGTGTCCAGCTTTGATACCCAATAATTAAAAGGCACAGAGGAATCACGGAGGACGCTGGTACGGTCGGCAAGGTACTCCCTCACCATCTTTTGAAACTTTCCACTCCTTGTGAGAGTACCCCGCGCCTCAGGGTCTGTCCAAAGGGAAGGTCTCCGAAAACTGTCCCAGAACGTTGACAGTGTTCCCCTGCCTCTGCTGGATTGGAGTTGCGTCTCTCTTGCATGTACGCCTTGGTTGGGCAACGAACTGTGACCTCTGCCACTAGCGTGTTCAGATGGGAATTTTTTTAACAGTTCTGCAGCAAGAGCCTTCTGGTACTGCCCCATTTTTGTAGACCTCTCCACCTCAGGAATAAGAGAGTGAAAGTTCTCCTTGTAGCGGGGGTCTAAAAGTGTCACCAACCAGTAATGACTGTCACCCAACATTTTGACAACGCGAGGGTCACGGTTAAGGCAGCGTAACATAAAGTCAGCCATGCGTGCGAAAGACTAGTAACGGGCAAGACTTCCATGTCCTCACCAAGATGATGACTGACCATGCTCTCCTCCTCCTCCTCCTCCCCCCTGTCCTCAGGTCACCCACGCTGAACCGACGGTATGACAGTTGTACAGGTACTACCGTCTACAGCGCATGATACAAGCTCCTGTTCTTCCTCCTCCTCCTCCTCCTCTCCCTCATTGTCACCCAATGCACGTTGGGATGAGATGAGGCTGGGCTGTGTGAAATCGACCGCTACGGCTTCTTGATCTATCTCATCATACTCTGGCTGCAATGCCTCCTCTTTAATTCTCTGCAGAGAGCGTTGCAAAAGACAGACAAGTGGAATGCTGGCACTAATGATGGCGTCATAGCCACTCACCATCTTGGTGGACTCCTCAAAGTTTGTCAAGATCGTACATATGTCAGACATCCAGGTACACTCCTGAGGTCTTATGTGTGGAGTCTGACCTGAAAATCGACGGCCTTGTTGCAGCTGGTACTCCACAACTGCTCTCTTCTGCTCACAAATCCTTTGCAACATGTGGAGGGTCGAGTTCCAACGTGTGGGGACATCACACACCAGTTGGTGTGACGGAAGCTGCAAACGCAGCTGCAACACAGCAAGGGCGGCGGAAGCTGTAGCCGACTTGCGAAAATGAGCTGATAGGCGGCGTACTTTGACGAGCAGATCTGGCAACTCAGGGTACGATTTAAGAAACCGCTGAACCACGAGGTTAAGCACATGAGCCAGGCATGGTACGTGTGTGATCTCGCCTCGCCTCAGAGCCGCCACCAGGTTACGGCCATTGTCACACACGACCATGCCTGTATGTAGGTTCAGCGGTCTCAGCCACAGATCTGCCTGCTCTTTCACAGCTGTCCACAACTCACAAGCAGTGTGAGGTTTTTCACCTAAGCTTATGAGTTTCAGCACAGCCTGTTGCCGCTTGGCTGAGGCAGTACTGCAGTGCTTCCAGCTTGTAACTGATGTGGTGATATCTGAGATGGAGGCTGGACATGAGGAGGAGGAGGAGGATGATGCGCAGGAGCTGTACACTGGGGGGGGCAACTCTGACTGACATAGACCCCGCAATCCTCGGTGTGGGGAGGATGTGTTCCGTCCCAAGGTCCGACTGGGTCCCGGCTTCACTATGTTTACCCAGTGTGCCATCAGGGAGATGTACCATCCCTGGCCACAAGCACTTGTCCACGTGTCCGTTGTCAGGTGGACTCTCCCAGTAACTGCGTTGTTAAGGGCATGGCCGATGTTTTGGGACAAGTGCTTGTGTAGTGCGGGGATGGCACACTGGGCAAAATAGTGTCGGCTGGGGACCGAGTACCGAGGGACGGCCACCGCCATAAGGTTGCGGAAGGATTCCGTCTCCACCAGCCTAAAAGGCAGCATTTCCAACGCAAGCAGTCATGAAATGTGCGAATTTAGGACTGTGGCCTGTGGGGCGTTGGCTGCGAATTTCCGCTTTCGTTCAAAGGTCTGGAATATGGACAATTGAACGCTGCGGTGGGACGTGGACGTGGACGTTGATGCTGTTTCTTGAGAAACTGCCAGAACAAGTGAAGACTGAGAGGAGGGGGCATCTTTGCATGCAGTATGGACAGGGGATTGCCTTGCACATACAACAGGGGGTTCTATTGCACGTGTAGCGCCCCGAGGGTTCAGCCGCTACAGAGGTATTGCATCTCAACCAGATGAGCGATACCTCACTTCCAGGTAAGGATGGAGTGTGAATCAGGACCCTGACACCTGCATGCATTACACCACGTTTCCGGGGGGCAGGGCGACCGATATGCTCCAAGTAGAGCACGACAGTCCCTGTCCCTGGCTGGAGTGGGGGGTGGGAACACCAAGGAAGGGGAGACCCTGTAGTGCATAGGAGGGAGAGGGCAGTTCCTGGGTGCACTTAGAAGGAGGTATAAAAGGTGGGCGCCATCTTAGAGACAGTGTTAAGTTCGAGAGAGTTCAGTCAGAGGAGAAGACAGGGAGCAGAGGCTCATGCACAGTTGACCAGAGAAGGCCCGAGGCAGCCGGACAGAAGCGAGGTCACTGGTGGGGTACGATAGGAAACATAAAGGGAGGTCCTGTGAAACGCTCCAAAGTTATCTGGGAGTAGGCCGAGCCCCTCACCTGGTGAACACAGTGCGACGTGGGACGTTATGACCAGCTGTAGTAACGTGGATAAAGAACTGTGAGTAAATACCCTGGACTGCATTACAGGACTCTGTGTCATTACTGCTGCTCCCGTGCGCCATCACCCCCAACATCCACACTTGCTGCCCTGAGGCTATACTCCTCCCGTGGGGAGTTATACTATCCTCTGCTGCGCTCCCAACACCAGCCTCAATGGTTGGCCCTGCAGCGGCGGTTCACTCTGACCGCAATCCACGGGTGGAGTAGTCGGACATTTAATAATCATAAAAACCACATAAATAGACCGCCATTTGGGTTGACCACCCTGAGCCAAGGGACCGGGTCCCCGCCACGCAAGGACTACAAACCCCAGCATCCACAAAGGGTCCGGTTCCGGGTATCCCCACACACACGCGGCCCAGGGGGCGCGTCACACGCACAACAGCGGAAGAAGCAGTGGTGACACCCACTGACACTGGTCGTGGACCCTGGGGTTCGCCCCACAAAGTCGGGTACTTTGCTGCCATGTGCCTGATCATGCTGGTGGTGGTCAGGCTGGTAGTTTTGTCACCCCTCTTGATGCTGGCATGGCAGGTGGTACAAATGGTCTCTTTGGGGTTTTCAGCAGACTCTTTAAAAAAATTCCAGACTCTGGAAGACCTTCAGGTTGTACTGGCAACGTCCCTCTTGTTGGTGTTACGGGGAACTGTTGCCTGCCTTCTGTGTGCGGCCACCACACCGCTTCTTTCTGCCTGTTGGGGTACTCTGCCTCCCTCACCCTGTGTGCTGCTGGCCTCGCTCTGCATGTCCTCCTGCCACGTTGGGTCAGTTACTAGATCATCCACCACCTCCTCCTCTTCCACTTGCGCACCACGATCCTCCTCCTCACTTCGTGGCAATTGTGTCTCGTCATCCTCCACCTCTTGTGACAAATTGCCAGCGTCGACTTCCTGTGGCCGTGGCTGTTCAAATATTTGGGCATTGCTACATAGGATCTACTCTTCCACCACTTCAAGCGGAGCAGGCGAGGGGCACAAATCTGGAAATGAACCAGTGAACAGCTCTTCAGAGTGTCCAAGTGTGGGATCAGTTGCTGTCTGACGACACTCGGCATGGTGGGAGGAAGGAGCATCAGGGTGAGGAGGAGTATGCGGTCGAGACTCACGGCTACTAAGATTTGACCGTGTGGAAGACAGACCGGAGGTGGTGGTGCCCAGGTAACTGGAAGAATTATCTGCTATCCAATTAATAACCTGTTCACACTGATCAGTTCGCAATACTGGTGTTGTTCTGTGCTTCCCTAGTAATTCGGTCAAGAAGTGGGAGCGAGAAGATGTGGCTGTTGGTTGTGGCACATTTTCACCTTGGCCACGGCCCCGTCCTCTGCACGCACCATCACCAGAACGTCCAGTTCCACGTCCCTTGCCACGCACCTTGCCCATTGTAAAGGAAGTAAAATAGCTTACACTTGCACTATCAATGGAAAAAGGGTAATAAAAAGTAGATTAGAATCGTGGAAGAGGAAAACCACAGTTCTATTTCTCCGGCCTACACCCGACTCTTTTAAACAATCTGAACAATCAGGGAAAAACTATTACTGTTTTTCTTTACGGAAAAAATACCAAAAGCTGAATAATAGAGATTTTTTACTGTGGGATAGCAAAACCACAGTTATTGTTTACTGGGGTATACCAGACAATTTTAAATAGATATATTTGTAGCTGAACAGTGAGCGACACACTCAAACTGTTTTTTTTAGGTAAAAATGGCCCAAAAGTGGATAATGCAGAGGTTTGAACCGTGGAACTGCAAAACCACAGTTCTATTTCTCGGGCCTACACCAGACTATTTTTAACAGATATATTTTTGTCTGAACAATCAGGAGACACTATTACTGTTTTTATTTACGGAAAAAAATTCCAAAAGCAGGATAATACAGAGATTTGACCCGTGGAACTGCAAAACCACAGTTCTATTTCTCGGGCCTACACCAGACTATTTTCAACAGATATATTTTTGTCTGAACAATCAGGAGACACTATTACTGTTTTCTTTACGGCAAAAAATGGCAAAAGCAGGATAATACAGAGATTTGACCTGTGAAACTGCAAAACCACACTTCTATTTCTCGGGCCTACACCAGACTATTTTCAACAGATATATTTGTGCCTGAACAATCAGGAGACACTATTACTGTTTTTCTTTACGGTAAAAAATGCCAAAAGCAGGATAATAGAGAATTTTTACTGTGGAACAGCAAAACCACAGTTATAATTTACTGGTGTATACCAGACTTTTTTAAATATATACAGTACAGACCAAAAGTTTGGACACACCTTCTCATTTAAAGATTTTTCTGTATTTTCATGATTATGAAAATTGTACATTCACACTGAAGGCATCAAAACTATGAATTAACACATGTGGAATTATATACTTAACAAACAAGTGTGAAACAACTGAAAATATGTCTTATATTCTAGGTTCTTCAAAGTAGCCACCTTTTGCTTTGATGACTGCTTTGCACACTCTTGGCATTCTCTTGATGAGCTTCAAGAGGTAGTCACCGGAAATGGTTTTCACTTCATAGGTGTGCCCTGTCAGGTTTAATAAGTGGGATTTCTTGCCTTATAAATGGGGTTGGGACCATCAGTTATGTTGTGCAGAAGTCTGGTGGATACACAGCTGATAGTCCTCCTGAATAGACTGTTAGCTGCTTTTTTATTGCCATAATACAAATTCTAAGTAAAGAAAAACGAGTGGCCATCATTACTTTAAGAAATGAAGGTCAGTCAGTCCGAAAAATTGGGCAAACTTTGAAAGTGTCCCCAAGTGCAGTTGCAAAAACCATCAAGCGCTACAAAGAAACTGGCTCACATGAGGACAGGAAAGGAAGACCAAGAGTCACCTCTGCTTCTGAGGATAAGTTTATCCGAGTCACCAGCCTCAGAAATCGCAGGTTAACAGCAGCTCAGATTAGAGACCAGGTCAATGCCACACAGAGTTCTAGCAGCAGACACATCTCTACCACAACTGTTAAGAGGAGACTTGTGCAGCAGGCCTTCATGGTAAAATAGTAGCTAGGAAACCACTGCTAAGGGCAAGAAACAAGCAGAAGAGACTTGTTTGGGCTAAAGAACACAAGGAATGGACATTAGACCAGTGAAAATCTGTGCTTTGGTCTGATGAGTCCAAATTTGAGATCTTTGGTTCCAACCACCGTGTCTTTGTGCGACGCAGAAAAGGTGAACGGATGGACTGTACATGCCTGGTTCCCACCGTCAAGCATGGAGGAGGAGGTGTGATGGTGTGGTGGTGTTTTGCTGGTGACACTGTTGGGGATTTATTCAAAATTGAAGGCATACTGAACCAGCATGGCTACCACAGCATCTTGCAGCGGCATGCTATTCCATCCGGTTTGCATTTAGTTGGACCATCATTTATTTTTCAACAGGACAATGACCCCAAACACACCTTCAGGCTGTGTTACGGGTATTTGACCAAGAAGGAGAGTGATGGGGTGCTACGCCAGATGACCTGGCCTCCACAGTCATCAGACCTGAACCCAATCGAGATGGTTTGGGGTGAACTGGACCGCAGAGTGAAGACAAAAGGGCCAACAAGTGCTAAGCATCTCTAGGAACTCCTTCAAGATTGTTGGAAGACCATTTCCAGTGACTACCTCTTGAAGCTCATCAAGAGAATGCCAAGAGTGTGCAAAGCAGTCATCAAAGCAAAAGGTGGCTACTTTGAAGAACCTAGAATATAAGACATATTTTCAATTGTTTCACACTTTTTTTGTTAAGTATATAATTCCACATGTGTTAATTCATAGTTTTGATGCCTTCAGTGTGAATGTACAATTTTCATAGTCATGAAAATGCAGAAAAATCTTTAAGGCTATGTGCCCACGATGCAGAAATGCTCAGGATTTTTTCCTGAGCGTTTCTGCATCTCCCTGGCAGAAAAAAAAGTATGCGGATTGTACATGCGTTTTCCTGCCAGGGACATGCGGAAATGGAGCGTTATTCACTGACATTTCCGCATGTGGATTGACAAGCGCTTTCCAAGCGATTAGCATCACTTGGAAAGTGCTTGTGAGAACTAGGTCACACTATATAAATCCATGCAAACAGCATGGATTTATATCGTGTGACCCGAGAGAGTGGTAAATATAAAAATAAATATATACTTACCCTCCGATGGCCCGCGCTGTCTTGCTTAGCTCGGTCCCGGCTGCCGGCAGCAGTGAATTGAAAGACCTGCCGACGTCAGAGTCGCGTGACCCGTCACATGACTCTGAAGTCAACGCAGGTCCTTCAATTCACTGCAAAGTGCCGGGAAGCAAGGAGGAGCGCTGCGCGGGCCGCCAGAAGGTAAATATACGTTTATTTTTTATTTTATTCTTTTTTTACAGATTTTTTAATGGTACCTGGGTGTGGATGAGACTCTCCTCTCATCTACACCCGGGTACCATCCGCACATTAGAACTCATGGAATGCGCATCTACATATACAGTGATACGTATCCATGCGGTCTAATGCAAGTCAATGGCGGCGAAGACGCAGCACTTCCGCAAAATAATTGGTAGTGCTGCGTTTTTTTCCGCAATGATAATCCGCAGCGGAAATTTCCGCAGCATGTGCACAGCACATGTGGATTATCATTGGGGAACATTGCTGCCCTTCTACCATGCGTTTTTAATGCGTTTCCGCAGCTGCAAAAATGCTGCGGAAACGCATTAAAAACGCATCGTGGGCACAAGAGAATGCCAAGAGTGTGCAAAGCAGTCATCAAAGCAAAAGGTGGCTACTTTGAAGAACCTAGAATATAAGACATATTTTCAGCTGTTTCACACTTTTTTGTTAAGTATATAATTCCACATGTGTTAATTCATAGTTTTGATGCCTTCAGTGTGAATGTACAATTTTCATAGTCATGAAAATACAGAAAAATCTTTAAATGAGAAGGTGTGTCCACACAAAACCAGGGGAGGAGTCCTGAGGAGATAATTTGCATATTCCCACTGCATTTTGGGGTAAGTGAAGAGTCTCCGTGAGCTCAAAGAACACTGGATTTTGGCTGTTGGAGCTGAAAAGAGGACATCGGTAAACCAGGGGAGGAGTCCTGAGGAGATAATTTGCATATTCCCACTGCATTTTGGGGTAAGTGAAGAGTCTCCGTGAGCTCAAAGAACACTGGATTTTGGCTGTTGGAGCTGAAAAGAGGACATCGGTAAACCAGGGGAGGAGTCCTGAGGAGATAATTTGCATATTCCCACTGCATTTTGGGGTAAGTGAAGAGTCTCCGTGAGCTCAAAGAACACTGGATTTTGGCTGTTGGAGCTGAAAAGAGGACATCGGTAAACCGCATTTTGAAGCTTTTTTTTGGAGCTTTTTTCACTGTTTTCAGAACATTAACAGTAAGAACATGGAAGAGTCCAGGAGCCATTTGGTGAGCTGCATATCCTGCTACATGTTCACAGACTTGCCAGTGGAAAAGCCAAACTTCACATGCCAGAAATGCAAGCTTGTGTCCCTGTTGGAGGAAAAGTTGCGAAATCTAGAAGAGAGGTTAACTACCTTGAAAATCATTAAGGAAGGTGAAGAGTTCTTAGACAGAGCAGAATTATCTCTTCATGATTCAGAAAGAGAAGAAATTCGAACTGCACCTGAGGAAACAGAGGAATGGAAGCATGTGACCCAGAGAAGCAGGAGGATAGAGAGGCAGTCAGCACCTATACTGCTCAGGAACCAGTACCAGGCTCTCTCGCAGGAGAACCATGAAGAAATACAGCAAGATAAGACTTTGCCAGCAATGAATAACCTTGTAAGCCCTCAGAATCCTCCTGGATGGAGAAAGAAGAATGTTGTGAAGAAAAAACGGAGAGTGGTGGTCATGGGGGATTCCCTGTTAAGAGGAACAGAGGCTGCTATCTGCAGACCAGACATAACCTCAAGAGAAATGTGCTGTCTTCCAGGAGCAAAAATTAAAGATGTGTCTGACAGGATATCAAGACTCTTCAGACCTACAGATCACTACCCATTCCTGCTAATACATGTGGGGACAAATGACACCGCAAGAAAGGACCTGGAAACCATCTGCAGTGACTTTGAAGACTTGGGCAAGAAAGTGAAAGAATTGGGAGCGCAGGTGGTCTTCTCATCCATCCTCCCAGTGGATGGCCATGGAACAATGAGGTGGAATAAGATTCTACAGGTGAACAACTGGCTACGTCGATGGTGCCGTCAACAAGGATTTGGATTTCTGGATCACAGAATGAATTACCTATACGATGGACTACTTGCTAGAGATGGGGTGCACCTTACGAAGACTGGAAAACATGTATTTGGAAATTGCCTTGCTGCACTCATCAGGAGAGCTTTAAACTAGAACAATGTGGGAAGGGAAGCAAAAGGCCAGAAAAAGCCATACAGCTGACAAATACTATTGAGATCTCTGCTACTGGAAGTGGAAAGGAAGAACAAAGACAAAACAATTTAAATAATAAAAATATGGGAGGAAGAGAAACCAATCACAAACTAAAATGTTTTTATACAAATGCACAAAGCATGGGCAACAAACAAGGAGAATTGGAACTACTAATGAAGGAAAAGGAATATGATGTCATTGGAATCACTGAAACTTGGTGGGACGATACACATGATTGGAATAAAAGGCTAAAAGGATACAACTTATTTGCAAGAAACAGACTTGATAAACGAGGAGGAGGTGTCGCATTGTATGTCAGAAAAGCGTATATCTGCACAGAGATTGAAGCTTCAGAGACTGGGAGTTCTGTGGAAACTGTTTGGGTAAGAATACAAGGAGAGAACAACGGAAAGGACACCATTGTAGGCATTTACTACAGGCCACCTGGGCAAGCTGAAGATATGGATGAACTCTTTATGTATCAAATGACCAAGTTCTCAAAAAAATATGACGTAGTGGTCATGGGAGATTTCAACTATCCAGACATTTGTTGGGAATCTCTCTCAAGTAAAACTAACAGGTCAAGCAAATTCTTATCCTCTCTTGCTGACAACTTTATCTTCCAAAAGGTAGGGGAGAAAACAAGGGGATCTGCTACTTTGGATCTAATCCTTATAAACAAGGAGGAAATGGTTGAGGAGGTAAAAGTGGCTGGGACCCTAGGAGGCAGCGATCATGCTATTATAGAATTTTGGATAACTAGAGGAGGAAGACATGTGAAGACTCAAACTTCAAGGTTAGATTTTAGAAAGGCAGATTTTAAGAGACTCAGAAAGAGAATAGGAGGTATCCAATGGCTGGATGTCCTTAAGGACAAAAATGTCCAGGAAGGATGGGAAATTTTTAAAAATGAGATTCTCAAAGCACAATCGTTAACAATCCCGAAAAGTAGGAAGAATGGGAAGCATTTAAGGAAACCAGGATGGATGAACACAGAACTTAAACACATGCTAAAAAGAAAGAAAGAAATGTTTATTAAATGGAAAGAGGGAGGCATATCTAAAGAAGATTATAATGCAGTCTGCAGATCCTGTAGGGCATGTATCAGGTTAGCTAAAGCTGACAATGAATTAAGGCTTGCAAGAGATGTCAAAAGCAATAAAAAAGGATTTTGGGGGTATGTCAAAAGTAAAAGAAAAGTCAAAGATGCTATAGGATTTTTACAGGATGAAAATGGAGAAATGGTAAGAGAGGATGTTGAGAAGGCCAAACTTTTTAATTCCTATTTTGCATCTGTTTTCTCTCAGAAAGAAAATGTAACATCAACTGATCTTCACTGTCCTTTTAAAGGAATAGAAGAATCCAAGTTATCTGTAAACAGAAAGATTGTGAGGGAATATTTAGCTAACATAAATGAGTTCAAGTCTCCAGGTCCAGATGAATTACACCCCAGAGTACTGAAGGAGATCGTAGAAGAAATTTTAGAACCACTCTCCATAATCTTTGAAAATTCTTGGAGAACAGGAGAAGTCCCAGAAGACTGGAGAAGAGCAAATGTTGTTCCTATCTTCAAAAAGGGGAAGAAGGTGGACCCAGGGAACTATAGGCCGGTGAGTCTGACTTCTATACCAGGAAAGATCTTTGAACAAATTATTAAACAACATGTATGTAAGTACCTGGATAAGAATGAAGTGATTAACCAGAGTCAGCATGGGTTTATAACTAACAAGTCATGTCAGACTAACTTAATTTCCTTCTATGACAGAATCACTGACTGGGTGGATCAGGGAAATGCTGTAGATATAGTATATCTTGACTTCAGCAAAGCATTTGACAAAGTATCTCACACCATCCTTATTGAAAAAATGACCAAGTATGCAATGGACCAGGCAACTGTTAGGTGGATTCATAACTGGCTTAGTGATCGGACTCAAAGGGTGATTGTAAATGGCTTCACATCCAGCTGGATGAATGTCTCAAGTGGGGTACCACAGGGCTCCGTCCTGGGACCTGTATTGTTCAACATCTTTATCAATGATTTAGATGAAGGAATTGAGGGTAAACTGATTAAATTTGCTGATGACACAAAGCTAGGAGGGATAGCTAATACTAGAGAAGAGAGAGAGAGGATTCAAAAAGACCTAAATAAACTGGAGCAGTGGGCAGCAACCAACAGAATGGTTTTTAACAGGGAAAAATGCAAAGTACTACATCTGGGCAATAAAAATGAAAAAAGCATATACAGAATGGGAGGAATAGAGCTAAGCAACAGTACATGTGAAAAAGACTTAGGTATACTAATAGATCATAGACTGAACGTGAGTCAACAGTGTGATGCAGCAGCAAAAAAGGCAAATACAATTCTGGGATGTATTAACAGAAGCATACAGTCTAGATCACGTGAAGTCATTATTGGTCTTTACTCCTCTTTGGTCAGACCTCATCTGGAATACTGTGTACAGTTTTGGGCACCACATTTTAAAAAAGACATAGACAAACTGGAGCAAGTTCAGAGAAGAGCGACCAGAATGGTGACTGGTCTGCAAACCATGTCCTATGAGGAACGGTTGCAGGATTTGGGAATGTTTAGCTTGCAAAAAAGAAGACTGAGAGGAGACTTAATAGCTGTCTACAAATATGTCAAGGGCTGTCACATTGTAGAAGGATCATCTTTATTCTCATTTGCACAAGGAAAGACTAGAAGCAATGGGATGAAACTAAATGGGAGGAGACACAGATTAGATATTAGAAAAAACTTTTTGACAGGGTGATTAATGAGTGGAACAGGCTGCCACGAGAGGTGGTGAGTTCCCCTTCAATGGACGTCTTCAAACAGAGGCTGGACAGACATCTGTCTGAGATGATTTAGTGAATCCTGCTTTGAGCAGGGGGTTGGACCAGATGACCCAGGAGGTCCCTTCCAACTCTACCATTCTATGATTCTATGATTCTATGATTCTATGACTGCTTTACACACTCTTGGCATTGTCTTGATGAGCTTCAGGAGGTAGTCACCGGAAATGGTTTTCACTTCACAGGTGTACTCTGTCAGGTTTAATAAGTGGGATTTCTTGCCTTATGTAACGGGGTCGGGAGGTAGAACCTCTGAGCTGCAATACAAAGGGGAAGTCCTTGTAAGGAAGCGGGTGACTCCCGGGAAGGCAAGCAGGTAGTCACAGCAAGTGACGGGGACAGTCTCTGGGCAAGCAGGCAGGTGGTCACGGTAAGTGACGGGGACAGTTTCTGGGTAGACAGGCAGGTGGTCACAGCAAGTGACGGGGACAATCTCTGGGTAGACAGGCAGGTGGTCACGGCAAGTGACGGGGACAGTCTCTGGGTAGACAGGCAGGTGGTCACGGCAAGTGACGGAGACAGTCTCTGGGTAGACAGGCAGGTGGTCACGGCAAGTGACGGGTACAGTCTCTGGGTAGACAGCAGGTAACAGGCAGGTAACTGGTGGACGCTCCCAGGTGAGCGGTCTGGCAGACAAGGCAGGTAACAGGCAGGTAACTGGTGGACGCTCCCAGGTGAGCGGTCTGGCAGACAAGGCAGGTAACCGACAGGTAACTGGTGGACGCTCCCAGGTGAGCGGTCTGGCAGACAAGGCAGGTAACAGGCAGGTAACTGATGGATAACAGGCTGGCAGGCAGGACGAGAAGTCAGGCATTTTGGAGGAGGTGCCTTATATATGGGAGATCCTCCGGCAATTGGCCGGGGACTCCTTAGGACGGCGCGTGCGGCCCCTTTAAGAGAGAGGGAGCGCGCGCTCCCTAAGCACAGTGCCTGGGAAGCAGCGCGAGCTGCCAGTAGCGCGGGAGGAGGACGCCGAGCATGGAGCAGAGAGGTGAGGGGAACGGCGTCTCTGCCTAGCAAGGGGCAGAGACGCCGATGCTACAGTACCCCCCCCTTTCTTAGACCAGAGAGAAATTTATCAAGGAGGAGCGGGGCATGGATGTTCTCCCGGGGCTCCCATGTTCTTTCTTCAGGACCAAACCCCTCCCAATCCACTAGAAAAAAAGGTCTTTCCTCTTACCCTCCTGATGGCCAGAATGCTCTCTACCTCAAACTTGTCTTCAGCGGAGACCGGAGCAGGAGGCGTACCTGTAGACTTGGAAAAAGAGTTAAGTACCACGGGTTTGAAGAGAGATACATGGAAGGAGTTGGGGATCCGCAGGTTGGCCGGGAGTTTCAATTTATAGGCCACCGGGTTGATTTGCTTGATAACTTCCAGTGGGCCGATGAACCGGGGCCCTAACTTGTAGGAAGGAATCTTGAGCCGGACATATTTGGACGAGAGCCAGACTTTATCTCCAGGACGGAATTGGCGCGGATCCAGACGTCTTTTGTCAGCCTGTTTCTTCATCCGCTCGGAGGACTGAAGAAGTGCGGATCTGGTACTCTCCCAAATGGAGGAGAATTTGCTAACAAGAGACTCTGCGGCCGGGTTGTCCACGGAGGTGGAGACGGGGAAACGGGATCCAGGGATTTTGACCGTAGACAGTAAAAAACAGGGATTTGGAAGAGGATTCACTCATGATTATTATAGGAGAATTCGGCCCACGGTAAAAGATCCACCCAGTCGGAATGGTGGGCATTAACAAAATGACGGAGGTAACTGGTTAAAATTTGGTTGATCTGCTCTACTTGACCATTGGACTGTGGGTGATAAGAAGAAGAGAAGTCCAAGGTGACCCCCAGCAGTTTACACGTGGCTCTCCAGAAGCGAGAGGTGAACTGGACCCCTCGATCGGACACGATGTGGAGAGGAAGACCATGGAGATGGAAAATATGATGAATAAAGTCCTTAGCCAACTCAGATGCAGATGGAAGACCCGGCAGGGGAATAAAGTGAGCCATCTTAGAGAAGCGGTCAGCGACCACCCAAATGACCGTACAACCAGCAGAAACAGGGAGATCCGTTATAAAGTCCATGGCTATATGCTGCCACGGGGCAGCAGGTACGGGAAGAGGCAGAAGGCGGCCGGCTGGCAGATGTCTAGGAACCTTGTTGCGAGCGCAGGACGCACAGGCCGAGACAAAGTCTATTACCTACTTGCGCAGGGTAGGCCACCAGTAATGCCGGGTAATAAGCTGGAGGGTCTTCTTTTGGCCAGCATGGCCGGCTAGCTTAGACGAATGTCCCCAGTGCAGAACCTTCTCACGATCAGGTACTGTCACGAACATCTTACCGGGTGGAAGACGATTCAGATCCACGGGGGCCACCTGCATTACCTTGGCGGGGTCGATGATGTGCTTTGGCTCCTCCTCAAGATCGGAGGACAGAAAGGATCAGGACAAGGCATCGGCTTTGATATTTTTGTCTGCCGGGCGGAAATGAAGAATGAAATCAAAGCGGGCGAAGAACAAGGACCACCGGGCCTGGCGCGGGTTAAGTCTTTGGGCACTCTGGAGGTAAGCCAAGTTTTTGTGGTCTGTATAAATTATTAACAGATGGAGAGCCCCCTCGAGCAAGTAACGCCACTCCTCCAGTGCCAACTTAACAGCTATCAATTCTCGGTCTCCTATAGAATAATTGCGCTCAGACGAGGAGAAAAGTTTGGAGAAGAAGCCGCAGGTTACCATTCTCCCGGATGGCGACTTTTGGGTGAGTACCGCTCCGGCTCCGGAGGAGGAAGCATCTATCTCTAAGTAGAATTGTTTGTTGCAGTCCAGACGGTGCAGCACAGAAGCGGAGGAGAAAGCTTGTTTCAAAGAAAGGAAGGCCTCCTCTGCCTCGGGCGGCCATTCTTTGGGACTAGCACCCTTACGGGTGAGCGCGGAGATAGGGGCAGTCCGGGAAGAGAAGTGCGGAATGAAGAGGCGGTAGTAGTTGGCGAAGCCCAGGAACCGCTGAATAGCCTTCAACCCCTCCGGTCGAGGCCACTTCAGGATGGCAGAAAGTTTCTCAGGATCCATTCGTAGGCCGGTCTGGGAGATTACGTAGCCCAGAAATGGAAGCGAGGTCTGCTCAAAGAGGCACTTCTCAAATTTTGCGTAGAGGTGGTTTTGCCTGAGCCTGAGCAGGACTTGACGAACGTCCCTCCAGTGTGCGGGAAGATCCGGAGAGAAGATCAAGATGTCGTCCAGGTGCACCACAACGCAGGAGTAGAGAAGGTCACGGAAGATGTCATTGACCAACTCTTGAAAGACGGCGGGAGCATTACAGAGGCCAAAGGGCATTACGAGGTATTCATAGTGGCCATCCCGGGTGTTGAATGCCGTCTTCCATTCATCCCCCCGACGGATACGGACCAGGTTATACGCCCCACGGAGATCCAGCTTGGTGAAGATTCTGGCACCCCTCAGACGGTCAAATAATTCAGGTATGAGCGGATCCGGTTAAGACCTCTATAGTCAATACACCGACGGAGTGAACCATCCTTTTTTTTAATGAAGAAGAAGCCTGCTCCCGCCGGGGAGGTAGGTTTCCGGATAAATCCCCGGGCCAGATTTTCCTCGATATATTCAGACATTGCCCGGGTCTCGGCAGCGGACAACAGGTAAATACACCCACGGGGTGGAGTAGCGCAGGGTACCAGGTCGATTGGGCAATCATATGGTCTATGAGGGGGTAATGTCTCTGCTTCTTTCTTGTTGAAAACATCAGCATAAGACCAATAAGGGACCGGTAGGCCGGGTAGATTGGCTGGAGAAGGAGAGGGACGAACAGGAACTAAACAAGTCTTATGGCAGTCCTGCCCCCAGCGTTGGACTTCTCCGGTCTGCCAATTCAGCACAGGTGCATATCTCTGGAGCCAAGGTAGGCCTAACAAAAGGGCGTGAGAGAGTCCCGGTAGAACATGGAAGAAGATGCTCTCAGAGTGCAGCATTCCCACCTGCAGAGTTATGGGTTCGGTGATGAGTTGGATGGGTTGCGGTAAGAGGCCCCCATCCACGGAGGCGACAGATAAGGGTTCAGCCAGAGATTTAGTGGGAATGCGGTATTTCTCTACCAGGGACTGAGAAATGAGATTTCCGGCAGCTCCAGAATCAAGTTGAGCTAGTTCAAAGTAACGGTTCTCCCCGCAGATGATAGAGACCGACAGCATCAGAGATGGAGAGGGTTTACTCTTGTCTGGGACGACCTCTCTGAGCGATCCTAGACACAGGCGTTTCCCAGCCTCTCTGGGCAGGCACGGATCCGGTGCTCCTTACAGCCACAGTAGAAACAGCTCCCCTCGGCACGGCGTGACTCTTGACTGCTTTTGACCATCTTGGTCTGGTCGACCTGCATGGGCTCTGGCGAGTGCGCCCGGGGAGTTACAGATGAAGAGACAGGTCTCTGGAAAGTAGGAGCAAGGCGGGGAAACCTCCTCTCACGGGTGACCTCTTTGGTACGCTCCTGGAACCGGATGTCAATCCGGGTGGCAAGTGTCACCAAGTCATCCAGGGTGGTTGGAATGTCCCGACCGGCAAGTTCGTCTTTAATCCGGCCGGATAGGCCCTCCCAGAAGACGGACACCAGGGCATAGTTATCCCAGGCAAGCTCGGAAGCAAGGGTACGGAACCGTATGGCATATTGGCCCACGGTGAGACTCCCTTGGCGGAGGCATAGCAGAGAGGAGGCAGAAGAGGTCTTTCATCCTGGTTCGTCGAAGACTTTCCGGAAAGCCGTGAGAAAGGCTGGCAAGTTGGACACCAGGGGATCTCCTCTCTCCCATAGAGGATTTAGCCAGGCCAGTGCCTCCCCAGTGAGATGGGACATGATGAAGGCCACCTTGGCCCGGTCGGTGGTGAACTGGTGTGCCAAAAGTTCGAAGTGCAGGGTGCACTGGTTAATGAAGCCCCGTGCCAGGCCGGGGTCTCCACCAAAACGAGGCGGGGCGGAAAGGCATGGACCGGGAAGGGATGCCATGGTATTGATGGGCAGCGACACTGCCGGGGTAGTAGTTGTGAGAGTGGAAGCAGCTCCCGATGAGGCAGTCAGTGTGTCCAGGCGGGAGTTAACACTATGCAGGTGACTCAGGATGGACTCCTGTTGGGACCTCTGACGGGATAGTTCATGGCATAGGTCCGAGAGTGAAGGAGCTTGGGTGCCACCGGGTTCCATGGCCTGAGCAAACTGTAACGGGGCCGGGAGGTGGAACCTCTGAGCTGCAATACAAAGGGGAAGTCCTTGTAAGGAAGCGGGTGACTCCCAGGGAAGGCAAGCAGGTAGTCACAGCAAGTGACGGGGACAGTCTCTGGGCAAGCAGGCAGGTGGTCACGGCAAGTGACGGGGACAGTCTCTGGGTAGACAGGCAGGTGGTCACGGCAAGTGACGGGGACAGTCTCTGGGTAGACAGGCAGGTGGTCACGGCAAGTGACGGGGACAGTCTCTGGGTAGACAGGCAGGTGGTCACGGCAAGTGACGGAGACAGTCTCTGGGTAGACAGCAGGTAACAGGCAGGTAACTCGTGGACGCTCCCAGGTGAGCGGTCTGGCAGACAAGGCAGGTAACAGGCAGGTAACTGGTGGACGTTCCCAGGTGAGCGGTCTGGCAGACAAGGCAGGTAACTGGTGGACGCTCCCGGGTGAGCGGTCTGGCAGACAAGGCAGGTAACAGGCAGGTAACTGATGGATAACAGGCTGACAGGCAGGACGAGAAGTCAGGATGGCAGCGGGACCTGAGGGCTGAAGCACAGGAAGACACAGTGCAAACAACTTTGCTCGGGCACCTCCATTTTGGAGGAGGTGCCTTATATATGGGAGATCCTCCGGCAATTGGCCGGGGACTCCTTAGGACGGCGCGCGCGGCCCCTTTAAGAGAGAGGGAGCGCGCGCGCATCCTAAGCACAGTGCCTGGGAAGCAGCGCGCGCTGCCAGCAGTGCGGGAGGAGGACGCCGAGCATGGAGCAGAGAGCAGAGAGGTGAGGGGAAAGGCATCTCTGCCTAGCAAGGGGCAGAGACGCCGATGCAACACCTTATAAATGGGGTTGGAAGCATCAGTTGTGTTGTGCAAAAGTCAGGTGGATACACAGCTGATAGTACTACTGAATAGACCGTTAGCTGCTTTTTTTCTTGCATTAATACAAATTCTAAGTAAAGAAAAACGAGTGGTCATCATTACTTTTAGAAATGGAGGTCAGTCAGTCCGAAAAATTGGGAAAACTTTGAAAGTGTCCCCAAGTGCAGTTGCAAAAACCATCAAGCGCTACAAAGAAACTGGCTCACATGAGGACAGCCCCAAGAAAGGAAGACCAAGAGTCACCTCTGCTTCTGAGGATAAGTTTATCCGAGTCACCAGCCTAAGAAATTGCAGGTTAACAGCAGCTCAGATTAGAGACCAGGTCAATGCCACACAGAGTTCTAGCAGCAGACACATCTCTTCAACAATTGTTAAGAGGAGACTTTGTGCAGCAGGCCTTTATGGTAAAATAGCTGCTAGGAAACCACTGCTAAGGACAGGCAACAAGCATAAGAGACTTGTTTTGGCTAAAGAACACAAGGAATGGACATTAGACCAGTGCAAATCTGGGCTTTGGTCTGATAAGTCCAAATTTGAGATCTTTGGTTCCTGTGCGACGCAGAAAAGGTGAGCGGATGGACTCTACATGCATGGTTCCCACCGTGAAGCATGGAGGAGGAGGTGTGATGGTGTGGGGGTGCTTTGCTGGTGACACTGTTGGGGATTTATTCAAAATTGAAGGCATACAGAACCAGCATCTTGCAGCGGCATGCTATTCCATCTGGTTTGCGTTTAGTTGGACCATCATTTATTTTTCAACAGGACAATGACCCCAAACACACCTCCAGGCTGTGTAAGGGCAATTTGACTAAGAAGGAGAGTGATGGGGTGCTACGTCAGATGACCTGGCCTCCACAGTCACCAGACCTGAACCCAATCGAGATGGTTTGGGGTGACCTGGACCGCAGAGTGAAGGCAAAAGGGCCAACAAGTGCTAAGCATCTCTGGGATCTCCTTCAAGATTGTTGGAAGACCATTTCCGGCGACTACCTCTTGAAGCTCATCAAGAGAATGCCAAGAGTGTGTAAAGCAGTCATCAAAGCAAAAGGTGGCTACTTTGAAGAACCTAGAATATAAGACATATATTTTTCAGTTGTTTCACACTTTCTTTGTTAAGTATATAATTCCACATGTGTTAATTCATAGTTTTGATGACTTCAGTGTGAATGTAAAATTTTCATAGTCATGAAAATACAGAAAAATCTTTAAATGAAAAGGTGTGTCCAAACATTTTGGTCTGTACTGTATATCTATATACATACACACCACTAAATAAATGAGAGTGATACCTGGAGATGGCTTATATAGGTGCATATATATCTATCTATATACATACACACCACTAAATAAATGAGTGTGATACCTGGAGGTGGCTTATATAGGTGCATATATATCTATTAATATACATACATACACACCACTAAATTAATGAGCGTGATACCTGGAGATGGCTTATATAGGTGCATATATATCTATCTATATACATACACACCACTAAATAAATGAGCGTGATACCTGTAGATGACTTATATAGGTGCATATATATCTATCTATATACATACACACCACTAAATAAATGAGCGTGATACCTGGAGGTGGCTTATATAGGTGCATATATATACATACATACCACTAAATAAATGAGCGTGATACCTGGAGGTGGCTTATATAGGTGCTTATATATCTATCTATATACATACACACCACTAAATAAATGAGCGTGATACCTGGAGATGGCTTATATAGGTGCATATATATCTATCTATATACATACACACCACTAAATAAATGAGCGTGATACCTGGAGGTGGCTTATATAGGTGCATATATATCTATCTATATACATACACACCACTAAATAAATGGGCGTGATACCTGTAGATGACTTATATAGGTGCATATATATGTATCTATATACATACACACCACTAAATAAATGAGCATGATACCTGGGGGCGGCTTATATAGGTGCATATATATGTATCTATATACATACATACACACCACTAAATAAATGAGTGTGATACCTGGAGGTGGCTTATATAGGTGCATATATATCTATCTATATACATACATACACACCACTAAATAAATGAGTGTGATACCTGGAGGTGGCTTATATAGGTGCATATATATCTATCTATATACATACACACCAATAAATAAATGAGTGTGATACCTGGAGATGGCTTATATAGATGAATATATATCTATCTATATACATACACACCACTAAATAAATGAGCGTGATACCTGGAGATGGCTTATATAGGTGCATATATATATATCTATCTATATACATACACACCACTAAATAAATGAGCATGATACCTGGAGATGGCTTATGTAGGTGCATATATATATCTATATACATACACACCACTAAATAAATGAGCGTGATACCCGGAGATGGCTTATATAGGTGCATATATATCTATCTATATACATACTCACCACTAAATAAATGAGCATGATACCTGGAGATGGCTTATGTAGGTGCATATATATCTATCTATATACATACACACCACTAAATAAATGAGTGTGATACCTGGAGATGGCTTATATAGGTGCATATATATCTATCTATATACATACACACCACTAAATAAATGAGCGTGATACCTGGAGGTGGCTTATATAGGTGCATATATATCTATCTATATACATGCACACCACTAAATGAATGAGTGTGATAACTGGAGATGGCTTATATAGGTGCATATATATCTATCTATATACATACATACACACCACTAAATAAATGAGCGTGATACCTGGAGGTGGCTTATATAGGTGCATATATATCTATGTATATACATACACACCACTAAATGAATGAGTGTGATAACTGGAGATGGCTTATATAGGTGCATATATATCTATCTATATACATACATACACACCACTAAATAAATGAGTGTGATACCTGGAGATGGCTTATATAGGTGCATATATATCTATCTATATACTGTACATACACACCACTAAATAAATGAGTGTGATACCTGGAAATGGCTTATATAGGTGCATATATATCTATCTATATACATACACACCACTAAATAAATGGGCGTGATACCTGTAGATGACTTATATAGGTGCATCTATATGTATCTATATACATACACACCACTAAATAAATGAGCATGATACCTGGAGATGGCTTATATAGGTGCATATATATCTATCTATATACATACACACCACTAAATAAATGAGTGTGATACCTGGAGATGGCTTATATAGGTGCATATATATCTATCTATATACATACACACCACTAAATAAATGAGCGTGATACCTGGAGATGGCTTATATAGGTGCATATATATATCTATCTATATACATACACACCACTAAATAAATGAGCATGATACCTGGAGATGGCATATATAGGTGCATATATATCTATATACATACACACCACTAAATAAATGAGCATGATACCTGGAGATGGCTTATATAGGTGCATATATATCTATCTATATACATACTCACCACTAAATAAATGAGCATGATACCTGGAGATGGCTTATATAGGTGCATATATATCTATCTATATACATACACACCACTAAATAAATGAGTGTGATACCTGGAGATGGCTTATATAGGTGCATATATATCTATCTATATACATACATACACACCACTAAATAAATGAGTGTGATACCTGGAGGTGGCTTATATAGGTGCATATATATCTATCTATATACATACATACACACCACTAAATAAATGAGTGTGATACCTGGAGGTGGCTTATATAGGTGCATATATATCTATCTATATACATACACACCACTAAATAAATGAGCATGATACCTGGAGATGGCTTATATAGGTGCATATATATCTATCTATATACATACATACCACTAAATAAATGAGTGTGATACCTGGAGATGGCTTATATAGGTGCATATATATCTATCTATATACATACACACCACTAAATAAATGAGCATGATACCTGGAGATGGCTTATATAGGTGCATATATATCTATCTATATACATACACACCACTAAATAAATGAGCGTGATACCTGGAGATGGATTATATAGGTGCATATATATCTATATACATACATACACACCACTAAATAAATGAGCATGATACCTGGAGATGGCTTATATAGGTGCATATATATCTATCTATATACATACACACCACTAAATAAATGAGCGTGATACCCGGAGATGGCTTATATAGGTGCATATATATCTATCTATATACATACACACCACTAAATAAATGAGCGTGATACCTGGAGGTGGCTTATATAGGTGCATATATATCTATCTATATACATACACACACACCACTAAATAAATGAGCGTGATACCCGGAGATGGCTTATATAGTTGCATATATATCTATCTATATACATACTCACCACTAAATAAATGAGCATGATACCTGGAGATGGCTTATATAGGTGCCTATATATCTTTCTATATACATACACACCACTAAATAAATGAGTGTGATACCTGGAGATGGCTTATATAGGTGCATATATATCTATCTATATACATACACACCACTAAATAAATGAGCGTGATACCTGGAGGTGGCTTATATAGGTGCATATATATCTATCTATATACATGCATACACACCACTAAATAAATGAGCGTGATACCTGGAGATGGCTTATATAGGTGCATATATATCTATCTATATACATACATACACACACACACCACTAAATAAATGAGTGTGATACCTGGAGATGGCATATATAGGTGCATATATATCTATCTATATACATACATACCACTAAATAAATGAGTGTGATACCTGGAAATGGCTTATATAGGTGCATATATATCTATCTATATACATACACACCACTAAATAAATGGGCGTGATACCTGTAGATGACTTATATAGGTGCATATATATGTATCTATATACATACACACCACTAAATAAATGAGCATGATACCTGGAGATGGCTTATATAGGTGCATATATATCTATCTATATACATACACACCACTAAATAAATGAGCGTGATACCTGGAGATGGCTTATATAGGTGCATATATATATCTATCTATATACATACACACCACTAAATAAATGAGCATGATACCTGGAGATGGCTTATATAGGTGCATATATATCTATCTATATACATACATACACACCACTAAATAAATGAGTGTGATACCTGGAGATGGCTTATATAGGTGCATATATATATCTATCTATATACATACACACCACTAAATAAATGAGCGTGATACCTGGAGATGGCTTATATAGGTGCATATATATACCTATCTATATACATACACACCACTAAATAAATGAGCATGATACCTGGAGATGGCTTATATAGGTGCATATATATCTATATACATACACACCACTAAATAAATGAGCATGATACCTGGAGATGGCTTATATAGGTGCATATATATCTATCTATATACATACTCACCACTAAATAAATGAGCATGATACCTGGAGATGGCTTATATAGGTGCATATATATCTATCTATATACATACTCACCACTAAATAAATGAGCATGATACCTGGAGATGGCTTATATAGGTGCATATATATCTATCTATATACATACATACACACCACTAAATAAATGAGTGTGATACCTGGAGGTGGCTTATATAGGTGCATATATATCTATCTATATACATACATACACACCACTAAATAAATGAGTGTGATACCTGGAGGTGGCTTATATAGGTGCATATATATCTATCTATATACATACATACACACCACTAAATAAATGAGTGTGATACCTGGAGATGGCTTATATAGGTGCATATATATCTATCTATATACATACACACCACTAAATAAATGAGCATGATACCTGGAGATGGCTTATATAGGTGCATATATATCTATCTATATACATACATACCACTAAATAAATGAGTGTGATACCTGGAGATGGCTTATATAGGTGTATATATCTATCTATATACATACATACACACCACTAAATAAATGAGCATGATACCTGGAGATGGCTTATATAGGTGCATATATATCTATCTATATACATACATACCACTAAATAAATGAGTGTGATACCTGGAGATGGCTTATATAGGTGCATATATATCTATCTATATACATACATACCACTAAATAAATGAGTGTGATACCTGGAGATGACTTATATAGGTGTATATATCTATCTATATACATACATACACACCACTAAATAAATGAGCATGATACCTGGAGATGGCTTATATAGGTGCATATATATCTATCTATGTACATACATACACACCACTAAATAAATGAGTGTGATACCTGGAAGTGGCTTATATAGGTGCATATATATCTATCTATATACATACATACACACCACTAAATAAATGAGTGTGATACCTGGAGGTGGCTTATATAGGTGCATATATATCTATCTATATACATACATACACACCACTAAATAAATGAGCATGATACCTGGAGATGGCTTATATAGGTGCATATATATCTATCTATATACATACATACCACTAAATAAATGAGTGTGATACCTGGAGATGGCTTATATAGGTGCATATATATCTATCTATATACATACACACCACTAAATAAATGAGCGTGATACCTGGAGATGGATTATATAGTTGCATATATATCTATATACATACATACACACCACTAAATAAATGAGCATGATACCTGGAGATGGCTTATATAGGTGCATATATATCTATCTATATACATACACACCACTAAATAAATGAGCGTGATACCCGGAGATGGCTTATATAGGTGCATATATATCTATCTATATACATACACACCACTAAATAAATGAGCGTGATACCTGGAGGTGGCTTATATAGGTGCATATATATCTATCTATATACATACATACACACCACTAAATAAATGAGTGTGATACCTGGAGGTGGCTTATATAGGTGCATATATATCTATCTATATACATACATACACACCACTAAATAAATGAGCATGATACCTGGAGATGGCTTATATAGGTGCATATATATCTATATATATACATACATACCACTAAATAAATGAGTGTGATACCTGGAGATGGCTTATATAGGTGCATATATATCTATCTATATACATACACACCACTAAATAAATGAGCGTGATACCTGGAGATGGATTATATAGGTGCATAGATATCTATATACATACATACACACCACTAAATAAATGAGCATGATACCTGGAGATGGCTTACATAGGTGCATATATATCTATCTATACACATACACACCACTAAATAAATGAGCGTGATACCCGGAGATGGCTTATATAGGTGCATATATATCTATCTATATACATACACACCACTAAATAAATGAGCGTGATACCTGGAGATGGCTTATATAGGTGCATATATATCTATCTATATACATACACACCACTAAATAAATGAGCGTGATACCCGGAGATGGCTTATATAGGTGCATATATATCTATCTATATACATACACACCACTAAATAAATGAGCGTGATACCTGGAGATGGCTTATATAGGTGCATATATATCTATCTATATACATACATACACACTACTAAATAAATGAGCATGATACCCGGAGATGGCTTATATAGGTGCATATATATCTATCTATATACATACTCACCACTAAATAAATGAGCGTGATACCTGGAGATGGCTTATATAGGTGCATATATATCTATCTATATACATACACACCACTAAGTAAATGAGTGTGAAACCTGGAGGTGGCTTATATAGGTGCATATATATCTATCTATATACATACACACCACTAAATAAATGAGTGTGATACCTGGAGATGGCTTATATAGGTGCATATATATCTATATACATACACACCACTAAATAAATGAGTGTGATACCTGGAGGTGGCTTATATAGGTGCATATATATCTATCTATATACATACACACCACTAAATAAATGAGTGTGATACCTGGAGATGGCTTATATAGGTGCATATATATCTATCTATATACATACACACCACTAAATAAATGAGCGTGATACCTGGAGATGGCTTATATAGGTGCATATATATATCTATCTATATACATACACACCACTAAATAAATGAGCGTGATACCTGGAGATGGCTTATATAGGTGCATATATTTCTATCTATATACATACATACACACCACTAAATAAAAGAGTGTGATACCTGGAGATGGCTTATATAGGTGCTTATATATCTATCTATATACATACATGCACACCACTAAATAAATGAGCGTGATACCTGGAGATGGCTTATATAGATGCATATATATCTATATATATACATACTGTACATATATACACACACCACTAAATAAAAGAGTGTGATACCTGGCGATGGCTTATATAGGTGCATATCTATCTATATACATACATACTACTAAATAAATGATCGTGATACCTGGAGATGGCTTATATAGGTGCAAATATATCTATCTATATACATGCATACATACCACTAAATAAATGAGCATGATACCTGGAGATGGCTTATATAGGTGCATATATATCTATATATATATACATATACACCACTAAATAAATGAGCGTGATACCTGGAGATGGCTTATATAGGCACATATATATCTATCTAAATACATACCTACACACCACTAAATAAATGAGCGTGATACCTGGAGATGGCTTATATAGGTGCATATATATCTATATACATACATACTACTAAATAAATGAGCGTGATACCTGGAGATGGCTTATATAGGTGCATATATATCTATCTATATACATGCACACCACTAAATAAATGAGCGTGATACCTGGAGATGGCTTATATAGGTGCATATATATCTATCTATATACATACATACCACTAAATAAATGAGCGTGATACCTGGAGATGGCTTATATAGGTGCATATATATCTATCTATATACATACACACCACTAAATAAATGAGCATGATACCTGGAGATGGCTTATATAGGTGCATATATATCTATCTATATACATACACACCACTAAATAAATGAGTGTGATACCTGGAGATAGCTTATATAGGTGCATATATATCTATCTATATACATACATACCACTAAATAAATGAGTGTGATACCTGGAGATGGCTTATATAGGTGCATATATATCTATCTATATACATACATACCACTAAATAAATGAGTGTGGTACCTGGAGATGGCTTATATAGGTGCATATATATCTATCTATATACATACACACCACTAAATAAATGAGCATGGTACCTGGAGATTGTTTATATAGGTGAATATATATCTATCTATATACATACGCACCACTAAATAAATGAGCATGATACCTGGAGAAGGCTTATATAGGTGCATATATATCTATCTATATACATACACACCACTAAATAAATGAGCATGATACCTGGAGATGGCTTATATAGGTGCATATATTTCTATCTATATACATACACACCACTAAATAAAAGAGTGTGATACCTGGAGATGGCTTACATAGGTGCATATATATCTATCTATATACATACATGCACACCACTAAATAAATGAGCGTGATACCTGGAGATGGCTTATATAGATGCATATATATCTATATATATACATACTGTACATATATACACACACCACTAAATAAAAGAGTGTGATACCTGGAGATGGCTTATATAGGTGCATACCTATCTATATACATACATACTACTAAATAAATGAGCGTGATACCTGGAGATTGCTTATATAGGTGCATATATATCTATCTATATACATGCATACATACCACTAAATAAATGAGCATGATACCTGGAGATGGCTTATATAGGTGCATATATATCTATATATATATACATATACACCACTAAATAAATGAGCGTGATAAATGGAGATGGCTTATATAGGCACATATATATCTATCTATATACATACCTACACACCACTAAATAAATGAGCGTGATACCTAGAGATGGCTTATATAGGTGCATATATATCTATATACATACATACTACTAAATAAATGAGCGTGATACCTGGAGATGGCTTATATAGGTGCATATCTATCTATATACATACATACTACTAAATAGATGAGCGTGATACCTGGAGATGGCTTATATAGGTGCATATATATCTATCTATATACATACATACATACCACTAAATAAATGAGCATGATACCTGGAGATGGCTTATATAGGTGCATATATATCTATCTATATACATACACACCACTAAATAAATGAGCATGATACCCGGAGATGGCTTATATAGGTGCATATATATCTATATACATACATACACACCACTAAATAAATGAGCGTGATACCTGGAGATGGCTTATATAGGGGCATATATATCTATCTATCTATATACATACACACCTCTATAGAAATGAGCATGATACCTGGAGATGGCTTATATAGGTGCATATATATCTATCTATATACATACACACCACTAAATAAATGAGCATGATACCCGGAGATGGCTTATATAGGTGCATATATATCTATCTATATACATAAACACCACTAAATAAATGAGCGTGATACCTGGAGATGACTTATATAGGTGCATATATATCTATATACATACATACACACCACTAAATAAATGAGTGTGATACCTGGAGATGGCTTATATAGGTGCATATATATCTATCTATATACATGCACACCACTAAATAAATGAGCGTGATACCTGGAGATGGCTTATATAGGTGCATATATATCTATCTATATACATACACACCACTAAATAAATGAGCGTGATACCTGGAGATGGCTTATATAGGTGCATATATATCTATCTATATACATACACACCACTAAATAAATGAGCGTGATACCTGGAGATGGCTTATATAGGTGCATATATATCTATCTATATACATACACACCACTAAATAAATGAGCATGATACCTGGAGATGGCTTATATAGGTGCATATATATCTATCTATATACATACACACCACTAAATAAATGAGTGTGATACCTGGAGATAGCTTATATAGGTGCATATATATCTATCTATATACATACACACCACTAAATAAATGAGCATGATACCTGGAGATGGCTTATATAGGTGCATATATTTCTATCTATATACATACATACATACCACTAAATAAATGAGCATGATACCTGGAGATGGCTTATATAGGTGCATATATATCTATATACATACATTTGCACCACTAAATAAATGAGCGTGATACCTGGAGATGGCTTATATAGGCACATATATATCTATCTATATACATACACACCACTAAATAAATGAGCATGATACCTGGAGATGGCTTATATAGGTGCATATATATCTATCTATATACATACACACCACTAAATAAATGAGTGTGATACCTGGAGATAGCTTATATAGGTGCATATATATCTATCTATATACATACACACCACTAAATAAATGAGCATGATACCTGGAAATGGCTTATATAGGTGCATATATTTCTATCTATATACATACATACATACCACTAAATAAATGAGCATGATACCTGGACATGGCTTATATAGGTGCATATATATCTATATACATACATTTGCACCACTAAATAAATGAGCGTGATACCTGGAGATGGCTTATATAGGCACATATATATCTATCTATATACATACTGTGCATATATACACACCACTAAATAAATGAGTGTGATACCTGGAGGTGGCTTATATAGGTGCATATATATCTATCTATATACATACACACCACTAAATAAATGAGTGTGATACCTGGAGATGGCTTATATAGGTGCATATATATATCTATCTATATACATACACACCACTAAATAAATGAGCATGATACCTGGAGATGGCTTATATAGGTGAATATATATCTATCTATATACATACACACCACTAAATAAATGAGCGTGATACCTGGAGATGGCTTATATAGGTGCATATATATATCTATCTATATACATACACACCACTAAATAAATGAGCATGATACCTGGAGATGGCTTATGTAGGTGCATATATATCTATATACATACACACCACTAAATAAATGAGCATGATACCTGGAGATGGCATATATAGGTGCATATATATCTATATACATACACACCACTAAATAAATGAGCGTGATACCCGGAGATGGCTTATATAGGTGCATATATATCTATCTATATACATACTCACCACTAAATAAATGAGCATGATACCTGGAGATGGCTTATGTAGGTGCATATATATCTATCTATATACATACACACCACTAAATAAATGAGTGTGATACCTGGAGATGGCTTATATAGGTGCATATATATCTATCTATATACATACACACACCACTAAATAAATGAGTGTGATACCTGGAGATGGCTTATATAGGTGCATATATATCTATCTATATACATACACACCACTAAATAAATGAGCGTGATACCTGGAGGTGGCTTATATAGGTGCATATATATCTATCTATATACATGCACATCACTAAATGAATGAGTGTGATAACTGGAGATGGCTTATATAGGTGCATATATATCTATCTATATACATACATACACACCACTAAATAAATGAGCGTGATACCTGGAGGTGGCTTATATAGGTGCATATATATCTATCTATATACATACACACCACTAAATGAATGAGTGTGATAACTGGAGATGGCTTATATAGGTGCATATATATCTATCTATATACATACACACCACTAAATAAATGAGTGTGATACCTGGACATGGCATATATAGGTGCATATATATCTATCTATATACATACATACCACTAAATAAATGAGTGTGATACCTGGAAATGGCTTATATAGGTGCATATATATCTATCTATATACATACACACCACTAAATAAATGGGCGTGATACCTGTAGATGACTTATATAGGTGCATCTATATGTATCTATATACATACACACCACTAAATAAATGAGCATGATACCTGGAGATGGCTTATATAGGTGCATATATATCTATCTATATACATACACACCACTAAATAAATGAGTGTGATACCTGGAGATGGCTTATATAGGTGCATATATATCTATCTATATACATACACACCACTAAATAAATGAGCGTGATACCTGGAGATGGCTTATATAGGTGCATATATATATCTATCTATATACATACACACCACTAAATAAATGAGCATGATACCTGGAGATGGCTTATATAGGTGCATATATATCTATATACATACACACCACTAAATAAATGAGCATGATACCTGGAGATGGCTTATATAGGTGCATATATATCTATCTATATACATACTCACCACTAAATAAATTAGCATGATACCTGGAGATGGCTTATATAGGTGCATATATATCTATCTATATACATACACACCACTAAATAAATGAGTGTGATACCTGGAGATGGCTTATATAGGTGCATATATATCTATCTATATACATACATACACACCACTAAATAAATGAGTGTGATACCTGGAGGTGGCTTATATAGGTGCATATATATCTATCTATATACATACATACATACACACCACTAAATAAATGAGTGTGATACCTGGAGGTGGCTTATATAGGTGCATATATATCTATCTATATACATACATACACACCACTAAATAAATGAGCATGATACCTGGAGATGGCTTATATAGGTGCATATATATCTATCTATATACATACACACCACTAAATAAATGAGCGTGATACCTGGAGATGGCTTATATAGGTGCATATATATCTATCTATATACATACACACCACTAAATAAATGAGCGTGATACCTGGAGATGGATTATATAGGTGCATATATATCTATATACATACATACACACCACTAAATAAATGAGCATGATACCTGGAGATGGCTTATATAGGTGCATATATATCTATCTATATACATACACACCACTAAATAAATGAGCGTGATACCCGGAGATGGCTTATATAGGTGCATATATATCTATCTATATAGATACACACCACTAAATAAATGAGCGTGATACCTGGAGGTGGATTATATAGGTGCATATATATCTATCTATATACATACACACACACCACTAAATAAATGAGCGTGATACCCGGAGATGGCTTATATAGGTGCATATATATCTATCTATATACATACACACCACTAAATAAATGAGCATGATACCTGGAGATGGCTTATATAGGTGCATATATATCTATCTATATACATACATACACACCACTAAATAAATGAGTGTGATACCTGGAGATGGCATATATAGGTGCATATATATCTATCTATATACATACATACCACTAAATAAATGAGTGTGATACCTGGAAATGGCTTATATAGGTGCATATATATCTATCTATATACATACACACCACTAAATAAATGGGCGTGATACCTGTAGATGACTTGTATAGGTGCATATATATGTATCTATATACATACACACCACTAAATAAATGAGCATGATACCTGGAGATGGCTTATATAGGTGCATATATATCTATCTATATACATACACACCACTAAATAAATGAGTGTGATACCTGGAGATGGCTTATATAGGTGCATATATATCTATATACATACACACCACTAAATAAATGAGCATGATACCTGGAGATGGCTTATATAGGTGCATATATATCTATCTATATACATACTCACCACTAAATAAATGAGCATGATACCTGGAGATGGCTTATATAGGTGCATATATATCTATCTATATACATACACACCACTAAATAAATGAGTGTGATACCTGGAGATGGCTTATATAGGTGCATATATATCTATCTATATACATACATACACACCACTAAATAAATGAGTGTGATACCTGGAGGTGGCTTATATAGGTGCATATATATCTATCTATATACATACATACACACCACTAAATAAATGAGTGTGATACCTGGAGGTGGCTTATATAGGTGCATATATATCTATCTATATACATACATACACACCACTAAATAAATGAGCATGATACCTGGAGATGGCTTATATAGGTGCATATATATCTATCTATATACATACATACCACTAAATAAATGAGCATGATACCTGGAGATGGCTTATATAGGTGCATATATATCTATCTATATACATACACACCACTAAATAAATGAGCGTGATACCTGGAGGTGGCTTATATAGGTGCATATATATCTATCTATATACATACATACACACCACTAAATAAATGAGTGTGATACCTGGAGGTGGCTTATATAGGTGCATATATATCTATCTATATACATACATACACACCACTAAATAAATGAGCATGATACCTGGAGATGGCTTATATAGGTGCATATATATCTATCTATATACATACATACCACTAAATAAATGAGTGTGATACCTGGAGATGGCTTATATAGGTGCATATATATCTATCTATATACATACACACCACTAAATAAATGAGCGTGATACCTGGAGATGGATTATATAGGTGCATAGATATCTATATACATACATACACACCACTAAATAAATGAGCATGATACCTGGAGATGGCTTACATAGGTGCATATATATCTATCTATATACATACATACCACTAAATAAATGAGCGTGATACCCGGAGATGGCTTATATAGGTGCATATATATCTATCTATATACATACACACCACTAAATAAATGAGCGTGATACCTGGAGATGGCTTATATAGGTGCATATATATCTATCTATATACATACATACACACTACTAAATAAATGAGCATGATACCTGGAGATGGCTTATATAGGTGCATATATATCTATCTATATACATACTCACCACTAAATAAATGAGCGTGATACCTGGAGATGGCTTATATAGGTGCATATATATCTATCTATATACATACACACCACTAAGTAAATGAGTGTGAAACCTGGAGGTGGCTTATATAGGTGCATATATATCTATCTATATACATACATACACACCACTAAATAAATGAGTGTGATACCTGGAGGTGGCTTATATAGGTGCATATATATCTATCTATATACATACACACCACTAAATAAATGAGTGTGATACCTGGAGATGGCTTATATAGGTGCATATATATCTATCTATATACATACACACCACTAAATAAATGAGCGTGATACCTGGAGATGGCTTATATAGGTGCATATATCTATCTATCTATATACATACACACCACTAAATAAATGAGCGTGATACCTGGAGATGGCTTATATAGGTGCATATATATCTATCTATCTATATACATACACACCACTATAGAAATGAGCATGATACCTGGAGATGGCTTATATAGGTGCATATATATCTATCTATATACATACACACCACTCAATAAATAAGCGTGATACCTGGAGATGGCTTATATAGGTGCATATATATCTATCTATATACATACACACCACTAAATAAATGAGTGTGATACCTGGAGGTGGCTTATATAGGTGCATATATATCTATCTATATACATACACACCACTAAATAAATAAGCGTGATACCTGGAGATGGCTTATATAGGTGCATATATATCTATCTATATACATACACACCACTAAATAAATGAGCGTGATACCTGGAGATTTCTTATATAGGTGCATATATATCTATCTATATACATGCACACCACTAAATAAATGAGTGTGATACCTGGAGATGGCTTATATAGGTGCATATATATCTATCTATATACATACACACCACTAAATAAATGGGCGTGATACCTGGAGATGGCTTATATAGGTGCATATATATCTATCTATATACATACACACCACTAAATAAATGAGCGTGATACCCGGAGATGGCTTATATAGGTGCATATATATCTATCTATATACATACACACCACTAAATAAATGAGCGTGATACCTGGAGATGGTTTATTTAGGTGCATATCTATCTATCTATCTATATACATACAGTACAAACCAAAAGTTTGGACACACCTTCTCATTTAAAGATTTTTCTGTATTTTCATGACTATGAAAATTGTACATTCACACTGAAGGCATCAAAACTATGAATTAACACATGTGGAATTATATCCTTAACAAAAAAGCGTGAAACAGCTGAAAATATGTATTATATTCTAGGTTCTTCAAAGTAGCCACCTTTCGCTTTGATGACTGCTTTGCACACTCTTGGCATTCTCTTGATGAGCTTCAAGAGGTAGTCACCAGAAATCGTCTTCCAACAATCTTGAAGGAGTTCCCAGAGATGCTTAGCACTTGTTGGCCCTTTTGCCTTCACTCTGTGGTCCAGCTCACCCCAAACCATCTCGATTGGGTTCAGGTCTGGTGACTGTGGAGGCCAGGTCATCTGGCGTAGCACCCCATCACTCTCCTTCTTGGTCAAATAGCCCTTACACAGCCTGGAGGTGTGTTTGGGGTCATTGTCCTGTTGAAAAATAAATGATGGTCCAACTAAACGCAAACCGGATGGAATAGCATGCCGCTGCAAGAAGCTGTGGTTGCCATGCTGGTTCAGTATGCCTTCAATTTTGAATAAATCCCCAACAGTGTCACCAGCAAAGCACCCCCACACCATCACACCTCCTCCTCCATGGTTCACGGTGCGAACCAGGCATGTAGAGTCCATCTGTTCACCTTTTCTGCATCGCACAAAGACACGGTGGTTGGAACCAAAGATCTCAAATTTGGACTCATCAGACCAAAGCACAGATTTCCACTGGTCTAATGTCCATTCCTTGTGTTCTTTAGCCCAAACAAGTCTCATCTGCTAGTTGCCTGTCCTTAGCAGTGGTTTCCTAGCAGTTATTTTACCATGAAGGCCTGCTGCACAAAGTCTCCTCTTAACAGTTGTTGTAGAGATGTGTCTCCTGCTAGAACTCTGTGTGGCATTGACCTGGTCTCTAATCTGAGCTGCTGTTAACCTGCGATTTCTGAGGCTGGTGACTCGGATAAACTTATCCTCAGAAGCAGAGGTGACTCTTGGTCTTCCTTTCCTGGAGCGGTCCTCATGTGAGCCAGTTTCTTTGTAGCGCTTGATGGTTTTTGCAACTGCACTTGGGGACAATTTCAAAGTTTGCCCAATATTTCAGACTGACTGACCTTCATTTCTTAAAGTAATGATGACCACTCGTTGTTCTTTACTTAGCTGCTTTTTTCTTGCCATAATACAAATTCTAACAGTCTATTCAGTAGGACTATCAGCTGTGTATCCACCTGACTTCTGCACAACACAACTGATGGTCCCAACCCCATTTATAAGGCAAGAAATCCCACTTATTAAACCTGAAAGGACACACCTGTGAAGTGGAAACCATTTCCGGTGACTATCTCTTGAAGCTCATCAAGAGAATGCCAAGAGTGTGCAAAGCAGTCATCAAAGCAAAAGGTGGCTACTTTGAAGAACCTAGAACATAAGACATATTTTCAGTTGTTTCACACTTTTTTGTTAAGTATATAATTCCACATGTGTTAATTCATAGTTTTGATGCCTTCAGTGTGAATGTACAATTTTCATAGTCTTGAAAATACAGAAAAATCTTTAAATGAGTAGGTGTGTCCAAACTTTTGGTCTGTACTGTACATACACACCACTAAATAAATGAGTGTGATACCTGGAGATGGCTTATATAGGTGCATATATATCTATCTATATACATACACACCACTAAATAAATGAGCATGATACCTGGAGATTGTTTATATAGGTGAATATATATCTATCTATATACATACACACCACTAAATAAATGAGTATGATACCTTGAGATGGCATATATAGGTGCATATATATCTATATACATACATGCACACCACTAAATAAATGAGCATGATACCTGGAGATGGCTTATATAAGTGCATATATTTCTATCTATATACATACACACCACTAAATAAATGAGCATGATACCTGGAGATGGCTTATATAGGTGCATATATATCTATCTATATACATACACACCACTAAATAAATGAGTGTGATACCTGGAGATGGCTTATATAGGTGCATATATATCTATCTATATACATACCACTAAATAAATGAGTGTGATACCTGGAGATGGCTTATATAGGTGCATATATATCTATCTATATACATACACACCACTAAATAAATGAGCGTGATACCTGGAGATGGCTTATATAGGTGCATATATATATCTATCTATATACATACACACCACTAAATAAATGAGCGTGATACCTGGAGATGGCTTATATAGGTGCATATATATCTATCTATATACATACATGCACACCACTAAATAAATGAGCGTGATACCTGGAGATGGCTTATATAGATGCATATATATCTATATATATACATACTGTACATATATACACACACCACTAAATAAATTAGCGTGATACCCGGAGATGGCTTATATAGGTGCATATCTATCTATATACATACATACTACTAAATAAATGAGCGTGATACCTGGAGATGGCTTATATAGGTGCATATCTATCTATATACATACACACCACTAAATAAATGAGCGTGATACCTGGAGATGGCTTATATAGGTGCATATCTATCTATCTATATACATACACACCACTAAATAAATGAGCGTGATACCTGGAGATGGCTTATACAGGTGCATATATATCTATCTATATACATACACACCACTAAATAAATGAGTGTGATACCTGGAGATAGCTTATATAGGTGCATATATATCTATCTATATACATACATGCACACCACTAAATAAATGAACATGATACCTGGAGATGGCTTATATAGGTGCATATATATCTATCTATGTACATACACACCACTAAATAAATGAGCATGATACCTGGAGATTGCTTATATAGGTGCATATATTTCTATCTATATACATACACACCACTAAATAAAAGAGTGTGATACCTGGAGATGGCATATGTAGGTGCATATATATCTATCTATATACATACACACCACTAAATAAATGAGCATGATACCTGGAGATGGCTTATATAGGTGCATATATATCTATCTATATACATACACACTACTAAATAAATGAGCGTGATACCTGGAGATGGCTTATATAGGTGCATATATATCTATCTATATACATACACACTACTAAATAAATGAGCGTGATACCTGGAGATGGCTTATATAGGTGCATATATATCTATATATATACATACACACCACTAAATAAAAGAGCATGATACCTGGAGATGGCTTATATAGGTGCATATATATCTATATATATACATACATACACACCACAAAATAAATGAGCGTGATACCTGGAGATGGCTTATATAGGTGCATATATATCTATCTATATACATACACACCACTAAATAAATGAGTGTGATACCTGGAGATGGCTTATATAGGTGCATATATATCTATATACATACATAGACACCACTAAATAAATGAGCATGATACCTGGAGATGGCTTATATAGGTGCATATATATCTATCTATATACATACATACACACCACAAAATAAATGAGCGTGATACCTGGAGATGGCTTATATAGGTGCATATATATATCTATCTATATAAATACACACCACTAAATAAATGAGCGTGATACCTGGAGATGGCTTATATAGGTGCATATATATCTATCTATATAGATACGCACCACTAAATAAATGAGCATGATACATGGAGATGGCTTTTATGGGTGCATATATATCTATCTATATACATACACACCACTAAATAAATGAGTGTGATACCTGGAGATGGCTTATATAGGTGCATATATATCTATATACATACATACATACACACCACTAAATAAATGAGCGTGATACCTGGAGATGGATTATATAGGTGCATATATATCTATCTATATACATACACACCACTAATTAAATGAGCATGATACCTGGAGATGACTTATATAGGTGCATATATATCTATCTATATACATACACACTACTAAATAAATGAGTGTGATACCTGGAGATGGCTTATATATGTGCATATTTATCTATCTATATACATACACACCATTAAATAAATGAGCATGATACCTGGAGATGGCTTATATAAGTGCATATATATCTATCTATATACATACACACCACTAAATAAATGAGCGTGATACCTGGAGATGGGTTATATAGGTGCATATATATCTATATACATACATAGACACCACTAAATAAATGAGCATGATACCTGGAGATGGCTTATATAGGTGCATATCTATCTTTCTATATACATACACACCACTAAATAAATGAGTGTGATACCTGGAGATGGCTTATATAGGTGCATATATATCTATCTATATAGATACACACCACTAAATAAATGAGCATGGTACCTGGAGATGGCTTTTATAGGTGCATATATATTTATCTAAATACATACATACACACCACTAAATAAATGAGCGTGATACCTGGAGATGGATTATATAGGTGCATATATATCTATCTATATACATACACACCACTAATTAAATGAGCATGATACCTGGAGATGACTTATATAGGTGCATATATATCTATGTATATACATACACACTACTAAATAAATGAGTGTGATACCTGGAGATGGCTTATATATGTGCATATTTATCTATCTATATACATACACACCACTAAATAAATGAGCATGATACCTGGAGATGGCTTATATAGGTGCATATATATCTATCTAGATACATACATACACACCACTAAATAAATGAGTGTTGTCAGGCAAAATGTATTTTTGTCCTAGTTTGAATAATGAGAGAGGTCTTAAATCTCCACCCCCGTTCCATTTGTAAGAGTTACATAGAACTCACTGTTGCTTTCCCCCAAACCTCAGGAATTTTTATGAGCGCCATAAAGCCTCAGCCCAGAGCAATTCTTCTAATACCCTGGATTTTTCCCTCCAATCCTATTGTTAAAGTGTACAAACGTTTAATGTCGATTTTAATAATGCACATGACGGTCACAAACACAGAGATCACATTTTTGGAATGCTCACCCTTTTCCAATTATAATAGTATATCTTGCATAACTGAGAAACCACCGGAAGCCCGGGAAATGGATTCTGAGCATCATAGAGATATCATATTTAATATCCATCTTCATGAATATTGATGACGGCAAACATGATGTCTCCATCTTGGATGTGGTACCCCCCCACACCAAGATATGAAATCTGAAGGATTTCTATGTCCTATGCAGCTGGGTGGGTTCACAAAACCGAGCCCCCGTGTGAGGTAATCACCATGGGTGTCTCCTAATGTTTTGGCCCCGTACTAAAAACCAGAACGGCCATTTTTTAAGTCATTCTTGCCAGGGACGTCAGACGCATGCTCCTCGCTGCGTGGAAGAATCACATCTAATTTCCGGGGAGCCGCCCCCCCCCCCCCCCACAGAATCTGAGACCATCACCTTGTGAAGCAGGTTTTGCTATTACTTATCCCTTTTATTTTAATAACTGTTTATGCATATATGTACATTGTCTCTTTTATAATATCTTGTATATCTTTTGTAAACACTGCCCACTTTCGGGAGTAAATTATTATTAGTTACCAGCTTCGTTCTTCTTGTCCTATGTCGAGCAAACGCGTTCCTCACCCGCTAATTCACGTTACCTAACGGGTACCCTATCCACCTGTTAAGCGATCGGTGGTGGCAGTATACCAGTATTTATGTGATATTGTGGTTTGAGGGTGGCTGGTCGGAGGTATATATACGTTCCTGGAAGGAACTGGTGGTATATATACGTCCTGTCACATCACGTGCCGCAATAGTCAACATAAATTAGAGCAGCCGCGCCAGTGCTTATCCTCGGTGAATACCGTGTTTGACCAGCAGGATAAGGGGGCGCCAGAGAGCTGCAAGGTCTGACCAAGTGTGTTTTCCTGACAATTAGTGGCAGCGGTGGGATCATAGGACATTAGTGATCTGGTTTGAGCAATCATTCCTCTCACTAAAAACTTGCATGGTTCTTACCTGGACCCTGCACTAAAGTTTTGAAGATCGAACTCCGTGTTTATTAGAACTGAGGCAATACTGTATGTGTAGCAGTTACTCCTACCCTTCTTCGTTTTTTCTTTTCTATTTTTATTTTAGTGATCATGGTCGTAGTTGGGGAGTCCTGGTACCGCCGGCAGAAAAAGGACACTTTTATTGGAATATGTATTTCCAGAGGCATTGATCCCCACGGCAAAAACAGAGAACAAATGGCGGCTGCACTGGTGCAACTGCAGACCGAGCAAGCCCTTCTCCAGCCCTCAGCAGGGCCAGGGGTCAGCCGAGATATGGACAGTACTGCTGCAGGGGTCCCCCCTGTAGACGCACGCCGCGTCAGGGCCCAGGGCAGCGTGGACCCCTATCTGCAGATGGCTCTACAGCAACTTCCTGCAGAGCATCATGAAGGACGGCTGAAAGTAATTCAACAGCACCAGGATTCTGCCGAGCGGCGAGCGGAGGCCGAGAGGGCCGAGCGAGCCGAGCGAGAGGCCCAAGCCCAGAGGGCCCATGAACTGCAGATGGCCCAAATCGGGATCCCAGCATCCACCTCACGGAACGGTGAGACCAACAATGCGACCCTGTTTAAGTCCCGTCCAGAGCATTTTCCTGTGATGGAAAAGGACAGCGACCTCGACACCTTTCTGAGGGGTTTTGAAAAGACTTGCAGACAGTACCAGCTGCCTGAGGAACAGTGGGCGCGATATTTAACTGCAGGGCTGCGAGGCAAAACTCTGGATGTGTTTGTGGCTCTTCCTCCGAGCCTCGATGGGAACTATGATGCCATTAAGCAGGCCCTAATCCAGACGTTCCAACTGACTCCTGAGGTGTACCATAAAAAGTTCCGGAACCTCCAACGTGGACCGCACGACAGTTACAGCGATGTGGTGCATGGGCTCTGAACCAACTTTGAGCAGTGGATCCAAGGACTGTCAGCGACCACCTTTGAGCAGCTAAATGATCTGATGGTGAAAGACCAGTTCTGCATCTGTGTCCGACTGAGGTACGGCAGTTCGTAATGGATCGGGAGCCACCAGATGCCAATAAAGCAGCGCAGATCGCAGACACCTACAAGGCCAACCGGAGACCAGAAGTGCGGAAGCCGGTCGTCGCCAGCTGGAAAGGGGGTAAGCCATCAACCCCCATCCCTGCCCCTGCCAGCCAACTTTCTGGAGGCCTTTTCCTCGCTACCAATGCCCGGCCTGCATCTGATGCCCGCAGGTGTTATTTCTGCAACCAGACTGGTCATCTCAGCGCCACTTGCCCAGAGAAGCAGAGGAAGAACCCCCCATCCAAGGCCCCAGGGCCTAATGCATCAGTTCTTTTGGTGGATGGGCCGGTTGGGAGGGCCTGTGAAAACTTGCAGTCTGTCAGGGTGGGGGACACTGTAACTGTAGGCCTCAAGGACACTGGGGCCGAACGAACCCTCATCCGACCGGAACTGGTGTCCGCTGAAGCGCTTATTCCGGGAAAGACCCTGACTGTCACCGGGATTGGGGGCGTCCGATGCCCCTTGCCCATGGCCCAGGTTTTTATTGATTGGGGTGCGGGGAGTGGGGTGAAGGAAGTGGGAGTATCTGCAAACCTACCTGCAAATGTTTTGTTGGGAACTGATTTGGGGAGGATGTTTGCTTATTATGTCACTGACCCCCCTCCCAGATCTCATACTGTTGGTAAGGTTAATGCTGATACTGTGAATGTCAATGCTTTACATGATGATGATGATGACTATGATGATGTATTGGAAGGTACAGGAGAACTCAGCCATGTCACGCTGCGGGGTGATATTGCTGAGGATCCCCTAGCAGGAACAAGTGTCAGTGCTAAGGGTATTGGGGAGAGGCACAGGGACCATGAAGCAGGTGGTGCTGTGCCAGCGACCAGTGTCACAACAGATGGTGACCTGGCTGATGGTAGCTGCCCCATACGTAGCACTGTGCCTGAGGTAATGGAGGAGGATGGGGAAGTAGTACTCATAGCCGCACAGGCTGATGGGACGGTGTTATTCCCCGGGGAGACGGCCTATATAGCCGCTGTTACCCTCAGTCAGAGTGCCCAGAATGCAAGTAACGCCCTGCCTTCTGGACCCTCCTCGGACAGAGGAATAACAGAATCAGGTATGGACCCAGAGCCGGTCCCAGAGGGTCCCAGGGAGGACGTGGCCTTAACCTCACTTCTGGCTTCCTCCAGCCAGGAGTTTCAGGCAGCTCTGCACTCAGATGCTAGCCTAGGGATGTTAAGGAGCCTCGCTGAGAAGCCCACCTCCGAGTCTGATAAGGAGAGGGTATTCTGGGAAGGTTGTACCGGGAGACAGTTCCCTGTACACCCCAACAGGAGTGGCTGAGGGAAAGACAGCTGGTCGTCCCCTACCAATTCAGGGATGAGTTGTTGCGGATCGCCCATGAGATTCCACTCGCTGGACACTTGGGGGTCAGCAAAACCAAGGCCCGGCTGTCTCATCACTTTTATTGGCCCAAAATGAGGACGGATGTGGTGAACTACTGTAGCTCCTGTACCACATGTCAAAGAGTGGGAAAGTCAGGGCAGGCTCCCAAAGCCCCCCCCTGATCTCTTTGCCAGTGATAGAGGAGCCTTTCCAGATTGCTGTGGACATTGTGGGACCACTGGCCATTCCCAGAAGCTCTGGAAAATGTTTCATCCTTACCGTGGTAGACTATGCTACCTGGTATCCATAGGCAGTAGCCCTGTCCTCAATTAGGGCGGATAAGGTGGCGGACGCCTTCTTGGACATCTTTTCGCGAGTAGGCTTTCCCAGGGAGATGCTTACCGACCAGGGGACCCAGTTCATGTCACGCTTAATGGAGGCCCTATGTAAGAAAATGCAGGTGCAGCATCTGGTATCGAGCGCGTATCACCCCCAAACCAATGGTTTGTGTGAACGATTCAACGGTACCCTCAAACAGATGTTAAAAATGCTGGTTGAGACCCAGGGACGCGACTGGGAGCGTTACCTCCCACACCTGCTATTTGCTTACAGAGAGGTTCCACAGGCCTCGATGGGGTTCTCCCCCTTTGAGCTCCTGTATGGCAGGCGTGTCCGAGGACCCCTTGGGTTGATAAGGGAATTCTGGGAAGAAGAGCCGAACTTCCCAGGAGTGTCCATCGTGGAGTATGTCATGCTCTTCCGTGACAAGATGCAGACCTTGACGCAGTTGGTGCATGACAACATGGCGCAAGCCCAGGCTGACCAGAAGCATTGATATGACCAGAACGCCAGAGAGCGGACCTACCAGGTGGGTCAGAAGGTGTGGGTGCTGGTCCCTGTACCAAATGACAAGCTTCAGGCGGCCTGGGAAGGCCCGTACGTCATTCATCAACAGCTCAACCCGGTCACCTACGTGATCACTCTTGACCACGCACGGGGTAGGCGGAAGGCTTTCCACGTTAATATGATGAAGGCTCATCAAGAACGTGGAGCCTGCGTCCTACCGGTCTGCAGCCTGCCCAAGGATGGAGAGGACGACTCCCTCTTGGACATGCTGGCCCAAGCGAAGGCCAGCGGGTCCCTAGAGGATGTAGAGATAAGCGCCTTGCTATCCGCAGACCAGAGGTCTCAGCTGCGAGCAGTGCTGAAACCCTTCCAAGCAGTGTTCACCAACATGCCTGGCAGGACTGAGGTGGCAGTCCATGAAGTGGACACCGGGAATCATGCCCCACTCCGGCGGACAGCCTATCGAATCTCCGACGAGGTGCAGCATGTCATGCGCCAGGAGGTTGAGGAGATGCTGAAGTTGGGGGTGATTAAGCGGTCCAAAAGCGCGTGGGCCTCACCTGTAGTCCTGGTGCCAAAGAAGGACCGGACCACCCGGTTCTGTGTGGACTACAGGGGGCTCAACGTTATCACAGCCTCTGACGCACAACCAATGCCACGCATTGAGGAGCTGCTGGAGCGGTTAGCCAGCGCGAGCTATCTCTCCATTATGGATCTGAGTCAGGGATATTGGCAGATTCCCTTGAGCCACTGGGCCCAGGAGAAGTCCGCCTTTATCACCCCCTTCGGATTGTATGAATCCACGGTCATGCCTTTTGACATGAAAAATGCCCCTGCCACGTTCCAGCGAATGGTCAACCACCTGCTCCAGGGACTGGAGAGGTACGCAGTGGCGTACCTGGATGATATTGCCATCTTCAGTCCCACCTGGGAGAATCACCTCGAGCATCTGCAGCAGGTGCTCGGGCGCATTCACAAGGCGGGCTTAACCATTAAGCCAGGAAAGTGCCAGATGGGCATGAACGAGGTCCACTACCTGGGGCACTGGGTAGGTGGGGGTACTCTGAAGCCAGAGCCTGGGAAAGTGGACGCTATCGTGTCCTGGCCCACCCCCAGGACCAAGAAGCAGGTGCAGTCCTTCTTGGGCACCGCAGGGTACTATAGACGCTTTGTACAAGGCTATAGTAGCCTTGCGAAGCCCTTGACTGACTTCACCAGGAGGAGCCTACCCCATTCAGTCAAATGGACAGATGAATGCAAGGTGGCCTTTTGGGCTTTGAAGACTGCCTTGAGCAGATCTCCTGTGCTAAAGGCGGTTGACGGCACACAGCCCCTCTTCGTACAGACCGACGCCAGTGAGTTTGGCCTCGGTGCTGTTCTCAGCCAGGTCGACTCGGGGAACCAAGAACACCCTGTGTTGTACCTAAGTCGGAAACTGCTGCCGAGGGAAGTGGCTGTTAGAACCCTCCTGTTAGTTTTTTCTATTTTGTTGGTCACGTGACTTTTTGCCTATATAATCCAGCTCCACCCTCCTGGCCTTGCTGGACTTCAGTGTTACATTTACTCTTGAGCTAGCCAGGTGCTTTGTACCTTACTCTGTAGTTTGCTTCGTCTTTTGGCCACTAGTACTTCTGTTTGTTTGTTTGTCTTTGCTCTGCTACAATTTCTGCTAGGAGGTGTCCAACTATATCCCAGTCCTTAGTTCTTGTAGGGACCCCTCCCTTATATCTATAGGTCTGTGTTCAGACTAGCTGAGGACCTAGGCGGGTCTGTTCACAAGGAACGGGTCCCCCGCTGCATCGTAGGGAATCAGCTTAGTCCTATTGTAGGGACAGTTTTCCTATCTTTCCTTAGTGTTTGTAGCAGTTCATAACAGTGGCCTATTCCACCATAGAGAAGGAGTGCCTGGCCATGGTATGGGCCCTCAACCATTTACAGCCTTACTTGTACGGGCGCTCCTTCACTGTCGTGACTGACCACAACCCCCTGAGTTGGCTGCACACCATGTCCGGTGCCAACGGAAGGTTGTTACGCTGGATCCTCACCCTCCAGCAGTACGACTTTACCGTTCAACACCGCAAAGGCAGCGAGCATGGCAATGGCGATGGGTTGTCCCGGCGAAGGGAGCCTCCAGAGATATGCTTGGAGGAGTACCCGAAGGTCCTACCTTCATAGCGCAGTCAAAAAAAGAGGGAGGTGTCAGGCAAAATGTATTTTTATCCTAGTTTGAAAAATGAGAGAGGTCTTAAATCTCCACCCCCGGTCCATTTGTAAGAGTTACATAGAACTCACTGTAGCTTTCCCCCAACCTCAGGAATTTTTATGAGCGCCATAAAGCCTCAGCCCAGAGCAAGCCTTCTAATACCCTGGATTTTTCCCTCCAATCCTATTGTTTAAGTGTACAAACGTTTAATGTCGATTTTAATAATGCACATGACGGTCACAAACACAGGGACCACATTTTTGGAATGCTCACCTTTTTCCAATTATAATAGTATATCTTGCATAACTGAGAAACCACCGGAAGCCCTGGAAATGGATTCTGAGCTTCTGAGCGTCATAGAGATATCATATTTAATATCCATCTTCATGAATATTGATGACGGTAAACATGATGTCTCCATGTTGGATGTGGGACCCCCCCACGCCAAGATATGAAATCTGAAGGATTTCTATGTCCTATGCAGCTGGGTGGGTTCACAAAACCGAGCCCCCGTGTGAGGTAAACACCATGGGTGTCTCCTAATGTTTTGGCCCCGTACTAAAAACCAGAACGGCCATTTTTTAAGTCATTCTTGCCAGGGACGTCAGACGCATGCTCCTCGCTGCGTGGAAGAATCACATCTAATTTCCGGGGAGCCGTCCCCCCCACAGAATCTGAGACCATCACCTTGTGAAGCAGGTTTTGCTATTACTTATCCCTTTTATTTTAATAACTGTTTATGCATATATGTACATTGTCTCTTTTATAATATCTTGTATATCTTTTGTAAACACTGCCCACTTTCGGGAGTAAATTATTATTAGTTACCAGCTTCGTTCTTCTTGTCCTATGTCGAGCAAACACGTTCCTCACCCGCTAATTCACGTTACCTAACGGGTACCCGATTCACCTGCTAAGCGATCGGTGGTGGCAGTATACCAGTATTTATGTGATATTGTGGTTTGAGGGTGGCTGGTCGGAGGTATATATACGTTCCTGGAAGGAACTGGTGGTATATATACGTCCTGTCACATCACGTGCCGCAATAGTCGACATAAATTAGAGCAGCCGCGCCCGTGCTTATCCTCGGTGAATACCGTGTTTGACCAGCAGGATAAGGGGGCGCCAGAGAGCTGCAAGGTCTGACCAAGTGTGTTTTTCTGCCAAGTGTGATACCTGGAGATGGTTTATATAGGTGCATATATATCTATCTATATACATACACACCACTAAATAAATGAGCATGATACCTGGAGATGGCTTATATAGGTGCATATATATCTATCTTTATACATACATACACACCACTAAATAAATGAGCGTGATACCTGGAGAGGGCTTATATAGGTGCATATATATCTGTCTATATACATACACACCACTAAATAAATGAGCGTGATACCTGGAGATGGCTTGAGACTTGTTTGGGCTAAAGAACACAAGGAATGGACATTAGACCAGTGGAAATCTGTGCTTTGGTCTGATGAGTCCAAATTTGAGATCTTTGGTTCCAACCACCGTGTCTTTGTTCCACGCAGAAAAGGTGAACGGATGGACTCTACATGCCTGGTTCCCACCGTGAAGCATGGAGGAGGAGGTGTGATGGTGTGGGGGTGCTTTGCTGGTGACACTGTTGGGCATTTATTCAAAACTGAAGGCATACTGAACCAGCATGGCTACCACAGCGTCTTGCAGCTTAATGCTATTCCATCCGGTTTGCGTTTAGTTGGACCATCATTTTTTTTCAACAGGACAATGACCCCAAACACACCTCCAGGCTGTGTAAGGGCTATTTGACCAAAAAGGATAGTGATGGGGTGCTACGCCAGATGACCTGGCCTCCACAGTCACCAGACCTGAACCCAATCGAGATGGTTTGGGGTGACCTGGACCGCAGAGTGAAGGCAAAAGGGCCAACAAGCTCTAAGCATCTCTTGGAACTCCTTCAGGATTGTTGGAAGACCATTTCCAGTGACTACCTCTTGAAGCTCATCAAGAGAATGCCAAGAGTGTGCAAAGCAGTCATCAACGCAAAAGGTGGCTACTTTGAAGAACCTAGAATATAAGACATATTTTCAGTTGTTTCACACTTTTTTTACATTTTTTTTTATATATATAATTTCACATGTGTTAATTCATCGTTTTGATGCCTTCAGTGTGAATGTACAATTTTCATAGTCATAAAAGTACAAAAAAATCTTTAAATGAGAAGGTGTGTCCAAACTTTTGGTCTGTACTGTACACACCAATAAATAAATGAGCGTGATGCCTGGAGATGGCTTATATAGGTGCATATATATCTATCTATATACATACACACCACTAAATAAATGAGCATGATACCTGGAGATGGCTTATATAAGTGCATATATATCTATCTATATACATACACACCACTAAATAAATGAGCGTGATACCTGGAGATGGCTTATATAGGTGCATATATATCTATCTATATACATACACACCACTAAATAAATGAGCGTGGTACCTGGAGATGGCTTATATAGGTGCATATATATCTATCTATATACATACATACATACCACTAAATAAACGAGCATGATACCTGGAGATGGTTTATATAGGTGCATATATATCTATCTATATACATACACACCACTAAATAAATGAGCGTGATACCTGGAGATGGCTTATATAGGTGCATATATATCTATCTATATACATACACACCACTAAATAAATGAGCGTGATACCCAGAGATGGCATATATAGGTGCATATATATCTATCTATATACATACACACCACTAAATAAATGAGCATGATACCTAGAGATGGCATATATATGTGCATATATATCTATATACATACACACTGTAGCATCGGTGTCTCTGCCTTCTGGTAGGCAGAGACGCCGTCCCTCTCACCGCCGCGCTTCCTGCCCGGCGTCCTCCAGCTCTCCTCTTCCTGCTTCTGCTGCCGGCGCGCAGCTTCCCGGGCACTGTGCTTAGGGCGCGCTCTCCCTTCCTCTTAAAGGGGCCGCGCGCGCCGCCCTAAGGAGTCCCCGGCCAATTGCCGGAGGTCCTCCCATATATAAGGCACCTCCTCCAAAATGGAGGTGCCCGAGCAACAGTTGATGCACAGTGTTCTAACCTCTGCTTCAGCCCTCAGGTCCCGCTGCTAGCCTGACTACTAGTCTTGCCCGCCAGCCTGACTATCAGTCCAGTCCGCCAGCCTGACTACTCTCCTGCCCGACAGTCTGTCTTCCATTCTGTCCGCCAGTCTGTCTATGGGCTTCACCCGCCTGCTTACCTGGAAGCACCTGCCTGTTACCTGTCATCCTACCTGGAGGCTCCTGCCTGTCACTTGCCGTGACCACCTGTCGGCCTACCCGGAGGCTCCTGCCCTTTACTTGCCGTGACCACCTGTCTGCCTACCCGGAGGCTACTGCCCGTCTCTTGCCGTGACCACCTGACAGCCTACCTAGAGGCTTCCGCCTGTCACTTGCCGTAACCACCTGTCTGCCTACCCGGAAGCTCCTGCCCGTAACTTGCTGTGACCACCTGACAGCCTACCTAAAGGCTCCTGCCTGTCACTTGCCGTGACCACCTGCCAGCCTACCTAAAGGCTCCTGCCTGTCACTTGCCATGACCACCTGACAGCCTACCTAGAGACTTCTGCCTGTCGCCTGCTGTCTCTACCAGTTCATCTACCCGGACCTCTCGTCAGCCTGCCTGCTGTGCCCATCTGCAGTATCGGTCAGTCTCTGCCATCTGACCCGTGGGAGTCACCTGCTCCCTTACAAGGTCGTCCCCAGAGTAGCACCTGGTCCCTCTGCTCGGTCCCTCCCTGGTCACGGAGTCGTTAGCCGCCGTACGACCAGGGTCGGTCTGAGTTGATACTTAGTTACGCCCCTCTGTGTCCCTTCTTGCACCGCAGCACAGAGGTTCCACCACCCGGATCCGTAACAGTTTACTCGAGCCATGGAACCTGGTGGCCCCCAAGCCCCCTCGCTCTCTGACTTATACCAGGAGGTTTCTCGTCAGAGATCCCAACAGGAAACCAACCTGAACTTCCTGCGGAGTGTCAACTCCCGCCTGGACACACTGCCTGTTCCACCTGTGTCCGCCTTGAGTCGTGCGACTCCCACTCCGGCAGCGCCGCTGCCCACCAATGCCATGGCATCCAACCCCGGTCCCTGGCTTTCTGCACCTCCTCATTTTGGAGGCGACCCCGCTCTAGCTCGGGGTTTCATAAACCAGTGCACCCTGCACTTTGAACTTTTGGCACATCAGTTTCCCTCCGACCGGGCCAATGTGGCTTTCATCATGTCTCACCTCACTGGGGAAGCACTGGCATGGCTTAATCCCCTGTGGGAGAGAGGGGATCCCCTGGTGTCCGATCTATCATCTTTCCTCGCTGCTTTCCGGAAAGTCTTCGATGAACCAGGACGAAAATCCTCTACTGCCTCCTCTTTGCTCCGTGTCCGCCAAGGGAGTCTCACCGTGGGCCAGTATGCCATACAGTTCCGTACCCTCGCTTCTGAGCTTGCCTGGGACAACGAGGCCCTGGTGTCCATCTTCTGGTAGGGCCTTTCCGGCCGGATTAAGGATGAGTTGGCCGGCCGGGACATTCCTACCACCCTGGATGACCTGGTGTCACTAGCTACCCGGATCGACATCCGTTTCCTGGAACGTGCTAAAGAGACTACCCGGGAGCGAAGATTTCCTCGCCTTGCTCCGACTTTCCAGAGACCTGTCTCTCAATTAGCTACTCCCCGGGCACGCTCGTCCAAACCTATGCAAGTTGATCAGACCAAGATGGTCAAATTTCGCCAAGAGTCACGCCGAGCCGAGGGGAGCTGTTTCTATTGTGGCAGTGAGGAGCACTTCATCCGTTCCTGCCCGGTGAAGCCGGGAAACACCAGTACCGAGGACCGCTCGGAGAGGTCGTCCTAGGCAAAAGTGAACCCTCTCCTTCCTTGACTTTGCCTGTCTCCATCTCCTGGGAAGAGAACCGCTACTTTGAAATTGCACACCTACATTCCGGAGCTGCTGGGAACCTCATTTACCAGTACCTGGTAGAGAAATATCACATTCCCATCAAACCTCTGGCTGAACCATTGGCAGTCGCCTCCATGGATGGAAGACTCCTTCCTGTGACCATCCTGCTCGTCACAGAACCTATAACCCTGCAGATGGGAATGCTGCACTCTGAGAGAATCTCCTTCCATGTGCTTTCCGGTCTCTCTCACTCCCTATTGCTAGGTCTACCCTGGCTTCAGAGACATGAACCCGCGCTGAACTGGCAATCTGGTGAAGTTCTCCATTGGGGGCTGGATTGCCATGAGACCTGCCTGGTCCTGGTCCGCCCGGTTCGTCCGCCCCTCACCCCGGCTAATCTACCCGGTTTACCGGCACCTTACTGGTCCTATGCAGATGTCTTCAACAATAAGGAAGTAGAGACACTGCCACCTCATAGGCCATATGATTGCCCGATCGACCTGGTACCCGGTGCCACTCCACCCCGTGGGCATATTTACCCGTTGTCGTTGGCCGAAACCCGGGCCATGTCGGAATACATTATGGAGAATCTGGCTAGGGGATTCATCCGGAAATCTACCTCCCCGGCTGGAGCCGGATTCTTCTTCGTCAAGAAGAAGGATGGTTCACTACGTCCCTGTATAGACTATCGAGGACTTAACCAAATCACGGTCAAAAACAAATACCTCCTGCCACTCATCTCCGAGTTGTTTGACCGCCTCAAGGGCGCTAGGATCTTTTCCAAGCTGGATCTACGTGGGGCATATAACCTTGTCTGGATCCGTCAAGGAGACGAGTGGAAGACTGCATTCAATACCCGGGACGGTCACTATGAATACCGTGTAATGCCCTTTGGTCTCTGCAATGCTCCCGCCGTCTTCCAAGAATTAGTCAATGACATCTTCCATGATCTTCTATATTCCTGCGTGGTGGTGTATCTGGAAGACATCTTGGTCTTCTCTCCGGACCTTCCCACACACCGGAGGGATGTTCGTCAGGTCCTGTTTAGGCTCAGGCAGAATCACCTCTATGCCAAATTTGAGAAGTGCCTCTTTGAGCAGACCTCCCTTCCGTTCCTGAGTTATATTATCTCCCAGACAGGTCTACGAATGGACCCCGAGAAGCTCTCTGCCATCTTAAAATGGCCCCGTTCGGAGGGGTTGAAGGCGATTCAGTGATTCCTGGGCTTCGCCAACAACTACCGTCTCTTCATCCCGCACTTCTCTACTCGGACTGCTCCCATCTCTGCGCTCACCCGTAAGGGAGCAAATCCCAAGGTATGGCCACCCGAAGCTGAGGAGGCCTTCCTTTCCTTAAAGCAAGCCTTCTCCTCTGCACCAGTGCTGCACCGTCCGGACTGCAACAAACAGTTCTTCCTGGAGGTTGATGCTTCCTCCTCTGGAGCCGGAGCGGTGCTCACCCAAAAAACTTCATCCGGGAGAATGGTAACCTGCAGCTTCTTCTCCAAACTCTTCTCCTCGTCTGAGCGCAATTACTCCATAGGAGACCGAGAACTGCTAGCCATAAAATTGGCGCTGGAGGAGTGGCGTTACCTGCTTGAAGGGGCTCTATACCCAGTGATCATCTATACTGATCACAAAAATCTTGCATATCTCCAGAATGCCCAAAGACTCAATCCGCGTCAGGCCCGGTGGTCTTTGTTTTTCGCTCGCTTCGACTTTATCCTACATTTCCGCCCGGCGGACAAGAATGTTAAAGCTGACGCCTTGTCCCGATCCTTCCTGTCCTCCGATCTAGAGGAGGAGCCTACGCACATCATCGACCCCTCCAAAGTAATGAGTATGGCCCCCTTAGATCTGACTCGTCTCCCAACAGGTAAGACGTTTGTAGCAGTTTCAGATCGGGAGAAGATTCTTCACTGGGGTCATTCATCTAAACTAGCCGGCCATACCGGTCAGAAGAAATCTTTCCTGCTCATTGCCCGGCATTACTGGTGGCCCACCCTGCGCAAGGATATAGTAGACTTCTTCTTGGCCTGTTCATCTTGTGCCCGCAACAAAGTTCCCAGACATCTTCCAGCCGGCCACCTCCTACCTCTTCCCGTAACCTGCTGCCCCTTGGCAACACATTGCTATGGACTTTATTACAGATCTCCCTGTTTCTGCCGGTTGTACAGTCATTAGGGTGGTCGCCGAACGCTTTTCTAAAATGGCCCACTTCATCCCTCTGCCTGGTCTCCCTTCTGCATCAGAGCTGGCTAAGGACTTCTTCCTTCACATTTTCCATCTCCATGGCCTACCCCTCCACATTGTGTCGGATCGAGGGGTTCAGTTCACCTCATGCTTCTGGAGAGCTACGTGTAAGCTGCTGGATGTCACCCTGGATTTCTCCTCCACTTACCATCCACAGTCCAATGGCCAAGTGGAGCGTATCAACCAGATCCTTACCAGCTACCTCCGGCACTTTGTTAATGCTCACCATACCGATTGGGTGGACCTCCTACCATGGGCCGAATTCTCCTACAACAACCATGAGAGCGAATCGACTTCCAAGTCCCCGTTCTTTGTAGTCTATGGTCAACATCCCCGGATTCCGTTTCCCGTCTCCGCTTCTGTGGACAACCCTTCCGCGGAGTCTCTGGTCAGCGAATTTTCCACCATTTGGTAGAATACTAGGTCCACACTTCTTCAGTCCTCTGAGTGGATGAAGAGATATGCTGACAAGAGACGTCTGGATCTGCCTCAATTCCGTCCGGGAGACAAGGTTTGGCTCTCCTCCAAACATGTTTGGCTCAAAATACCCTCCTACAAGTTGGGTCCTCGGTTCATCGGTCCATTTGAAGTCCTCAAACAAATCAACCCAGTGGCCTACAAGTTAAAACTCCCGGTCACCTTACGGATTCCCAACTCCTTCCACGTATCTCTCCTCAAACCAGTTGTGTTTAATTATTTTTCCAACAATCCAGGTACTCCCCCTGCTCTGGTTTCCGCTGAGGAAGTTTTTGAGGTAGAGAACATTCTGGCCACCAAGAGGGTAAGAGGGAAAACCTTTTTTCTGGTGGATTGGAAGGGGTTTGGCCCAGAGGAGAGAACTTGGGAACCCAGGGAAAACATTCATGCCCCGCTTCTTCTTGAAAAATTGCTTTCTGGCCTAAAAAAGAGGGGGCGTAAGGGAGGGCATACTATAGCATCAGCGTCTCTGCCTTCTGCCAGGCAGAGACGCCATCCCTCTCACCGCCGCGCTTTCTGCCCGGCGTCCTCCAGCGCTCCTCTTCCTGCTTCTGCTGCCGGCGCGCGCAGCTTCCCGGGCACTGTACTTAGGGCACGCGCGCTCCCTTCCTCTTAAAGGGGCCGCGCGCGCCGCCCTAAGGAGTCCCCGGCCAATTGCAGGAGGTCCTCCCATATATAAGGCACCTCCTCCAAAATGGAGGTGCCCGAGCAACAGTTGATGCACAGTGTTCTAACCTCTGCTTCAGCCCTCAGGTCCCGCTGCTACCCTGACTACTAGTCCTGCCCGCCAGCCTGACTATCAGTCCAGTCCGCCAGCCTGACTACTCTCCAGCCAGACAGTCTGTCTTCCATTCTGTCCACCAGTCTATCTATGGGCTTCATCCGCCTGCTTAACTGGAAGCACCTGCCTGTTACCTGTCAGTCTATCTGGAGGCTCCTGCCTGTCACTTGCCGTGACCACCTGTCTGCCTACCCGGAGGCTCCTGCCCGTCACTTGCCGTGACCACCTGACAGCCTACCTAGAGGCTTCCACCTGTCACTTGCTGTGACCACCTGTCTGCCTACCCGGAGGCTCCTGCCCGTCACTTGCCGTGGCCACCTGACAGCCTACCTAGAGATGTCTGCCTGTCGTGATACCTGGAGATGGCTTATATAGGTGCATATATATCTATCTATATACATACACACCACTAAATAAATGAGCATGATACCTGGAGATGGCTTATATAGGTGCATATATATCTATCTATATACATACACACCACTAAATAAATGAGCGTGATACCTGGAGATGGCTTATATAGGTGCATATATATCTATATACATACACACCACTAAATAAATGAGCGTGATACCTGGAGATGGCTTATATAGGTGCATATATATCTATCTACATACAAACATACACACCACTAAATAAATTAGCGTGATACCCGGAGATGGCTTATATAGGTGCATATATATCTATCTATATACATACACACCACTAAGTAAATGAGCGTGATACCTGGAGATGGCTTACATAGGTGCATTTATATCTATCTATATACATACACACCACTAAATAAATGAGCATGATACCTGGAGATGGCTTATATAGGTGCATATCTATCTATATACATACACACCACTAAATAAATGAATGTGATACCTGGAGATGGCTTATATAGGTGCATATATATCTATCTATATACATACATACACACCACTAAATAAATGAGTGTGATACCCGGAGATGGCTTATATAGGTGCATATATATCTATCTATATACATACACACCACTAAATAAATGAGCGTGATACCCGGAGATGGCTTATATAGGTGCATATATATCTATCTATATACATACACACTACTAAATACATGATTGTGATATCTGGAGATGGCTTATATAGGTGCAAATATATCTATCAATATACATACATACACACCACTAAATAAAAGAGCGTGATACCTGGAGATGGCTTATATAGGTGCATATATATCTCTCTATCTATATACATACACACCACTAAATAAATGAGCGTGATACCTGGAGATGGCTTATATAGGTGCATATATATCTATCTATATACATACACACCACTAAATAAATGAGCGTGATACCCGGAGATGGCTTATATAGGTGCATATATATCTATCTATATACATACACACTACTAAATACATGATTGTGATATCTGGAGATGGCTTATATAGGTGCATATATATCTATCAATATACATACATACACACCACTAAATAAAAGAGCGTGATACCTGGAGATGGCTTATATAGGTGCATATATATCTCTCTATCTATATACATACACACCACTAAATAAATGAGCGTGATACCTGGAGATGGCTTATATAGGTGCATATATATCTATCTATATACATACACACCACTAAATAAATGAGCATGATACCTGGAGATGGCTTATATAGGTGCATATATATCTATCTATATACATACATACACACCACTAAATAAATGAGCGTGATACATGGAGATGGCTTATATAGGTGCATATATATCTATCTATATACATACACACTACTAAATAAATGAATGTGATACCTGGAGATGGCTTATATAGGTGCATATATATCTATCAATATACATACACACTACTAAATACATGATTGTGATACCTGGAGATGGCTTATATAGGTGCATATATATCTATATACATACACACTACTAAATAAATGAGTGTGATACCCGGAGATGGCTTATATAGGTGCATATATATCTATCTATATACATACACACTACTAAATACATGATTGTGATACCTGGAGATGGCTTATATACAGTACAGACCAAAAGTTTGGACACACCTTCTCATTTAAAGATTTTTCTGTATTTTCATGACTTTGAAAATTGTAAATTCACACTGAAGGCATCAAAACTATGAATTAACACATGTGAAATTATATACTTAACAAAAAAGTGTGAAACAACTGAAAATATGTCTTATATTCTAGGCTCTTCAAAGTAGCCACCTTTTGCTTTGATGACTGCTTTGCACACTCTTGGCATTCTCTTGATGAGCTTCAAGAGGTAGTCACCGGAAATGGTTTTCACTTCACAGGTGTGCCCTGTCAGGTTTAATAAGTGGGATTTCTTGCCTTATAAATGGGGTTGGGACCATCAGTTGTGTTGTGCAGAAGTCAGGTGGATACACAGCTGATAGTCCTACTGAATAGACTGTTAGAATTTGTATTATGGCAAGAAAAAAGCAGCTAAATAAAGAAAAACGAGTGGCCATCATTACTTTAAGAAATGAAGGTCAGTCAGTCTGAAAAATTGGGCAAACTTTAAAAGTGTCCCCAAGTGCAGTTGCAAAAACCATCAAGCGCTACAAAGAAACTGGCTCACATGAGGACCGCCCCAGGAAAGGAAGACCAAGAGTCAACTCTGCTTTATCCGAGTCACCAGACTCAGAAAACGCAGGTTAACAGCAGCTCAGATTAGAGACTAGGTCAATGCCACACAGAGTTCAAGCAGCACACACATCTCTACAACAACTGTTAAGAGGAGACTTTGTGCAGCAGGCCTTCATGGTAAAATAGCTGCTAGGAGACCACTGCTAAGGACAGGCAACAAGCAGAAGAGACTTGTTTGGGCTAAAGAACACAAGGAATGGACATTAGACCAGTGGAAATCTGTGCTTTGGTCTGATGAGTCCAAATTTGAGATCTTTGGTTCCAACCACCGTGTCTTTGTGCAGAAAAGGTGAACGGGTGGACTCTACATGCCTAGTTCCCACCGTGAAGCATGGAGGAGGAGGTGTGATGGTGTGGGGGTGCTTTGCTGGTGACACTGTTGGGGATTTATTCAAAATTGAAGGCATACTGAACCAGCATGGCTACCACAGCATCTTGCAGCGGCATGCTATTCCATCCGGTTTGCGTTTAGTTGGACCATCATTTATTTTTCAACAGGACAATGACCCCAAACACACCTCCAGGCTGTGTAAGGGCTATTTGGCCAAGAAGAAGAGTGATGGGGTGCTACGCCAGATGACCTGGCCTCCACAGTCACCAGACCTGAACCCAATCGAGATGGTTTGGGGTGAGCTGGACTGCAGAGTGAAGGCAAAAGGGCCAACAAGTGCTAAGCATCTCTGGGAACTCCTTCAAGATTGTTGGAAGACCATTTCCGGTGACTACCTCTTGAAGCTCATCAAGATAATGCCAAGAGTGTGCAAAGCAGTCATCAAAGCAAAAGGTGGCTACTTTGAAGAACCTAGAATATAAGACATATTTTCAGTTGTTTCACACTTTTTTGCTAAGTATATAATTCCACATGTGTTAATTCATAGTTTTGATGCCTTCATTGTGAATGTACAATTTTCATAGTCATGAAAATAAAGAAAAATCTTTAAATGAGAAGGCGTGTCCAAACTTTTGGTCTGTACTGTAGGTGCATATATATCTTTCTATATACATACATACACACCACTAAATAAAAGAGCGTGATACCTGGAGATGGCTTATATAGGTGCATATATATCTCTCTATATACAAACATACACACCACTAAATAAATGAGCGTGATACCCGGAGATGGCTTATATAGGTGCATATATATCTATCTATATACATACACACCACTAAATAAATGAGCGTGATACCTGGAGATGGCTTATATAGGTGCATATATATCTATATACATACACACACCACTAAATAAATGAGCGTGATACCTGGAGATGGCTTATATAGGTGCATATATATCTATCTATATACATACACACTACTAAATAAATGAATGTGATACCTGGAGATGGCTTATATAGGTGCATATATATCTATCTATATACATACACACTACTAAATAAATGAATGTGATACCTGGAGATGGCTTATATAGGTGCATATATATCTATATACATACACACACCACTAAATAAATGAGTGTGATACCTGGAGATGGCTTATATAGGTGCATATATATCTATCTATATAAATACACACCACTAAATAAATGAGTGTGATACCTGGAGATGGCTTATATAGGTGCATATATATCTATCTATATACATACACACTACTAAATAAATGAATGTGATACCTGGAGATGGCTTATATAGGTGCATATATATCTATCAATATACATACATACACACCACTAAATAAATAAGCATGATACCTGGAGATGGCTTATATAGGTGCATATATATCTATATACATACACACACCACTAAATAAATGAGCGTGATACCTGGAGATGGCTTATATAGGTGCATATATATCTATCTATATACATACACACTACTAAATAAATGAATGTGATACCTGGAGATGGCTTATATAGGTGCATATATATCTATCTATATACATACACACTACTAAATAAATGAATGTGATACCTGGAGATGGCTTATATAGGTGCATATATATCTATATACATACACACACCACTAAATAAATGAGTGTGATACCTGGAGATGGCTTATATAGGTGCATATATATCTATCTATATAAATACACACCACTAAATAAATGAGTGTGATACCTGGAGATGGCTTATATAGGTGCATATATATCTATCTATATACATACACACTACTAAATAAATGAATGTGATACCTGGAGATGGCTTATATAGGTGCATATATATCTATCTATATACATACACACCACTAAATAAATGAGCATGATACCTGGAGATGGTTTATATAGGTGCATATATAGCTATCTATATACATACATACACACCACTAAATAAAAGAACGTGATACGTGGAGATGGCTTATATAGGTGCATATATATCTATCTATATACATACACTCCACTAAATAAATGAGCAGGGTACCTGGAGATGGCTTATATAGGAGCATATATATCTATCTATATACATACATACACACCACGTTGATACCTGGAGATGGCTTATATAGGTACATATATATATATATCTATGTATCTATATACAGTGGTGGGCATAAGTATTGGCACCCCTGCAATTCTGTCAGATAATACTCAGTTTCTTCCTGAAAATGATTGCAATCACAAATTCTTTGGTATTATTATCTTCATTTAATTTGTCTTCAATGAAAAAACACAAAAGAGAATGAAGCAAAAATCAAATCATTGATCATTTCACACAAAACTCCAAAAATGGGCCAGACAAAAGCATTGGCACCCTCAGCCTAATACTTGGTTGCACAACCTTTAGCCAAAATAACTGCGAACAACCCCTTCTAGTAACCATCAATGAGTTTCTTACAATGCTCTGCTGGAATTGTAGACCATTCTTCTTTGGCAAACTGCTCCAGGTCCCTGATATTTGAAGGGTGCCTTATCCAAACTGCCATTTTGAGATCTCTCCACAGGTGTTCTATGGGATTCAGGTCTGGACTCATTGCTGGTCACCTTAGAAGTCTCCAGTACTTTTGGCCACCACTCTACATACACACCACTAAATAAATGAGCGTGATACCTGGATATGGCTTATATAGGTTCATATATATCTATCTATATACATACACACCACTAAATAAATGAGCGTGATACCTGGAGATGGCTTATATAGGTGCATATATATCTATCTACATACAGTACAGACCAAAAGTTTGGACACACCTTCTCATTTAAATATTTTTCTGTATTTTCATGACTATGAAAATTGTACATTCACACTGAAGGCATCAAAACTATGAATTAACACATGTGGAATTATATACTTAACAAAAAAGTGTGAAACAACTGAAAATATGTCTTATATTCTAGCGTTGCACACTCTTGGCATTCTCTTGATGAGCTTCAAGAGGTAGTCACAGAAAATGGTTTTCACTTCACAGGTGTGCCCTGTCAGGTTTAATAAGTGGGATTTCTTGCCTTATAAATGGGGTTGGGACCATCAGTTGTGTTGTGCAGAAGTCAGGTGGATACACAGCTGATAGTCCTACTGAATAGACAGTTAGAATTTGTATTATGGCAAAGAAAAAAGCAGCTTAGTAAAGAAAAATGAGTGGCCATCATTACTTTAAGAAATGAAGGTCAGTCAGTCCGAAAAATTGGGAAAACTTTGAAAGTGTCCCCAAGTGCAGTTGCAAAAACTATCAAGTGCTACAAAGAAACTGGCTCACATGAGGACCGCTCTAGGAAAGGAAGACCAAGAGTCACCTCTGCTTCTGAGGATAAGTTTATCCGAGTCACCAGCCTCAGAAATCGCAGGTTAACAGCAGCTCAGATTAGAGACCAGGTCAATGCCACACAGAGTTCCAGCAACAGACACATCTCTACAACAACTGTTAAGAGGAGACTTTGTGCAGCAGGCCTTCATGGTAAAATAGCTGCTAGGAAACCACTGCTAAGGACAGGCAACAAGCAGAAGAGACTTGTTTGGGATAAAGAACACAAGAATGGACATTAGACCAGTGGAAATCTGTGCTTTGGTCTGATGAGTCCAAATTTGAGATCTTTGGTTCCAACCACCGTGTCTTTGTGCGACGCAGAAAAGGTGAACGGATGGACTCTACATGCCTGGTTCCCACCGTGAAGCATGGAGGAGGAGGTGTGATGGTGAGGGGGAGCTTTTCTGGTGCCACTGTTGGGGATTTATTCAAAATTGAAGGCATACTGAACCAGCATGGCTACTACAGCATCTTGCAGCGGCATGCTATTCCATCCGGTTTGCGTTTAGTTGGACCATCATTTATTTTTCAACAGGACAATGACCCCAAACACACCTCCAGGCTGTGTAAGGGCTATTTGACCAAGAAGGAGAGTGATGGGGTGCTACGCCAGATGACCTGGCCTCCACAGTCACCAGACCTGAACCCAATTGAGATGGTTTGGGGTGAGCTGGACCGCAGAGTGAAGACAAAAGGGCCAACAAGTGCTAAGCATCTCTGGAACTCCTTCAAGATTGTTGGAAGACCATTTCCGGTGACTACCTCTTGAAGCACCTCAAGAGAATGCCAAGAGTGTGCAAAGCAGTCATCAAAGCAAAAGGTGGCTACTTTGAAGAACCTAGAATATAAGACATATTTTCAGTTGTTTCACACTTTTTTGTTAAGTATATAATTCCACATGTGTTAATTCATAGTTTTGATGCCTTCAGTGTGAATGTACAATTTTCATAGTCATTAAAATGCAGAAAAATCTTTAAATGAGAAGGTGTGTCCAAACTTTTGGTCTGTACTTTAGATAGATATATATGCATGGCCCCATCATCTCCAATTCTGGTATGCATGGCCCCTTCATCCCCAATTCTGGTATGCATGGCCCCCTCATCCCCATTTCTGGTATGCATGGTCCCCTTATCCCCAATTCTGGTATGAATGGCCCCCCTCATCCCCAATTCTGGTATGCATGGCCCCCCTCATCCCCAATCCTGGTATGCATGGGCCCCTCATCCCCAATCCTGGTATGCATGGCACCCCTGTTCCCTATTCTGGTATGCATGGTACCACCTCATCCCTATCCTGGTATGCAAGGTATCCCCTCATCCCTATCTGGTATGCATTGTACCCTATCCCTCATCCCTTGCATGCATGGCACCCCTCATCTCTATTCTGGTATGCATGGTACCCCTTTTCCCTATCCTGGTATGCATGGTACCCCTCAATCCTATCCTAGTATGCATGGTACCCCCTCATCCCTATCCTGGTATGCATGGTACCCCATCCCTCATCCCTTGAATGCATGACACCCCTCATCCCTATTCTGGTATTTATGGCACCCCTCATAACTATCCTGGTATGCATGGCACCCCTCATCCCTATCCTGGTATGTATGGCCCCCTCATCCTTATCCTGCTCTGCATGGTACCCCTCATCTCTATCCTTGTATTCATATGGCACCCCTCATCCCTATCCTGGTATGCATGACACCCCTCATCCCTATCCTGGTATGCATGGTACCCCTCATCCCTATCCTGGTATTCTTGGTACTCCATCCCTCATCCCTTGTATGCATGGCACCCCTCATCCCTATTCTGGTATGCACGGTACCCTCATCCCTATCCTGGTATGCTTGGTACCCCATCTCTCATCCCTTGTATGCATGACACCCCTCATCCCCAATGCTGGTATGCATGGCCACCTCATCCCCAATCCTGGTATGCATGGCCCCCTCATCCCCAATCCTGGTATACATATCCCCCTTATCTCCAAGTCCGGTATGCATGGCCTCTTCATCCCCAATTCTGGTATGCATGGCACCCCTCATCCCTATCATCTTATGCATGGCACCCCTCATCCCATCCTGGTATGCATGGCACCCCTCATCCCATTCCTGGTATGCATGGCACCCCTCATCCCTATCCTGGTATGCATGGCACCCAATCTATCATCCTGGTATGCATGACACCCCTCATCCCCCAATCCTGGTATGCATGGCACCCCATCCCTCATCCTGGTATGTATAGCACCCCTCATCCCTATCCTGTTATGCATGGTACCCCTCATCCTTATCCTGGTATTCATGGCACCACTCATCCCAATCCTGATATGCATGGCACCCCTCATCCCATTCCTGGTATGCATGGGACCCCTCATCCTGGTATGCAAAGCACCCCTCAGCCCCTATCCTGGTATGTATGGCCCCCTCATCCCTATCCTGGTATGCATGGCACCCCATCCCTCATCCTGGTATGCATGGCACCCCTTATCCCCCAATTCTGGTATGCATGGCACTCCATCCCTCATCCTGTTATTTATGGCACCCCTCATCCCTATCCTGATATGCATGGTACCCCTCATCCCTATCCTGGCATGTATGGCCGGCCATCTCATCCCTATCCTGGTATGCATTGCACCCCTCATCACTTTCCTGGTATGCATGGCACCCCTCATCCCTATCCTGTTATACATGGAACCCCTCATCTCTATCCTGGTATGCAGGGTACCCCCTCATCCCTATCCTGGTATACATGGTACCCCCTCATCTCTATCTTGGTGTGCATGGTACCCCCTCATCCCTATCCTGGTATGCATGGTACCCCCTCATCCCTTGTATGCATGCCACCCCTCATCCAAATCCTAGTATGCATGGTACCCCTCATCGCTATCCTGGTTTGCATGGAACCCCTCATCCCTATCCTGGTATGAATTGTACCCCCTCATCCCCATCCTGGTATGCATGATACCACATCCCTCATTCCTTGTATGAATGACACCACTCATTCCTATCCTGGTATGCATGGTACCCCTCATCCTTATCCTGGTATGCATGGTTCCCCCTCATCCCTATCCAGGTATGCATGGGACCCCATCCCTCATCCCTTGTATTCATATTACCCCTCATCCCTATTCTGGTATGCATGGCACCCGTGATCGCTATCCTGGTACGCATGGCAACCCTGATCCCCATCCTGGTATGCATGGCTCCCTCATCTCCAATTCTGGTATGCATGGCCCTTTCATCCCCAATCCTGGTATGCATGGCTCCCTCATCTCCAAATCTGGCATGCATAGCCCCTTCATCCCCAATGCTGGTATGCATGGCCCCCTCAGCTCCAGTTCTGGTATGCATGGCCTCTTCATCCCCAATTCTGGTATGCATGGCCCCCTCATCCCCATTTCTGGTATGCATGGCCCCTTCATCCCCAATTCTGGCATGCATGACCCCCCTAATCTGCAATTCTCGTATGCATGGCCCCCTCATCCCCAATCCTGGTATGCATGGCACCCCTGTTCACCAATGTTGGTATGCTTGGCACCCCTAATCCCCATCCTGGTACGCATGGCACCCCTGATCCCCATCCTGGTACGCATGACACCCTGATCCCCATCGTGGTATGCATGGCACCCCTGATCCCCATTCTGGTATGCATGGCACCCCTGATCCCCATCCTGGTATACATGGCAGCCCTGATCCCCATCCTGGTATGCATGGCAACCCTGATCCCTATCCTGGTACACATGGCACCCCTGATCCCCATCCTGGTATGCATGGCCCCCTCATCCCCAATCCAGGTATGTATGGCTCCCTCATCTCCAATTCTGGTATGCATGGCCCCTTCATCCCCAATTCTGGCATGCATGGCCCCCTCATCCCCATTTCTGGTATGCATGGCCCCCTCATCCCCAATTCTGGTATGCATGGCCCCCCTCATCCCCAATTCTGGTATGCATGGCCCCCTCATTCCCAATCCTGGTATGCTTGGCACCCCTGTTCCCTAATGTTGGTATGCATGGCACTCCTAATCCCCATCCTGGTACGCATGGAACCCCTGATCCCCATCCTGATATTCATGGCACCCCTTATCGCTTTCATCGTATGCATGGCACCCCTCATCCCAATCCTGGTATGCATGGCACCCCTCATCCCATTCCTGCTATGCATGGAACCCCTCATCCTGATATGCAAATCCCCCCTCGGCCCCTATCCTGGTATGTATGGCCCCCTCATCACTATCCTGGTATGCATGGCACCCCATCCCTCATACTGGTATGCATGGCACCCCTCATGCCCCAATCCTGGTATGCATGGCACCCGTCTTCCCCCAATCCTGGTATGCATGGCACACCATCCCTCATCCTGGTATTTATGGCACCCCTCATCCCTATCCTGGTATGCATGGTACCCCTCATCCCTATCCTGGCATTTATGGCCCCCTCATCCCTATCCTGCTTTACATGGTACCCCTCATCCCTATCCTGGTATGCATTGCACCCCTCATCTCTATCCTGGTATGCATGGCACCCCTCATCCGTATCTTGGTATACATGGTACCCCTCATCTCTATCCTGGAATGCATGGTACCCCCTCATCCCTATCCTGTTATGCATGGTACCCCCTCATCTCTATCCTGGAATGCATGGTACCCCATCCCTCATCCCTTGTATGACACCCCTCATCCCTATCCTGGTAAGCTTGTTACCCCTCATCCCTTTCCTGGTATGCATGGCCCCCCTCATCCCCAATTCTGGTATGCATGGCCCCCTCATTCCCACTCCTGGTATGCATGGCACCCGTGGTTCCCTAATGTTGGTATGCATGGCATCCCTGATCCCCATCCTGGTATGCATAGCCCCCTCATCCCCAATCCTGGTATGCATGGCTCCCTCATCTCCAATTCTGGTATGCATGGCCCCTTCATCCCCAATTCTGGCATGCATGGCCCCCTCATCCCCATTTCTGGTATGCATGGCCCCCTCATCCCCAATTCTGGTATGCATGGCCCCCCTCATCCCCAATTCTGGTATGCATGGCCCCCTCATTCCCAATCCTGGTATGCTTGGCACCCCTGTTCCCTAATGTTGGTATGCATGGCACTCCTAATCCCCATCCTGGTACGCATGGAACCCCTGATCCCCATCCTGATATTCATGGCACCCCTTATCGCTTTCATCGTATGCATGGCACCCCTCATCCCAATCCTGGTATGCATGGCACCCCTCATCCCATTCCTGCTATGCATGGAACCCCTCATCCTGATATGCAAATCCCCCCTCGGCCCCTATCCTGGTATGTATGGCCCCCTCATCACTATCCTGGTATGCATGGCACCCCATCCCTCATACTGGTATGCATGGCACCCCTCATGCCCCAATCCTGGTATGCATGGCACCCGTCTTCCCCCAATCCTGGTATGCATGGCACACCATCCCTCATCCTGGTATTTATGGCACCCCTCATCCCTATCCTGGTATGCATGGTACCCCTCATCCCTATCCTGGCATTTATGGCCCCCTCATCCCTATCCTGCTTTACATGGTACCCCTCATCCCTATCCTGGTATGCATTGCACCCCTCATCTCTATCCTGGTATGCATGGCACCCCTCATCCGTATCCTGGTATACATGGTACCCCTCATCTCTATCCTGGAATGCATGGTACCCCCTCATCCCTATCCTGTTATGCATGGTACCCCCTCATCTCTATCCTGGAATGCATGGTACCCCATCCCTCATCCCTTGTATGACACCCCTCATCCCTATCCTGGTAAGCTTGTTACCCCTCATCCCTTTCCTGGTATGCATGGCCCCCCTCATCCCCAATTCTGGTATGCATGGCCCCCTCATTCCCACTCCTGGTATGCATGGCACCCGTGGTTCCCTAATGTTGGTATGCATGGCATCCCTGATCCCCATCCTGGTATGCATAGCCCCCTCATCCCCAATCCTGGTATGCATGGCTCCCTCATCTCCAATTCTGGTATGCATGGCCCCTTCATCCCCAATTCTGGTATGCATGGCCCCCTCATCCCCATTTATGGTCTGCATGGCCCCCTCATCCCCAATTCTGGTATGCATGGCCCCCCTCATCCCCAATTCTGGTATGCATGGCCCCCTCATTCCCAATCCTGGTATTCATGGCACCCCTGCTCCCTAATGTTGGTATGCATGGCACTCCTAATCCCCATCCTAGTACGCATGGCACCCCTGATCCCCATCCTGGTACGCATGGCACCCCTGATCCCCATTTTGGTATGCATGGTGCCCCTGATCCCCATCCTGGTATTCATTTCACCCCTTATTGCTTTCATCGTATGCATGGCACCCCTCATCCCAATCCTGGTATGCATGGCACCCCTCATCCTGGTATGCAAAGCACCCCTCAGCCCCTATACTGGTATATATGGCCCCCTCATCCCTATCCTGGTATGCATGGCACCCCATCCCTCATCCTGGTATGCATGGCACCCCTCATCCCCTAATCCTGGTATGCATGTCACACCATCCCTCATCCTGGTATTTATGGTACCCCTCATCCCTATCCAGATATGCATGGTACAACTCATCCCTATTCTGGCATTTATGGCCCCCTCATCCCTATTCTACTATGCATGGTACCTCTCATCTCTATCCTGGTATGCATTGCACATCTCATCTCTATCCTGGCATGCATGGCACCCCTCATCCCTATCCTGGTATGCATGGTACCCCTCATCTCTATCCTGGTGTGCATGGTTCCCCCTCATCCCTATCCTGGCATGCATGGTACCCGATCATCCCTATCCTGGTATGCATGGTACTCCATCCCTCATTCCTTGTATGCATGACACCCCTCATCCAAATCCTGGTATGCATGGTACCCCTCATCCCTATCCTGGTATGCATGGTACCCCTCATCCCTATCCTGGTATGCATGGTACCCCCTCATCCCCTTCCTGGTATGCATGGTACCAAATCCCTCATCCCTTGTATGAATGGCACCCCTCATTCCTATCCTGGTATGCATGGTACCCCTCATCCTTATCCTGATATGCATGGTACCCTCTCATCCCTATCCAGTTATGTATGGTACCCCATCCTTCATCCCTTGTATGCATGGTACCCCTCATCCCTTTTGTGGTATGCATGGCACCCGTGATCCCTATCCTGGTAGGCATGGCAACCCTAATCCCCATACTGGTATGCATTGCCCCCTCATCCCCAATCCTGGTATGCATGGCCCCCTCATCTCCAATTCTGGTATGCATGGCCCCCTCATCCCCAATTCTGGTATGCATGGCCCCCTTATCCACATTTCTGGTATGCATGGCCCCCTCATCCCCAATTCTGGTATGCATGGCACCCCTGTTCCCTAATGTTGGTATGCATGGCACCCCTAATCCCCATTCTGGTGCGCATGGCACCCCTTATCCCCATCTTGGTACGCATGGCACCCTGATATCCATCCTGGTATGCATGGCACCCCTGATCCCCATCATGGTATGCATGGCACCCTTGATCCCCACCCTGGTATGCATGGCACCCCTGATCCCCATCCTGGTGTGCATGGCACCCCTGATCCCCATCCTGGTATGCATGGCACCCCTGATCCTCATCCTGGTATGCATGGCCCCCTCATCCCCCATCCTGGTGTGCATGGCCCCTCATCTCCAATTCTGGTAAGCATGGCCCCTTCATCCCCAATTCTGGTATGCATGGCCCCCTCATCCACATTTCTGGTCTGCATGGCCCCTTCATCCCCAATTCTGGTATGCATGGCCCCCCTCATTCATAATTCTGGTATGCATGGCCCCCTCATTCCCAATCCTAGTAAGCATGGCTCCCCTGTTCCCTAATGTTGGTATGCATGGCACTCCTAATCCCCATCCTGGTACGCATGGCACCCCTGATCCCCATCCTGGTATACATGGCACCCTTGATCCCCATCCTGGTATGCATGGCACCCCCGATCCCCATCCTGGTATGCATGGCACCCCTGATCCTCATCCTGGTATGCATGGCCCCCTCATCCCCCATCCTGGTGTGCATGGCCCCTCATCTCCAATTCTGGTAAGCATGGCCCCTTCATCCCCAATTCTGGTATGCATGGCCCCCTCATCCACATTTCTGGTCTGCATGGCCCCCTCATCCCCAATTCTGGTATGCATGGCCCCCCTCATTCATAATTCTGGTATGCATGGTGCCCCCTCATTCCCAATCCTGGTAAGCATGGCTCCCCTGTTCCCTAATGTTGGTATGCATGGCACTCCTAATCCCCATCCTGGTACGCATGGCACCCCTGATCCCAATCCTGGTATACATGGCACCCTTGATCCCCATCCTGGTATGCATGGCACCCCCGATCCCCATCCTGGTATGCATGGCACCCCTGATCCCCATCCTGGTATGCATGGCCCCCTCATCCCCAATTGTGGTATGCATGGCCCCCCTCATCCATAATTCTGGTATGTATGGCCCCCTCATTCCCAATCCTGGTATGCATGGCACCCCTGATGCCCATTTTGGTATGCATGGTGCCCCAGATCCCCATCCTGGAATTCATTTCACCCCTTATCGCTTTCATCGTATCCATGGCACCCCTCATCCCAATCCTGGTATGCATGGCACTCTTCATCCCATTCCTGGTATGCATGGCACCCCTCATCCTGGTATGCAAAGCACCCCTCAGCCCCTATCCTGGTATGCATGGCCCCCTCATCCCCCATCCTGGTATGCATGGCCCCTCATCTCCAATTCCGGTATGCATGGCCCCTTCATCCCCAATTCTGGTATGCATGGCCCCCTCATCCACATTTCTGGTCTGCATGGCCCCCTCATCCCCAATTCTGGTTTGCATGTCCCCCTCATCCCCAATTCTGGTATGCATGGCCCCCCTCATCCATAATTCTGGTATGCATGGCCCCCTCATTCCCAATCCTGGTATGCATGGCTCCCCTGTTCCCTAATGTTGGTATGCATGGCACTCCTAATCCCCATCCTGGTACGCATGGCACCCCTGATCCCCATCCTGGAACGCATGGCACCCTGATCCCCATCCTGGTATGCATGGCACCCCTGATGCCCATTTTGGTAAACATGGTGCCCCAGATCCCCATCCTGGTATTCATTTCACCCCTTATCGCTTTCATCGTATCCATGGCACCCCTCATCCCAATCCTGGTATGCATGGCACTCTTCATCCCATTTTTAGTATGCATGGCACCCCTCATCCTGGTATGCTAAGCACCCCTCAGCCCCTATCCTGGTATGCATGGCCCCCTCATCCCCCATCCTGGTTTGCATGGCCCCTCATCTCCAATTCTGGTATGCATGGCCCCTTCATCCCCAATTCTGGTATGCATGGCCCCCTCATCCACATTTCTGGTCTGCATGGCCCCCTCATCCCCAATTCTGGTATGCATGGCCCCCCTCATCCATAATTCTGGTATGCATGGCCCCCTCATTCCCAATCCTGGTATGCATGGCTCCCCTGTTCCCTAATGTTGGTATGCATGGCACTCCTAATCCCCATTCTGGTACGCAGGGCACCCCTGATCCCCATCCTGGTATACATAGCACCCTTGATCCCCATCCTGGTATGCATGGCACCGCCGATCCCCATCCTGGTATGCATGGCACCCCTGATCCCCATCCTGGTATGCATGGCCCCCTCATCCCCAATTGTGGCATGCATGGCCCCCCTCATCGATAATTCTGGTATGTATGCCCCCCTCATTCCCAATCCTGGTATGCATGGCACCCCTGATGCCCATTTTGGTATGCATGGTGCCCCAGATCCCCATCCTGGATTTCATTTCACCCCTTATCGCTTTCATCGTATCCATGGCACCCCTCATCCCAATCCTGGTATGCATGGCACTCTTCATCCCATTCCTGGCATGCATGGCACCCCTCATCCTGGTATGCAAAGCACCCCTCAGCCCCTATACTGGTATGCATGGCCCCCTCAACCCCCATCCTGGTATGCATGGCCCCTCATCTCCAATTCCGGTATGCATGGCCCCTTCATCCCCAATTCTGGTATGCATGGCCCCTTCATCCCCAATTCTGGTATGCATGGCCCCCTCATCCACATTTCTGGTCTGCATGGCCCCCTCAACCCCAATTCTGGTATGCATGGCCCCCCTCATCCATAATTCTGGTATGCATGGCCCCCTCATTCCCAATCCTGGTATGCATGGCTCCCCTGTTCCCTAATGTTGGTATGCATGGCACTCCTAATCCCCATCCTGGTACGCATGGCACCCCTGATCCCCATCCTGTAACGCATGGCACCATGATCCCCATCCTGGTATGCATGGCACCCCTGATGCCCATTTTGGTATGCATGGTGCCTCAGATCCCCATCCTGGTATTCATTTCACCCCTTATCGCTTTCATCGTATCCATGGCACCCCTCATCCCAATCCTGGTATGCATGGCACTCTTCATCCCATTCCTGGTATGCATGACACCCCTCATCCTGGTATGCAAAGCACCCCTCAGCCCCTATCCTGGTATGCACGGCTCCCTCATCTCCAATTCTGGTATGCATGTCCCCTTTATCCCCAATTCTGGTATGCATGGCCCCCTCATCCCCATTTCTGGTATGTATCGCCCCCTCATCCCCAATTCTGGTATCCATGGCCCCCTCATTCCCAATCCTGGTATGCATGGCACCCCTGATCCCCATCCTGGTACGCATGGCACCCTGATCTCCATCCTGATATGCATGGCACCCCTTATCGCTTTCATCGTATGCATGGCACCCCTCATCCCAATCCTGGTATGCATGGCGCCCCTGATCCCCTTCGTGGTATGCATGGCGCCACTGATCCCCATACTGGTATGCATGGCACCCCTGATACCCCCCAATCCGGGTATGCATGGCACCCCTGATCCCCATCCTGGTATGCATGGCACCCCTGATCCCCATCATGGTATGCATGGCACCCTTGATCCCCATCCTGATATGCATGGCACCCCTCATCCCTATCATCGTATGCATGGCACCCCTCTTGTTTATCCTGGTATGCATGGCACCCCTCATCCTGGTATGCATAGCACCCCTCATCCCCCAATCCTGGGATGCATGGCAACAAATCCCTCATCCTGGTATGCATGGCACCCTGATCCCCATCCTGGTATGCATGGCACCCCTGATTCCCATCCTGGTATGCATGACACCCCTGATCCAAATCCTGGTATGCATAGTAACCCTGTTCCCTAATGTTGGTATGCATGACACCCCTAATCCCCATCCAGGTACGCATGGCACCCCGATCCCCATCCTGGTATACATGGCACCCTGATCCCCATCCTGGTATGCATGGCACCCCTGATCCCTATCCTGGTATGCATAGCACCGCTGTTCCCTAATGTTGGTATGCATGGCACCCCTAATCCCCATCCTGGTACGCATGGCACCCCTGATCCCCTTCCTGGTATACATGGCCCCCTCATCCCAATTTCTGGTCTTCATGGCCCCCTCTTCCCCAATTCTGGTTTGCATGGCACCCCTCATCCCCATCCTGGTATGCATGGTGCCCTGATCCCCATCGTGGTATGCATGGCACCCCTGATCCCCATCCTCGTATACATGGCATCCCTGATACCCAATCCTGGTATGCATGGCACCCCTGATCCCTAATATTGGTATGCATGGCACCCCTAATCCCTATCCTGGTATGCATGGCACCCCTGATCCCCATCCTGGTACGCATGGCACCCCTGATCCCCATCCTGGTATGCATGGTACCCCTCATCCCCATCCTGGTACGCATGGCACCCTGATTCCCATTCTGGTACGCATGGCACCCCTGATCTCCATCCTGGTATGCATGGCACCCCTGATCCCAATCCTGGTATGCATGGCACCACATCCCTCATCCCTTGTATGAATGGCACCCCTCATTCCTATCCTGGTATGCATGGTACCCCTCATCCTTATCCTGATATGCATGGTACCCTCTCATCCCTATCCAGTTATGTATGGTACCCCATCCTTCATCCCTTGTATGCATGGTACCCCTCATCCCTTTTGTGGTATGCATGGCACCCGTGATCCCTATCCTGGTACGCATGGCAAACCTGATCCCCATACTGGTATGCATTGCCCCCTCATCCCCAATCCTGGTATGCATGGCCCCCTCATCTCCAATTCTGGTATGCATGCCCCCCTCATCCCCAATTCTGGTATGCATGGCCCCCTCATCCACATTTCTGGTATGCATGGCCCCCTCATCCCCAATTCTGGTATGCATGGCCCCCGTCATCCCCCATTCTTGTATGCATGGCCCTCCTCATCCCCAATCCTGGTATGCATGGCACCCCTGTTCCCTAATGTTGGTATGCATGGCACCCCTAATCCCCATTCTGGTGCGCATGGCACCCCTTATCCCCATCCTGGTATGCATGGCACCCTGATATCCATCCTGGTATGCATGGCACCCCTGATCCCCATCATTATATGCATGGCACCCTTGATCCCCATCCTGGTATGCATGGCACCCCTGATCCCCATCCTGGTATGCATGGCACCCCTGATCCCCATCCTGGTATGCATGCCCCCCTCATCCCCCATCCTGGTGTGCATGGCCCCTCATCTCCAATTCTGGTATGCATGGCCCCTTCATCCCCAATTCTGGTATACATGGCCCCCTCATCCACATTTCTGGTCTGCATGGCCCCCTCATCACCAATCCTGGTATGCATGGCCCCCCTCATTCATAATTCTGGTATGCATGGCCCCCTCATTCCCAATCCTGGTATGCATGGCTCCCCTTTTTCCTAATGTTGGTATGCATGGCACTCCTAATCCCCATCCTGGTACGCATGGCACCCCTGATCCCCATCCTGGTATACATGGCACCCTTGATCCCCATCCTGGTATGCATGGCACCCCCGATCCCCTTCCTGGTATGCATGGCACCCCTGATCCCCATCCTGGTATGCATGGCCCCCTCATCCCCAATTGAGGTATGCATGGCCCCCCTCATTCATAATTTTGGTATGCATGCCCCCCCCATTCCCAATCCTGGTATGCATGGCACCCCTGATGCCCATTTTTCTATGCATGGTGCCCCAGATCCCCATCCTGGAATTCATTTCACCCCTTATCGCTTTCATCGTATCCATGGCACCCCTCATCCCAATCCTGGTATGCATGGCACTCTTCATCCCATTCCTGGTATGCATGGCACCCCTCATCCTGGTATGCAAAGCACCCCTCAGCCCAAATCCTGGTATGCATGGCCCCCTCATCCCCCATCCTGGTATGCATGGCCCCTCATCTCCAATTCCGGTATGCATGGCCCCTTCATCCCCAATTCTGGTATGCATGGCCCCCTCATCCACATTTCTGGTCTGCATTGCCCCCTCATCCCCAATTCTGGTATGCATGTCCCCCTCATCCCCAATTCTGGTATGCATGGCCCCCCTCATCCATAATTCTGGTATGCATGGCCCCCTCATTCCCAATCCTGGTATGCATGGCTCCCCTGTTCCCTAATGTTGGTATGCATGGCACTCCTAATCCCCATCCTGGTACGCATGGCACCCCTGATCCCCATCCTGGAACGCATGGCACCATGATCCCCATCCTGGTATGCATGGCACCCCTGATGCCCATTTTGGTATGCATGGTGCCCCAGATCCCCATCCTGGTATTCATTTCACCCCTTATCGCTTTCATCGTATCCCTGGCACCCCCTCATCCCAATCCTGGTATGCATGGCACTCTTCATCCCATTCCTGGTATGCATGACACCCCTCATCCTGGTATGCAAAGCACCCCTCAGCCCCTATCCTGGTATGCATGGCCCCCTCATCTCCAATTCTGGTATGCATGTCCCCTTTATCCCCAATTCTGGTATGAATGGCCCCCTCATCCCCATTTCTGGTATGTATCGCCCCCCTCATCCCCAATTCTGGTATCCATGGCCCCCTCATTCCCAATCCTGGTATGCATGGCACCCCTGATCCCCATCCTGGTACGCATGGCACCCTGATCTCCATCCTGATATGCATGGCACCCCTTATCGCTTTCATCGTATGCATGGCACCCCTCATCCCAATCCTGGTATGCATGGCGCCCCTGATCCCCTTCGTGGTATGCATGGCGCCACTGATCCCCATACTGGTATGCATGGCACCCCTGATACCCCCCAATCCGGGTACGCATGGCACCCCTGATCCCCATCCTGGTATGCATGGCACCCCTGATCCCCATCATGGTATGCATGGCACCCCTCTTCTCTATCCTGGTATGCATAGCACCCCTCATACCCCAATCCTGGCATGCATGGCACCAAATCCCTCATCCTGGTATGCATGGCACCCTGATCGCCATCCTGGTATGCATGGCACCCTGATCCCCATCTTGGTATGCATGGCACCCCTGATCCCTATCCTGGTATGCATAGCACCCCTGTTCCCTAATGTTGGTATGCATGGCACCCCTAATCCCCATCCTGGTACGCATGGCACCCCTGATCCCCTTCCTGGTATACATGGCCCCCTCATCCCCATTTCTGGTTTGCATGGCACCCCTCATCCCCATCCTGGTATGCATGGCACCCCTCATCCCCATCGTGGTATGCATGGCACCCCTGATCCCCATCCTCGTATACATGGCATCAATGATACCCAATCCTGGTATGCATGGCACCCCTGATCCCTAATATTGGTATGCATGGCACCCCTAATCCCTATCCTGGTATGCATGGCACCCCTGATCCCCATCCTGGTACGCATGGCACCCCTGATCCCCATCCTGGTATGCATGGTACCCCTCATCCCCATCCTGGTACGCATGGCACCCTGATTCCCATCCTGGTACGCATGGCACCCCTGATCCCCATCCTTGTATGCATGGCACCCCTGATCCCAATCCTGGTATGCATGGCACCACATCCCTCATCCCTTGTATGAATGGCACCCCTCATTCCTATCCTGGTATGCATGGTACCCCTCATCCTTATCCTGATATGCATGGTACCCTCTCATCCCTATCCAGTTATGTATGGTACCCCATCCTTCATCCCTTGTATGCATGGTACCCCTCATCCCTTTTGTGGTATGCATGGCACCCGTGATCCCTATCCTGGTACGCATGGCAACCCTGATCCCCATACTGGTATGCATTGCCCCCTCATCCCCAATCCTGGTATGCATGGCCCCCTCATCTCCAATTCTGGTATGCATGCCCCCCTCATCCCCAATTCTGGTATGCATGGCCCCCTCATCCACATTTCTGGTATGCATGGCCCCCTCATCCCCAATTCTGGTATGCATGGCCCCCGTCATCCCCCATTCTTGTATGCATGGCCCTCCTCATCCCCAATCCTGGTATGCATGGCACCCCTGTTCCCTAATGTTGGTATGCATGGCAACCCTAATCCCCATTCTGGTGCGCATGGCACCCCTTATCCCCATCCTGGTACGCATGGCACCCTGATATCCATCCTGGTATGCATGGCACCCCTGATCCCCATCATTATATGCATGGCACCCTTGATCCCCATCCTGGTATGCATGGCACCCCTGATCCCCATCCTGGTATGCATGGCACCCCTGATCCCCATCCTGGTATGCATGGCCCCCTCATCCCCCATCCTGGTGTGCATGGCCCCTCATCTCCAATTCTGGTATGCATGGCCCCTTCATCCCCAATTCTGGTATGCATGGCCCCCTCATCCACATTTCTGGTCTGCATGGCCCCCTCATCCCCAATTCTGGTATGCATGGCCCCCCTCATTCACAATTCTGGTATGCATGGCCCCCTCATTCCCAATCCTGGTATGCATGGCTCCCCTGTTTCCTAATGTTGGTATGCATGGCACTCCTAATACCCATCCTGGTACGCATGGCACCCCTGATCCCCATCCTGGTATACATGGCACCCTTGATCCCCATCCTGGTATGCATGGCACCCCTGATCCCCATCCTGGTATGCATGGCCCCCTCATCCCCAATAGTGGTATGCATGGCCCCCCTCATCGATAATTTTGGTATGCATGCCCCCCTCATTCCCAATCCTGGTATGCATTGCACCCCTGATGCCCATTTTGGTATGCATGGTGCCCCAGATCCCCATCCTGGAATTCATTTCACCCCTTATCGCTTTCATCGTATCCATGGCACCCCTCATCCCAATCCTGGTATGCATGGCACTCTTCATCCCATTCCTGGTATGCATGGCACCCCTCATCCTGGTATGCAAAGCACCCCTCAGCCCCTATCCTGGTATGCATGGCCCCCTCATCCCCCATCCTGGTATGCATGGCCCCTCATCTCCAATTCCGGTATGCATGGCCCCTTCATCCCCAATTCTGGTATGCATGGCCCCCTCATCCACATTTCTGGTCTGCATTGCCCCCTCATCCCCAATTCTGGTATGCATGTCCCCCTCATCCCCAATTCTGGTATGCATGGCCCCCCTCATCCATAATTCTGGTATGCATGGCTCCCTCATTCCCAATCCTGGTATGCATGGCTCCCCTGTTCCCTAATGTTGGTATGCATGGCACTCCTAATCCCCATCCTGGTACGCATGGCACCCCTGATCCCCATCCTGGTATGCATGGCACCCCTGATGCCCATTTTGGTATGCATGGTGCCCCAGATCCCCATCCTGGTATTCATTTCACCCCTTATCGCTTTCATCGTATCCATGGCACCCCTCATCCAAATCCTGGTATGCATGGCACTCTTCATCCCATTCCTGGTATGCATGACACCCCTCATCCTGGTATGCAAAGCACCCCTCAGCCCCTATCCTGGTATGCATGGCCCCCTCATCTCCAATTCTGGTATGCATGTCCCCTTTATCCCCAATTCTGGTATGCATGGCCCCCTCATCCCCATTTCTGGTATGTATCGCCCCCCTCATCCCCAATTCTGGTATCCATGGCCCCCTCATTCCCAATCCTGGTATGCATGGCACCCCTGATCCCCATCCTGGTACGCATGGCACCCTGATTTCCATCCTGATATGCATGGCACCCCTTATCGCTTTCATCGTATGCATGGCACCCCTCATCCCAATCCTGGTATGCATGGCGTCTCTGATCCCCTTCGTGGTATGCATGGCGCCACTGATCCCCATACTGGTATGCATGGCACCCCTGATACCCCCCAATCCGGGTATGCATGGCACCCCTGATCCCCATCCTGGTATGCATGGCACCCCTGATCCCCATCATGGTATGCATGGCACCCCTCTTCTCTATCCTGGTATGCATGGCACCCCTCATCCTGGTATGCATAGCACCCCTCATCCCCCAATCCTGGCATGCATGGCACCAAATCCCTCATCCTGGTATGCATGGCACCCTGATCCCCATCCTGGTATGCATGGCACCCCTGATTCCCATCCTGGTATGCATGGCACCCCTGATCCCCATCCTGGTATGCATAGTAACCCTGTTCCCTAATGTTGGTATGCATGACACCCCTAATCCCCATCCTGGTACGCATGGCACCCCGATCCCCATCCTGGTATGCATGGCACCCTGATCCCCATCCTGGTATGCATGGCACCCCTGATCCCTATCCTGGTATGCATAGCACCCCTGTTCCCTAATGTTGGTATGCATGGCACCCCTAATCCCCATCCTGGTACGCATGGCACCCCTGATCCCCTTCCTAGTATACATGGCCCCCTCATCCCCATTTCTGGTCTGCATGGCCCCCTCTTCCCCAATTCTGGTTTGCATGGCACCCCTCATCCCCATCCTGGTACGCATGGCACCCTGATTCCCATCCTGGTACGCATGGCAAGCCTTATCCCCATCCTGGTATGCATAGCACCCCTGTTCCCTAATGTTGGTATGCATGGCACCCCTAATCCCCATCCTGGTACGCATGGCACCCCTGATCCCCTTCCTAGTATGCATGGCACCCCTGATCCACATCCTGGTATGCATGGCACCCCTGTTCCCCATCCTGGTATGCATGGCCCCCTCATCCCCAATCCTGGTATACATGGCCCCCTCATCCCCAATCCTGGTATGCATGGCCACTTCATCCCCAATTCTGGTCTGCATGGCCCCCTCTTCCCTAATTCTGGTATGCATGGCACCCCTCATCCCCATCCTGCTATACATGGCACCCCTGATCCCTAATGTTGGTATGCATGGCACCCCTAATCCCCATCTTGGTACGCATGGCACCCCTGATCTCCATCCTAGTACGCATGGCATCCTGATCCCCATCCTGGTATTCATGCTACCCCTCATCCCTATCCTGGTATGCATGCTACCCCCTCATCCCTATGCTGGTATGCATGGTACCCCATCCCTCATCCCTTGTATACATGGTACCCCCTCATCTTTATACTGGTATGCATGGTACCCCTCAATGCTAACCATGGTATGCATGGTACCCTCTCATCCCTTGTATGCATGGTACCCCTCATCCCTATCCTGGTATGCATGGCACCCCTCATCCCTATCCTGGTATGTATGGCACCTCTCATCCCTATCCTGGTATGTATGGACCCCTCATCCATATCCTGGTATACATGACACCCCTGATCCCCTTCCTGGTATGTATGGCACCCCTGATTGCCAATCTTGGGACGCATGGCACCCCTGTTCTCCAATCCTGGTATACATGGCGCCCCTGATCCCCTTCCTGGTATGTATGGCACCCCTGATTCCCAATCCTGGGACGCATGGCACCCCTGTTCCCCAATCCTAGTATGTATGGCACCCTTGATCCCCATCCTGGTATGCATGGCACCCTTGATCCCCATCCTGGTATGCATGACTCCCCTGATCTCCATCCTGGTATGCATGGGACCCTTGATCCCCATCCTGATATGCATGGCACCCCTCATCGCTTTCATCGTATGCATGGCATCCCTCATCTCAATCCTAGCATGTATGGCCCCCTCATTCCTATCCTGCTATGCATGGTACCCCTCATCCCTATCCTGGTATGCATTGCATCCCTCATCCCTATCCTGGTATGCATGGTACCCCTCATCCCTATCCTGGTATGCATTGTACCCCTCATCCCTATCCTGGTATGCATGGTACCCCCTCATCCCCATATTGGTATGCATGGTACCCCTCATCCCTTGTATGCATGACACTCCTCATCCCTATCCTGGTATGTTTGGTACCCCTCATCCTTATCCTGGTATGCATGGTACCCCCTCAGCCCTATCCTGGTATGCATGGTACCCCATCCCTCATCCCTTGTATGCATGGTACCCTTCATCCCTATGCTGGTATGCATGGTACCCCTCATCCCTAACCTGGTATGCATGGTACCCCTCATCACAAGGCCAAGTCAACCTGTCATTGGCTACAGCAGAACAAAGTGAAGGTTCTATAGTGACCTTCTCAGTCTCCTGACCTCAATATCATTGAGCCACTCTGGGGAGATCTCAAGCATGCAGTTCATGCTAGACAGCCCAGGAATTTACAGGAACTGTAGGCTTTTTGCCAAGAAGATTGGCCAGCTTTACCATCTGAGAAATTAAAGAACCTCATCCACAACTACCACAAAAGACTTCAAGCTGTCATTGATGTTAGAGGGGGCAATACACGGTATTAAGAACTGGGGTATGTGAACTTTTGATCAGGGTCATTTGGTTGTTTTTGGTTGTCATTAAGATTTAAAAAGAGAAAACACAGTAGTTTGACAATAAATAGCTTCACCCATCCAATAACCATGAGTGAGAAAAAGTTTTTTGTTATCATTCATATTCTCTGAAACAAGGCCAAAGAAAGGAAAAATTCTGCCAGGGTATGTAAACTTTTGAGCACAACAGGGGTGGGCCTTTTCTCTCCAGCCTAATGATCCATGTTTAAGGTTGGTTGAAGAATTTTTTTCTGCTATGGGGCTATTATTTGACGATCCTGATCGAATCTCATCTGCTGAATCAGAACTCAGGCGTTTGAATCAGGGGTCAGATGATGTTGAAAATTATTACACACACTTCAGGAGATGGGCTTCAGAAGTGAAGTGGAATGATCCTGCGCTGAGATGTTTATTTCTTGCTGGTCTGAGTTAAAGGGTTAAGGATTTGCTAATTGCATTCCCTGCACCTGAGACTCTGCAGGATGCTATGCAGTTAGCTGTTCATATAGACAGGAGACTGAGGTGCAGGCTTAATGAGGTAAAGACTCCTGTAATGTCAGTTCCTAGTCCCCAGAAAATCTGCTCTGATGGCAGAGAACCAATGGAGGTTGGTGGGATGTCACTCCGCTCTCAGGAAAGAGACCGGAGGTTTACCGAGGGATTGTGTCTTTATTGTGGTAAAGCTGACCATTTGATCAAGTATTGTGAGCGTCGTTTAAGTAAAGAAAAAAAAAAGGTCAGTTACGCCCATATAGCTTGTTTACACTCTGCAGGAGTATTTCTTTCTGGGAGTACTACTTTGCAAGGAGATTTGATTGAATTTCAGGTATTTGTGGATTGTGGTTCAACACTTAATGTGATTGATAAAGGATTTTTGGAAAACCTTAAATTGAAATCCAAACCTTTGTCATCACCTATTTCTGTGATTGCAATTGATAACACTCCTTTGAAATGTATTACTCGCAAGACTGCTGCATTTCCCCTCACTATCAATGGAGTTCACCAAGAAATTTTGGACTTGGTTGTTTTAGATAATTTACCCTCTCCAGTTGTTCTAGGATTGCCTTGTTTAAAACTGCACAATCCTTTATTGGACTGGTCTACTAATGTGATTAAGTTTTGGAGTCCGAAGTGCTATGATAAATGTTGTAATGGTCGCATTGCGGCTGTGGAAAAAGGGGAATTACCGGTACCTATTTAAGATTTTTGGAGGGTTTTTTCGGAGGAGGAGTCACAAGTTTTAACTCTTCATAGGGATTATGATTGCGCCATTGAGTTTGTTCCGGGTGCTACTCTTCCCAAAAGTCGCTTGTTTAATCTGACTATCCCTGAAAGAAAGGCCTTGGAGGAGTACACACAGACTAGCCTGGCTGCTGGTCACATTAGACCTTCTAAGTCGCCTGTGGCAGTTGGATTCTTCTTTGTTAAAAAAAAGGACGGCGGTTTACGTCCATGTCTGGATTTTCGTGAAATTAATAAGATTACCGTACGCAATTCTTACCCATTGCCGATAATTCCTGACTTGTTTAACCAGTTAGTGGGAGCCAAGTGGTTCTCCAAAATTGATCTCCTGGGAGCATACAATTTGTTACGAGTGAAGGAGGGTGATGAATGGAAAACTGCTTTTAACACTCTGGTAGGTCATTTTGAGAATCCGGTGATGCCTTTTGGTCTTACCAATGCACCTGCATTTTTTCAGAACTTTATTAATGACATCCTGAGACCTTTGATTGGTAAGAATGTGGTTGTGTATTTGGATGACATTTTGATTTATTCGCCAGATCTAGCGTCCCATTGGCAGAGTGTACGTGAAGTTTTGCAGTTATTGAGTGATAATTCACTCTTTGCTAAGCTGGAGAAATGGGAGTTCAAAAAATTAGTTTTTTGAGCTACATTGTCTCCAGCGAGGGCTTTGAGATTGACCCTGTGAAGGTTCAGGCTGTGCAGGAATGGCCTAGGCCTATTGGTTTGAAATCTATACAGAGATTTTTGGGTTTTGCCAATTATTACAGGAAATTCATTAAGAATTTTTCTGTAATTGTTAAAGCTCTAACCGATCTCACCAGGAAAGGTGCGAATACGGCCCAGTGGACTACTGAGGCCATTGAAGCGTTTGAGTATCTCAAAGAAAGGTTCATTTCTGCCCCTATCCTTATGCAGCCTGATGAGACCAAGCCTTTTTTGGTCGAGGTCGATGCTTCATCGGTGGGGGTCGGAGCAGTTTTGTCTCAGGAGAACAAGGGTGGAGTACATCCTTGTGCCTTCTTTTCAAAAAAATTTTCGGAAACCGAACTGAATTATGATGTTGGAAATCGGGAGTTGCTGGCTAATAAACTTGCGTTTGAACATTGGCGTCATTTTTTGGAAGGCGCTAGATTTCCTATTCAGGTTTTCACAGATCATAAGAATTTGATCTACACTGTGTGCAGAATCATTAGGCAAGTTGTATTTTAGAGGATTATTTTTATTATTGATTAACAACTATGCTCTCAATCAACCCAAAAGACTCATAAATATCCAAGCTTAATATTTTTGGAAGTTGGAGTGGGTTTTTTTTAGATTTGGCTATCTTAGGAGGATATCTGTTTCTGCAGGTAACTATTACTGTGCAGAATTATTAGGCAACTTAATAAAAACCAAATATAATCCCATCTCACTTGTTTATTTTCACCGGGTAAACCAATATCAGTGCACAAAATTTTGAAATAAACATTTCTGACATGCAAAAACAAAAACTAAAAAAAATTAGTGATCAATATAGCCACCTTTCTTTATGATGACACTCAACAGCCTTCCATCCATAGATTCTGTCAGTTGCTTGATCTGTTTTCGATCAACATTGCGTGCAGCAGCTACCACAGCCTCCCAGACACTGTTCCGAGAGGTGTACTGTTTTCCCTCCCTGTAGATCTCACATTTTATGATGGACCACAGGTTCTCTATGGGGTTCAGATCAGGTGAACAAGGGGGCCATATCATTATTTTTTCTTCTTTTAGACCTTTACTGGCCAGCAACGCTGTGGAGTAGTTGGATGCATGTGATAGAGCATTGTCCTGCATGAAAATCATGTTTTTCTTGAACGTTACCGACTTCTTCCTGTACCACTGCTTGAAGAAGTTGTTTTCCAGAAACTGGCAGTAGGTCTGGGAGTTGAGCTTCACTCCATCCTTAACCTGAAAAGGTCCCACAAGTTCATCTTTGATGATACCAGCCCATACCAGTACCCCACCTCCACCTTGCTGGCGTCTGAGTCAGAGTGGAGCTCTCTGCCATTTACTGATCCAGCCTCTGGCCCATCCATCTGGCCCATCAAGAGTCACTCTCATTTCATCAGTCCATAAAACCTTTGAAAAATCAGTCTTAAGATATTTTTTGGCCCATTCTTGACATTTTATCTTATGTTTCTTGTTCAAAGGTGGTCGTTTTTCAGCCTTCCTTACCTTGGCCATGTCCCTGAGTATCGCACACCTTGTGCTTTTTGATACTCCAGTAACGTTGCAGCTCTGAAATATGGCAAAACTGGTGGCGAATGGCATCTTGGCAGCTTCGCGCTTGATTTTCCTCAATTCATGGGCAGTTATTTTGCGCCTTTTTTGGCCAACACGCTTCTTGCGACCCTGTTGGCTATTTGCCATGAAACGCTTGATTGTTCGGTGATCACACTTCAAAAGTTTGGAAATTTCAAGACTGCTGCATCCCTCTGCAAGACATCTCACAATTTTGGACTTTTCTGAGCCGGTCAAATCTCTCTTCTTACCCATTTTGCCAAAGGAAAGGAAGTTGCCTAATAATTAAGCACACCTTATATAGGGTATTGATGTCATTAGTTAACACCCCTCCTCATTACTGAGATGCACATCACAAGATTTACTTAATTGGTAGTTGGCTCTCAAGCCTATGCAGCTTGGAGTAGGACAACATGTATAAAAAAGTATCATGTGATCAAAATACTCATTTGCCTAATAATGCTGCACACAGTGTATCTGGATGCTGCCAAGCGCTTGAATGCCCGTCAAGCTTGGTGGGCACTTTTTTTTTCTCGGTTTCATTTTTCTGTTACCTATATCCCTGGTACTAAGAATGTTAAAGCCGATGCTTTATCTTGCAGCTTCTCTTCTATGGTCGGTGCCGAGGAGGAGGAGAACATTTTACAGAAATGAGTTGTGGTGGCGGCATTGGACTCCGTTTTGGACAATGGGATTCTGAAAGCTCAAGATGATGCTCCATCTAACACTCCCCATGGGAGGTTGTTCATGCCTAGAGCCTTTAGGAGAGATTTGTTTGTGGAGTGTCATGAGTCTCGGTTGGCAGGTCATCCAGGAATTTGGGAGACTAAGAGACTTATCAATCTCAGTTTTTGGTGACCTGGATGGCCGAAGGAAACCATCAAGTGGGTGCATCAGTGTACTGTGTGTGCTAGGTCAAAGGCTTCACATACTCCTGCTGTGGGGTTGCTTTGCCCTCTGGAGGTTCCTAGTGTGCCTTGGACGCATCTCACAATGGATTTTATTACTGATCTTCCTGTGTCCGAGGGTTTTACTGTCATCTGGGTGGCCGTGGACCGTTTTATTAAGATGTGTCATTTGGTTCCATTCATTAAGTTGCCCTGCGCCAAGACACTCACTAAGGCATTTGTTAAGGAGATTGTCAAGCTCCATGGCGTTCCCACGGATATTGTTTCTGATAGAGGACCTCAGTTTGTGGCTCGGTTTTGGCGTGCTTTTTGTGACAGGTTGGGAGTCCATTTGTCATTTTAGTCTGGTTATCATCCTGAATCTAATGGACAGACTGAAAGAAAGAACCAGGATGTTGAACAGTTTTTGCGTTGTTTTGTGGCGGACAATCAAGAGGTGTGGTCTTGAGTTTCTGCCTCTCGCAGAATTTACTCTTAACAATCATACATCCTTCTCTGCTGGGTGTTCTCCTTTTTTTTGCTGTACTGGGAGACATCCGTCGTTCTCCAAATTGGGGTCGGCGGTGCCAGAGGAGGAGAATTTTTCCGGTGATATGGAGAGAGTTTGGACTAATGTACGTTGCAACCTTCAAGAGGCTAACAAGAAGTCCAAGAAGTATTTTGACAGGAAGCGTAAGGAGGTTTTGTTTACTGTGGGTGACATGGTTTGGTTGTCCTCGACGAACCTGCGGTTGAGGATTTCCTCTAAAAAACTGGGTCCTAAGTTTGTGGGTCCATTTAAAGTGCTTCAGGTTGTTAACCCGTCTGCTGTTAGGTTGGATGTCCCTACTTCCTGGAAGATTAATCTTGGTTTCATGTTTCCTTGTTGAAAAAGGCTGATGTATCTGATAGGATTGGCCACTGTCACAGTTCCTCCTGTGGTGGAAGACGGCGAATATGAAATTTTTCGTATCTTGAATTCTAGATGGCATAGAGGAAGATAACAATATCTTGTCTCCTGGAAGGGTTTCGGTCCCGAAGACAACTCCTGGGTAAGGATGGATGATGTCTCTGCTCCAAGGCTTGTTAAAGCTTTCCACAGGAGGTTTCTGGATAGGCCTGGGCCTGGAGGATCCTCATAAAAGAGGGGGTACTGTTAGAACCCTCCTGTTTGTTTTTTTCCATCTTGTGTTTTGCGGTCACGTGACCATCTGCCTTTATATTCCAGCTCCGCCCTTATGGCTGTGCTGGACTTCAGTGTTTAACTGTTTCTCTAGCCAGGTGCTTCTGTGCCTCTCTCTGACAGTTTGCTTGGTCCTCTGGGACCTCTAGTACTTTTTGTCAGTTTGTCTTTTTGCTCTGCAACAACTTCTGTTAGGAGGTGTCCCATTTTTGTCCCAGTCCTTAGTTCTTTTAGGGACCCCTCCCTTAATTCTATAGGTCTTCGTTCAGACTAGCCGAGGACTAAGGCGGGTCTGTTAACTAGGAACAGGCAGCCCGCTACATCGTAGGGATTCAGCTTAGTCTTACTGTAGGGACAGCTTTCCCCTATCTTTCCTTAGTATATGTTGCAGATCATAACACCTAGCATATAAGACATATTTTCAGTGGATTCACACTTTTTTGTAAAGTATATAATTCCACATGTGTTAATTCATAGTTTTGATGCCTTCAGTGTGAATGTACAATTTTCATAGTCATGAAAATACAGAAAAATCTTTAAATGAGAAGGTGTGTCCAAACTTTTGGTCTGTACTGTATATATATATACTGTATACAGGTGCATCTCACAAAATTAGAATATCATCGAAAAGTTAATTTATTTCAGCTCTTCAATACAAAAAGTGAAACTCATATATAAAGTCATTACAAACAGAGTGAACTATTTCAAGAGTTTATTTATGTTAATGTTGATGATTATGGCTTACAGCCAATGAAAACACAAAACTCATTATCTCAGTAAATTAAAATAATTAACAAAAAACACCTGCAAAGGCTTCCTAAGCATTTAAAAAGGTCCCTTAGTCTGTCTCAGTAGGCTCCACAATCATGGGGAAGACTGCTGACTTGACAGATGTCCAGAAGGCAGTCATTGACACAAGGTTCCAGAGTTCCAATTTTTATTTGGAAATCAAGGTCCCAAAGTCTGGAGGAAGAGTGGAGAGGCACACAATCCAAGCTGCTTGAGGTCTAGTGTGAAGTTTCCGCAATCAGTGATGGTTTGAGGAGCCATGTCATCTGCTGGTGTAGGACCTCTGTGTTTTATCAAGACCATAGTCAGCACAGCCGTCTACCAGGAAATTTTAGAGGACTTCATGCTTCCCTGTGCCGACAAGCTTTTAGGAGATGCAAATTTCATTCTCCAGCAGGACTTGACACCTGTCCACACTGCCAAAAGTACCTATACCTGGCTTAAAAACAACAGTATCACTGTGCTTGATTGACCAGCAAACTCGCCTGACCTTAACCCCATAGAGAATCTATGAGGTATTGTCAAGAGTAAGATGAGGGACACCAGATCCAACAATACAGATGAGCTGAAGGCTGCTATCAAAGCAACCTGGGCTTCCATAACACCTCAGCAGTGCCACAGGCTGATCGCCTCCATGCCACGTCGCATTGATGAAGTAATTGATGCAAAAGGAGCCCCGACCAAGTATTGAGTGCATTTACTATTTCAGTAGGCCAACATTTTGAATTTTAAAACCATTTTTCAAGCTGGTGTTATGAAGTATTCTAATTTACTAAGATAATGACTTTTGTGTTTTCATTGGCTGTAAGCCATAATCATCAACATTAACAGAAATAAACACTTGAAATAGATCACTCTGTTTGTAATGACTCTATATGATATATAAGTTTCACTTTTTGTATTGAAGAATTGAAATAAATTAACTTTTTGATGATATTCTAATTTAGTGAGATGCACCTTTATATACACCACACTAAATAAATGAGGATGATACCCGGAGATGGCATATACAGTACAGACCAAAAGTTTGGACACACCTTCTCATTTAAATATTTTTCTGTATTTTCATGACTATGAAAATTGTACATTCACGCTGAAGGCATCAAAACTATGAATTAACACATGTGGAATTATATACTTAAAAAAAAAGTGTGAAACAACTGAAAACATGTCTTATATTCTAGGTTCTTCAAAGTAGCCACCTTTTGCTTTGATGACTGCTTTGCACACTCTTGGCATTCTCTTGATGAACTTCAAGAGGTAGTCACCGGAAATGGTTTTCACATCACAGGTGTGCCCTGTCAGGTTTAATAAGTGGGCTTTCTTGCCTTATAAATGGGGTTGGGACCATCAGTTGTGTTGTGCAGAAGTCAGGTGGATACACTGCTGATAGTCCTACTGAATAGACTGTTAGAATTTGTATTATGGCAAGAAAAAAGCAGCCAAGTAAAGAAAAATGAGTGGCCATCATTACTTTAAGAAATTAAGGTCAGTCAGTCCTAAAAATTGGAAAAACTTTGAAAGTGTCCCTAAGTGCAGCTGCAAAAACCATCAAGCGCTACAAAGAAACTGGCTCACATGAGGACCGCCCCAGGAAAGGAAGACCAAGAGTCACCTCTGCTTCTGAGGATAAGTTTATCCGAGTCACCAGCCTCACAGGTTAACAGCTGCTCAGATTAGAGACCAGGTCAATGCCACACAGAGTTCTAGCAGCAGACACATCCCTACAACAACTCTTAAGAGGAGACTTTGTGCAGCAGGCCTTCATGGTAAAATACCTGCTAGGAAACCACTGCTAAGGACAGGCAACAAGCATAAGAGACTTGTTTTGGCTAAAGAACACAAGGAATGGACATTAGACCAGTGCAAATCTGGGCTTTGGTCTGTTGAGTCCAAATTTGAGATCTTTGGTTCCAACCACCGTGTCTTTGTGCGACGCAGAAAAGGTGAATGGATGGACTCTACATGCCTGGATCCCATCGTGAAGCATGGAGGAGGAGGTGTGATGGTGTGGGGGTGTTTTGCTGGTGACACTGTTGGGGATTTATTGAAAATTGAAGGCATACTGAACCAGCATGGCTACCACAGCATCTTGCAGCGGCTTGCTATTCCATCCGGTTTGCGTTTAGTTGGACCATCATTTATTTTTCAACAGGACAATGACCCAAAACACACCTCCAGGCTGCGTAAGGGATATTTGACCAAGAAGGAGAGTGATGGGATGCTACGCCAGATGACCTGGCCTCCACAGTCACCAGACCTGAACCCAATCGAGATGGTTTGGGGTGAGCTGGACTGCAGAGTGAAGGCAAAAGGGCCAACAAGTGCTAAGCATCTCTGGGAACTCCTTCAAGATAGTTGGAAGACCATTTCCAGTGACTACCTCTTGAAGCTCATCAAGAGAATGCCAAGAGTGTGCAAAGCAGTCATCAAAGCAAAAGGTGGCTACTTTGAAGAACCTAGAATGTAAGACATATTTTCAGTTGTTTCACACTTTTTTGTTAACTATATAATTCCACATGTGTTAATTCATAGTTTTGATGCCTTCAGTGTGAATATACAATTTTCATAGTCATGAAAATATAGAAAAATCTTTAAATGAGAAGGTGTGTCCAAACTTTTGGTCTGTACTGTATATGTGCACATTATATATTTATACATTATATATATATATATATATATATATATATATATATATATACACTAACTATTGAACCCGTTCTACGCCCGGGTGACGAGCATTTTTATTGGTATATGGTCTCCCATGCTGGTATGTGCTGTACCCCTCCTCGTATTTGTGCTGCCCCCATCCTGTCCCCACCATCCTATCCCCTCATCCCCATCCTGGTATGCATGGCACCCCTCATCCCTATCCTGGTATGCATGGCACCCCTCATCCCTATCTTGGTATGCATGGCACCCCTCATCCCTATCCTATAATGCATAGCACCCCTCATCCCTATCCTGGTATGCATGGCACCCCTCATCCCTATCCTGGTATGCATGGCACCCCTCATCCCTATCTTGGTATGCATGGCACCCTGCACCCCCAATCCTGGAATGCATGGCACCCCTCACTCCCAATCCTGGTATGCATGGCTCCCTCATCCCCAATCCTGGTATGCATGGCACCCCTCATCCCCAATCCTGGTATGCATGGCTCCCTCATCCCCAATCCTGGTATGTGTGGTACTCCTCATCCCTATCCTGGTATGCATGGTACCCCATCCCTCATCCCCATCCTGGTATGTATGGTATCCCTCATCCTGGTATGCATGGGCCCCTCACCCCCAACCTGGTATGTATGGCACCCCTCACCCCCATCCTGGTAAGCATGGCACTCCTCATCCTTATCCTGGTATGCATGGCCCCTCATTCGAATCCTGGTATGCATGCCCCCCCACATCCCTATCCTGGTATGCATGGCACCCTATCCCTTATCTTGGTATGCATGGCACCCCTCATCCCAAACCTTGTATGTATGGTACCCAATCCCTCATCCTGGTATGCATGGCACCACTTATCCTCCAATCCTGGTATGCATGGCAACCAATCCCTCATCCTGGTATGTATGATACCCCTAATCCCTATCCTGGTATGCATGGCCCCTCACCCCCCCAATCCTGGTATGTATGGTCCCCTCACCCCACAATCCTGGTATGCATGGTACCCCTCATCCCCCCAATCCTGGTATGTGTGGCCCCCTCACCCCCCAATCCTTGTATGTGTGGTATCCCTCATCCCCCAATCCTGGTATGTATGGCACCCCTCATCCCCCAATCCTGGTATGCTTGGTACCCCTCATCCCCCAATCCTGGTATGCTTGGTACCCCTCATCCCCCAATCCTGGTATTTGTGGCTCTCTCACCCCCCAATCCTGGTATGTATGGCACCCCACATCCCCCAATCCTGGTATGCTTGGTACCCCTCTCCCCCAATCCTCGTATGCATGGTCCCCTCACCCCCCAATCCTCGTATGTGTGGTACCCCTCATCCTGGTATGCATTGTTCCCTCACCCCTCAATCCTGGTATGTATGGTCCCCTCACCCCAAAATCCTGGTATGCATGGTACCCCTCATCCCCCCAATCCTGGTATGTGTGGCCCCCTCACCTCCCAATCCTGGTATGTGTGGTACCCCTCATCCCCCAATCCTGGTATGCATGGCACCCCTCATCCCCCAATCCTGGTATGCTTGGTACTCCTCATCCCCCAATCCTAGTATGCATGGTGCCCCTCATCCCCCAATCCTGGTATGCTTGGTACCCCTCATCCCCCAATCCTAGTATGCTTGGTACCCCTCATCCCCCAATCCTGGTATGTGTGGCCTCCTCACGCCCCAATCCTGGTATGCATGGCTCCCTCATCCCCAATCCTGGTATGTGTGGTACTCCTCATCCCTATCCTGGTATGCTTGGTACTCCTCATCCCCCAATCCTAGTATGCATGGTGCCCCTCATCCCCCAATCCTGGTATGTATGGCACCCCTCATCCCTTTCACGCTGCACACACATATAAAAAAATAAACACTTATGCTCACCTTTTTTCCCTGTCTCCAGCGCTGCTGTGTCCTGTTCTGCCGGAGGCCGGGGGTGGAGTGTGGCACCGGAGTACGTGTGTGCCCATACTATGCTGTCTGGCGCCATTTTGCTGAAGACACATTGCAAATGGCCTTCAGGGCAAAGTGGCAAAGAAAAAGCCATATCTGAGACTGGCTAATAAAAGGTAAATATTAATATGGGCAAAAGAACACAGAGATTGGACAGAGGAAGATTGGAAAAAAGTTTTATGGACAGACAAATCAAAGTTTGAGGTGTTTGGATCACACAGAAGAACATTTGTGAGATGCAGAACAACTGAAAAGATGCTGGAAGAGTGCCTGACACCATCTGTCAAGCATGGTGGAGGTAATGTGATGGTCTGGGGTTGCTTTGGTGCTGGTAAAGTGGGAGATTTGTACAAAGTAAATGGGATTTTGAACAAGGAACGCTATCACTCCATTTTGCAACGCCATGCCATACCCTGTGGACAGCGCTTGATTGGAGCCAATTTCATCCTACAACAGGACAATGACCCAAAGCACACCTCCAAATTATGCATGAACTATTTAGGGAAGAAGCAGGCAGCTGGTATTCTATCTGTAATGGAGTGGCCAGCGCAGTCACCAGATCTCAATCCCATTGAGCTGTTGTGGGAGCAGCTTGACCGTATGGTACGCAAAAAGTGTCCATCAAGCCAATCCAACTTGTGGGAGGGGCTTCAGGAAGCATGGGGGGAAATTTCTCAAGATTACCTCAGCAAATTAACAGCTAGAATGCCAAAGGTCTGCAATGCTGTAATTGCTGCAAAGGGAGCATTCTTTGACGAAAGCAAAGTTTGAAGGAGAAAATTATTCTTTCTAACCTTGTCAATGTCTGCACTATATTTTCTATTCATTTTGCAACTCATATGATAAATAAAAGTATGAGTTTTCATGGAAAACACAAAATTGTCTGGGTGACCACAAACTTTTGAACGGTAGTGTATATACACATACAAACATGGTGTGTATACAGGGGTATATCTAGGTTTTCTTTTCTGGCACCCGGGGCAAGAATTCAATTTGGCGCCTCCCTCCCCCCCAAGCACATATGTGATTTGCACACTTAGTCACGTGCCGACGAGCTGCTTAACCAAATTTTCTCAATGTTCAGTGAAAAACTGAAAGAAGCAGAAAGAGAAACTCGTCACATTACCGTAAGATTGAAAATCGCATATGAGCGAAGTAGCTGGAGCCAGCAAGCAGAGCTGAATCCAGACAGTGAAGATATTACTCACTGTTAGGATTGGCATGCTACAGGGCTTCATTTTATATTTAAAGGGCTCGTCCAGGTTTGAGATGAAAGTCTGAAGTCAATGTATGTCACTGCAGACTTTTTGAATCCTCACAGCGCATGCACTACGCACTTTTAGGATTCTCCCATGACTGATTTGTATACTTCTGGCCACATTCCGACTAAACGTGTCCGGCCTCCCTCAGTTCATTTTCATTGAGTGAGGCCACGCATGTCTAGTTGGCACGTGACCGCGTGTATGTAAATCGCCGGAACCAAAGAATCCTGACAGTGTAGTGCACACTCTGAGGATTCAGAAGTCTGCAGTGACATAGAATAACTGCAGACTCATCACAAACTTGGACAACCCCTTTAATGCTCCTAACATAAATAAAATATGAGCATTAGTATCGCAAAAAAACATTTACATCCAGGTACCTTTTTAGGTGACCGACTCCAGAGACTACATCTCTTTCTTTTCATTTTTATCTTGTCCAGACGCCATGATGACTTCTCATCCACAGTTCATCTCTGCAGACTTCCATCTTCTCTGGTCTTGTGCAGCACATCCCCACACGATGCCCTTAAAAATAGCAGCGTGATTATAATGCTCCTGAATAAAAAATATCTGCCAAAACTGAGCCCCTGAATAAATAATGGCCCCTCACTATATTCCCTGCACAAAATATGACACTGTCCATGTTATGATACATGCCCTCCACACTGCCCCATCCTTTCCATACTGGACGCCTCTTCACACTGTCCACTCACACGTTGTCCCCTCAATAGGGCCCAGTCTCTATACTATGCCCCCTCATTATACAATCCCTCCTTAAGCTTACTATCCCTCCTGGTTGTGCCCTTACACTGTTTCCCCATGCTACCCTCCCCATGCACACTTCTCAGTCTAGATTCTGTGCCCACTTACACTTTTCTCCCCCCATACTGTCTCCTCACACATTTTCCCCTCCCTTTTCATACTGTCTTTTCTCACATCCCCCCTGCTAACCATAGTGTCACTTCACAAATCCCCCCGACTCCCCATACTATGTCCGCATACATTTCCCCCCCTTCACTCCCCATACTACGTTCGAACCCATACTCACCATACTGTGTCTGCACCGATCTCTCCCAATCACCATACTGTAAATGCACCCATCCCCCCCATACTGTTTCCTCATACATGTCCCCCATCTCACTACTTGCTCTTCATACTATGGATTCAAATCTCCCGACTCTCTATATTGTGTCTGCACCTATCCCTTGCTCCCCAAACTTGTGTCTTCAAATGTCCCCCCCACAGAATAAATCTCCCCTTCACTGAGTAAATCTCCCCCCTACAGAATTAATATTCCACCACAGAGTAAATATTCCCTCCACAGAATAAATCTCCCCCCCACATAATAAATCTTCCCCCAACAGAATAAATATTTCCCCCACAGAATAAATCTACCCCAAAGAATAAAAATGTACCCCCTCCCCTCATTACATTTAATCTTTGGTGTCTTCAGCTCCACAGCTACAGGAGCACTACTGCAGATGATGTCGCCGGCGAGTGACATCAGCAGCGAGGTCACATGACCTGATCACGCTGCTAGTCTGAAGTACACGAGTACAATTGAGCACTCAGCACTGGGAGCCGGCGCACTGCACTTCTGGAAGCCAACTGTCAGCTTGATCAGAGGGCGGCAGAATGCAGCTGTTGGAGGAGACACTTCAGACCGGCGCATTAGGCAACCCGGCGGCGCCACCCTGCTGGCCGCGCCCGTGGCACATGCCCAGCTACTTCCTCCTAAATACGCCTCTGTGTGTATAAATACAGTGGGGAAAATAAGTATTTGCAAGTTTTCCCACCTACAAAGAATGGAGAGGTCTGTAATTTTTATCCTAGGTACAATTCATCTGTGAGAGACAGAATCTGAAGAAAAATCAAGAAAATTACATTATATGACTTTTACATAATTAATTAGCATTTTATTGCATGAAGTAAGTATTTCATACAATAGAAAAACAGAACTTAATATGTGGTACAGAAGCCTTTGTTTGCAATTACAGAGGTCAGACGTCTCCTGTAGTTCTTGACCATGTTTGCACACACTGCAGCAGGGATTTTGGCCCACTCCCCCATACAGATCTTCTCCAGATCTTTCAGATTTTGGATCCATTGCTAAGCAACTTTAAGTTTCAGCTCCCTCCAAAGATTTTCTATTGGGTTCTGATCTGGAGACTGGCTAGTCCACTCCAGGACCTTGAAATGCTTTTTACGCAGCCACTCTATAGGTGACCCGACTGTGTCTTTCGGGTCATTGTCATGTTGTATGACCCAACCATGATCCATCTTCAACGCTCTTACTGATGGAAGGAGGTTGTTGGCCAAATTCTTGCGGTACATGACTCCATCAATACTCCCTTCAATACATTCGTCCTGTCCCCTTTGCAGAAAAGCACCCCCAAAGTATGATGTTTCCCCCACCATGCTTCATGGTTGGGATGGTGTTCTTGGGGTTGCACTCATCCTTCTTCTTACTCCCAAAACGGCGAGTGGAGATGATTCCAAAAAGTTCTAAATTGGTCTCATCTGACCACATAACCTTCTCCCATGCCTACTCTGGATCATCCAGATGGTCATTGGCAAACTTCAATTGGGCCTGGATATGTGCTGGTGTGAGCAGGGGGACCTTGTGTGCCCTGCAGGATTTTAATCCATGACGGCGTAGTGTGTTACTAACGGCAATGTTTGAGACTGTGATCCCAGCTCTCTTTAGGTCATTGACCAGGTCCTCCTGTGTAGGTCTGGGCTGATAGCTGACCTTTCTCAGAATCGTCCATACCCCACGAGGCGAGAACTTGCATGGAGCCCCAAAAGATTGACAGTCTTCTTGGGTTTCTTCCATTTTCTAATAATTGTGCCAACAGTTGTTGCCTTCTCACCAAGTTGCTTGCCTATTGTCCTGTACCCATGCCAGCCTTGTGCAGCTCAACAATTTTGTCCCTGGTGTCCTTAGACAGCTCTGTGGCCTTGGTGATGGTGGAGAGGTTGAAGTATGATTGATTGAGTGTGTGGGCAGGTGTCTTTTATACAGGTAAGGTGTTCAAACAGGTGCAATTAATACAGGTAATGAGTACAGAGTAGGAGGGCTTCTTAAAAAACTAATAGATCTGTGAGGAACAGAATTCTTGCTGGTTGGTAGGTGATAAAATACTTATTTCATGCAAAAAAATCTAATTTAATTTAAAAATCATACAATGTGATTTTCTGGATTTTATTTTTAGATTCTGTTTCTCTCAGGTGGATTACAACTCAAAAAGGAAAACCGACATATCAAGGACAACTAGTAAAATATGAAAATATTCTTTATTAATAATCATATTAAAAACAACAAAATACAATAAAAAAACATGCGTGGTGGGAGGTAATAGGTGGTTAATGCCAAGAGGGCACCATAGGGTGGCATACAGAATTATATTAAATCAAAACATAATGTGACGCACAAAAAAAGAAGTCTATCTGCAAGGTGAGGTAGTTAATTCAATGAGGTAGTTAAATGTACTAAATGGGTATGCATACAAACATGCTTTAATCCTACTAAAGTGCTAAGTTAAGTGACTCCCACAGAAGAAGGCAAGCACGCCGAAACGCACATAAGGGCAGTGGCACCATCACTTGGCATACATATGTAAGTTATTATTGTTTGGTTGTTTGTTCAGTTCTAGCTCTTGTTAGATATTTGTGGTACTAGGACTAGCATGAATTAACTATATCTTTGCACTTAGCGCTTTAGTGGGATTAAAGCATGTTGGTATGCATACCCATTTAGTACAATTATGTAGTTGTTTAGATCTATTGGCAGAATTCCAGGGATCACCCTTTGCTTTTCTCTCTCAGGTCAAGTGTACCTATGATAAAAATTACAGACCTCTCCATTCTTTGTTGTTGGGGAAACTTGCAAAATTGGAAGACATTGGAAAACATTGTGGACCTTAAGGGCCTGAGGAAACTCAAGATGAAACACCGCTGGGTTAATGACTGCGGTTATTTTATAGGGACCAATAAACCTAGGTCCCAGCTTCCAGGAAGGGACTTTCAACTTAATATTCCTGGTACACAACCACACAAAGTCATTTACACTCAGGTCTGGACCTGGCAAGCGTTTTCTGTCGGCTATGCGTTTATACTTGTCTTCCATGATCTTTAAATTACTCAGCACTCCCAGCCACACCGAGGAGAGCGACGAAGCAAAACGATCCTCCTCAGGAACTCCTGAAGCTCCTCACCCACTAAAGGCACCTAACTGTGGACGGTAACCGTATGCACCTAAGAGCGGTGACCTGCTAGCGGATTCTTGATGATGATTATTAATGACAAATTCTGCCAGTGGTAAGTAGGATGCCCAATCCTCCTGATTTTCGGAGACGAAACACCAGAGGTAAGTCTCTAAATTCTGATTGACACGCTCGGTCTGTCCATTCGACTGAGGGCGGAAGGCAGGGGAAAAGGACAGCTGCACCCCCAGTTGAGAACAGAATGCAATCTGACACCACATCGGAGGGAACCCCGTGAAGCTTCACGATCTAATTTATAAACACCTGAGTAAGTGTCTTGGCATTTGAAAGTGCGACGAAGTGAACCGTTTTACTGAACCTATCTACAACCACCAAAACCACCGTTTTGCCTGCAGAAACCAGTAGGTCAGTAATAAAATCCATGGACAAGTGTGTTCATGGCCTACTAGGGATAGGTAGTGGAAGAAGACTACCAGACGGACAGGTATGCGAAACCTTAGAACGCGTGCTAATGCTGCAAGCAGATATGTGTTCAATCACATCCCGGCCACAAAAAACTACGAGAGAGGAGGTCCGCGGTTACCTTACCACCTGGATGACCAGCAACCACAGTTATGATGTTCCTTAATTACTTTGCAGTGCAGATTAGATGGTACAAATAACCTTCCTGGAGGGCAGGAGCGTCCCCCTGAGCCTCCAAACACCTCACCCTCCAGTTCAGGATACAATGCCGAAATGATTACCCTCTTCTGTAATATCGGGTCAGGGTTCTCATGGTCACCGCCACTAGGGAAGCTCCAGGACAAAGCATCAGCCTTGACATTTTTGACCCCTGGACAAAAAGCGGCAACATATTTGAACCTAGTAAAAAACAGGGACCATGTGGCTTGCCTATGGTTGAAATGTTTAGCTGATTGGAGATATGACAGGTTCTTATGTAATAGGATGGACAGCCCCCTCAAACCAATGTCGCCATTCTTCGAACGCCAATTTGATCACCAAAAGTTCCCTATTACCCACGTCATAATTTCTCTCAAGACAAAGAAGGCGCCATTTACCAGGGGATTGACCCTGAGACAGCACAGCCCCAACCCCCACATCCGACGCATCAACTTCCACAATAAAGGGTTGGGAAACATCGGGTTGACTGAGTATAGGAACAGTGGCAAAATAATTATTTAAGGAAGAAAAAGCCTGGAGGAAGGCATCTGACCATTTGGGAAAATCAGACCCCTTCTTAGTCATGTCAGTAGGGTTTCACAATTACTAAGTAATTTTCGATGAACTTCCGGTAAAAATTAGTAAAGCCCAGAAAACGTTGTAGAGCCTTTAGGTTATCGGGATGGTCCCAATCAAGGACTGCACGGATCTTCTCCGGATCCATCTGAATACTCGAAGATGACAAAAAGTACCAACAATAAAAACTGCACCACCTGAACGGCGAAAACACATTTTTCTAGTTTGGCATATAGTTTGTTATCCTTTAATATCTGGAGCACCTGTTTAACATGCCCCCGATGTGTCTTAAAATCAGGTGAGTAAACCTAAATATCATCCAGATAGACCACCACAAACCGTTCCACAAAATAATGGAAAATATAATTTATGTAATGCTGGAACACCGCAGGTGCATTGGTCAAACCGAAAGGCATAACCAGACTCTCAAAATGCCCTTCTGGGGTATTGAACACTGTTTTCCATTTGTCCCCTTCTCTGATTCTAACCAGATTGTAGGCTACCCTTAAATCCAGTTTGGAAAATACCTTAGCTCCTACACCCTGGCTGAAGAAATCTGGAATCAGAGGAAGAGGGTATGGATCTCGAATGATAATTAGATTTAATTCCCGGAAATCTAAACAAGGACGTAGACCACCATATTTTTTCTTCACGAAGAAGAACCCTGTCACCACGGGCGAAGATGAGGGCCTAATGTGTCCTTTCTCCAGACTTTCCGCAAGGAAATCCTTCATGGCTTGTCTCTCAGTGCCATAAAGATTATACAGTCTGGTCTTCGGTAATTTAGCTCCGGGGGTCAGGTTAATAGGACAGTCATATGCGCGATGAGGAGGTAAATCCTGACACCCCCTCTCAGAAAAAAACATCCTCAAAACCAGACAGAAAAGCATATAATATTTCCATAGAGACTGTAGCAAGGGTAATATCTTAACAGATAACAAATTCGGCTTGTACGCACAGTCAAACCTATATATATTTTTTTTTGGTTGGCAGGCAAAGGTTTTTTACTGTGGCAAAGTTGATCCAGTCTGCTAAAAGGCAGATCCTATTTTAGTGGTGTTGAACTTGTCCTGGTTTCACAGTAAAAAAAAACAAACTTATCTTTCTAGGCCCAGTCCAAAAAATATTTTTTCCTGTGCCAAAAGTCATACAGTGCTATAAGCCAGCTACTACATCAGTGGCGGTCAAAGTCAGCTGGACACAGTGCTCATGCAGAGTAACCCAAAAATATTTTTTGCTCTGAGTAAAGTAATACAGCTGGCTAGATCTGAGTTTGAAATATTTTGGAGCATATAGTATATTCTATGTCATACTGGCCTCATCCACATTCAAAAAAAAAAATTCTTCTGTTCCTAAAGTAATACAGCAGGGGACATCTCAGTTTGAAATAGTTTGGAGAATATCTCACAGGTTTTATCAGCCTCATGCACACTAACAAATTTCTTTCGTCTGTTAGTAACGTTATACGGCAGGCCATATCTTACCTTGTCATTTAGTGTTGCTGAAATTCAGGTGTGTGCTGAGCTATTGCACAGGAAAAAAAATGTATTTTTCTTTAGTTAATTGCGTGCTCCTACCACTGTATCTGACCAACATTAGTGGGAAAAAGAGTGGTGGAAGGGGGAATAGGCTTGGTGTTCAAGGTGTAAGTGGGGTACTTGTTAATGTTAGTGAAAGCACAAGTGAACCAACACAAACAGGTCCTATCCAAAGACAACTGACAACTTATGTTAGTGGACGGCCTACTGCACTCCCTTCATTTGGCAGCCGCACAGCGATACGCCTTGTTGATAAGGCCCAGAAAGAGCAGGTGCTCCAGTGGATGGCAAGCTCTGCTTCCAGTGCCCTCACCTCTTCTTCCTCCACCTCAACATCACACCCAGTACAGTCCACAGAGGTGGCACCCCAATTCCCCATGCTTCCCCCCGCGTCACAACTGGCCAACTGCCCAACTGACTGTAGCAAACCACAGATGGGCGAGTCTGTAGAACTCTTCACCCATTCTACACCATGGGCATCAGAAGTGTACTCCAAACAGTGACAGAGTCAAGGGGAGGAAAGCATCTGTACCGATGCCCAAATTTTTTTTAGCTTGGATTCGGGGCAGGACAAAGTAGGGTCTGAGCAGATTCCTGACCCTCATCACCAGACGTTAACCGCAGGGGAGGGAGGTGATCCCGATGAGACTCAGATACCTGAGGCTCATGTGGACTGTACTGTGCTGTCAGGGCAACAAGAAGAGAGGGGTCACTCTGGGGGTGAGGAATGGGATAACACATTGGATGATGACGAGTTTGAAGATCCTACTTGGTGTGAACACAGAGTCACGTCTGAGGAGGTGAAGGAGGAAAACGAGGAGGTTACATTTCGCTAAACGGCGAAGACATGGAGTGATGCAAGCACGAGGAGCACTGCATCCTTAGCCACAACCGTGGCTGTGGCCAGCAGCGGTCACGGGTCTGCATCTCGCAGGGGCAGCAAGGGTTGCCTAGCATGGGCCTTTATTGTCACTGCAAAGAGTGAGCCAACTCATGTTACCTGCAAACTTTGCGATAAAAAAACTCACTCAGTAGAGGGAAAAACTTCAAGAATTTGACTACTATATGCATGAACGTTCACATGCTCAAACAACATTGTTTACGCTGGGAATATTACCACGCTGAAATGTAGACCAGCGCACCTCAACAACCATCAGCTGCCCCATCAAATGCATCTGCTGCTTCTTCCTCCTCCTCTGTTACTGTGCCAAGTATTGTCACACAGGTCTCCCATCGCAGAAACTCCGGTTCTTTACCTCCTCCAGTCAGGCTGAGTGACAGCCTGTCAGCTGTAACAGACGCGGACACGCCTGCTGTGTTTGTTTCACCGAGCACACCGCATGTTTCTCAATCCACCGTAACATCTGCACCTCACTCACGCTCCACCAGTTTTTCCGGTTCACCATACTCCGCCCTCTCTCAGCACCTTAGCCAGCCCTCGGTCCCGCAGTTGTGGTCACGTAAAAGATTGTTTCACCCTACGCATGACAAAGCTAAGAGGTTGAACTCCACCATCTCCAATCTGTTGGCCACGGAAATGCTGCCTTTCCACCTGGTAGATACAGATGGTTTCCGAAAACTGATGGCTGTCGCAGTCCCCCAGTACCAGTTGCCCAGTCGCCATTACTTCTCTAAGAAAGCTGTGCCTGCGTCACACCAGCATGTCGCAGACAACATCACCCGTTCCTTGTCTAAATCTATGTGTGCCAGGGTGCATTTCACCACAGACACCTGAACGAGTAAGCATGGCCAAGGGCGTTACATCTCGCTGACTGGGCACTGGGTGACTCTGGTGGCTGTGGGGGCAGGCGGGAAAGGGGCTGCTCCACAAATATTGGAATCCCCAAGGCTTGCAGAAGAAACCTCTGTATTTCCTACTTCCTCCGCTGCTTCTGCGTCCTCCACCTGCGCACTCAACCTCTGCCTTAACGAGACACGTGTTTCAAGGGTGTGGAGCGAATACACACCACCTCTGTACTGTGCAGTCAGGACTCACCATAATCAGGCAGTCTTCAAATTATTATGCCTTGGAGATCGCAGTCATACAGGTGAAAAGTTGTGGGCAGCTCTCCAGGCTCAGTTTGCGCAATGGTTGTCTCCGCTGAACCTAGAGCCAGGGAAGGTTTTGTGCGATAACGGTGCAAACCTGTTAGAGGCCCAAGGCCGAGGCAAGCTCGCAGACATGCCTTGCATGGTCACGTCCTCAACCTGGTGGTACAGCGATTTCTCCGCCACTATCCCGGCCAGGATGAGCTGCTTCACAAAGTACAGAAGCTGTGTGCTCACTTCCGCCGTTCGCACCCCTCATGATATCGACTTGCATCAATACAGAGGTCTTTTTCCGTACCAGTTAACAGGTTGCTCTGCGATGTGCTGACGTGGTGGAATTCCACTCTGCACATGTTGCAGTGACTGTGCCAGCAGCAACAAGCTCTGACGCAGTATGTCATGACGTATTGCTTGGGGCAAGGCAGTACGGACTTGGGGCATATCACATTTGCAGAGTGGGAACAGATTAAGGTCCTCTGCACCCTTCTGCACGGTTTTGAAATGACTACTAAACTGGTTAACGCTGACGATGCCATCATCAGCATCACTATTCCGGTCATATACATGCTGGAGCAAACTTTGAATAACCTGCGGAAGGAGGTGGTGGCCCCAGAAGAAGAGGAGGATGCGGAAGAGAAACCAATGTCTCAAATTTCCAGAATGTCGTCACACAGGCATATGCCAAGTGACGGTGGATTACAGCGATCGAGGGGGTTTGGTGATACCAGGCAAACTGTTAGTGAAGGTGCAAGAGCCAAGGAACTAATGAAGGAGGAAGAGGAGATGAGCGAGCAGCTGTCAGAGGATGAAGAGGATAATCATCCACTCTAGTTTGAACGTGGTTGGCAGAAGGGGACAGAGGAAACAAGCATCAGTGTTACGCAGCCCACAATAGAACCTGGCGTTGGACCACCTGGAAGAGCCCGACACATGAGTGCCTTCTTGATGCACTATCTGCAACATGATCCCTGTATAGTTAGGATTCAAAATAATGCTGACTACTGGGTTGCCACTCTGTTAGATCAACGTTATAAGAGTCAATTTTACCAGATGCTTTCCACCCTGGAAAGGGACCCGCTTATGTTGGAGTATGAAAACAAGCTTTTAAGCAACCTTAATAGAGGTTTTCCCCAAGATAACAGTGAGGCACACAGTGTGCATCGCAGCTGTAGTCTTTCAACCTCCGGCACGTCAGTTCGTCAACGCCAATACATTAGCAGCAGCAGAGTAAGTGGCAGAAGCAATTTCTGTGAGTCCTTTCACACAATTTTTGCACCAGCTTGTGCACCAGCACAACAGAGTACAAGTCTGACACGTGGTGAACGACTGGAGAGGATGGTGCAGGAGTATCTAGAGTTCAATATCAATACCATCAGGGAGGGTTTGGACCCTTTTAAATTTTGGTCTTCAAAAATGGATGCATGGCCTGAGATTCTCTCTCACGCCTTGGAGGTTTTATCATGCCCGACAGCCAGCATTCTCTCTGAAAGTGTCTTCAGCGCTGCTGGTAGTATCTTGATGGATAAGCGCACTTGGCTGTTCCCTGAAAGTGTAGACCGCCTAACTTTAATCAAGATGAACAAGTCATGGATCTCCAAGGACTTTTGCACCCCCATTGCAGACTGTACAGAGAGGGCTATGTTGTCGTTTTGAGTGTGCTGCATTGATCTCTTGAAATTTCAGTCTGTGATATGGCTTCTGTGCCTGCTCTTGTTGCTGTTACTGCTGCTGCTGCAGGTTTTAGGCCCTAATTTTGGGAAATGTGGAGAATTCTGATTGTGTCTCCATCCATTGGGTTTGCTGTATTGGGACATGTTTGGGTCTGCGTTAAACTACTTGTAGTCTGATACCATTGATGCCACTTCGGTGGTGTTAGGCCTTCATTTAGGGCAATGAGAACACTCCTGGTTAGGTTTCCATCTCCTAGGTTGGCTGTACTGGAAGAGGTCTGGGTCTTATTTACACTATTTGTACAGTAGTGAAATTTATGCCTCTTTTCTGGTGTCTGCCACTAATTTTTTTAAATGTGGAGAATGCTGATTGGGTCTCCATCTATTGGGTTGGCTGTAGTGGAACTGGTTTAGGCCTCCTTTGCTATACTTATACTCTAGTGAAATTGATGCCACTTCGGTGGTGTTAGGCCCTCATTTAGGGCAATGTGAACACTCCTGGCTAGGTCTCCATCTCCTAGGTTGGCTGTACTGGAACAGTGAGGGTCTTATTTACACTATTTCTACTGTAGTGAAATTGATTACACTTTGCTGGCATCTGCCGCTAATTTTTGGAAATGTGGGGAATCCTGAATGGGTCTCCATCCATTGGGTTGACTGTAGTGGAAGAGGTTTTGGTCTCCATGCATTTCTATAGTTATACTGTAGTGAAATTGAGCATTTGGTGCAGATATTATTCTCCCCAAATGGGTAGACAAACATTATAAACTCTAAATTGATTTTCAATAAACAACCATCAGCCGCCCCATCAAACACCGTTGCTGTTTCTTCCTCCTCCTCTGTTACCATGCAAAGTTGTGTCACGCAGGTGTCCAACAGAACCAGCTGTATACCCGCTGCAGTTAGGCTGAGTGACAGCCCATCAGCTGTAAGTGAAGCGGACATGCCTGCTGTGTTTGTTTCTCTGAGCACACCACACGTTTCTCAATCCACCGTAACATCTCCGCCTGCACCTCACTCGCGTCTATCGGTTTGTCCATTTCACCGTACTTTGCACTTTCTCAGCACCTTAGCCAGCCCTCAATCCTGCTGTTGTGGTCACATTAAAGATTGTTTCATCCTACACATGACAAAGCTAAGAGGTTGAACTCCACCATCTCCAATCTGTTGGCCACGGAAATGGTGGTCTTAGGCCCTATTTTTTTTAAATGTAATCACTTCTGATTGAGTCTGCATCTCCTAGGTTGGCTGTAGTGGGACAGGTATGCGTCTTATTTATGCTATTTCTACAATAGTGAAATTGATGCCACTTTGCTGGCATCGGCCACTAATTTTTTTAAATGTAGGGAATCCTGATTGGGTCTCCATCTAGTGGGTTGGCTGTAGTGGAAACTTCCTTGTTCTGCAGTCTAAGTTGTGTAAGGTTGCGTACCAGTCCTTGCTGCACTCCTGATACAGACTCTGCTTGCTGCACTCCTGATACAGACTCTGCCTGCTGTACTCCTGATGCAGACTCTGCCTGATGCACTCCTGATACAGACTCTGCCTGATGCACTCCTGATACAGACTCTGCCTGATGCACTCCTGATACAGACTCTGCCTGATGCACTCCTGATACAGACTCTGCCTGATGCACTCCTGATACAGACTCTGCCTGATGCACTCCTGATACAGACTCTGCCTGATGCACTCTCAAACAGACTCTGCCTGCTGGACTCTCAAACAGACTCTGCCTGCTGGACTCTCAAGCAGACTCTGCCTGCTGGACTCTCAAGCAGACTCTGCCTGCTGGACTCTCAAGCAGACTCTGCCTGCTGGACTCTCATGCAGACTCTGCCTCTGAGTGTGTCTTGATAATTGCCAATAATTTCCATCTATTGTCTATTCCATTTGCACAACAGCATGTGAAATTGATTGTCAATCAGTGTTGCTTCCTAAGTGGACAGTTTGATTTCACAGAAGTTTGATTTACTTGGATGTATATTCTGTTGTTTAAGTGTTCCCTTTATCCCTTTAATTTTTTGAGCAGTGTACATACACACATATATATGTATGATAAAAAGGAGGAACAAGGAGCAAAATGGTAAAGAGCAATAGAAATTTTAATAATTAAGTTCAATAAATAAACATCATCACATAGGTAATATAGTCATAGCATGGAACGACAGAAAAGTGCATACTATCCGGAACACCCAGTACTCATAAGCTCATAACCCCCAGACCATTGCATTGGGTAAAGGCAAGGAAGATGGGAAAGAGCACGGCAGGCAAAAAAGAAAAAAATCAAATATAAACCAGGGGTACACACAATATCCATTTAAGGCAGGAGTCTGCCATAATAACATGTAGCCCTGGTCAGTAAGTAACAAATGCCTTACCAAGAGATAGATGGAGAGCGCTGGGAAGGTGGTAAACCGTGGTAAGAAGGAGCCCCAATGTACGTTTCGCCTAGCAGTTTGTTGGCTTTCTCAAGAGGCTTAGTTGTAACTAGGAATGAGGACCTTTAAATACCCACCCTGTGCGGTCATGTGACCCATCACATGATCGCATATGAAAAAAAAGAAAAAAAAAAAAGAAGCGATGGTACGGGGTCTGGAGCTGGCATTGGAAGCGGCGCATGCGCCGTAGGTACAATCATCATTCGTGCACAAGCCCAGGCCGTCACGCCGCCCGCGCATGCGCTTAGCGCAATGAGCAGGAGACAGGAGATAGCCGGGCGAGCGCCGAAGGAGGAAGACCGACAGCCCGCATGCGCACAACGCCAGAATGGAGCGTAGAGCCAAACAGGAGAGGTGCAAGCGATCCTGTTAAAAGTATTATCAGCAGAAACATTGACCTTAATAAAAAGTCTATCGTGACATAATAAATATCAGGTTGTGCTAGATAATACATATAAATTAGAACTTGTATGTAAAGCAAAATACAAAAAACAGTAAGCATTTGAAATATCATTAACAGATGACACAGTAACGTTGCATATAGATTGTCCAAGCATGATTATAGTGTCCATCCCGTGGCTTGATGGTAAAAGAAGTGTACAACACTCAGATCCCATTAAAGGTCCATATAGAGACATGTATCCAATTTCTGCAGCATTATGCACTGAGTAAAATCATAAAGAAAAAAGGGGTTAAAAGCAAATATGCAGAAAAGGCATATAGATAATGGTACAACCTAAAAATAACACTACCACGGAAATATAAGACAGAGCCAACAGGAAAAGAGGAGGTTTTCAAGCATGTCGTGTTCATATAAATGAGGCGAAACTCAACGCCTCATTAAGGCCCCGCGGGCTCACTGTGTCCAAGTTCACTATCCATCTGGCCTCCTTTTGGGCAGAAGCTGTTTAATGTTACCCCCACGAGAGCCAAGATGTGCCACGTCTATGCCACGTACAAGTAGTGTTTTCGGATCACATGCATGTACTGCATGAAAATGGCGTGGCAAAGTCTTAAGCTCTAGTGGATCGGTCGCCGTCCTGGCCGCGCCAATGTCCGGCACATGCTCACGTACTCTCAGACGCAATTCCCTAGATGTCAAACCTATATATATCAAATTGCATCCACAGGTGGCATAGTATATTACATTGCTCGTACCGCAGGAAATGCAGTGAGAGATTTTATATTCGCGCGAGCCGTCAGAGGACATGAAAAAAGCACTGCGCACGACATTGGTGCAGGCAAGACAGCGGCCGCAGGGAAAACACTCCACAGTGGGCCCACGGGACCGAAACGGGTTCAATAAGGGGGGAACATAGTGGCTAGATCACCTAGATTTTTAGCACGGCGAGGTGTCATCAATGGGACATTGCCCAAACGACTACATAAGGAAGGATCTGTACGAAGGATACCCCAGTGGCGAGTAAGAATCTGTTGCATATTCTCCCATTCAAGATTAAATAGTGAGATATAGCGAATTTTTCCCTGTGTCTCCTTCCCCAATCTAGCCTGGTTGGAATAAAAAAGACTATTGCGGGCGGTTTTACGTGCCCTCTCATAGCCACGTGCGATGCTGTGATTGCTGTATCCGCGTTGTTTAAAGCGTGTTGTCAAATCTGACACCTGGGCCTCAAATTTGGAATTAGTAGAGCAGATCTATATATGTATATAAATGTATGTACAGTACAGACCAAGAGTTTGGACACACCTTCTCATTTAAAGATTTTTCTGTATTTCCTTGACTATGAAAATTGTACATTCACACTGAAGGCATCAAAACTATGAATTAACACATGTGGAATTATATACTTAACAAAAAAGTGTGAAACAACTGAAAATATGTCTTATATTCTAGGTTCTTCAAAGTAGCCACCTTTTGCTTTGATGACTGCTTTGCACACTCTTGGCATTGTCTTGATGAGCTTCAAGAGGTAGTCACCGGAAATGGTTTTCACTTCACAGGTGTGCCCTGTCAGGTTTAATAAGTGGGATTTCTTGCCTTATAAATGGGGTTGGGACCATCAGTTGTGTTGTGTAGACGTCTGGTGGATACACAGTGTTAATTAGAGATGAGCGGTGTTCGACTTGAACTGTTCGCCAATCTCAAATTCGAGCTGTTTTGGGCGGTGTTCGAGCCATTCGGCGAACCCGAACGATTTGAAAAAAATTCGGCTGTTCGAGGTTATGTTCGATAACTGTTCGTGCACCAAAATCATAACTGGATTTTTTCTCAGTAATGCTGAAAATTAATGTTAATACGCAGTTTGAGTGTACAGCGGGGCGGGGGGAGGGGCAGGGGATGTATCTCTGCAGAAATAATGAAGATCTCCATTTTTTTTTTCTCTTTCCCGCATTTACAGTGGGGAGGTGCAATCTGTCAGCCTATCAGCAGCGCACACACGGAGCGAACTGCTTTTTTTCACACAAGCAAGGGCATGTGTCATTGGCAGTGTATGTCACATGTCCTTGCCCTATAAGACCCAGCCATTTTCCCCGTTGCCACCATTTTCTCACTGCTGCAGCTGCGTGTTAGACGGCACCGCTGTTGCTATACTTTGTTAATTTCAAGCCAATTTTCGCACAAATCTACAGATAGCTTGGGAGTAGGGAATAGTTGTGATTGCAGTCCTTTTAAGGACTAGGTTACATCATTTCCTACGACTTTTATCAGGCAGGTCTGTGCTCTTAAATAGAAAGTTTGGGAGTAAAGACTAATTGTAATTGCAGTCCTTTTCAGGGCTAGGTTACATCAGTTCCTATCACTTTTTGCCAGGCAGGTCTGTGCCAGTGCTGTGCAAGTGTTTTTCACAGCAATTGGCTAAATCTAGCTAAGCAAATCCTTTTGGGCCTCTTGCAGTGTGTGTTAGTCAGTGGAGTAGCCTATCTGTGTTGCAAGCTACACCAACTGTGTATGTAATACAAATTTTTTACTGCACCTAGCCAAGTAAAACCTTTTGGGCCTGTAGCAGTGTGTGGTACTCAATCTATTAGGCCATCTATACTAAGCTCCATCAGCTTTGAAATTAATAATAATTTTTAGCTGCATCTAGCCCGGAAAATAAATTTGGGCTTAGTAGCAGTGTGTGGTACTCATTGTATTAGGCCATCTATACCAAGCTCCACCAGCTTTGAAATGAATAATAATTTTTAGCTGCATCTTGCCTGGAAAATAATTTTGGGCATAGTAGCAGTGTGTGGTACTCATTCTATTATGCCATCTATACCAAGCTCCACCAGCTTTGAAATTTATAATAAATTTTAGCTGCATCTAGCCCAGAAAATAATTTTGGGCTTAGTAGCAGTGTGTGGTACTCAATTTATTAGGCCATCTATACTAAGCTCCACCAGCTTTCAAATTACTAATAATTTTTGCTGCATCTTGCCTGGAAAATAATTTTGGGCATAGTAGTAGTGTGTGGTACTCATTGTATTAGGCCATCTATACCAAGCTCCACCAGCTTTCAAATTAATAATAATTTTAGCTGCATCTTGCCTGTAAAAAATTTTGGGCATATTAGCAGTGTGTTGTACTCATTCTATTAGGCCATCTATACTAAGCTCCACCAGCTTTGAAATTAATAATAATTTTTAGCTGCATCTTGCCTGTAAAATAATTTGGGCATATTAGCAGTGTGTAAAACTCATTCTATTAGGCCATCTATACTAAGCTCCACCAGCTTTGAAATTAATAATAATTTTTAGTTGCATCTTGCCTGTAAAATAATTTTGGGCATATTAGCAGTGTGTGGTACTCATTCTATTAGGCCATCTATGCTAAGCTCCACCAGCTTTCAAATTACTAATAATTTTTAGCTGCATCTTGCCTGGAAAATAATTTTGGGCATAGTAGCAGTGTGTGGTACTCATTCTATTAGGCCATCTATACCAAGCTCCACCAGCTTTGAAATTAATAATAATTTTTAGCTGCATCTAGCCTGGAAAATAATTTTGGGCTTAGTAGCAATGTGTGGTACTCAATTTATTAGGCCATCTATACTAAGCTCCACCAGCTTTCAAATTACTAATAATTTTTAGCTGCATCTTGCCTGGAAAATAATTTTGGGCATAGTAGTAGTGTGTGGTACTCATTGTATTAGGCCATCTATACCAAGCTCCACTAGCTTTGAAATTAATAATAATTTTTAGCTGCATCTTGCCTGTAAAATAATTTTGGGCATATTAGCAGTGTGTGGTACTCATTCTATTAGGCCATCTATACTAAGCTCCACCAGTTTTCAAATTACTAATAATTTTTAGCTGCATCTTGCCTGGAAAATAATTTTGGGCATAGTAGTAGTGTGTGGTACTCATTGTATTAGGCCATCTATACCAAGCTCCACCAGCTTTGAAATTAATTATAATTTTTAGCTGCATCTTGCCTGAAAAATAATTTTGGGCATATTAGCAGTGTGTGGTACTCATTCTATTAGGCCATCTATATTAAGTTCTACCAGCTTTCAAATTACTAATAATTTTTAGCTGCATCTTGCCTGGAAAATAATTTTGGGCATAGTAGTAGGGTGTGGCACTCATTGTATTAGGCCATCTATACCAAGCTCCACCAGCTTTGAAATTAATAATAATTTTTAGCTGCATCTAGCCCGGAAAATAATTTTTCTTCCCAATAGTGGTAGCAATAGAAATATGGGGCGCGCGCCTGGCTAACAAAAATATACGCTTCATAACAAAAAACACCAGCCTAGTGCACTGCATTAATAAGATGGCATCATCGTCTCTCCCAGTGCTAGGCCTATTACGCTGGCTAGCATTCTTGTGCCTAAAACACATTGTATGGGTCCGCGCTAGCCATGATGCTGAGGGGTCTAAAGCTGCTGCTAACGCTTTATCACAATTAAATTGGCAGATTTTCACAGAGCTCCTTCCCAACTCCCACCCATCGGGCAACAGTTGCCTACCCTCCCTATGGAATCTAGTGGCGAATAGTTGATGCCATTAATCAGAGCGTCAGTTGCCCCGTCGACGTGGCAAGCATACGGTAAGGCATGGGAAGAGTGGACACAACTAGTAGCAGGCAGACGGGTTGACCAATGTGAACAAGCCAGATTACAAGTCACCATAGAATTTCTCCACCAGCTAATGATCAGGGGCATATCAGGGGCGTCAGCACAGCAGCGGTGTCTGACCGGAGTAGCATTTCACTTCCAACTACTGAATTGCGGAGATGTGACTAAGAGATTCATCATCAGACAATCCATAAAAGGGTGGAAAAGGGGTCAGCCAAGTCAGGAGTGTAGACGTCCCGTCCCGTGTCACTAAAACTGATTTCTCACATCATATCCCTAACACCATTAACATGACACTCACAATTTGAAGCAACACTACTGTCTACTGCATTTGCGATCGCCTTCTTCGGGGCGCTATGCATAAGCGAATTAGTCCCTCAATCCAAAATTACCACCAGTGGAGGCTTATTACACCAGGACGTAGTCATAGCCAATAATGCAATACGTCTACGCATACGCCAATCGAAAACGGTTCCAGCGGGCAGGGGTACTTCTACAACCCACAAACGGTACACTGAGTCGGGTAACAATAGTAAAAACATATATAACCATCAGATCACAAAGTAATTTCTTCCTATCACACATTGATGGAATGCCATTATCAAGATACCAGTTCCAAGCTATGTTTAATAAATGCATAACATCGGCAGGGAACCACCCCAAAGATTACGGGACACACTCATTCCGCATAGGCGCGGCCACGGAAGCAGCAAGAGCAGGACTGTCAGAAACGGAAGTTCAGAGGATAGGGAGATGGCGATCCACGTGTTTGGCGAGATACATAAGACCGGACTTGTTATCCTAACGTGGTTTGTTTCTTTTACAGGTGACGCTAAGCCAACAGTGTGGGTGATAGGCCACTCGTATATATATTGGGCAGAAAAAAGGGCGAAAGTTCGCCCAGGCGGGAGGAAATTAGAGTTTCATAACACATATTTCAACTGGAGAGGTATTAGAGGCCTGCTATGGCCACATGTACTAATGGAGGTAATCAAGGTAGGGAGAGAGGCAAGAGGTCCGGTCATCTTAGTTATACAGGCCGGGGGAAACGACCTAGGTCATCACAAGAGCGCATAACTAATGGCAATAATGAAACTAGACACTGAGTGCTTCAGAGAATTTTTCACAAAACTAACTATAGTATGGTCAGAGATTGTGCCGATAGCGGTATGCAAGATGCGCGAGACATCACGGCCATCGAACGGACAAGGCGGGTAATAAATATTCGGATGGCAAAATTTAGAAGAGACAGAGGCGGTGTAGTGATACAACACCGACAACTGGAAGGAGATAAAGCAGGCCTCATACGGCCCGACGGTGTTCACTTAATGGATATTGGACTGGACATATTCCTGTCAGGACTCCAGGACGGAGTGGAACAAGCGTTAAGAGTGATGGATGGGGGTCAGAGTCCTGCATACGAGTACGCAGGATCCTCCGTGGCCTGGAAATAGAAAGGACATGTTGGAGAGTTACACTTGTTGGCCAACTTGCCGGTGTGGAGACCCAGGGCATGCTGCAACAAGCTGAATTATTTTAGAAATTAAATGCCTTTCTAATGGAATGAGTGTAAAGAATTAATAAAGCTGTGACCGATCCTCACCCATCCAGTTGTAAGAGTTAAATTATTGTGTTGTCAAGGAAAGGGGGGCGGTAGAGGGGCTGAGCATCTGGGTTTGGTTGGGGGTCCCCAAAGTCTGCCTAGGCTAGATGCAGTTAAAAATTCTAATTAGATACACAGGCTGTGCAGCTTGCTTCGCAGCTGGGCTACTACGCCCAAAGTATTGCCTAGGCTAGATGCAGTTAAAAATGTTACGCTGACTAGCAGACACTAAAGCTTTGGAGCAGACCTCTGAGTAAACAGCTCTTCAGATTCAACCATCTGTGTTACCCCAAGCCATAGTGTATGTAGTTTCTTACAGTTAAAAGGGGGGGGGGAGCGACCCAACCCACCTGGAATTGACGATGCCAACGTCACGTAAAACACAGCAAGGGGACTCCAAAAAGAGTCTCCATTTTTTCCAAAAATTGTGGCACAGACACCACTTAAGTGCCATCAATTGCCCCAGAGTTGTTTAAAACGGTTGGTGAGGTGATTTTACCAAATCCTCAATCTTTTAGTCTCCCCAGGATGACACAGGGGTAGAAAAGTCCTTGCGGATCCATGATTTGTTCATCTTTATGAACGTGAGTCTGTCTACATTCTCAGTGGACAGCTGCATAAGCTTATCTGTCAGCACACCACCAGCAGCGCTGAACACTCATTCAGAGAGAACGCTGGCTGCAGGGCATGACAAGATCTCCAAGGCATGAGTGGCGAGCTCCGGACATTTTTCCAGATTGGAATCCCAAAATGAGCAAGGGTCCAGTGACACAGTCATGGCTTCGATGTTCACTTGGAGATACTCCTGTACCATCCTCTCTAGGAGTTGACTATGTGTCAACCATTACTCCCCAGCAACAAGCCCGCTGTCTTGGGGTAATTTTTGATTCAGATCTTTCTTTCACTCCTCACATCAAATCACTCGCTCGTTCATGTCATCTACACCTCAAAAACATCTCAAGAATCAGGACTTTTCTCACCTTTGACTCGGCAAAAACTCTTACTGTAGCTCTTATTCATTCTCGTCTGGACTATTGCAACGCTGTACTAATCGGTCTCCCTCTTACTAAACTCTCCCCTCTCCAATCCGTCCTTAACGCAGCAGCCAGGATCATATTCCTCGCCAACTGCTACACCGATGCCTCTTCCCTGTGCCAGTCATTGCATTGGTTGCCCATCCAATATAGAGTTCATTTTAAACTTATCACGCTTACCCACAAAGCGCTCCATGCTTCAGTACCCCCCTACATCTCCTCCCTTGTCTCAGTCTACCACCCTACACGTGCCCTCCATTCTGCAAATGACTTAAAACTAAAATCCTCCATAATCCGAACTTCCCTGTCCTGTCTCCAAGATTTCTCGCGTGCTGCGCCAATTCTTTGGAATGCACTACCCAGGACAGTTCGATTAATTCCCAATACCCACAGTTTCAAGCGAACCCTAAAAACACATTTCTTTAGACTGGTGTATCGCCTAAACACACTCTGTCCGTCCCAGTTTTCCCCCATATTAAAATCTTCTTCAACTTCAGGTTCATACCAACCATGCACTTAATAGCCTCTGTCAGGACGGTACACATACTGGCAGGACACCAGTCCATGTATTATTATTTATCCTATTCAGTACATCAAGGCTGCATTATATAATATATGTACTTTTTACCTTTTGTGTCTCCCCCATTTCCTCATAGACTGTAAGCTTGCGAGCAGGGCCCTCACTCCTTTCGATATGAGATATGCTTATTCTGTATTGTCTGTATATGTCCCCCCTAAAATTTGTAAAGTGCTGCGGAATATGTTGGCGCTATAAAAATAAAAACTATTATTATTATTATTATGTGTCAGACTTCTTGTCTCCTGTGGCCTTGCAAAGGATGGTCTAAAAAACTGGTGAAACGATTCCACAAAATTGCTGTTACCAGCAGATACTGTGTTACTGTTACGGTTTGAGTGATGAAGATTCGACAGTCCCACGGTTTGCAAGTTAGAACTGTGAGATTCACTACATGCACCACTGGTGTTTTGTGGAAAAGCACATGTAAGATTCTGCAACAGCCTCTGCTGATACTCCTGCATGCGTGAATCCCTTTCTATGGCAGGAATTATTTCGGCAAATTTACTTTTGTACCGGGGATCTAAGAGTGTGGCAACCCAGTAGTCGGGATTACTTCGAATTCTGAAAATCCAAGGGTCATATTGCAGGTAGTGCAGCTGTGGCGCCCCTGAGGGTTCGACCACCACAGGGATGCTGCACTTCTTTAATGGAGTGTTTTGTTCCTCCTCTGAGGTAAGGACAGTGTGATAGTCGTTATCCAACCTTTTGCATCCAACACCACATTTCTCCACCAGAGGGAGCTAGTATGCACTAGGTACTGCTCCCCTAGTTACAGGGAGACTGGGGAACACAAAGTGGTAGGAACCAGTTAGTGGGTGAGGGTGGAGGACTTACAAGTTAGTTACACTTTAAAATTTTAGATTTAATTCAAAGCCATCTTTGATCTTGGTCTTTTTGGTTAGTCAAGTCTTGGTTGCTGTCAACTACTGTGTGTAATGTGACCTCCCTCCGGGAGCGCAGATCCTGTGTGGGCCTGCACCGGCAAGGGACACAGCCCTCGTACCCTGGCCTTGGGACGAGAGGTAGGTTGTAGACCATGAATGTCTCAACCCGGCCAAGGACCAGGATCAAGAAGGCCTGGAGCTTAAGAGTTTGGCTCCACAGCAAATGGATCCCTGGCAGGATGCAGACGGAGCAGTGTACGCCACCTGTCCTCGCCAACCTGATATATTCAGAGGGACTCCGGCTGCAAATGGGGTACCGGCCCCCGACACCTGACCTTGCAACTCTATGTCCTGGGCGGGAAAGCCCGGTAGGCCCAGAGGATCCCACCGGGTATCGGACGGAGCGGAGCTGCCACCCGTGCCCTTGTTCTGAGAGGAGCTCAGAGGGAGACCTGGCCTTTCTACACACGGTCAGACGGGAAAGAGTGAAGTCTGTAGTGCAGGAACTCTCTGGTGAGGGGACGCGACTGAAAGCTGGACTTACTCGGAGGTAGTCGGACGCCCGTCCCTGGTGGCCGCAGGACTCCGCGGGGAGCAGGGATTCGCCTACCCGCTGTCATCTCTAAGTGAGTAAAGCCTTGGAAGTTCTCCCCTATGGCCTCCGGACTGTTCATTATGCGCCTTACCACGCGACGCGGTGCCCGTACTCCCCGCACTACTACTTCCCCCCCTTCATCCTGTCTGCCTGCCCCGAGGCCTTGCTCCGCCTGTGGGGAGCAGTGAGAACTTTGGCCGCCATGACACCGGGCCTCGGCGGACTGCAGCGGCGCTGGTGACCCTTCACCAAGCACCACAGGTGGCGTAGTCGTTAAATAAGCCACTCAACCCGGACGAGCCCACAACATCTTCCTTTTCATGTGACGGCCCTGAGCACGGGTGGGGTCCGGGCCACGGCTGCACCCCATCTCTTCATCACAGGACCCGACGCCGAGTCCCCCATCACCCAGGGTAAACTCAAACACTAAAAGGGCTCTTTCGAGAATGAGGACGTCACAACCTGGCGTAGTCGGCAGGATCGCGTGCCCGCAGCAAAGGAAGAAATACCAATTGCTACCGGGTACTGTGTGCCTTACACCTTGAACTGTTCTTTTACACTTAAAATGGTGCCCGCCCAAGAAGAACAGGCACCATAATGCTGTAAAAAGACTGTCTTTGAAAGCCTCCCATCGTGGGCTGGGCTCCCGCTTGGCGCCAAAAATGTGGACTGCCCCTTCCATCAGAGACTGTCCGCGGGGTAATGCCCGTCAAATCGGATGGGCTGAACGAAGGCGGGCCTGTCAGCATTCCACCCAGGAACCGCCCCGAAAGAGGAGGAAGAAGAAAAGCAACAAGGTGCGGCCATTGCAGTCGGAGCTTGGCAATCAACAGAGGCAGACATGGACGCCTCTGGGGAGCAAGTCCACGCATCTACTGAACCCGGTTCAGGCCCTTCACCCGGCAGAGAGCAAGGCGGCAGCGTGTTGACCTCGGGAGATTTTGCATTTCTCCGGCAGGAAGCTCCGGGACTCTTAAGAAGGCAGAGAGAGGCCCAGGAGGTGGCGACGGCTGCGTGGCGGGAGGAGATGCTGCTGCGTATCCGGGACCACCGCCAAGGAGTCGAGGTCCCAGGACAAGTCGATGCGGTGACAGAGGTCGAGGGCGGCCTAGAGGCGGGTGAGTGTGCAACCCCTGCCCCGGCTGCAGAGCCTACCGTGACTATCCTGGACCTCATGGCGGAGTACCTAATTCCCCACGCGGTTACTTGGGAGCAAGCGTTAGCTCCGGAGCTGCAATCGGCGGCCATGAGTGGGGACCTGCGATGCCGCCCAAACTCTGACTCGGAGGTGCCTGAAACTGTGGAGGAAACTACCGGCTCCAACCCGGACTGGTCCGCAGAGGACCCGCAGCAACCTGTTCTTACCCCGCTACCCGCACCAGCAGTAACCTGGCCCGAGGCTGAGGAGTGGGCCTGGGAAAACCAGGGGGGCGACCTGATGGGCTTCCCCGGGAGACCCGGGCAGAAGCGCGGAGGAGGAGCCAGTGGTGCAGCGATCAGATCTTCCAGCTCGCACGGGAGCAGCATCAGCGAGAGCAGCGCTGCGAGCGCCTCGAGGTGCGGGCCAAAGCTGCTAAATCTCGGGCGCGTCAGGAGGAGGCCACCCGTCCCAGTCCCCGATTAGAAGGCAAAGTCGTCCGTTTTCACCATGAGGCGGGGTGGGGGTTCATCTGGTGTCCCCAGTACCAGGACAATGTGTTCGTCAGCCGGTGGGACGTCGAGTCGCGCCTCAAGAAGGGACACCCTGGTCGGAACCTCTTCCCGAGCGATACAGTGACTTTCTCTCGCCACCAGGGGGTGCGAGGGTGGTATGCCCTGGACGTGCACAAAGTGTCCAGGAGCGACGCCACCCCGCGCTCAGCCTCAGGGGACCGGCTAGCCTCCGTCGGGAGGAATGAGCCCTTTCCAAGGAAGGAGCCCGAGGTTTAAAACAGCCCCCGGCTGTTTCTGTTTTGTTTACAAGTTTAATATGTTGACTTTTTCTATTATTGCTTAATTTCTTACCCGGCTTCTAGAGACACGTGTCCCTGCGGACTGGCAGCAGACAGACTCTTTACATTGTATATAGTTTGCATCTCTTTAGGTGCTCCATATTGGTTTTATACAACAAAACCGCGGATATTTTCTACCTCAAGTCCTCAGAAGAAAAACCTGTCAGGGTGGCTCTCTGGGAGGTCCAACTCGGGATCTTTATGCCCTGCAGCCACCCCAGGGCCCACGTTGAGGGTTTAGGGCAGGTCCCTCACACTTCTGAACTGACTCTGCGTCCTTGCACTTTTATCTGTCTGTTTGCACAAATGTCTCTGGAAAAATGCTAGCACTTTTACAATTTTATACTTTTATATTTTTATACTGTATATCCTGTTATGCAACGTTTAAGAAATGGTGTCTCCTATAAAGGGATGATAGTTTTTCTTATTATTATAAAAAGAAATTTCCTGGGTGTTACTTCTTTTGCAGCCCGCGGACGTGCTGTGTTTTACCAGGGGGGAATGTGGCGCCCCTGAGGGTTCGACCGCCTCAGGGATGCTGCACTTCTTTAATGGAGTGTGGTGTTCCTCCTCTGAGGTAAGGCCAGTGTGATAGTCGTGACCCAACCTTTTGCATCCAGCACCACATTTCTCCACCTGAGGGAGCTAGTATGCACTAGGTGCTGCTCCCCTGGTTACAGGGAGACTGGGGAACACAAAGTGGTAGGAACCAGTTAGTGGGTGAGGGTGGAGGACTTACAAGTTAGTTACAATTTAAAATTTTAGATTTAATTCAAAGCCATCTTTGATCTTGGTCTTTTTGGTTAGTCAAGTCTTGGTTGCTGTCAACTACTGTGTGTAATGTGACCTCCCTCCGGGAGCGCAGATCCTGTGTGGGCCTGCACCGGCAAGGGACACAGCCCTCGTACCCTGGCCTTGGGACGAGAGGTAGGTTGTAGACTAGGAATGTCTCAACCCGGCCAAGGACCAGGATCAAGAAGGCCCGGAGCTTAAGAGTTTGGCTCCACAGCAAATGGATCCCTGGCAGGATTCAGACGGTGTACGCCACCTGTCCTCACCAACCTGATATATTCAGAGGGACTCCGGCTGCAAATGGGGTACCAGCCCCTGACACCCGACCTTGCAACTCTATGTCCTGGACGGGAAAGCCCGGTAGGCCCAGAGGATCCCACCGGGTATCGGACGGAGAGGAGCTGCCACCCGTGCCCTTGTTCTGAGAGGAGCTCAGAGGGAGACCTGGCCTTTCTACACACGCTCAGACGGGAAAGGGTGAAGTCTGTAGTGCAGGAACACTCTGGTGAGGGGACGCGACTGAATGCCTGGACTTCCTCGGAGGTAGTCGGACCCCCGTCCCTGGTGGCCACAGGACTCCGCGGGGAGCAGGGAGTCGCCTTCCCGCTGTCATCTCTAAGTGAGTAAAGCCTTGGAAGTTCACCCCTATGGCCTCCAGACTGTTCATTATGCGCCATACCACGCGACGCGGTGCCCGTACTCCCCGCACTACTACTTCCTTCCCTTCATCCTGTCTGCCTGCCCCGAGGCATTGCTCTGCCTGAGGGGAGCAACGGGAACTTTGGCCACCATGACACCGGGCCTCGGCGGACTGCAGCGGCGCTGGTGACCCTTCACCAGGCACCACAGGTGGCGTAGTCGTTAAATAAGCCACTCAACCCGGACGAGCCCACAACATCTTCCTATTCATGTGACGGCCCTGAGCACGGGTGGGGTCCGAGCCACGGCTGCACCCCATCTCTTCATCACAGGACCCGACGCCGAGTCCCCCATCACCCAGGCTAAACTCAAACACTAAAAGGGCTCTTTCGAGAATGAGGACGTCACACAGAAAGAAGGCACTCATGTGTCTTGCGCATCCTGGAGGACCAAGTCCTTGTTGTTTTGGTAGGGAGGTAAGAATCATGCTTCCTTCCTCTGCCCTCTCCCCCAAACCTCACACAACAGAAATGTGATCAAGGTCTCCTTCATCTGATGAGTCTTACATGCCCATCGCCAGTTCGTCCTCCACTTCTTCCTCGGCTCCTGCACCTTCCTCAACAGTTTGGCTGCTACCATGCGCCCTGGATAATCCCTCTCCCCCACCCTCCCATGCCTGCCGCATTGGTTGGTGCTGCCGACCGTCTGGACCTTGGAGATGTTATCCCTTCCGCATACGACTCCTCCTCTACTTCCTCCACCTCCTCTTGTCCCACCACCTGACTCTGAATTCTGTTTAACGTGTGCTCCAGCATGTAAATCACCGGAATAGTCATGCTGATAATGGCATCGTCAGCACTAAACATCTTGGTCGCAATTTCAAAACTGTGCAGAAGGGTGTGTGGCGCCCCTGAGGGTTCAGTCGCCACAGAGGTACTGCATCTCACCCAGAGGTGTGGTATCTCACCCTCAGGTAAGGAAGGAGTATGGCTCGGGACCCTAACACCTGCATCCAACACATACCCGCAGTGGGGGTAGGGCGAGATTGCTCCTAAGGGAGAGCACAGTCCCAGGTCCCTAGCTGGCGGGAGGGTCTTATGTAGTGGGTGTGGGTGGAGAAAGCAACTTAGGGGAGCACATGACAGGGAGAGTATAAATAGTAGAGATGAGCGTTGTTCGACTCGAACTGTTCGCCAATTTCAAATTCGAGCTGTTTTGGGCGGTGTTCGAGCCGTTCGGAGAACACGAACGATTTGAGAAAAATTCGGCTGTTCGAAGTTATGTTAAGTGTTCGTGCACCAAAATCATAACTGGATTTTTTCTCAGTAATGATGAAAATTAATGTTAATACGCAGTTTGAGTTTACAGCGGGGTGGGGGGGAGGGGCAGGGGATGGATCTCTGCAGGAATAATGAAGATCTCCATTTTTTTTTCTCTTTCCCGCATTTACAGTGGGGAGGTGCAATCTGTCAGCCTATCAGCAGCGCACACACGGAGCGAAGTGCTTTTTTTCACACAAGCAAGGGCATGTGTCATTGGCAGTGTATGTCACATGTCCTTGCCCTATAAGACCAAGCCATTTTCCCCGTCGCCACCATTTTCTCACTGCTGCAGCTGCGTGTTAGACGGCACCGCTGTTGCTGTGTGCGCTATACCTTGTTAATTTCAAGCCAATTTTTGCACAAATCTACAGATAGCTTGGGAGTAGGGAATAGTTGTGATTGCAGTCCTTTTAAGGACTAGGTTACAGCATTTCCTACGACTTTTATCAGGCAGGTCTGTGCTCTTAAATAGATAGGTTGTGGGAGTAAAGACTAATTGTAATTGGAGTCCTTTTCAGGACTAGGTTACATCAGTTCCTATCAGTTTTTGCCAGGCAGGTCTGTGCCAGTGCTGTGCAAGTTTTTTTCACAGCATTTGGCTGAATCTAGCAAAGCTAATCCTTTTTGGCCTATTGCAGAGTGTGTTAGTCAGTGGAGTAGCCTATCTGTGTTGCAAGATATACCACCTGTGTATAGAATACCAATTTTTTTACTGCACCTAGTGAAGTAAAATCTTTTGGGCATAGCATCATTCTATTAGTCCATCTATACTGACCTCCATCAGGTTGCAAATTGAATATAATTTTTTTCTGCATCTAGCTCTGAAAAAATATTTGGGCTTCTAGCAGTGTGTGGGACTTGTTCTATTAGTCCATCTATACTGACCTCCATCAGGTTGCAAACTGAATATAATTTTTTTCTGCATCTACCTCTGAAAAAATATTTGGCCTTCTAGCAGTGTGTGGGACTTGTTCTATTAGTCCATCTATACTGACCTCCATCACGTTGCTAATTCAAAATAATTTTTTGTCTGCATCTAGCTCTGAAAAAATATTTGGCCTTCTAGCAGTGTGTGGGACTTTCTCTATTAGTCCATCTATACTGACCTCCATCAGGTTGCAAATTAAAAATAATTTTTATCTGCATCTACCTCTGAAAAAATATTTGGGCTTCTAGCTGTGTGTGGGACTTGTTCTATTAGTCCATCTATACTGACCTCCATCAGGTTGCAAACTGAATATAATTTTTTTCTGCATCTACCTCTGAAAATATATTTGGCCTTCTAGCAGTGTGTGGGACTTTCTCTATTAGTCCATCTATACTGACCTCCATCAGGTTGCAAATTAAAAATAATCTTTATCTGCATCTAGCTCTGAAAAAATATTTGGCCTTCTAGCAGTGTGTGGGACTTTCTCTATTAGTCCATCTATACTGACCTCCATCAGGTTGTAAATTGAATATAATTTTTTTCTGCATCTAGCTCTGAAAAAATATTTGGCCTTCTAGCAGTGTGTGGGACTTGTTCTATTAGTCCATCTATACTGACCTCCATCAGGTTGCAAACTGAATATAATTTTTTTCTGCATCTAGCTCTGAAAAAATATTTGGCCTTCTAGCTGTGTGTGGGACTTGTTCTATTAGTCCATCTATACTGACCTCCATCAGGTTGCAAACTGAATACAATTTTTTTCTGCATCTACCTCTGAAAAAATATTTGGGCTTCTAGCTGTGTGTGGGACTTGTTCTATTAGTCCATCTATACTGACCTCCATCAGGTTGCAAATTGAATATAATTTTTTTCTGCATCTAACCCAGCCAATAGTTTTGGCCTAATACCACAGTTTGGCCACTCAGCTCTGCTCGGTTCCCATCCATTGTTTTTTTGTGCAAACAACTCCAGAGTTGTGAATTAGTTAACCACCAAAATGAGTGGAAAAAGGCCTGCTGCTGGTGGAAAGGGGAATAGGTGTGTTGGGAAGTGAGTAAAAAGGTTGTGTCCGTGGGGTAGGTGTTAAAGCAACAGTAACATCTGCAGAAGAAAGACCATCTTCCAGCCAAACTAAAATGTCTACTTCTTTTAGCGGACAATGTGATAAGATCCCTTTCTTACGGCCACGCCAATCGCTACAAATTCCAGATGAGGCACAAAAACAGCAGGCGCTTCAACAGATATCAAGTGTTCCTTTAAGTGGGCTCTCCTCCACATCAACTTCAACATCACAAATACTCCAGTCCTCAAAGGTGTCACCCCAATCGCACTTGCTTCCTCACAGCTCCCAAATCTCCAGCTGCCCGTCTGAGTATGAGGTAGAACAGATGGTTGAGTCTGCAGAGCTGTTTACTCATACTATAGCCTGGGAATCAGAGGTCGACTCCAGCGCTTCTGTGAATCCAGACGAGGAAATGATCTGCACTGATGCCCAGAATCTTTATGACTCGGATCCAGGACCAGACGCAGAAGGTTCTGACCATAATGTAGACCCTCATTCCCAAACTGTAACTCCTGTTGGTGGAGACAATGAGGAAGACGATGATGAGACTCAAATACCTGATTGGAGCGACAACTTTAGTTTTTTGTCAGGGCAGGAACAGGTTGGCTCTGAGGACGACGGGTGTGATAACGCACAGGGTGATGATGATGAGGTTGGAGATCCCACTTACTGTCAACCCACAGTCAGCCAAGAGATGAGGTCAGCAGAGGAGGTGGAGGAGGATGCTAGTGATGACGAGGTCAGGTTGCGCCTTCCTGGACAGAGACGTAGTACTGGAAGCACGTCAACAACTGCATCCTCAAACACAACTCTGCCTCTCACCACAGGTCGTGGTGGCTCTTCAGGTCGCATGGGTGCTAAGCCTTGCATAGCCTGGGCATTTTTTCAGATCGATAAAGATGACCCAACTCGTGTTATCTGTAACATTTGTCAGCAAAAGCTAAGTAGAGGCCAAAAAATACATAGTTTGAGTACTTCATGCATGAACCGGCACATGGACATGAAGCATAAGTTGCAGTGGGAAGCTCACTGAGCTACAATGCGGCCTAGCCGGCCGGGCCAACCACCGTCTGCCATATCTTGTGCGTCCACGGCCTCTTCATCCTCTGTGACTGGGGGGACAGCAGTCACACCTGTTTTGGGGCGCAGACCTGCCACCTCTTTACCCGCAACAGCCAGTGTGATTGGCAGGTCATCATTTTCTTTGGAGGTGGTAACACCAGCTGGTGTTGAGCGCTGTCCGACATCGATAGCACCACCTTTGGATCAAGGCAACATAACATGTCCGCCTGCATCTTCCTCACAGACTGGCAGTTTGCCGGGGACACCCTTATCAACCCCGTCTAAGCACAATAGCCAGCCCTCGGTCCCTCAGATGTGGACAAGTAAAAGACCATTTCCTCCTAGCCATGAGAAAGCTAAGAGGTTGAATTTCACCATCTGCAAGCTCTTGGCTACAGAAATGCTGCCTTTCCGCCTGGTGGACACAGAGGATTTTCGAGACCTTATGTCCGTCGCAGTGCCCCAGTACCAGATGCCCAGTCGGCACTACTTCTGAAAGAAAGGTGTGCCTGCGCTCCACCAGCATGTCGCACACAACATCACCGCTTCTTTGAGAAACTCTGTGTGTGACAGGGTGCATTTTACCACAGACACTTGGACGAGTAGGCATGGACAGGGGCGTTACATGTCGCTGACTGGGCACTGGGTAACTATGGTGAAAGCAGGACAAGGGGCTGCTGTCCAAGTCTTGCCGTCCTCACGAGTTGTGCGTCAATCCTCTTTATCTCAAAGTTCCTCCACTGCTTCTGCCTCCTCAACCTCCTCTCGGTCCTCCACCTGCACCCAAAGCCTGTCTGGTCATGCCACAAGCTTTCTAACTGCGCAGAAGGGATCCTGCACACCTCCTTACTATGCTGGCAGTAGGGCTCAACGTCATCAGGCGGTTTTTACTTTGAAATGTCTGGGAAATGTGAGTCACACAGCTGAGGAGTTGTGGTCAGCTCTGGAGAACCAATTTCATGAATGGTTGTCTCCACTGGACCTGAAACCAGGGAAGGCCATGTGCGACAATGCTGCAAACCTGGGTGCGGCCCTTCGCCGGGGCAATGTCACACAAGTGCCTTGTATGGCTCACGTGTTGAACCTGGTTGTCCAGCAATTTTTAGCCCACTATCCCGGACTAGATGGCCTTCTGCAGAGGGCACGGACGCTGTGTGCTCACTTCCGCCGTTCGCATCCCGCAGCTCAGCGACTTACATCTCTACAGAAGTCGTTGGGCCTGCCACTTCACCAGCTAAAATGCGATGTGCCTACCCGGTGGAATTCAACTCTGCACATGTTGCAGCGACTGTGGCAGCACCGACAAGCCCTGGTGCAATACGTTCTGACGTATAGCCTGGGCCAACGAGATCCAGAGGTGGGGCAAATCACGCTGGAGGAGTGGTCTCAGATCAGGGACCTATGCACCCTTCTGCACAGTTTTGAAATGGCGACGAAGATGTTTAGTGCTGACGATGCCATTATCAGCATGACTATTCCGGTGATTTACATGCTGGAGCACATGTTAAACAGAATTCGGAGTCAGGTGGTGGCACAAGAGGAGGTGGAGGAAGTAGAGGAGGAGGAGTTGTATGCGGAAGGGCTAACATCTGCAAGGTCCAGACGGTCGGCAGCACCAAGGCGGCAGGCATGTGAGGGTGGGGGAGATGGTTTTACCAGGGCGCATGGTAGCAGCTAAACTAGTGAGGAAGGTGCAGGAGCCCAGGAAGAAGTAGAGGACAAACTGATGGAAGACTCATCAGATGAGGGAGACCTTGATCACATTTCTGTTGTGCGAGGTTGGGGGGAGAGGACAGAGGAAGGAAGCATGATTGTTACCTCGCCACCAACACAACAGGGACTTGGTGCTCCTGGATGCGCAACACACATGAGTGCCTTCTTGCTGCACTACCTGCAACATGACCCTCGAATTGTGAGAATTAGAAATAATCCTGACTACTGGGTTGCCACACTGTTAGATCCCCGGTACAAAAGTAAATTTGCAGAAATTATTCCTGCCATAGAAAGGGATGCACGCATGCAGGAGTATCAGCAGAGACTGTTGCAGAATCTTACATGTGCTTTTCCACAAAACACCAGTGGTGCACGTAGTGAATCTCACAGTTCCAACTTGCCAACCGTGGGACCGTCGAGTGTTCAGCACTCAAACCGTAACAGAACCACAGTATCTGCTGGTAACATCAATTTTGCGGAATCATTTCACCACTTTTTTAGCCCATCCTTTGCAAGGCCACAGGAGACAAGAAGTCTGACACATAGTCAACGCCTAGAGACGATGGTACAGGAGTATCTCCAAGTAAACATTGAAGCCACGACTGTGTCACTGGACCCTTGCTCTTTTTGGGCTTCCAATCTGGATAAATGGCCGGAGCTAGCCACTTACGCCTTGGAGATCTTGTCATGCCCCGCAGCCAGCGTTCTGTCTGAACGTGTATTCAGCGCTGCTGGTGGTGTGCTGACAGATAAGCGCACGCGGCTCTCCACTGATAATGTAGACAGACTCACGTTCATAAAGATGAACAAATCATGGATCCGAAACGACTTTTCTACCCCTGAGTCATCCTGGGGAGAGTAAAAGCTTGATGATTGGTTAAAATCACCTCACCAACCGTTTTAAGCTTTCAAATTACTAATCATGTATATCTGTATCTTGGCTGGAAAATAATTTGGGCTTTGTAGCAGTGTGCAGCACTGATTCTATTAGGCCATCTATAATAAGCTCCACCAGATTTAAAATTACTAATCATGTTTATCTGTATCTTGGCTGGAAAATAATTTGGGCTTTGTAGCAGTGTGCAGTACTGATTCTATTAGGCCATCTATACTAAGCTCCACCAGATTTAAAATTACTAATCATGTTTATCTGTACCTTGGCTGGAAAATAATTTGGGCTTTGTAGCAGTGTGCAGCACTGATTCTATTAGGCCATCTATACTAAGCTCCACCAGATTTAAAATTAATAATAATTTTTAGCTGCATCTAGCCCAGAAAATAATTTTGGGGCTCCGAGATGCGCAAGACACATAAGTGCCTTCTTGCTGCACTACCTGCAACATGACCCTCATATTGTCAGAATTCGAAGTAATCCTGACTACTGGGTTGCCACACTCTTAGATCCCCCAAAATTTTCGATCAACCTTTTCATTTTAATAAAGACCAAAAAAATGGTCATTTTTGAAATTATAAGCATTAGCAGGTTATTAGAAACTGAATCAAACAGTTTTCAACTCAAAACTTTATTCTAGGTGATGTTACATTTTCACATAGGACCCCTTGTTTGAAAGGAGCTTCTGAACTCTCTCGTCCATTGAATTTGTCAGGTTTTGGATGGTTTCTGCTTCAATTGTTTTGCATGAGGACAGAATACCCTCCCAGAGCTGTTGCTTAGATGTGAACTGCCTCCCGCCATCATAGACACTCCTTTTGATGATGCTCCAGAGGTTCTGAATGGGGTAGAGGTCAGGGGAGCATGGGGGTCACACCATAAGTTTGTCCCCTTTTATGCCCATATCAGCCAGAGATGCAGATGTTTTATGTGCAGCATGAGATGGTGCATTATCATGCATAAAAATGATCTTGCTGTGGAATACACGGTTCTTCTTCTTGAACCATGGCAGGAAGTGCTGTTTGAGAAACTCCACATACATTATGGAGTTCATCTTTACCCCTTCAGGGATCCTAAAGGGGCCGACAATCTCTCTCCCCATGATTCAAGCCCAAAACATTACTCCACCTCCTCCTTGTTGGCGCTGTAGCCGTGTTTGCGTGGGGTGTCCATCAACCAGCCATCCTCCACTCCATCCATCTGGACCATCGAGCGTTGCACGGCACTCATCCGTGAACAAAACAGTTTTGAAATCAGTCTTCATGTAATGTTTGGCCCACTGGAGCCATTTCTGCTTGTGTGAAATGGATAGAGGAGGTCGACAGGATGGCGTATGCACAGCTGCAAACCTCTGAAGGACCCTGCATCTTGTTGTTCGGGGGACGTTGGAGGCACCAGCAGCTTCAAAAACTTGTCTGCTGCTATGACAAGGCTTTTTTGCCGCTGCTCTTTTAACCTGACGTAATTGCCTGTAGGAAAGAGTCCTCAATTTGCCCTTATCAACACGCACACGTGTGTACTGTGAATCAGCTACATACTTCTTGATTGCCAAGACACTTCATCCTGATCATCGCACAATGTTGATTGTAGTCATGCCTTGACCTAAACACTCCACAATTTGTTGCTTCTCAGCAGCCGACACATCCTTTTTCTTTCCCATTTTGGCAGAAAATGTAGGCTGCTTAATAATGTGGGACAGCCTTCTTAAGTAGTCTTGCCTTTCATTGGACACACCTGCCAAACTAATTAGCACAGGTGTCTGCAATTGCTTACAGTGATATAAAGAGCCCTGACACACATCACCATCAATGAGTTTAACTGACAAACAAACAAATTCTTCCCTTATGACTCCTAAACACCTTTTGCATAATAATTTGGAACACAGTGTACATGTGCTTTTCCACAAAACACCAGTGGTTCACGTAGTGAATCTTACAGTTCTAACTTGCCAACCGTGGTCTGTATGGAGTTGTTCAATAAAGGGCCCAAAATTAAGATAACATAGATGGGAGAGGTCTCTATGAATAGGAATTCCTAAGTATTTGATACCCTGTGAGGGCCAGGCAAAGGGAAAGTTGGACTGGATGGAATCCTGTATGAATTTGGGGAGGGAGAGATCGAGGGCCTCAGACTTCGCTGCATTGATTTTAAAATTTGACCATGTAACAAAGTGATCTATTTCAGCCATAACAGCATGGATGGATATATGTGATTGAGTGATATATACTAGGACATCATCAGCAAATAGAGAGCACTTGTACTCGGTGCCTCCCACCTCAATCCACCTAATATTGGGGTTATGGCGAATTGATGAGAGCAGGTGCTCCGTCACTAGGATGTATAAGAGAGGGGACAGAGGACATCCCTGCCTTGTCCCATTGGTGATTGTGAAAGGTGATGAAAATGTTCTGATGCACCCCCTGGGCCTTGGGACACCCGGAGCCGGACCCTTTTTGGTGGATGCTGGTGGTTGTAGTCTCCGTGGCGGCGACCCGGTTCCATGGCTCAGGGCGGTCAAACCAGTGGCGGAACAATTTATGTGGTTTTGATGTTTAAATGTCCGACTACGCCACCCGTGGATTGCGGTCAGAGTGAACCGCCGCTGCAGGGCAGACCGCTGAGGCTGGTGTTGTGGGTGCAGCAGAGCGTAGCATAACTCCCCACGGGAGGAGTATAGCCTCAGGGCAGTGTATGCGGAGGATGGGGGTGATGGTGCAGGGCAGCAGCAGTAATGACACGGAGTCAGTGATGCAGTCCAGGGCCTTTACTCACAGTTCTTATTATCCAGACCACGTCTGCAGGTAACAGCTGCCCACGTCGTACTGTGCTCACCAGGTGAGGGGCTCAGACAACTCCCAGATAACTTTGGAGCACTTCACAGGACCCCCTTTGTGTGTCCTTTGTCTGGCCTTTCTTACCAACCCTTCTGTCCGGCTGCCTCGGGCCTCCTCTTGGTAAACTTGGCGCCAGTTTCCCTGACCCTATGTGGTGCGTTCCTAGCGGGTGTAGCGAGGGGCTGCGCCACATAAAACGTCACAGCCTCCGGTTTCTAGCTGAGGGTCGTTTCCTGCCTCCACTAGTTTCGGGGACCGGTCTCCCCCTTTGGCCTGACCCCTCCACGAAGGTGGATTCGGGCGTGCGGTGGCGCCTCGCCCGTCCGCACCCCTGGGATCCCTTCGTTCCTCATTCCTGGAGCCTTCTCCGCTCCTCTTCCTTCCTTCTCCCTCTTCCAGGCCTGGGCCTCTGTTACTAGGCCCGCCTCCGGAGCAGAGCACATGCAGAGCCCCTGCTCCCTGTCACTTCTGCTCAGACTTCTCTGCACTGAACTAAGATGGTGCCCACCTTTTATACTCCCTTCTCAATGCACCCAGGAACTGCTTCCTCCCTGCTCCTGCACTACAGGGTTCCCCTTCCTCAGTGTTCCCTCCCCCCACTCCAGCCAGGGACAGGGACTGTCGTGCCCATCTCAGGGGCATATTGGTCGCCCTGCCCCACGGCAATGTGGTGTAATGCATGCAGGTGTCGGGTCCTGATCCACACTCCATCCTTACCTGAGAGTGAGATATCACACCTCTGGGTGAGGTGCAATACCTCTGTAGCAACCGAGCCCTCAGGGTGCTACAGTTCCATTTATCTTCAGCCTAGGTGACGTATTGTGATACAGGGCCGTGATTTTGGCTATAAAAGGGTCCCCTAGACCCCTACCCCAAGCTTTTTAAGAGAATCATATATGGCGTGCCAGGAGACTCTATGGAATGCTTTCTCAGCATCCAACGAGAGTATCTAATTACAAATTTTTAACTGCATCTAGCCCAGGAAATACTTTGTGCCTAGTAGCAGTGTCTGCTAGTCAGCGGATTATCCCGGCTGTTAAGCAAGCTACACCACCTGTAGTTTGGACACTTAATTTTTTCAAAGGAAATGCTTCGGGACCAGGGGATACTCAGTGAAGAGCATCAGGAGGCACCCCAAGGCATAGGGGCTGGGACTGGCAGTAGGATGCCTTGCGGTGGACAGCCGAGCTCGATCCTTATAAAATCTTTTTAACTGCAGCAGCTTTAGTGGACGCTACTCGAGCTGGAATTACGCGGCTGCTGGCATGAGACTTGCCCTCCAATAGATCCTTGTAAATGGATTTAAAGTGTATTCATTCAAATTAGAGAGACAATTTAAATTAAAAAGCTTAGAGCTGCCTCCACCACAGGGGGGCTCGCTCGACCCACCAGCGGACAGGCACCAGTATTGGGAGAGGGGGGCTGGCCGTCAGGGTTCACCGCGGCTCTGGCACAAACCCGGCGACACGGAGGTGGCACGGGCAGGAGCGGACTGGCCGTGTCGGCTTCTCACTTTTTGGATTTTAGAAGGGCATGACATGCCTATATCTGTGTCTCCCCCTCCTTTTACTCCTTCACCTCTTTTCTTTTCGTTAGTTGTGTCTTCTGAGCAGTTTGTCAGTTTTTGGACACCTTTGAAGGTGTTTTCTATGTGTTTCTATGTGTTTTTGTTTGCCTGCCATTGGTTTTAACGGTGTTCGAAGGTGTTCGACGAACAGTTCGATGAACAGTTCGGCGAACACACGGGTGTTCGACGAACCGAACCGAACTCGAACACTACGGGGGTGGCTCAACACTAATAAATAGGAAGCCATCTTAGAAAGAGCAAGCCAGTCAGAGGAGGAGAAGTGACAGGAGCAGAGGCTCTGCATGAGCTCTGCTCCGGAGGCGGGCCTAGCCTGGGAGGCCCAGGACTGAAGGAGAGAAGAGAGGAGTGGGAGCAGGAAGGCTCCAGGAACCGAAGGGACCCTAGGGGTACGGGCCGTGCAGAAGGCCACCTGTACGCCCGCTGCTACCAGGAGGTAGAGGGGTCAGGCCAGATAAGGGGAACCGGTCCCTCAACTAGCGGAGAAACAGCAAGGCTCAACTAGAAACCGGAGGCTGCAGCATTTCATGTACTGCAGGCCAAAGTCCACACCAGTCTCACTAAGAAGGTAGCCACATAGGACCCAGGGGATGGAACACACGTCGCCCGCCAAGGCCCAAGGATACAGGATAGAAGTGTCGCTGGGTGTGAGGTGCAGGGAGAAGGCCAGAGAAAGGACACACAGAAGGGGGTCCTGCTAAGTACTCCAGAGCTATCTGGCAGTGGACTGAGCCCCTCACTGAGTACGCACAGCACGACGGGGGAGATTGCTCTGGTACCTGTAATCTGGACTGCAACAACTGTGAGTAAAGATCTTGGGACTGCATCACACGGACTCTGTGTTCATTACTGACTCCCTGCACTACAGCCACCATCATCCACCCACACTGCCCTGAAGCTACACTCTTCCTGTGGGGAGTAATAATACCATTGCTGCAAAACCACCAGCTTCAGAGGACTGTTCCGCAGCGGCGGCCCCTTTGGCCGCACTCCACAGGTGGCGTAGTCGGACATTATAAAACCCATATATACAAATTACCCTTGGATTGACCGCCCTGGGTCACGGACCGGGTCACCGCCACAATGACTACAACCCCCAGCGTCTACCGGCCTGTCTCCGGGTACCCCACGGCCCAGGGGGTGCATCAACTTCATAGGTCCCTGATCTGAGACCACTCCTGCAGCGTGATTTGCCCCACCTCTGGATCTCGCTGGCCCAGGCTATACGTCAGAACGTATTGCACCAGGGCTTGTCGGTGCTGCCACAGTCGCTGCAACATGTGCAGAGTTGAATTCCACAGTGTCGGCACATCGCATTTCAGCCGGTGAACTGGCAGGCCCAACGACTTCTGTAGAGATGTAAGTCGTTGAGCTGCGGGATGCGAACGGCGGAAGTGAGCACACAGCGACCGTGCCCTCTGTAGAAGGCCATCTAGTCGGAATAGTGGGCTAAAAATTGCTGGACAACCAGGTTCAACACGTGAGCCATACAAGGCACGTGTGTGACATTGCCCCGGCGAAGGGCCGCACCCAGGTTTGCAGCATTGTCGCACACGGCCTTCCCTGGTTGCAGGTCCAGTGGAGACAACCTTTCATGAAACTGGGTCTCCAGAGCTGACCACAACTCCTCAAGCTGTGTGACTCACATTTCCCAGACATTTCAAAGTAAACACCGCCTGATGCCGTTGAGCCCTGCTGCCAGCATAGTAAGGAGGTGTGCAGGATTCCTTCTGCGCAGTTAGAAATCGGATGGCATTACCAGACAGGCTTTGCGTGCAGGTGGAGGACCGAGAGGAGGTTGAGGAGGCAGAAGCAGTGGAGGAACTTCTAAATAAAGAGGATTGACGCACAACTCGTGGGGACGGCAAGACTTGGACAGCAGCCCCTTGTCCTGCTGTCACCATAGTTACCCAGTGCCCAGTCAGCGACATGTAACGCCCCTGTCCATGCCTACTCGTCCAAGTGTCTGTGGTGAAATGCACCCTGTCACACACAGAGTTTCTCAAAGAAGCGGTGATGTTGTGTTCGACATGTTGGTGTAGCGCAGGCACACCTTTCTTTGAGAAGTAGTGCCGACTGGGCATCTGGTACTGGGGCTCTGCGACGGACATAAGGTCTCGAAAATCCTCTGTGTCCACCAGGCGTAAAGGCAGCATTTCTGTAGCCAACAGCTTGCAGATGGTGAAATTCAACATCTTAGCTTTGTCATGGCTAGGAGGAAATGGTCTTTTACTTGTCCACATCTGAGGGACCGAGTGGCTGGCTGTTGTGCTTAGACGGGGTTGAGTAGGGTGTTCCCGGCAAACTGCCGGTCTGTGAGGAAGATGCAGGCGGAAAAGTTAGGTTTTTTTTTTTAACAAGAGAAAAACAGAGTCATCATGGTTTAAAAAGAGACACATATTTTATTGACAATGCATTAAGACAAGTGTTATAATCAAAAAAAGAAGAATTAATAAAGAGCAAGTGAAAAGCAAGGTAGACAATGAAATATCCGAATGAGCCAAAACAGACCTGCCTCAATATTAGATGCTCAAAAATAGACACAACTCTATAACTGAAAAAAAGTTTTTCCATCAAAGTAGAAAAACGCTGCACCTAAAATTCTCAACCAGTAGAGTGAAAATTGTATAAATAATAAGCCTATGATTTATTTAAATAGAATACAAATTGATGTCAAGATTGATAAGCTATTGTTAAGCTAAACACATGGTGGCGCACTCTGTAGTGCACTGCAAAAAGAGAAAAGCAGCAAAGACGAGCTTATCAATTAAAGTGCAGCATGCATATTTATATTGATATAGGGTTAGACAAATAGAAGAGCACCACCACACATTCCCTCCCTTCCCCCCATCTCCTACTCCTACCAAATGAAAGGAGAGGAAAGTGACCTCTTAAACATATTTAAGCAAAGTGCCAGAGGAGATATATCACTTAAGATGGACATGGGGGAGATGTTAATCTTACCAGGGGTGGTGGTGGGCGGTCAGTGGGCATTCAGAAAGATCACGTGCGTCCCCGACGCGCGTTTCGCGGCAGCTAAGGCCGCTTTCTCAAGGGGCGGTAACGATAATAGGAAGAAGACACCCTTTTTGAACCATTGGCGCCGGTCACGTGAGCGCTCACGTGACCGGTCGCACGTGTGATGGGGGCGTGCACTGGTGCCCTAGTGACGTGAAGCTGGCGCATGCGCCCGCCGCGGCCCGCGTCAGACCACGCCCCCAAGCCGTCAAGAAACCACCGCGCATGCCCGGGCACGCCGCTCAAAGGGCGGAGGTGCCCGACCGTGCGCGGACGTCATACAGACAGCCGGGAGCGCGCCTAACAGCAGGGAGGCCGGCACATGCGCACCACGCCCCAGGGCAGCAGTACTCGCCTGAAAATTACATATACAAAGAACTGAGAAAGACAGAACAGGAATTAAACAGGGAATTTCATATCATGACACTATATCCATAACAGTTTGTCCATCAGGCCCTTTTCTTTGTCTTTTTCCATCATTCTGTCATCCCATCCTTTATTTCCTATGGAACATCTGCATCACACAGTCATTTTGAATGAATAAAGATTGATCCAATAAGGTGCAAAGAGAGAGGTTATACATTATCTGAAAGAAAGATGAAAGAATATATACAAATTAAAAACAGAAAATGAATTAAAAACAAAGACAAAAAACAAAATAACCCCAAACTAAACATATATATCCCTCGGGCACAGTGAGAGTAACAAGGAGGGGATCATTGCATGAAGTAGGATCAACTATAAATAACTTAATATCATAAAAAGGAGGAGAAAGAAAGGGACTCATTTAGTCCACGGGGCGACAATGTCCCAAGTGTCACTATCCACTTAGCTTCAACCTGCGCCAAAACCTTTTTGACATTGCCACCCCGTGCACCCAAACGTATCACGTCTATCCCCCGCACTTTGAAACAGCGAGGTTCACAATTATGGGCAGCCCTAAAGTGCCTGGGAATGCTTTTAAGTTCGTTGACATCAGTCGCTGTCTTGGCCGCACCAATGTCGCGCACATGCTCACGCACACGTATTCTCAGTTCCCTAGATGTAAGTCCAATATAGATTAGAGGGCAATCACACATGGCATAATAGATGACATTGCTAGTGCCACATGAAATATAGTGTCTTATTTTAAAATGTCTGTTGCCATCTGAGGACGTAAACGTGTTGCAGCGCGCGACATTGGTGCAGGCAAGACAACGACTGCAGGGAAAAGTTCCACGGGTCGGTCCACGAGAGCCAAAAGGATTTGGTTGTGTCGGAACATAGTGGCTCGAGACTAGGAAGTCTTTAAGATTTTTGGCCCATCTCGGGGTCATAAGGGGACGATCCCCAAGAATTGGTCCCAGGGAGGGGTCGGTTGCCAAGATGTCCCAGTGCTTGGTCATGATCTTCCTCATATTTTCCCACTCATGGTTGTAATTAGAGATATACCGAATTTTCACTTGTCCGGTCTCCGACCCTTTAATGGCGTTTGAGTATAATAAATTGTTACGTGGGGTCCGCCTGGCCCTATCATATCCATGCTTAATACATCTGTTGCTGTACCCTCGTTGTTTAAATCTGAGCCTCAAGTCCGCGGCCTGACGCTCAAATCTAAGGTCAGAGGAGCAAATCCGCCTCGCCCTCGGGAACTGCCCGACAGGGACGGCCCTTATAGTGGTGGGATGGTGTGCCGTGTCGGCATGTATTAGGGCATTAACTGACGTAGACTTCCTAAAAATGTCGGTCTGGAGGCACCTCCCATCATCAACCTCCAGCTCGACATCCAGGAAGTCAATTTTGTTGGTATGAGACCTGTATGTCAGCTTAATGCCCCATGCATTCTGGTTCAAGTTAGGTTGTCTTGATCCAAAGGTGGTGCTCTCGATGTCGAAGAGCGCTCAACACCAGCTGGTGTTCCCACTTCCAAATGAAATGATGACCTGCCAATCACACTGGCTGTTGCGGGTAAAGAGGTGGCAGGTCTGCGTCCAAAAACATGTGTGACTGCTGTCCCCCTAGTCACAGAGGATGAAGAGGCCGCGGATGCACAAGATGGGGCAGACGGTGGTTGGCCCGGCCCGCTAGGCCGCATTGTAGCACAGTGAGCTTCCCACTGCAACGTATGCTTCATATCCATGTAACGGTTCATGCATGAAGTACTCAAACTATGGATTTTTTTGCCTCTACTTAGCTTTTGGTGACAAATATTACAGATAACACGAGTTGGGTCATCCTTATCAATCTGAAAAAATGCCCAGGCTATGCAAGGCTTAGATCCCATGCGACCTGAAGAGCCACCACGACTTGTGGTCAGAGGCAAAGTTGTGGTTGAGGATGCAGTTGTTGACGTGCTTCCAGTACTCCGTCTCTGTCCAGGAAGGCGCAACCTAACCTCGTCGTCAATAGCATTTGTGATGCCCAGCTGCGCTTGGTATCACAGATCCTAGAAGAGTCCATTGATGGAATCCTCCACAAGAGGCCCCCATAAACATTCACACATCTCCACCTTCCACCTCAGACCAGCAGAGGGAGCCCGTTAGGGATATAAATAGGGAAAGTGGAGCTAGGCAGTTCAGTTCCTCTGAAGAGTTCCTGCAGTAGAGAAGCCTAAGAGAGGTCAGTCTGCAGTGGAGCTCAGTCAAGTCTAGAGAACTCAGTTAATATTTCAGCAGTGGAGCACGAGGCTCCTGCTAGCTAGATTCAGGAAGCCCAGTTAGAGCTTAAGGTGTGCCGGCGCCATAAGATAGGTGAAGCGCGGCAAGCTGCCGTTAGTGTGTATAGCCTAGTGAGGGCCCGAGTAGGCCGAAGGTGAGTGGAGAGTTAGTACATAGGGGGCAGAGGAGCTTAACCAGCTCACCACGAAGCATTTACCGGACACCGGATCGGAGCTTACCGGGATCTCTATGACCCAGTAAGGCATAACCGGAATCCCTGGAGAACTACAAGTCACAGGATCGCTAAGGTGCTGATACGTAACAGAGCCAGGAGACGCTTAGGCCCTGCATACTGGGAGCGTGAACTCCAAGACAAGGCCCTACCACAAGGTCAGCCAGTGCAGGACAGAGACAAAGTTAGGCCTAGCTCCAGGCAGGTCAGAAACTTACTACGCAGAGGCAAGAAACAGGAGGCCCTACACCCGCTCATTGGGGAGGATCCTGATATGCACCCTTCATCCCACAGTGCTCCGGGATTTGCCTAAATTTCCACCAGTAAAAGGTACTGAAGTGACTACCGTGTCCGTTCCCGTCCTTGCTCTGACCCAGCTGGGTCTCGCGTGTCCTGCATTTCCCCTGCATACGCTGCCCTGAGGCCTAGCTTCACCTGTGGGGAGCTATACCATCGAGCTGCCTTATCACCGACCTCAGTGGACTGCTGCAGCGCTGGTGCTTCTCACCAGATACCACAGGTGGCATCATGAACTCTTATAAAATTAACAATTATCCACCCTTTTAAAGAGTGACCCCAGGGTACGGGCCCGGGAGCCGACCACCGCGACATCCCCAAGGCCAGGCAAAGGCCCGTGTACCGAGTCATCCCCATCCCCTAGGCTAGTCACATCCTCCTCCACCTCCTCTGCTGACCTCATCGACTGGCTGACTGTGGGTTGACAGTAAGTGGGATCTCCAACCTCGTCATCATCACCCTGTGTGTTCTCACACCCGTCGTCCTCAGAGCCAACCTCTTCCTGCCCTGACCGAAAAGTCAAGTTGTCGCTCCAATCAGGTATTTGAGTCTCATCATCGTCTTCATCATTGTCTCCACCAACAGGAGTTACAGTTTGGGAACGAGGGTCTACATTATGCTCAGAACCTTCTTCATCTGGTCCTGGATCCGAATCATAAAGATTCTGGGCATCAGTGCAGATCATTTCCTCGTCTGCATTAACAGAAGTTCTGAAGCAGACCTCCGTTTCCCAGGCTATAGTATGAGTAAACAGCTTTGCAGACTCAACCATCTGTGTTACCCCATACTCAGACTGGCAGCTGGAGACTGGGGAGCTGTGAGGAAGCAAGTGTGATTGGGGTGACACCTCTGAGGACTGGAGTATTTGTGATGTTGAAGTTGAGGTGGAGGAGAGCCCACTTGAAGGAGCACTTGATATCCGTTGAAGCACCTGCTGTTTTTGTGCCTCATCTGGAATTTGTAGCGATGGGCGTGTCCGTAAGAAAGGGATCGTATCACATTGTCCACGAAAAGAAGTAGACATCTTAGTTTGGCTGCAAAAACTGATATGTAGCCTATTTTGGGGAGGAGGAGGTTAAATGGAAGGGAAGAGACTCCCCTATAAGTAATATCTCAATCCACGTATTAGTAGACGCTCGGTGTGTAAATTTGTCCCTAAAGTATCACATTTCCTTAATTCTAGCGGAGAAAAGTCACTTCGCATTGTCCATCATATCACATGCAATACTGAAGCAGTCGTCTATCATCTTACCTGCCCTTGTGGCTTAATTTACATAGGCATGACCACTAGAGCCCTCAAAATACGGATTCAGGAACATATTAGAGACATTAACAATGCCTTGGTATGTACCGACCCAACATCTCTCAAAACAATACCTAGACATTTCTTGGAAAAACATAAAGGCAACCCACGAGGCCTAACTGTTCGGGGTATTGACCATATACGCATGGGCATTAGGGGAGGTAATGTCAAAAAGAAACTACTTCAGAGAGAGACTCGGTGGATTGTTATATTAAACACTATTTCCCCTAAAGGACTGAATGATATGGTCAGTTTCAAGTCTTTTTTGTAAAAATGTTGAGCTGTTTTTAACAGGACATCCTTTACTCTCTTTTTAATATCCCCGCGGTACGGTTTATCCCTTAGCTTTATATTTTTATCTCACTTTTTCTTTTTTGACTGTTTATTCTATTCAGATCTGTTCTGCTGCTACCACATGGAGATACGTTGGTACGTCCATCTAGCGGGATCCATGATTCGGGGAGAAATTACTATGAACAATTATTATGGCTTTTCTACTCTCTAAGAAAAAGCCTAGAACGCGTCTAGTCTTACGGATGATGTTCGGCATCCTGAGATACTTGATTGAAACCCCTGACTGTGAAGGAGAACCTACCTTTATGTACTTTAGTCCGCCTCTTGTTGGTCTCTTGCAAGTGTTTGAATGTAAAAATTTCATATATATCTTGTTTTTGTACACTTGCCTAATTTATCATGTGAGACTACTGTTCTATACATTTTCTCCCTCCTCCCGTTTCGTGCCCCCTTTTCCTCTCCTCCCCCATTTCTTTTTCTTCCTCTTTCCCCCTTCTTTCCTCTTCTACACTCCCCCCCCTCTTTCCTTTCCTCCCCCATTTCTTTTTCTTCCTCTTTCCCCCTTCTTTCCTCTTCCAAACCCCCCCCTCTCCTTTTCCCTTCACCTTTTCCCCCTTTTTACTATTAGCCACCTATCCGTGGCCCTTCCTGCATGCATCGATGGATGCATTATTTATTTAACCCTGCTTACTATGGACATTTATATACATTTAAAATCGGGTGTATTTATATGTGTTTTCGATGCACGACACTTATAATCTATACAATTATTCTGCCCATGTAAGATTCATATTTTTGCATTTTGTGCGGTATATATCTATTTACTTTTCTCCCCCATACTCATTTTATGACCTTCACTTCCTTCACTTCTCTCATCAGCTCTGTGCAGCGTACGTGCCCGACCGCGTCATAACTGGGGGGAGGCTTCCATTACGTGAGCGATTCTGATTGGCCACTTCTTATATAAAGGATGTCCCCTTACCTAACGACAGCCACGCCTCCTGACGAAGCCACTCCCAGGACGAAACGCGCGTCGAGGCTGCTACACATCCCCCCAGCATCCCTGGATACTCTGCCTTAATTGTTTTTCATATGGCACAAGGTAAACAATACCCTATAGAGCTGCTGCTCTTGACCAGACAGTAATGCTACCTGCATAGCGCTATCGATTCACTAATATTTGTGTATCACTGTTATATATTTCAATGTTATCTGCATAATGTTACCTGTTTAGCGCTATCATTCATGTATCATTACTATATGTTCTGATGCTCTACGATTTGTCATGCTGTCATGTGTCCACATACCAATACCACTATTTTGTGTATTATACTCCATATTCTATATTTGCTATGAATGTTATTACTAGTGAAAACACAGACTGACATGACTCATGCCTGCCCTCACTCTATTATCCTCTGATTGTCAGCCTATACGTACACCTGGTTTATTCTCAATGCTGGTTCAGGGATGTTAGTCTCCTTGCAGGGTTTAATTCTTTAACCCTGCCCTCATAGTTGACCTACCATCTCCTTTCCTTCCCTCTTTTTTATTCATATTGCTATGTAACTTTTACATCTCCTAATAAAATTGATATTTTTGTATTAAAATCCCTCTCATGTCATTTTGGGGTCTACTAATACGTGGATTGAGATATTACTTATAGGGGAGACTCTTCCCTTCCATTTAACCTCCTCCTCCCCAAAAGAGGCTACTAATCAGTTTTTCTAGTTTTCTAGGGATCATTGACCATATATCATATGGCTAGCTTGTAGGTCTTTATGTTCTAACTGTACCATTGATTACAGATTCCTTAAGAGGATTCACAGATTTTAGGAAGAGTGACAAAACCCATGTCACACAATTATGGACGGTGTTTGGTGAGAGGCCGACTATTGATAAGGAGACTAGTAATATAAAAGACTTGAAACTGAATATCAAAGAACTAATCAAAAAACAAATAAAAATATGGTGGAAAAAGGCCGCCTTGGAAAATTATCTACATAAAGAAATTATCCCAAGGGGACTTCGTATTCAATTGTTTCCGACACTTGAGTCTGATGATCAGACATTTATTGCAAAGTGGGAAGAGACTTTGACGAAATGTTCTCGTACTCTATTAGAATTATTAATAGGTACAGATAAAAGGAGTCTGGAGAATATAGAGAAAGAAATTGACTCAACACGTGAGAAAATATCAAATACTCTCACACCGGATGAGTACAAAGTATTTGACTCATCTTTGGAGCAGGAATTGACGAAGTGGGAAATCGATATACAGACAATAAAAACGAAAAAATATGTGAGAGATCTCAGCGATTATCAAAATAATAAAGTATACCGCTGGCATACTAAGACCAACAAAAACAGACCTCGCTCACAATCAGTCTCCAGTCTCTCTACCGCCTCTGAAGAAGAATGTGGCGGGCCTTTTTTAGGCAAACGAGCCACGGGGGCCGAAGAGGGTACATCAACCGGTCTATTTCAATTTTTACAAACACCAACTACAAAAAGAAAAGATTACCCGTACAATTTCAGGACGAAAATGGCCAAACTAAAGAAAATTTAAAGGTAATTAATTTGTCACATCATACTCTGTCTAAACCTCAAAAGGAGGTCCTTTCTAAAGGACTCTCCTTTTCTCCTGTTGATAAATATGATCATTTTACCACCATTAAAGATTTAGAATTGTTTGCCCGTAAATTAATCTTCAAAAAATATTTTAAACCCCCATCTGAACAATTCCCTACAGCCACTGAAAAACAAGCCTTATAAGATCTGGAAGATCTCGCACAGGAGAGTGAAATTACTCAGTCTACGATTATGCCTAAACATTTATACCCACGATCAACTGCATTCCCTCCTTTGTCCGTCAGTCCACAGGTTGAGATATTCGTCAAACTAGTGAGAAAAGACCTCTCACACCTAGAAGGGAAAAAAACACGAGACAACCTGTCCCATTCACAAAGAAAAGCATTACGGGAACTACGCTAACTTAAGGACGTGGTCATCAAAAGAGCGGACAAAGGAGGCAACGTAGTGATCTGGCCTTCACAGGAATATGAAAAAGAGGCCTTTAAACAACTCAATAACAAAACTTGCTATAAAAGATTGGATAGTATTCCCCTCCTGACCTTCCAGAGAGAGTTGACTAATCTACTAGACGATGGAGTAGAGTCAACTGCTATATCCGAAAAAATGAAGGGGGCTTTGTCACCCGAATTTCCAGTGATCCCCACTTTCTACCTGCTCCCCAAGGTTCACAAGGACCCCCTTCGCCCACCGGGGAGACCTATTGTCTCTGGCATGGGGGGGTCTTTGTGAACCTATATGTCAATTTGTTGATTTTTTTCTCAAACAATGTGTTGAGACTATTCCATCATTTGTACAAGATACTACTGATGTCCATAGGAAGCTAGATGGGATTACTTTAGACGCTGATATGTGGTTTGTAACTTGCGACGTCGAGTCCCTGTATACTTCTATACAACATTCTGATGGCATTACAGCCACTAGGTTTTTTCTGGAAATGACCAACCTTGAACCAACACTATTGAATTTATTCTGGGACTTCTAGAATTTATTTTAACACATAATTTTTTTGTGTTCAAGAACCGCCCCTACCTACAGCTCCAGGGGACAGCGATGGGGGCGTCTTGTGCGCCTTCACACGCTAACCTCTTCCTGGGGCTGTGGGAAAGGGACACGGTCCTTGAAACACCTGGTCATGAATCAGTCATCTCTTGGTCACGTTACATAGATGATGTTCTTTTCATTTGGCAGGGCTCCACGTCGCAACTCGACAAATTTCTCTACCATCTTAATGACAACAAACTTAACATAAAACTAACCTATAAATATAGTCAGTCCCATATAGACTTCTTGGACCTATCTATTACCAGAGCAGAGAGTGGTAGAATAGGCACAGACATCTTCCGAAAAGAAACTTCCACGAATTCCCTACTACATTTCACGTCATCTCACCCTCCAAAACTCAAAAGCTCTATCCCTATCGGACAATACTTAAGAGCTTGTCATATTTGTTCGAGCAAAGATCGTTTTGATTTTCAGGCACAAGACCTCTCCAAAAGATTTCTCAATAGAGACTACAAAATCAATGACATTAATAAGGCATATATGAGAGCAAAAAATTCGAATAGACAAAGCCTCCTGACCAGAAACCCTAACAAGGAAAGAAAATCATTAGAAAATACTTATCCTAGATTCATCAGTACGTTCAATAGCAACTGGATCGATATTAGGAACATACTTACCAAACATTGGCCAATATTATTGACCGACAAAGATCTAAAAAGTCAGCTTCCTATCCGCCCAGCCATGATCTGGCGGAAATCTAATACGCTAGGTGATCTATTAACCAACAGTCACTACATACCACCTAAAAATACCTTTTTGACCGGACAGAAAGGTCCTCCATGGGGAAGCTCTTCATATGGCAGATGCTCGGTATTAGTGTTGAGCCACCCCCGTAGTGTTCGAGTTCGTTCGGTTCGTCGAACACCCGTGTGTTCACCGAACTGTTCGTCGAACTGTTCGTCGAACACCTTCGAACACCGTTAAAACCAATGGCAGGCAAACAAAAACACATAGAAACACATAGAAAACACCTTCAAAGGTGTCCAAAAGCTGACAAACTGCTCAGAAGACATAACTAACACATGGAAAAGTGACAAGTACATATAGTCATGCGAAAATAAAAGAGGTGAAGGAGTAAAAGGAGGGGGAGACACAGATATAGGCATGTCATGCCCTTCTAAAATCCAAAAAGTGAGAAGCCGACACGGCCAGTCCGCTCCTGCCCGTGCCACCTCCGTGTCGCCGGGTTTGTGCCAGAGCCGCGGTGAACCCTGATGGCCAGCCCCCCTCTCCCAATACTGGTGCCTGTCCGCTGGTGGGTCGAGCGAGCCCCCCTGTGGTGGAGGCAGCTCTAAGCTTTTTAATTTAAATTGTCTCTCTAATTTGAATGAATACACTTTAAATCCATTTACAAGGATCTATTGGAGGGCAAGTCTCATGCCAGCAGCCGCGTAATTCCAGCTCCAGTAGCGTCCACTAAAGCTGCTGCAGTTAAAAAGCTTTTATAAGGATCGAGCTCGGCTGTCCACCGCAAGGCATCCTACTGCCAGTCCCAGCCCCTATGCCTTGGGGTGCCTCCTGATGCTCTTCACTGAGTATCCCATGGTCCCGAAGCATTTCCTTTGCAAAAATTAAGTGTCTAAACTACAGGTGGTGTAGCTTGCTTAACAGCCGGGATAATCCGCTGACTAGCAGACACTGCTACTAGGCACAAAGTATTTCCTGGGCTAGATGCAGTTAAAAATTTGTAATTAGATACTCTCGTTGGATGCTGAGAAAGCATTCCATAGAGTCTCCTGGCACGCCATATATGATTCTCTTAAAAAGCTTGCGGTAGGGGTCTAGGGGACCCTTTTATAGCCAAAATCACGGCCCTGTATCACAATACGTCACCTAGGCTGAAGATAAATGGAACTGTAGCACCCTGAGGGCTCGGTTGCTACAGAGGTATTGCACCTCACCCAGAGGTGTGATATCTCACTCTCAGGTAAGGATGGAGTGTGGATCAGGACCCGACACCTGCATGCATTACACCACATTGCCGTGGGGCAGGGTGACCAATATGCCTCTGAGATGGGCACGACAGTCCCTGTCCCTGGCTGGAGTGGGGGGAGGGAACACTGAGGAAGGGGAACCCTGTAGTGCAGGAGCAGGGAGGAAGCAGTTCCTGGGTGCATTGAGAAGGGAGTATAAAAGGTGGGCACCATCTTAGTTCAGTGCAGAGAAGTCTGAGCAGAAGTGGCAGGGAGCAGGGGCTCTGCATGAGCTCTGCTCCGGAGGCGGGCCTAGTAACAGAGGCCCAGGCCTGGAAGAGGGAGAAGGAAGGAAGAGGAGCGGAGAAGGCTCCAGGAACGAGGAATGAAGGGATCCCAGGGGTGCGGACGGGCGAGTCGCCACCGCACGCCCGAATCCACCTGCGTGGAGGGGTCAGGCCAAAGGGGGAGACCGGTCCCCGAAACTAGTGGAGGCAGGAAACGACCCTCAGCTAGAAACCGGAGGCTGTGACATTTTATGTGGCGCAGCCCCTCGCTACACCCGCTAGGAAGGCACCACATAGGGTCAGGGAAACTGGCGCCAAGTTTACCAAGAGGAGGCCCGAGGCAGCCGGACAGAAGGGTTGGTAAGAAAGGCCAGACAAAGGACACACAAAGGGGGTCCTGTGAAGCGCTCCAAAGTTATCTGGGAGTTGTCTGAGCCCCTCACCTGGTGAGCACAGTACGACGTGGGCAGCCGTTACCTGCAGACGTGGTCTGGATAATAAGAACTGTGAGTAAAGGCCCTGGACTGCATCACTGACTCCGTGTCGTTACTGCTGCTGCCCTGCACCATCACCCCCATCCTCCGCATACACTGCCCTGAGGCTATAATCCTCCCGTGGGGAGTTATGCTACGCTCTGCTGCACCCACAACACCAGCCTCAGCGGTCTGCCCTGCAGCGGCGGTTCACTCTGACCGCAATCCACGGGTGGCGTAGTCGGACATTTAAACATCAAAACCACATAAATAGTTCCGCCACTGGTTTGACCACCCTGAGCCACGGAACCGGGTCGCCGCCACGAAGACTACAACCACCAGCATCAACCAAAAAGGGTCCGGCTCCGGGTGTCCCAAGGCCCAGGGGGTGCATCAGAACATTTTCATCACCTTTCACAATCACCAATGGGACAAGGCAGGGATGTCCTCTGTCCCCTCTCTTATACATCCTAGTGACGGAGCACCTGCTCTCATCAATTCGCCATAACCCCAATATTAGGTGGATTGAGGTGGGAGGCACCGAGTACAAGTGCTCTCTATTTGCTGATGATGTCCTAGTATATATCACTCAATCACATATATCCATCCATGCTGTTATGGCCGAAATAGATCACTTTGTTACATGGTCAAATTTTAAAATCAATGCAGCGAAGTCTGAGGCCCTCGATGTCTCCCTCCCCAAATCCATATAGGATTCCATCCAGTCCAACTTTCCCTTTGCCTGGCCCTCACAGGGTATCAAATACTTAGGAATTCCTATTCATAGAGACCTCTCCCATCTATGTTATCTTAATTTTGGGCCCTTTATTGAACAACTCCATACAGACCACGGTTGGCAAGTTAGAACTGTAAGATTCACTACGTGAACCACTGGTGTTTTGTGGAAAAGCACATGTACACTGCGTTCCAAATTATTGTGCAAAAAGTATGTAGGAGTGATAAGGGAAGAATTTGTTTGTTTGTCAGTTAAACTCATTGATGGTGATGTGTGTCAGGGCTCTTTATATCACTGTAAGCAATTGCAGACACCTGTGCTAATTAGTTTGGCAGGTGTGTCCAATGAAAGGCAAGACTGCTTAAGAAGGCTGTCTCACATTATTAAGCAGCCTACATTTTCTGCCAAAATGGGAAAGAAAAAGGATGTGTCGGCTGCTGAGAAGCAACAAATTGTGGAGTGTTTAGGTCAAGGCATGACTACAATCAACATTGTGCGATGATCAGGATGAAGTGTCTTGGCAATCAAGAAGTATGTAGCTGATTCACAGTACACACGTGTGCGTGCTGATAAGGGCAAATTGAGGACTCTTTCCTACAGGCAATTACGTCAGGTTGAAAGAGCAGCGGCAAAAAAGCCTTGTCATAGCAGCAGACAAGTTTTTGAAGCTGCTTGTGCCTCCAACGTCCCCCGAACAACAAGATGCAGGGTCCTTCAGAGGTTTGCAGCTGTGCATACGCCATCCTGTCGACCTCCTCTATCCACTTCACACAAGCAGAAACGGCTCCAGTGGGCCAAACATTACATGAAGACTGATTTCAAAACTGTTTTGTTCACGGATGAGTGCCGTGCAGCGCTCGATGGTCCAGATGGATGGAGTGGAGGATGGCTGGTTGATGGACACCCCACGCAAACACGGCTACAGCGCCAACAAGGAGGAGGTGGAGTAATGTTTTGGCCTGTAATCATGTGGAGAGAGATTGTCGGCCCCTTTAGGATCCCTGAAGGCGCTAAAGATGAACTCCATAATGTATGTGGATTTTCTCAAACAGCACTTCCTGCCATGGTTCAAGAAGAAGAACCGTGTATTTCACAGCAAGATCATTTTTCTGCATGATAATGCACCATCTCATGCTGCACATAAAACATCTGCATCTCTGGCTGATATGGGCATAAAAGGGGACAAACTTATGGTGTGACCCCCATGCTCCCCTGACCTGTACCCCATTCAGAACCTTTGGAGCATCATTAAAAGGAGTGTCTATGATGGCGGGAGGCAGTTCACATCTAAGCAACAGCTCTGGGAGGGTATTCTGTCCTCATGCAAAACAATTGAAGCAGAAACCATCCAAAACCTGACAAATTCAATGGCCGAGAGAGTTCAGAAGCTCCTTTCGAACAAGGGGTCCTATGTGAAAATGTAACATCACCTAGAATAAAGTTTTGAGTTGAAAACTGTTTGATTTCAGTTTCTAACAACGTGCTAATGCTTATAATTTCAAAAATGACCATTTTTTTGGTCTTTATTAAAATGAAAAGGTTGATCGAAAAGTTTGGGGGATCTAAGAGTGTGGCAACCCAGTAGTCATGATTACTTCGAATTCTGACAATATGAGGGTCATGCTGCAGGTAGTGCAGCAAGAAGGCACTTATGTGTCTTGCGCATCTCGGAGCCCCAAAATTATTTTCCGGGCTAGATGCAGCTAAAAATTATTATTAATTTTAAATCTGGTGAAGCTTTAGTATAGATGGCCTAATAGGATCAGTGCTGCACACTGCTACAAAGCCCAAATTATTTTCCAGTCAAGATACAGATAAACATGATTAGTAATTTTAAATCTGGTGGAGCTTATTATAGATGGCCTAATAGAATCAGTGCTGCACACTGCTACAAAGCCCAAATTATTTTCCAGCCAAGATACAGATAGACATGATTAGTAATTTGAAAGCTTAAAACGGTTGGTAGGGTGATTTTAACCAATCATCAAGCTTTTACTCTCCCCAGGATGACACAGGGGTAGAAAAGTCGTTTCGGATCCATGATTTGTTCATCTTTATGAACGTGAGTCTGTCTACATTATCAGTGGAGAGCCGCGTGCGCTTATCTGTCAGCACACCACCAGCAGCGCTGAACACACGTTCAGGCAGAACGCTGGCTGCGGGGCATGACAAGATCTCCAAGGCGTAAGTGGCTAGCTCCGGCCATTTATCCAGATTGGAAGCCCAAAAAGAGCAAGGGTCCAGTGACACAGTCGTGGCTTCAATGTTTACTTGGAGATACTCCTGTACCATCGTCTCTAGGCGTTGACTATGTGTCAGACTTCTTGTCTCCTGTGGCCTTGCAAAGGATGGGCTAAAAAAGTGGTGAAATGATTCCGCAAAATTGATGTTACCAGCAGATACTGTGGTTCTGTTACGGTTTGAGTGCTGAACACTTGACGGTCCCACGGTTGGCAAGTTGGAACTGTGAGATTCACTACGTGCACCACTGGTATTTTGTGGAAAAGCACATGTAAGATTCTGCAACAGTCTCTGCTGATACTCCTGCATGCGTGCATCCCTTTCTATGGCAGGAATAATTTCTGCAAATTTACTTTTGTACCGGAGATCTAACAGTGTGGCAACCCAGTAGTCAGGATTATTTCTAATTCTCACAATTCGAGGGTCATGTTGCAGGTAGTGCAGCAAGAAGGCACTCATGTGTGTTGCGCATCCAGGAGCACCAAGTCCCTGTTGTGTTGGTGGCGAGGTAACAATCATGCTTCCTTCCTCTGTCCTCTCCCCCCAACCTCGCACAACAGAAATGTGATCAAGGTCTCCCTCATCTGATGAGTCTTCCATCAGTTCGTCCTCCACTTCTTCCTGGGCTCCTGCACCTTCCTCACTAGTTTGGCTGCTATCATGCGCACTGGTAAAACCATCTCCCCCACCCTCACATGCCTGCCGCCTTGGTGCTGCCGACCGTCTGGACCTTGCAGATGTTAGCCCTTCCGCCTACAACTCCTCCTCCTCTACTTCCTCCACCTCCTCTTGTGCCACCACCTGACTCCGAATTCTGTTTAACATGTGCTCCAGCATGTAAATCACCGGAATAGTCATGCTGATAATGGCATCGTCAGCACTAAACATCTTCGTCGCCATTTCAAAACTGTGCAGAAGGGTGCATAGGTCCCTGATCTGAGACCACTCCTCCAGCGTGATTTTCCCCACCTCTGAATCTCGTTGGCCCAGGCTATACGTCAGAACGTATTGCACCAGGGCTTGTCGGTGCTGCCACAGTCGCTGCAACATGTGCAGAGTTGAATTCCACCGGGTAGGCACATCGCATTTTAGCCGGTGAAGTGGCAGGCCCAACGACTTCTGTAGAGATGTAAGTCGCTGAGCTGCGGGATGCGAACGGCGGAAGTGAGCACACAGCGACCGTGCCCTCTGCAGAAGGCCATCTAGTCTGGGATAGTGGGCTAAAAATTGCTGGACAACCAGGTTCAACACGTGAGCCATACAAGGCACGTGTGTGACATTGCCCCGGCGAAGGGCAGCACCCAGTTTAGCAGCATTGTCGCACACGACCTTCCCTGGTTTCAGGTCCAGTGGAGACAACCATTCATGAAATTGGTTCTCCAGAGCTGACCACAACTCCTCAGCTGTGTGACTCACATTTCCCAGACATTTCAATGTAAAAACCGCCTGATGACGTTGAGCCCTACTGCCAGCATAGTAAGGAGGTGTGCAGGATCCCTTCTGCGCAGTTAGAAAGCTTGTGGCATGACCAGACAGGCTTTGGGTGCAGGTGGAAGACCGAGAGGAGGTTGAGGAGGCAGAAGCAGTGGAGGAACTTTGACATAAAGAGGATTGACGCACAACTCGTGGGGACGGCAAGACTTGGACAGCAGCCCCTTGTCCTGCTGTCACCATAGTTACCCAGTGCCCAGTCAGCGACATGTAACGCCCCTGTCCATGCCTACTCGTCCAAGTGTCTGTGGTGAAATGCACCCTGTCACACACAGAGTTTCTCAAAGAAGCGGTGATGTTGTGTGCGACATGCTGGTGGAGCGCAGGCACACCTTTCTTTGAGAAGTAGTGCCGACTGGGCATCTGGTACTGGGGCACTGCGACGGACATAAGGTCTCGAAAATCCTCTGTGTCCACCAGGCGGAAAGGCAGCATTTCTGTAGCCAAGAGCTTGCAGATGGTGAAATTCAACCTCTTAGCTTTCTCATGGCTAGGAGGAAATGGTCTTTTACTTGTCCACATCTGAGGGACCGAGGGCTGGCTATTGTGCTTAGATGGGGTTGATAAGGGTGTCCCCGGCAAACTGCCGGTCTGTGAGGAAGATGCAGGCGGACATGTTAGGTTGCCTTGATCCAAAGGTGGTGCTATCGATGTCGGACAGCGCTCAACACCAGCTGGTGTTACCACCTCCAAAGAAAATGATGACAGGTGTGACTGCTGTCCCCCCAGTCACAGAGGATGAAGAGGCCGCGGATGCACAAGATATGGCAGACGGTGGTTGGCCCGGCCGGCTAGGCCGCATTGTAGCACACTGAGCTTCCCACTGCAACTTATGCTTCATGTCCATGTGCCGGTTCATGCATGAAGTACTCAAACTATGTATTTTTTGGCCTCTACTTAGCTTTTGCTGACAAATGTTACAGATAACACGAGTTGGGTCATCTTTATCGATCTGAAAAAATGCCCAGGCTATGCAAGGCTTAGCACCCATGCGACCTGAAGAGCCACCACGACTTGTGGTGAGAGGCAGAGTTGTGTTTGAGGATGCAGTTGTTGACGTGCTTCCAGTACTACGTCTCTGTCCAGGAAGGCGCAACCTGACCTCGTCGTCACTAGTATCTTCCTCCACCTCCTCTGCTGACCTCATCTCTTGGCTGACTGTGGGTTGACAGTAAGTGGGATCTCCAACCTCATCATCATCACCCTGTGCGTTATCACACCCGTCGTCCTCAGAGCAAACCTGTTCCTGCCCTGACAAAAAACTAAAGTTGTCGCTCCAATCAGGTATTTAAGTCTTATCATCGTCTTCCTCATTGTCTCCACCAACAGGAGTTACAGTTTGGGAATGAGGGTCTACATTATGGTCAGAACCTTCTGCGTCTGGTCCTGGATCCGACTCATAAAGATTCTGGGCATCAGTGCAGATCATTTCCTCGTCTGGATTCACAGAAGCGCTGGAGTCGACCTCTGATTCCCAGGCTATAGTATGAGTAAACAGCTCTGCAGACTCAACCATCTGTTCTACCTCATACTCAGATGGGCAGCTGGAGATTTGGGAGGTGTGAGGAAGCAAGTGCGATTGGGGTGACACCTTTGAGGACTGGAGTATTTGTGATGTTGAAGTTGATGTGGAGGAGAGCCCACTTAAAGGAGCACTTGATATCCATTGAAGCACCTGCTGTTTTTGTGCCTCATCTGGAATTTGTAGCGATTGGCGTGGCCGTAAGAAAGGGATCTTATCACATTGTCCGCTAAAAGAAGTAGACATTTTAGTTTGGCTGGAAGATGGTCTTTCTTCTGCAGATGTTACTGTTGCTTTAACACCTACCCCACGGACACAACCTTTTTTCCCCTTCCCAACATGCCTATTCCCCTTTCCACCAGCAGCAGGCCTTTTTCCACTCATTTTGGTGGTTAACTAATTCACAACTCTGGAGTTGTTTGCAGAAAAAAACAATGGATGGGAACCGAGCAGAGCTGAGTGGCCAAACTGTGGTATTAGGCCAAAACTATTGGCTGGGTTAGATGCAGAAAAAAATTATATTCAATTTGCAACCTGATGGAGGTCTGTATAGATGGATTAATAGAACAAGTCCCACACACAGCTAGAAGCCCAATATTTTTTCAGAGGTAGATGCAGAAAAAAATTTATTCAGTTTGCAACCTGATGGAGGTCTGTATAGATGGATTAATAGAACAAGTCCCACACACAGCTAGAAGCCCAATATTTTTTCAGAGCTAGATGCAGAAAAAAATATATTCAGTTTGCAACCTGATGGAGGTCTGTATAGATGGATTAATAGAACAAGTCCCACACACAGCTAGAAGCCCAATATTTTTTCAGAGGTAGATGCAGAAAAAAATATATTCAGTTTGCAACCTGATGGAGGTCTGTATAGATGGATTAATAGAACAAGTCCCACACACAGCTAGAAGCCCAATATTTTTTCAGAGGTAGATGCAGAAAAAAATATATTCAGTTTGCAACCTGATAGAGGTCAGTATAGATGGATTAATAGAACAAGTCCCACACACAGCTAGAAGCCCAATATTTTTTCAGAGGTAGATGCAGAAAAAAATATATTCAGTTTGCAATCTGATGGAGGTCTGTATAGATGGATTAATAGAACAAGTCCCACACACAGCTAGAAGCCCAATATTTTTTCAGAGGTAGATGCAGAAAAAAATATATTCAGTTTGCAACCTGATGGAGGTCTGTATAGATGGATTAATAGAACAAGTCCCACACACAACTAGAAGCCCAATATTTTTCAGAGCTAGATGCAGAAAAAAATTATATTCAATTTGCAACCTGATGGAGGTCAGTATAGATGGACTAATAGAATGATGCTATGCCCAAAAGATTTTACTTCACTAGGTGCAGTAAAAAAATTGGTATTCTATACACAGGTGGTATATCTTGCAACACAGATAGGCTACTCCACTGACTAACACACTCTGCAATAGGCCAAAAAGAATTAGCTTTGCTAGATTCAGCCAAATGCTGTGAAAAAAACTTGCACAGCACTGGCACAGACCTGCCTGGCAAAAACTGATAGGAACTGATGTAACCTAGTCCTCAAAAGGACTCCAATTACAATTAGTCTTTACTCCCACAATCTATCTATTTAAGAGCACAGACCTGCCTGATAAAAGTCGTAGGAAATGCTGTAACCTAGTCCTTAAAAGGACTGCAATCACAACTATTCCCTACTCCCAAGCTATCTGTAGATTTGTGCGAAAATTGGCTTGAAATTAACAAGGTATAGCGCACACAGCAACAGCGGTGCCGTCTAACACGCAGCTGCAGCAGTGAGAAAATGGTGGCGACGGGGAAAATGGCTTGGTCTTATAGGGCAAGGACATGTGACATACACTGCCAATGACACATGCCCTTGCTTGTGTGAAAAAAAGCACTTCGCTCCGTGTGTGCGCTGCTGATAGGCTGACAGATTGCACCTCCCTACTGCAAATGCGGGAAAGAGAAAAAAAAAAGGAGATCTTCATTGTTCCTGCAGAGATCCATCCCCTGCCCCTCCCCCTACCCCGCTGTACACTCAAACTGCGTATTAACATTAATTTTCATCATTACTGAGAAAAAATCCAGTTATGATTTTGGTGCACGAACAGTTATCGAACATAACCTCGAACAGCCGAATTTTTCTCAAATTGTTCGTGTTCGCCGAACGGCTCGAACACCGCCCAAAACAGCTCGAATTTGAGATTGGCGAACAGTTCGAGTAGAACAACGCTCATCTCTACTCGGTATGTAAATTTGTCCCTAAAGTATCACATTTCCTTAATTCTAGCGGAGAAAAGTCATTTCGCATTGTCCATCATATCACATGCAATACTGAAGCAGTCGTCTATCATCTTACCTGCCCTTCTGGCTTAATTTACATAGGCATGACCACTAGAGCCCTCAAAATACGGATTCAGGAACATATTAGAGACATTAACAATGCCTTGGTATGTACCGACCCAACAGCTCTCATAACAATACCAAGACATTTCTTGGAAAAACATAAAGGCAACCCACGAGGCCTAACTGTTCGGGGCATTGACCATATACACATGGGCATTAGGGGAGGTAATGTCAAAAAGAAACTACTTCAGAGAGAGACTCGGTGGATTGTTATATTAGACACTATTTCCCCTAAAGGACAGAATGATATGGTCAGTTTCAAGTCTTTTTTGTAAAAATGTTGCGCTGTTTTTAACGGGACATCCTTTACTCTCTTTTTAATATTCCCGCGGTACGGTTTATCCCTTAGGGTATGTGCACACGATGCAGAAATGCTCAGGATTTTTTCCTGAGCGTTTCTGCATCTCTCTGGCAGGAAAAAACGCATGCGGATTGTACATGCGGTTTCCTGCCAGGGACATGCGGAAATGAAGCGGTCTTCACTTTCATTTCCGCATGCGGGTTGACAAGCGCTTCCCAAGCGATTTTAGCATCACTTGGAAAGTGCTTGTCAACTTCACACTATATAAATCCATGCAACCGGCATTGATTTATATAGTGTGTGATGTCAAAAAATAAAAAATAAATCTATACGTTACCCTCTGATGGCCCCCGGTGTCCTGCTTCATCGGTCCCGGCTGCCGGCAGTGAAGACTGTAGGACCTTCCGACGTCAGCGTCACGTGACCCGTCACATGACTCTGACGTCAGCGAAGGTCCTTCATTCAACCGCGAAGTGCCCGGGAAGCCGGCAGGACGCAGCGCGGGCCGTCAGAAGGTGAGAATATATGTATTTTTTATTTTATTCTTTTTTTTTTAATGGTACCTGGGTCTGGATGCGAGTCCTCTCATCCACACCCGGGTACCATCCGCACATTAGACCGCATGAAAAGCGCATCAACATATACAGTGATGCGGATTCAATGCGGTCTAATGCAAGTCAATGGCGGCAAAAGAGCAGCGTTTCCGCAAAATTAATTGACATGCTGCGGATTTTTGACCGCAGCGTTTACGCTGCGGAAAAATCCGCATCATGGGCACAGCACATGCGGATTTCAATTGGGGAACATTGCTGCACTTCTACCATGCGTTTTTCATGCTTTTTCGCGGCGTTTACGCAACTGCAAAAACGCCGCGGAAACGCACGAAAAACGCATCGTGTGAACTCAGCCTTAGATTTATATTTTTATCTCACTTTTTCTTTTTTGACTGTTTATTCTATTCAGATCTGTTCTGCTGCTACCACATGGAGATACGTTGGTACGTCCATCTAGCGGGATCCATGATTCGGGGAGAAATTACAATGAACAATTATTATGGCTTATCTACTCTCTAAGAAAAAGCCTAGAACACGTCTAGTCTTAAGGATGATGTTCGGCATCCTGAGATACTTGATTGAAACCCCTGACTGTGAAGGAGAACCTACCTTTATGTACTTTAGTCCGCCTCTTTTTGGTCTCTTGCAAGTGTTTGAATGTAAAAATTTCATATACATCTTGTTTTTGTACACTTGCCTTATTTATCATGTGAGACTACTGTTCTATACATTTTCTCCCTCCTCTCGTTTCCTCCCCCCTTTTCCTCTCCTCCCCCATTTCTTTTTCTTCCTTTTTCCCCCTTCTTTCCTCTTCTACACTCCCCCCCCTCTTTCCTTTCCTCCCCCATTTCTTTTTCTTCCTCTTTCCTCCTTCTTTCCTCTTCCAAACCCCCCCTCTCCGTTTCCCTTCACCTTTTCCCCCTTTTTACTATTAGCCACCTATCCGTGGCCCTTCCTGCATGCATCGATGGATGCATTATTTATTTAACCCTGCTTACTATGGACATTTATATAAATTTAAAATCGGGTGTATTTATATGTGTTTTCGATGCACGACACTTATAATCTATACAATTATTCTGCCCATGTAAGATTCATATTTTTACATTTTGTGCGGTATATATCTATTTACTTTTCTCCCCCATACTCATTTTATGACCTTCACTTCCTGTCATTCATTATAATCATGTTTCCCTGCTTCTGTATCCGCAGCGCTTCATGGCACAGTGAGATGGCCACGCCGTGTGTCCATGCAGCGCTGTACTACGCATAGCATCTAAGATCTCCATACAGTTTTTCCTTTCACATACCCCCATTCATGATCACTCATCGCTCTAGCGTGAACTTCCGCCCCTGTGGCGTCTAGGGCAGGATGCGTTGCCGCAGCAACAGAGAGGATTCCCTCTCATCAGCTGTGTGCCGCGTACGTGCCCGACCGCGTCATCACTGGGGGCGGGGCTTCCATTACGCGAGCGATTCTGATTGGCCACTTCTTATATAAAGGATGTCCCCTTACCTAACGACAGTCACGCCTCCTGACGAAGCCACTCCCAGGGCGAAACGCGCGTCGAGGCTGCTACACATCCCCCCAGCATCCCAGGATACGCTGCCTTAATTGTTTTTCATATGGCACAAGGTAAACAATACCCTATAGAGCTGCTGCTCTTGACCAGACAGTAATGCTACCTGCATAGCGCTATCGATTCACTAATATTTGTGTATCACTGTTATATACGTCAATGTTATCTGCATAATGTTACCTGTTTAGCGCTATCATTCATGTATCATTACTATATGTTCTGATGCTCTACGATTTGTCATGCTGTCATGTGTCCACATACCAATACCACTATTTTGTGTATTATACTCCATATTCTATATTTGCTATGAATGTTATTACTAGTGAAAACACAGACTGACATGACTCATGCCTGCCCTCACTCTATTATCCTCTGATTGGCAGCTTATACGTACACCTGGTTTATTCTCAATGCTGGTTCAGGGATGTTAGTCTCCTTGCAGGGTTTAATTCTTTAACCCTGCCCTCATAGTTGACCTACCATCTCCTTTCCTTCCCTCTTTTTTATTCATATTGCTATGTAACTTTTACATCTTCTAATAAAATTGATATTTTTGGATTAAAATCCCTCTCATGTCATTTTGGGGTTTACTAATACGTGGATTGAGATATTACCTATAGGGGAGACTCTTCCCTTCCATTTAACCTCCTCCTCCCCAAAATAGGCTACTAATCAGTTTTTCTAGTTTTCGAGGGATCATTGACCATATATCATATGGCTAGCTTGTAGGTCTTTATATTTTGGCTGGAAGATGGTCTTTCTTCTGCAGATGTGACTTTCCCCCCCACCGCGGGGGGGCTCGACCCACCAGCGGACAGGCACCAGTATTGGGAGAGGGGGGCTGGTCGTCAGGGTCCATTGCGGCTCTGGCGCAAGCGGACTGGCTGTGTCGGCTTCGCACTCCAGCGTAGTCCCTCTGCCAGCTGGCGCCCTTAACCTCAAAGGGATGCGTAAGCGGCTTTTCTTCCCAGGGCTGTTTCCCGCCCAGCAGGAACGTGGGGGAGCTCAGGTCGGCCTTCCACTGTACTCCCTTACCTCCCTCGCCCTCTTTTCTTCTTCCGTTCTCCATCTAACCCCTCGGCTCTGTGGTGTCCGCTCTCCCTCCAGCTCTCTCCTTCTCACAGGTGGACTACCACGTGTATTCACACTGTGGCGAATCTTTTGGGCCCAGGCATAAGAAGTTGTCGAGGTAATGGATAATATGTGCCCCCTTAGAAACGTCCATTACAACCCATTCGAGGAAGCAACTAAACGCCTCAAATAGTGAGCAGGATCTGGACCACCCTATGGGCAAACAGCGATCTATATAGTATGCTCCTTCCCAGAAGCAGCCCAATAGGTGGACACTATTCGGAGGCACAGGTAGTAAGTAACCGGAACGCCGCATCAATGTCTGTTTTGGCCATTAGGGTGACCCTTCCCAACTTCTTGATCCGCCTGATTGCCTTGTCAAAGGATGTACAGTATATACTATTGTACTTGGTTCCGCGTCGATGTTGTCGTTTACTGACCTGCCCCTTGGATATGACAAATGATGGATTAGTCCGAATGTATTGGGTTCCGTTTTTGGCACAACTCACAACGGGGATACCACTACGTCTTATAAGGAAAGTGTTCTGAATGGAACCGCCGTTCTACCTAAAGATATTTCTTTTTTTAATTTTCTTGTCACGACGTCTGGGTGTTGGTAGGCTGATTTTAGATTTTTACTCCAGCCTTTCTTGATTTTAGATTTTTTACTCCTCCACCTCTTTTCTTTTCACCTGACTATATGTACTTGTCACTTTTCCATGTGTTAGTTGTGTCTTCTGAGCAGTTTGTCAGCTTTTGGACACCTTTGAAGTGTTTTCTATGTGTTTTCTATGTGTTTCTATGTGTTTTTGCTAGCCTGCCATTGGTTTTAACGGTGTTCGAAGGTGTTTGATGAACAGTTCGACGAACAGTTTGGCGAACATACGGGTGTTCGACGAACCGAACCGAACTTGAACACTACGGGGGTGGCTCAACACTAGTCATAGGTAGACCTCAACTATGAGAGACAAAATTAGAAAACAAATCCTGGAAATCACATTGTCTGATGTGGAAAGACATTTTTTTCAAATTTTGGTGGAAAATAAGTATTTGGTCAATTACAAAAGTTCATCTCAATACTTTGTTATATATCCTTTGTTGGCAATGACAGAGGTCAAACGTTTTCTGTAATACAAATACAGAGAAATAGTCGGCACTCCGTAGTCCTCGTTAGTAATAGTGGCGCCCTGCTGCGCTTGGTGCCACAGAACCCAGAAGGCTGCACGGACGGATTTCTCCACAAGAGGCCCTCACTACATTCAAACACCTCCACCTTCCACCTCATACGAGCAGAGGGAGCCCTGTTAGGGATATATAAAGGGAAGGTGGAGCCAGGCAGCTCAGTTTTAGTCGGTCAGTCAGTCAGAGTCAGAGTTTAGTCTGAGATTAGGTGGAGAATAGTGTGCAGTGTGCTCAGACAGCGTACAGCACACAGGCTGCTGTTAGAGGCAAGCTAGGCCTCCAGCAGCTCTGAAGCCAGACAGAGAGTGTGCCGACGCTCAGAGAGCGGTGAAGACGCAGCATGCCAGCTGCCTTGTAGTGAAGGCCCCGAGCGTGACCGACGGCGAGGAGAGAAGGAGTGATAAAGGAGGCAGAGGAGCATACCAGGCTCACCCTAGTATATTTACGGGACACCGAGTCCAAGCCTACAGGGACCCTTCACACCCAGTAGGGTTAACCGGAATCCCAGGAGGACTACAAGTCCCTGGCATACATGATGCTAGACTCACAGGACCAGGTACCACAAAGGCCCTGACGTCCAGGGAAAGTGGTCACCAACCGGAGGTCCTACTTCAGAGCAACAGGTGGAGTAACAAGCAAGACACATAAGCTAGGCACAGTTGCAGGCTAGCCAGGAGCTTACACAGAGACAGACACGGAACAGGAGGCCTTATACCCACTCACTGGGGAGAAGTCCAAAAGTGCGCCCTTCACCTAGAGTACCCTGGACCATATCTACCAGCTGTACCAGTAAAGGTAACAAAGCAAAACCCCCTGTCTCTGTACGTTACTCCGGCTGCGCCATCGTTCCCTGCCTGCACCACAACACCCAGCGCACCCTCCTCCATTCATGCTACACTGCCCTGAGGCCTGCTCCACCTGTGGGGAGCCGTCCCATCAAAGCTGCCCCTAACATCAGCCACAGTGGACTGTCGCAGCGCTGGTAACCTCTTACCAGAATCCACAGGTGGCGTCACAAACTTTTATTTTCATTTTATTAAAAACCCTTTTTTTGGCACACTGTCCGCCCTGGGCCAGCCACCATGATATACATATATACTGCCCCAGACAGTAAGGCCCCACCGGGGGCGAGACAGCTCGCTTTTGGCGTCACGAACAGGATTGCGTGCCCGTTGCCACCGGGTACTGTGCGCCTTAAAGAGCTGTAAAACTCACTGTGGTGAAGCTATTCCCGCCATTTTCCGGAGTTTCCCGCCACTGGCCGCCATTTTCCGGACGCCGCGCGGGAAGAAGAGGGGCGTAACCGCTGGAAGCGCGTGAAGTCGAGGACACGCCTCGCCCCTGACGTCGAACCAGGAAGTGTCAGGTCCTTGGAAAGAGTGAGAGGACGCCCTGACATAGGACGCAATCGACGCAAGGTCCCTAAGAAGACTCACCTGCGGAGCTGCGGCCTACCGGAAGAAAAGTAAAGAAGGTAGGCCGCGGTTCACTAGGGGGGCGCTACGATGTCGGAAGCCCAGCAGAATGTCGAAGCATCGGTTAACGGTCCCGATGTCCCACCTGCGCTCGGTGCTGAGCTGGCTGAAGCGGCCGCTCTACCGGCAGGGCCTGTAACCCCTGTCATACCTATGGCCCTGCCGTATATCCGGGAGCAAAGTGGTTCCCCCAGTATAACGGCAAACCGGACACCTTGTCCGGATTCAAGAGGAAGATATGCGGCATACTGGACATGTACTCTATGACTGGCAAACAGAGAGCCGCTGTAGTGTTAGGACAATTGACTGGTGCCGCTGAGCGAGAAGTTGAAACCTGGCCAGCCGCAGACCAAGAATCAGTGTCCACTATCTTTAAAAGACTGCAAACAGCGTTTGAAAACCGCACTGAGACGGATCTCTGGATGAGGTTAAACCATTGTGTCCAAAAGCCTGAGGACAGTATCCGGGACTATGCCTGGCGCTTACAGGAGGCCCTGCGGTCCCTGAAACAAGTTAGTCCAGCCAGCATCCACAATGAAAATAAAATGCTGGCGGAACAGTTCATCCGGGGGTTGAAGTCCCAGGAAGAGAGCAGAACTGTACGGTGGTGGGCTCTAGACCATCCAGATGCCACCTTTGACACCCTTAAGGACATGGCTATAAAGGGCCTGCAGCCCCTGGAAACCACAGATACTGCTATCCAGCGTTATCAGGGTGGGACCACCCCAAGAGCACGCTCCACCCACCATTCCTTCACTGACGGCTGAAACAAGGATGCAAACAGTGCCCCCTGGGGAGCTGGACAGCCTACACTCTGAAGTGCGCCAGTTAAGTAAAGCCCTGGCCACTGTCATGAGTACCCTGCAGCTACAAACGGAGCCTGAGCCGGAAGGAAGGATCCTGCTAGCCAACAGCCCTAAGGATGTCCCCTGGATGAGGAGAAGAAGAAGGACAACGCCACCCCGTAGGAGGACAACGCCACCCCGGAGGAGGACAATGCCACCGCGTGGGAGGAGCAACGACCAACCTCGCCCTCCAGAAGACTTCATCTGCTACCGCTGCCATAAAGAAGGCCACACCACTCGGGCCTGTCCTTTGAACGAGAAAACCCTGGGGCTGAGGGCCAACACCCAGGAGTAGAGCAACCAGGCCCATCAAACTGGTACCGCTGGTTCGTAGGAGGAAGACCTTTCCTGTCCATTGTGCTGGACGGCATCATGACCCCTGCCCTGCTGGACACAGGATCTCAGGTAACCATTATGCCTGATGTCCTCTACAAAAGGTTCTGGTCCATAGACGAACTTCACCCGCCAGACCCAAACCTTTCCGTGTATGCCTCTAATGGTCCCCCCCTAGTCGGGGTTAAGGATGTGGCAGTAAAGGTGGGAAGAGTGGAACTGAAGGACCAGGGACTAACTGTATTAGAGACTAATCCTGGTGATACAGACTTGTATATGGTACTTGGCACGAATATTGTTGGTAACTGTTTGGGAGAAGTGTTGTTCTTGCTCCAACAGATGGCTGACACCACCAGACCAGGGCAGAGGAGGGTGCTCCAGAAAGAGATCCGAGCCCTTATGTACCAGCAACAGGTAAAGCTATCAGGTGGTGAAATTGGTAATGTACGGGTGACAGACCCAATACCCATTGTGATCCCCCCAATGAGTGAGATGCTGATTTGGTGTAGAGCAGCAATAGGTCTCAGACGACGGAGCTACCAGGCGGTAGTAGAGCCCCTTAGCTCAGAGCTTAGACCTACACTCTTGACTGCCAGAGGGGTGGTGGATGTACGCAATGGGAGGGTGCCCGTACGCCTCCTGAACTATGGGGAGGACGAGGTTAGATTACCACGCTACGCCACTGTTGCCAAACTGTACACAGTAGATAACAACTCCATACTCACGGCGGAGTTCTTAACCTCACCAGATGAAGTAGAGGATAATGACCCGGCAACCCAGGTGGAGGATTGGTGTCAACAGCTCCATGTTAGGACAGACACCACTCCTGCCCATCAGAAGCTGGGAGTACACCGGGTGGTTCAGGAATACAAACAGGTATTCAGTAAACACCCACTTGACTTTGGGAGGATCAAGGGAGTACAACACCATATACCCACAGGTGACCATCCACCCATCAAAGAACGTTACCGGCCTATACCACCAGCACACTACCAGAAGGCAAAGGAGATGTTGCACGACATGAAAAAGTCAGGGGTAGTAAGGGATAGTTGTAGTCCCTGGGCAGCTCCCCTAGTTTTAGTCAGGAAAAAGGACGGAAGCATGAGAATGTGTGCAGATTACAGACAAGTAAATCGCATCACACATAAAGATGCATACCCTTTACCACGTATAGAGGAATCCCTTGACCTGTTATGCACACGCCCGGACTGACTGGTGTGTGCGTGTTTAGTGATCCCACTGGACCATGAACCGGAGAGTGCCTGGAGGGGCGTAACTAAGTATCTACCCGATCCGACCAAGGTCGCACGACGGCTAACGACGCCAGTGCACCAGGGAGGAACCGAGCAGAGGGACCAGGTGCTACACCAGGTCAGATCCCGGACACGGCTGTTGACCCACACCGGAGAATACAGGAACAGGCAGGTTAGGCTGGCACACTGACTGGTGGGTATAGGCAGGCACGGCAGGTATGCTAACAGGCGGGCACTGGTAAGCACGACTGGTATGCAGGCAGGGAGTACTGGCAGGCATGGCTGGAGTGCCGACAGGGAGGCACTAGCAGGTTAGAGCACAGACTGGATAAGGTCCAGTACAGACTGGGACTCAGGAACAGAACGGCAGATGCGGTAGACAAGCAGAGCAGAACGAGACCGCCAGAGCGGTGAACAAGAACAGAGCAGAGCAAGGCCGCCGGAGCGGTGAGCAAGAGCAGAACAGGGCGAGACCACCTGGAGCGGTGAGCAAAGGCAGGGCAGAGCGAGACCGCTTGGAGCGGTGAGCAAAGGCAGAGAAGAGCGAGACCGCCTGGAGCAGCGAGCAAAGGCAGAGCAGAGCGAGACCGCCTGGAGCGGCGAGCGAGACCGCCTGGAGCGGCGAGCAAAGGCAGAGCGAGACCGCCTGGAGCGGTGAGCAAAGGCAGAGCAGAGCGAGACCACCTGGAGCGGTGAGCAAAGACAGAGCAGAGCGAGACCGCCTGGAGCGGTGAGCAAAGGCAGAGGAGGCAAGAACCGCCGGAGCGTTGAGCAAGGCAGAGCGGGCAGAAACCGCCGGAGCGGTGAGCAAGGCAGAGCAGGCAAGAACCACCGGAGTGGTGAGCAAGACAGAGCAGGCAAGAACTGCCGGAGCGGTGAGCAAGGCAGAGCAGGCAGGAACCGCCGGAGCGGTGAGCAAGGCAGAGCAGGCAAGAACTGCCGGAGCGGTAAGCAAGGCAGAGCAGGCAGGAACCGCCGGAGCGGTGAGCAAGGCAGAGCAGGCAAGGACCGCCGGAGCGGTGAGCAAGGCAGAGCAGGCAAGAACTGCCGGAGCGGTGAGCAAGGCAGAGCAGGCAAGAACCGCCGGAGCGGTGAGCAAGGCAAAGAAGGAAAGAACCGCTGGAGCGGTGGGCAAGGCAGAGCAGGCAAGAACCGCCGGAGCGGTGAGCAAGGCAGAGCAGGCAAAAACCGCCGGAGCGGTGAGCAAGGCAGAACAGGCAAGAACCGCCGGAGTGGTGAGCAAAGGCAGAGCAGAGGGGACAGGGCTCTGTTCACACGGAACAGAGAGGAAGGGAAAGGCAGAACCAGATACACACAAGATACTTGCAATGAAGTAGCGAGTGGACTCTAAACTCACAAACGGAAGTACAGCGACAACGAGTAGGAGTTAGGTGCAGGTTCAGACTCTGCAGAAAAAGGGAAGGTACGGACATAGAGAAAAACAGGAAACATGCTAGGAGAGTGTTCAGACAGGAACTGAGTGTTCAGACAGAAACTGACACTGCAGCGAGATACAGGAGCGAGTCTGGGTATGCGGCCCCCAGAAAAGGCAGAATGAACAGGCTAGGGGCGTGTTCAGACTGGCCTGGAAATACAGCCTCCAGGAAGGCGGACAGACAGGCAAGAAAACACAGACAACAGGCCTAGGTATGCGGCCCCTAGAAGGCGGGACGAACAGGCTAGGATACAGTTCAGACAGGAACTGCTACTGAAAGAGATACAGGAGCCAGTCTGGGAATACAGTCCCCAGAGTGGTGGAAACAGACAAGAACAGAACAGGACCTGGCACATTCAGAGTAAAGCAGCACACTGAATGATAGCATTGCTCAGGCATCAGATTCCAGGTGAAGCTGGTTTAAATATCCAGTGACTGACAGCAATAGGCCGAGGACGCATTAGGGGCGTGCCCACAGCAGCTACAAGAAACAGGAAGTGACCGGGCCGCCGCCCTAAGCAGTCAGAACAGAGACATACAGACAGCATGGAAAGAAGCCAGGCTAGCAGACTGGACTGATGAACAAGTTTGCAATCTTGCATAGTGGGAGATGGTGCCCTATGCAAGAACGCCGCCAGGTATGCTACATGACCTCACTAGTGGGTACTGGCAAGTAGCTGTTGCTGAGAAGGATCGGGAGAAGACGGCCTTTACTACCCCGATGGGACTCTGCGAGTTCAATAGTATGCCGTTTGGACTCTGCAACGCCCCCGGAACGTTCCAGAGATTGATGGAGTGCTGCCTGGGACACCACAACTTCGAGACCACTTGAAGCACCTGGCAGAGGGGTGGTATGGGATGAAGCTGAAACCCTCCAACTGCCACCTGCTCAAGAGAAAGGTACAGTACCTGGGGCACATCGTCAGTCCAGAAGGAGTAACACCGGACCCGGAGAAGGTCACTGCCATTCAGAAATGGCCAGAGCCAAAGAGCCTCAAGGAGGTACGTCAGTTCTTGGGACTAGTCGGGTATTACCGGAGGTTTGTGAAGGATTACACCAAGAAGGCGGCGCCTTTGCAAGATCTCCTGGTAGGACAGTCCGGGAGAGGCAGAAACCCCCCGTTCCAGTGGGGTAAGGAGCAAGCTGAATCCTTTAAGGTGATGAAGGAGATCCTGACCGGCAAAGAGATCCTAGTCTACCCTGACTACAGCCCACCGTTCCTGCTGTACACTGATGCCAGCAACGAGGGGATAGGAGCTGTGCTAAGTCAGAAGCAGAATGGCCAAGAAAAGGTGATCACCTATGCAAGCAGGAAGCTCCGCCCGACCGAGAGGAACCCCGAGAACTATAGCAGCTTCAAGTTGGAGTTCCTGGCCCTGGTCTGGGCCATCACCGAGCGGTTCAAGCACTACCTAGCCTCCAGTAAGTTCACTGCCTACACGGAAAACAACCCCTTGACTCATCTGGAAACAGCCAAGCTAGGAGCCATGGAACAACGATGGATGGCTCGGCTGTCAAACTACCGATTCACTATTAAATACCGAGCGGGCCGCAAGAACGCCAACGCCGATGCCCTGTCCAGGAGGCCTCACCAGTCGGACACTGAAGAAAAAGTGGACAACCTGGAAGAGATTGAGCTACCTGCCTTTCACAGTAATGGAATGGTCCACGAGCAACGAGCCTCCAGGAGGCATTGCGGTAAGACGTTAAACCCTTTGCCTCACCATAGCTGGAAGGAGACCCAGGATAGTGACCCGGTTGTCAGCCGTATCAAGGAGCTGATAACCCAGGAAGGTTGCTCCCTGGAGAAGGACGCGTCTCTACAAGCCAAGCAGCTGTGGAATGAGAGGAGCCGGCTGTTCATCTACAGAGAGAAGCTGTGCCGAAGGTACGTCAATCCGAGGACCCATGAGATGGTGTGGCAGATCGTAGTACCCAGGACGGACATCCAGATGGTGTTGGAGGCCTACCACGATCAAGTGGGGCACTTTGGCTGGAAGAAGCTAGAAACCCTGCTGAAGTGTCTCTTCTATTGGGTAGGAAAGCGCAGTTCCATTGAGAGGTGGTGCCGGGACTGTGGACCCTGTAGCCTCAGGAGAGAAGACTACAGCAACCAGAAGGCACCCCTGCAACCCATCAAGACGACTCGACCCCTGGAGATCGTGGCCCTGGATCATGTCAAGCTATCACCCAGCAGGTCAGGATACTCCTATGCCCTGACCATGGTGGATCACTACTCCCGGTTCCTGGTGGTCGCACCCGTCAAGGATCTGACGGCAGAAACTGTGGCGAAGATGTTTCAGGCGTACTTCTGCAGGCCCCATGGATACCCGGAGCAGGTGCTGACAGATCAAGGCTCAGCCTTTGAGGCCGAATTGTTCAAGGAGTTCTGCCATCTGTACAGGTGTAAAAAGATCCGGACTACACCGTACCACCCCCAAACCAACGGACTTTGTGAAAAGATGAATAACATCATCATCGACCTGCTGAAGACCTTAGAGGAGAGAAATCAGTGGCCAGACCTACTACCTGACCTGGTAGATCTGTACAACCACATACCTGTGAGTTCCACCAATTGTACTCCAGCATATCTCATGCGAGCCAGACCCGGAAAGTTGCCCATGGACCTGGAGCTTGATGTAGTAGAACCTGAAGCAGATATGTCCACTGAGGACTGGGACACAACCCGACAGGAGTAGTACAGAAAAGTACAGGCATGTGTCGAGGACAGTCTCACTCGGGTGAGGGACAAGCAGGAAGCCGATTACAATAAAAGCGCACCCGCAGAACCCTTCACACCAGGAGAAGTGGTGTTAAAAAGAAAAAGGAGAAACCACAAACTTGATGACCAGTGGGAGAGAGAACCCTACACTGTGTTAAACTCAAGGTTTGATAACAGGAAGACCTGTTTAATTACTAAGGACGGAGGAAGAACGACTGCAACAGTATCCAGGGATCATCTGAAGTTGTGTCCAGGTCTACTAAAACCCCAGGAGGAAGTGCCTCTCACCGTACCGGAGGAGCCAAAAGAAGCAGTAATACACACTGAACTAGGAGATTTCCCGGCAGATTGGCCCCAACTAGGAGGAGCAGTAATCATACCTGTAATCACCTTCTACCAACAGCAAGAAGAACCTATAGGTGCCCCAGAGGAGCTGCTCGGGAAGAATTCCAGGAAGAAGAATCCCCGGCTGGAGCAGAGCAGGAAGGCCCAGCTTATGGTACACTTACCAGTCCTGCAGAGAGGTCAAGGCAGTCTTGTAGCCCCTCAACAACTAGTACTGACAGAATAGGAAGTAGTGCGAATACCAGTACCACACGCATTCCAGTACCACGCAGGTCCACACGTAGTACCAAAGGTCAGACCCCTGCCAGATATAGAGAATGAAGAAGGAAATTCTGATTGTATAAATAGTTGCCCCTGGGGTATGTTATTGTTGTAAAATTGTCATGTATTTAATCATTGTTTTGTTTTGCCTTGCTTATGGACAATTTAAGTTATATGGACACTGAACCTTATCTCTAGTTACCCGTAAGGGAACATAAAGAACTCTGAGGCTGAGGACTGTGAGTAGCCCTAAAACTGTTCCATGTAAATAATTGCACTCCCTGGAGTGCCCCTTTAGGAGACCTCAGAAGGAAAACCTGTCTGGTGTGGCATAAGAGGAGGTCCAACTCAGGATCGCCATGCCCTGCAGCCACCCCAGGGCCTACGTGGAGGGTTTGCTTTGGACAGGTCCCTTAAGCTACCAAGTACTCTACCCTGTGAGATCGACATCCTGTCGGGGAACCTCACCGGAAGAGACTTGAATTCTGGGGTTGCTTATTAAATTGTACATATCTATTTATTATTTATAATGTTTTAAATGTAACGTTCAAGAAAGTGCCTCCCGTAAAGGGAAGAGTTATTATTGTTAACCTGTTTTTGCAAAAAAATGCTTCAGTCCAGGAGTACTGTGTTTTACTAGGGGGGAATGTGGCGCCCTGCTACGCTTGGTGCCACAGAACCCAGAAGGCTGCACGGACGGATTTCTCCACAAGAGGCCCTCACTACATTCAAACACCTCCACCTTCCGCCTCATACCAGCACAGGGAGCCCTGTTAGGGATATATAAAGGGAAGGTGGTGCCAGGCAGCTCAGTTTTAGTCGGTCAGTCAGTCAGAGTCAGAGTTTAGTCTGAGATTAGTAGGAGAATAGTGTGCAGTGCGCTCAGACAATGAGCAGCACACAGGCTGCTGTTAGAGGCAAGCTAGGCCTCCAGCAGCTCTGAAGCCAGACAGAGAGTGTGCCGACGCTCAGAGAGCAATGAAGACGCAGCACGCCAGCTGCCTTGTAGTGAAGGCCCCGAGCGTGGCGGATGGCGAGGAAAGAAGGAGTGATAAAGGGGGCAGAGGAGCATACCAGGCTCACCCCAGTATATTTACCGGACACCGGGTCCGAGCCTACAGGGACCCTTCACACCCAGTAGGGTTCACCGGAATCCCAGGAGGACTACAAGTCCCTGGCAGACCCTAATTTAGACTCACAGGAACAGGTACCACAAAGGCCCCGACGTCCAGGGAAAGTGGTTACCAACCGGAGGTCCTACTTCAGAGCAACAGGTGGAGTAACAAGCAAGACACATAAGCTAGGCACAGTTGCAGGCTGGCCAGGAGTTTACACAGAGACAGACACGGAACAGGAGGCCTTATACCCACTCACTGGGGAGAAGTCCAAAAGTGCGCCCTTCACCTAGAGTACCCTGGACCATATCTACCAGCTGTACCAGTAAAGGTAACAAAGCAAAACCCCCTGTCTCTGTACATTACTCCTGCTGTGCCATCGTTCCTTACCTGCACCACAACGCCCAGCGCACCCTCCTCCATTCATGCTACACTGCCCTGAAGCCAGCTCCACCTGTGGGGAGCCGTCCCATCAAAGCTGCCCCTAACATCAGCCTCAGTGGACTGTCGCAGCGCTGGTAACCTCTTACCAGAATCCGCAGGTGGCGTCACAAACTTTTATTTTCATTTTATTAAAACCCCTTTTCTTGGCGCACTGTCCGCCCTGGGCCAGCCACCGTGATATATATATGTGGCACCCCAGGGGTCTGGTTCCCACAGTAATAGAAATATTACGTCTGAGATCAAGTGGGAGGTTTCTCTGGTCAGGAGCCCTTAAGCATGCAACACTTCCTGCCCAGACCTGGGAGGGGAGGAATCTGCCCTTATAAACTGGGTCTGGGGCGGGATTAGAGGTCAGTAAGAGCCTGGAGACAGCTCCAGACACAGGGAGAGTTACAGCAGGAACTCTGTAGGAGAAGTAGCTGAAGACCAGGGGCTGGAGCTGAGCAGAGCTCGCCCTGGCAGAAGAATCTGATAACCGGACACAGGAGTCCGAGGCTGTGGGGACTGATATTCACCCAGCAGCAGAAACCAGCCGGCAGGGGATTCCAGGTCCTCTGGCCATAGAAGCCCGGAGGCTCAGTCACAAGGAAGGGACCAGCACCGCCATCCAGGAGCGGAGGCTAACAGAAGGCCCCAAGTCACCAGCCATACGGGTGAGCACCACACGGTATACTCAGGGACGTGGGCTACTTCTACCCGCTTACAGCAAGGTAGCCAGAAAGAGTGCAGATAGATGGGGAGGCCTACAACTCCACCTGGCCAGGGGAACTCCTGTTTGCTCGCAGACTGACCAGGCCCCTTATGTTAGCCAGTACTCCCGGGAGGGTCTGCCTTAATATCACCAGTAAAGACCCTGAACTGCACTGCAAAGACTCTGAGTCGTTCCTGCTTCATTGCCGCACCAGCACTACTAGTGCTGGGACTCCCGTGCACTATCACACTCACCATCAACTACACTGCCCTGGGGCTCCACTCTTTCCGTGGGGAGTCACACTACCTCAGCCGCACACACCATCAGCCCCAGCGTAGTCGGCAGGATTTCGTGCCCGCAACCACCGGGTACTGCGCACCTTCAAAAGACTGTCATACCTGCCGTGGTGAAGGTCCCCACCATCCGGAGCCGTTTCCCGCCATCTTCAGTCGGTTCCCGCCATCCGCAGCTGTTTTCCCGCCATCCGCAGTCATTTTCCCGCCATCGGACGCCATCTTCAGGATGCCGCACGGGAAGAAGAGGGGCGTGGACGCCGAAAGCGCGCGAGACCCGAAGCTCCGCCCCACGCACCGACGCTGCGCAAGGTCCTGGAAGGGAGAGAGAGCGATGCTGACGTCATCAGGACGTGACGCAAGGTCCTCCACCCTGACGATCGTCTGCGGATCGGATGCGGAGGGACCCTCTACCACCAGCGCGGCCGCTGCCGCAGTAATGCCATTTACAATGCCCTATATCCCCGGAGCGGCCAGGCTGCCCCAGTACTCAGGGGAGTCGCATACCCTAAGCGACTTTAAAGAGAGACTGTACAGCCTGTTTAAGGTATACCCCCTGACAGAAGGACAAAAAGTGAGCATATTGGTAGGCCAGCTAACCGGGGCAGCCCAACGTGAAGTAAAGTCCTGGTCAGTCCGGGACAAGGAGACTGTAAAAGAAATCTTAACCCGTCTGAGGGACACTTTTGATACCCGTACCTCAGCAGAGATCAAAATGAAATTCTATGGGTGCAAGCAGCGGGCCCAAGACAGTATAAGAGACTATGCATTGAATTTGCAAGAGGCCCTGGGAGCCATTAAACAGGCAGACCCTGACAGTGTGCGGAATGCAGATGAACTGTTAACTGAGCAATTCATTGAGGGTCTGCTGTCCAAAGCCCACCGAACCCAGTTACGTGCAATGGCCTTGCAGAACCCTGGTTTAGACTTTGCAAAGTTCAAGGACAGGGCCATCCGGGTGCTCCGAGAACCGGCACCGGGTAGCGCTGTAACCCACCGGCGTCCTGCTATTACCTATCACCAGGAGGCGGCGGCCTTGTCTACAGAGTCTGTAGGAGCTTTGGATAGAAACCCGGCTACAGACCTGCACCATCAGGTCCAAGAGTTAACCAAAAGCGTAGCCGCGCTAACCAGAACTGTGCAGTCTTTACAGGTTTCCCCTCCAGGGAAGATCCAGCTGGCATCCGGACCGGAGGACGTCCCGTGGCGCCGACAGAGGAGGAACCCGTCGTCCAGAGTGTACGCCATGGGAGGGTGCCCGTCCGCATCATAAATATCGGGGAGAGAGAAGTATACCTGCCCCGGTATGCCACGCTAGCCAAATTGTTCACCATAAACCAAAATTCTGTAAGGGCCGTGGAACCCTTGCCTCCATCTCAACCAGAGGAAGGTAACGGCTCTAAGAAACAAATGGAGGACTGGTGTCAGCAACTGCATTTGGGTACTGACTCCACTCCCTCACACCAAAAACAGGGAGTCTACCGGGTGGTTCAGGAGTACGAAAGAGTCTTTAGTAAACACCCGCTAGACTTCGGCAGAGTAAAGGGGGTAGAACATCACATCCCCACAGGAGACCATCCGCCCATAAAGGAAAGATACCGACCTGTACCCCCTGCACACTATCAGCATGCAAAAGGGATTTTGCGGGACATGAAGGAGGCTGGGGTAATCAGGGACAGCTGTAGCCCCTGGGCAGCTCCACTAGTTCTAATGAAAAAGGACAACACAATGAGAATGTGTGTAGACTACAGAAAGGTCAACCGTATCACACACAAAGATGCGTACCTGTTACCTAGTATAGAAGAATCTTTAGCTGCATTAAAATCTGCTAACTTCTTCTCCACTTTGGATTTTACTAGCGGGTACTGGCAGGTTCCTGTAGCAGAGGCAGACAAGGAGAAGACTGCATTCACCACCCCGATGGGCCTCAGCGAATTCAACTGTATGCCGTTCAGGCTCTGCAACGCACCAGGAACCTTCCAACGGTTGATGGAATGCTGTCTGGGACACCGGAATTTCGAGACTGTCCTATTATACCTGGACAATGTCATCATCTATTCCAAAACCTACGAGGACCATCTGAAACACCTGGCAGAAGTGTTTGACGCCCTGGCAAGCTACGGCCTCAAGGTGAAACCCTCCAAGTGTCACCTGCTGAAACCAAAGGTGCAGTACCTGGGACACATGGTGAGTGGTGACGGAGTGGCTCCTGACCCCGATAAGATCACCGTGATTAATGACTGGCCAAGACCCTCCAGCATAAAGGAAGTGCGGCAGTTTCTCGGGTTGGTAGGCTACTACTGAAGATTCATTCCCGGTTTCACCAAAATGGCAGCTCCTATGCAGGACCTCATGATAGGTCAATCCAGGAAGGCCAAAAACCAGAAGCCGCCCTTCAGGTGGGAAAAGCTGGAAGAGGAGTCCTTCCGCCAGCTGAAGATGGCCCTCATGGGGGATGAAATCCTGGCGTGCCCTGACTATAGCCAGCCCTTTATCCTCCACACGGACGCGAGCAACATCGGGCTAGGAGCCATACTGTCCCAGATCCAGCAGGGGAAAGAACAGGTAATCGCTTACGCCAGCCGAAAACTACGGCCCACAGAGAGAAACCCTGAGAATTATAGCTCATTCAAGCTAGAGTTCCTGGCAGTGGTGTGGGCAGTGACCAAACGTTTCAAGCATTACCTTGCCTCTTCCAAGTTCACCGTGTACACGGATAACAACCCGTTGACACACCTGGACACTGCAAGACTTGGTGCCCTGGAGCAGAGATGGATGGCTCGCCTGTCCAACTATGAATTCACCATCAAATACCGGATGGGACGCTCAAATTCCAATGCGGATGCCCTGTCCAGAATGCCAAACTTACCGGACGTAGGGGAAGATCCAGAAGAACTGGAAGAAGTCGAACTCCCTGCGTTCCACCGTCATGGGATTACCCTGTATTCCCACCGTGTAAGGGACAGGCGCTCTGCCACGTTCAATCCCTTACCCCACTACAGCTGGGCGGAGACACAAGACAGTGATCCCGCAGTCCGTCTGGTGAAGGAAATGCTGACACAGGCTGATGCCCGTCTTGACCCAGACGCTCCGGAGGAGACCAAGCAACTGTGGAAGGAGAAAAGCAGGCTGTTTCTTTACAAGGAGAAGCTGTGCCGGAGAATGGTCAACTCTAGAACACATGAGCTGACCTGGCAGGTAGTGGTCCCAAGACAAGACGCGGCTATGGTTCTGGAGGCATACCACGATGGAGCAGGACACTTCGGATGGAAAAAGCTGGAGTTCTTGTTGCGTGAACGGTTCTACTGGGTAGGCATGAGAGGAGCCATCGAGAGGTGGTGCAGAGACTGTGGCTCGTGCAACCTAAGAAGAAAGGACCGTGCCATCCAGAAGAGTCCCCTGCAGCCCATCATCACCAGGCAGCCACTGGAACTGGTAGCCCTGGACCATGTGAAACTGGCTCCAAGCAAATCTGGGTACGTCTATGCCCTCACCATCGTAGATCACTACTCCCGGTTTCTAGTGGTGGTCCCTGTCAAGGACTTAATGGCCCAAACAGCAACCAGGGCCTTCCAGCTGCACTTCTGCCGTCCACACGGGTACCCGGAGCAAGTGCTGACGGACCAAGGACCAGCCTTCGAAGCGGAGGTCTTCCAGGAGTTCTGCAATCTGTATGGCTACAGGAAGATTAGAACAATGCCCTATCACCCTCAGACCAACGGACTATGTGAGAAAATGAACCAGGTGGTGATAGACTTGCTAAAAATGTTGCCCCTGGAAGAACGCAGTCTGTGGCCTGAAAAACTGCCTGATTTGGTGGACTTGTACAATCACATCCCCGTAGGCTCCACCAACTGTACCCCGACTTACCTAATGAGAGCAAGACCTGGTAAGCTGCCTATTGACCTGGATATGGGAGTCCTGACACCTGAGGACACCTCACCAGAGGCAGACTGGGATACAGAACGGCAGCAGCAGTATCGGAAAGTACAGGAAAGCGTCGAGCGAAGTCTGTCTCAAGCAAGAGAAAGGCAAGAGAAGGCTTATAACCAGTATGCTCCCGCTGTTCCCCTGGTACCTGGAGAGCAGGTCTTGAAGAGAAAGAGACGGCTTCACAAGTTGGATGACCAGTGGGAGAAGGACCCGTACACCGTACTGCCCTCAAGCCATGATAATCCAAAAGTCTGCATAATCAGGAGAGACCACAGCCATTGTCTCCAGAGACCACCTGAAAAAGTGTCCCGAGCAGCTGCAAAGCCCTGACGAAGATCAAGAGAACCCTCAACCCGCAGAGGAAAGTGAAGAAATGATCAGTACCGTATTCAGAGACTTTCCCCGGTCCTGGACTCAAATCAACAACGCAATCGTGGTACCCATCCTCACCTTTCTCTAGCCAGCCCCTCAAGGGCCTACAGAAGAGCAGGTAGTGTCAGAAGAGCAGCCGGCCCAGGAGGCAGAAGAATCCATACCAGCAGCCCAGGAGAATCAACCCTCTGCTAGTAGTGAGCCTGCCGTGCCCCTAGTGAGCCAAAGAGTACGCAAAAAGCTGCCAGGCCTGCCTATAATACCTTCTACACCCTGTAGTGCAGAACCAGATAGTGGGTTACGTAGGTCCACCAGGAGCACTAGAGGACAGATGCCCGCTCGCTGGAGAATCTAAAATGTAATCTGTAAATTGCAACTGTTGAAAAAGGTTTATGTTTTTGTTACCTGGTTACTAATTATGTTTCTCTAGTTACCCTGCAGGTTTATTTGGACGGACAGGTTATGGACACTGAGTAACCGGAACTACATTGTAGATAGTTGCACCTTGGTGCCTCTTGCGAAGATGGCCGCGGAAGAGAAAACCTGTCTGGCGTGGCCTCCTTGTGGCCCAAAGTAGCTAGCCTCAGCCTTGCAGCCACGCCCAAGGGTTTTGCTTTGGACAGGTCCCCTACTCTGTGCCAAGACTTCACCTTGTTGGGTGATATGGACACCCGGTTACGGACACGCCGTGACCTCTAAAGACTAAAGCTTCTTGTATATATGTTGTTGTATTATTGTTTATACCCTGTATTTGTGTTTTCTTAAAAATGTGTTTAGTCCCGGAGTACTAAAATTTACTAGGGGGGAATGTGGCACCCCAGGGGTCTGGTTGCCACAGTAATAGAAATATTACGTCTGAGAGCAAGTGGGAGGTTTCTCTGGTCAGGAGCCCTTAAGCATGCAACACTTCCTGCCCAGACCTGGGAGGGGAGGAATCTGCCCTTATAAACTGGGTCTGGGGCGGGATTAGAGGTCAGTCAGAGCCTGGAGACAGTTCCAGACACAGGGAGAGTTACAGCAGCAGCTCTGTAGGAGAAGTAGCTGAAGACCAGGGGCTGGAGCTGAGCAGAGCTCGCTCTGGCAGAAGAATCTGATAACCGGACACATGAGTCCGAGGCTGTGGGGACTGATATTCACCCAGCAGCAGAAACCAGCCGGCAGGGGATTCCAGGTCCTCTGGCCATAGAAGCCCGGAGGTTCAATCACAAGGAAGGGACCAGCACCGCCATCCAGGAGCAGAGGCTAACAGAAGGCCCCAAGTCACCAGCCATACGGGTGAGCACCACACGGTATACTCAGGGACGTGGGCTACTTCTACCCGCTTACAGCAAGGTAGCCAGAAAGAGTGCAGATAGATGGGGAGGCCTACAACTCCACCTGGCCAGGGGAACTCCTGTTTGCTCGCAGACTGACCAGGCACCTTATGTTAGCCAGTACTCCCGGGAGGGTCTGCCTTAATATCACCAGTAAAGACCCTGAACTGCACTGCAAAGACTCTGAGTCGTTCCTGCTTCATTGCCGCACCAGCACAACTAGTGCTGGGACTCCCGTGCACTATCACCCTCACCATCAACTACACTGCCCTGGGGCTCCACTCTTCCCGTGAGGAGTCACACTACCTCAGCTGCACACACCATCAGCCCCAGCGGTCTGCCTTGCAGCGGCGGTCCGCACTGACCGCAATCCACGGGTGGCGTAGTCGGACAATTAACCTAAAACCCCCACAAAATACCGCCATCGGCCTGACCACCCTGAGCCACGGGACCGGGTCACCGCCACGGATTCTACAACCCCCAGAGACCCGGCTCCGGGTATCCCACACACGTCCACACGAGGCCCAGGGGGTGAGTCACATATATACTGCCCCAGACAGTAAGGCCCCACCAGGGGCGAGACAGTTTCATCTGACCATATGACATTCTCCCAATACTCTTCTGGATCATCCAAATGCTCTCTAGCAACCTTCAGACGGGCCCGGACATGTAATGGCTTAAGCAGGGGGACACGTCTGGCACTGCAGCATCTGAATCCCTGGCGGCGTAGTGTGTTACTGATGGTAGCCTGTGTAACATTGGTCCCAGCTCTCTGCAGGTCATTCACTAGGTTCCCCCGTGTGGTTCTCGGATTTTTGCTCACCGTTCTTGAGATCATTTTGACCCCACGGGGTGAGATCTTGTGTGGAGCCCCAGTTCAAAGGAGATTATCAGTGGTCTTGTATGTCTTCCATTTTTTAACTATTGCTCCCACAGTTGATTTCTTCACACCAAGCTACTTGCTTATTGCCGATTCAGTCTTCCCAGCCTGGTACAGGGCTACTATTTTATTTCTGGTGTCCTTCGACAGCTCTTTGGTCTTCACCATAGTGGAGTTTGGAGTGTGACTGTTTGAGGTTGTGGACAGGAGTCTTTTATACTGATAACAAGTTCAAACAGGTGCCAGTACTACAGGTAAGGAGTGGAGAACAGAGGAGCCTCTTAAAGAAGCTACAGGTCTGTGAGAGCCAGAAATCTTGCTTGTATGTAAATGACCAAATACTTATTTTCCACCAAAATTTGAAATAAATTCTTTCCAAATCAGACAATGTGATTTTCAGGATTTATTTTCTCACTTTGTCTCTCATAGTTGAGGTCTACCTATGGTGTCAATTACAAGCCTTGGGAGAACTTGCACAATTGGTGGCTGACTAAATACTTTTTTCCCCACTGTATATATATACAGTGCAGACCAAAAGTTTGGACACACCTTCTCATTTAAAGATTTTTCTGTATTTTCATGACTTTGAAAATTGTACATTCACGCTGAAGGCATCAAAACTATGAATTAACACATGTGGAATTATATACTTAACAAAAATGTGTGAAACAACTGAAAATATGTCTTATATTCTAGGTTCTTCAAAGTAGCCACCTTTTGCTTTGATGACTGCTTTGCACACTCTTGGCATTCTCTTCATGAGCTTCAAGAGATAGTCACCGGAAATGGTTTTCACTTCACAGGTGTGCCCTGTCAGGTTTAATAAGTGGGATTTCTTGCCTTATAAATGGGGTTGGGACCATCAGTTGTGTTGTGCAGAAGTCAGGTGGATACACAGCTGATAGTCCTACTGAATAGACTGTTAGAATTTGTATTATGGCAAGAAAAAAGCAGCTAAGTAAACAAAAACGAGTGGCCAACATTACTTTAAGAAATGAAGGTCAGTCAGTCCGAAAAATTGGGCAAACTTTGAAAGTGTCCCCAAATGCAGTTGCAAAAACCATCAAGCGCTACAAAGAAACTGGCTCACATGAGGACCGCCCCAGGAAAGGAAGATGAAGAGTCACCTCTGCTTCTGAGGATAAGTTTATCCGAGTCACCAGCCTCAGAAATGGCAGGTTAACAGCAGCTCAGATTAGAGACCAGGTCAATGCCACACAGAGTTCTAGCAGCAGACACATCTCTACAACAACTGTTAAGAGGAGACTTTGTGCAGCAGGCCTTCATGGTAAAAAAAGCAGCTAGGAAACCACTGCTAAGGACAGGCAACAAGCAGAAGAGACTTGTTTGGGCTGAAGAACACAAGGAATGGACATTAGACCAGTGGAAATCTGGGCTTTGGTCTGATGAGTCCAAATTTGAAATCTTTGGTTCCAACCACTGTGTCTTTGTGCGACGCAGAAAAGGTGAACGGTTGGACTCTACATGCCTGGTTCCCACCGTGAATCATGGAGGAGGAGGTGTGATGGTGTGGGGGTGCTTTGCTGGTGACACTGTTGGGGATTTATTCAAAATTGAAGGCATACTGAACCAGCATAGCTACCACAGCATCTTGCAGCGGCATGCTATTCCATCCGGTTTGCGTTTAGTTGGACCATCATTTATTTTTCAACAGGACAATGATCCCAAACACACCTCCAGGCTGTGTAAGGGCTATTTGACCAAGGAGAGTGATGGGGTGCTACGCCAGATGAGCTGGCCTCCACAATCACCAGACCTGAACCCAATCGAGATGGTTTGGGGCGAGCTGGACCGCAGAGTGAAGGCAAAAGGGCCAACAAGTGCTAAGCATCTCTGGGAACTCCTTCAAGATTGTTGTAAGACCATTTCCAGTGACTACCTCTTGAAGCTCATCAAGAGAATTTCAAGAGTGTGCAAAGCAGTCATCAAAGCAAAAGGTGGCTACTTTGAAGAAACTAGAATATAAGACATATTTTCAGTTGTTTCACACTTTTTTGTTAAGTATATAATTCCGCATGTGTTAATTCATAGTTTTGATGCCTTCAGTGAGAATGTACAATTTTCAAAGTCATGAAAATACAGAAAAATCTTTAAATGAGAAGGTGTGTCCAAACTTTTGGTATGTACATGTACTGTATATATACTGTATATATATATATATACATATATATATATATATATATATATATATATATATATATACACTGCTTAAAAAAATAAAGGGAACACTCAAATAACACATCCTAGATCTGAATGAATGAAATATTCTCATTGAATACTTTGTTCTGTACAAAGTTCAATGTGCTGACAACAAAATCACACAAAAATCATCAATGGATATCAAATTTATTAAGTAGTGATGAGCGAGCATGCTCGCTACAGCTCGGTGCTCACCGAGTATTTCCGGGTTGCTCGGGCGGGAACTCGGGTCCCCTCCCTCCTTGTTTGGTTCTCTTTAGAGAGCCAATGAACATGCAGGGATTGCCTGCCATGCACTGTAATGCCGTAGCCATGTTGGTTGTGGGCATTACAGTGATTGTCTGGCTGCACAACGTCATCAGGTTTATATCAGACCTGGCGCCGCCATGTTCGTCACAGTCACTCCGGCTCAGACAGTGTAGGGAGAGCTGCTGCTGTGTCAGGGAGAGATTTGCTTGTGTATTAGGTAGTGTAGGGAAAAAAAACGTACATTACACATATCCATCTTAACAAATAGTCCTTCTGAGGACTAATCCATCTGCAGAGATATCAGGCAGGCAGGGTGTATAGGCAGGCCGGTAGTGTATATAGCAGACTGCAGTGCATATAGCACAAGAGGCTCCATTCCAATTCTGCCTTCTCCTGCTGTTAGATATTTCTATACAAAGGCCCAGGTCTCAGGGGCCAGGAATACTTTTCTTTGGATCTTAATCCTCATTATTTGCTTAAAAAGCAATCCAGAGAACACCGTTTTCCTGCTCCATTTCCTTATTGGCACTGCAGAATACAGCCAGGTCCTTTCCATATTACAGCGCTAGAAATCCAGCTATGTAAAACTGTGTTTTCTCCGTCAAAGGGATCACATATACATTGTCAGAAAATACTGCCATTTCTGGCCTCCATTAAACATTTCTTTCAGTGTGTCAGTGAAGCAATTCACAGCAGTTTGCTGTTCAAACTACTTACCTGTTATGAACTGCTACAAGCACTAAGGAAAGATAGGAAAACTGTCCCTACAATAGGACTAAGCTGAATCCCTACGATGCAGCGGGGGACCTGTTCCTTGTGAACAGACCCACCTAAGTCCTCGGCTAGTCTGAACGCAGACCTATAGATATAAGGGAGGGGTCCCTACAAGAACTAAGGACTGGGATATAGATGGACACCTCCTAGCAGAAATTGTAGCAGAGCAAAGACAAACAAACAAAAAGTACTAGTGGTCCAAGGACCAAGCAAACTACAGAGTTAGGTACAAAGGCACCTGGCTAGCTTGAGAGTAAATGAAACACTGAAGTCCAGCAAGGCCAGAAGGGCGGAGCTGGATTATATAGGCAGAAAGTCATGTGACCAACAAAATAGAAAAAAGACTAACAGGAGGGTTCTAACAGTACCCCCTCTTCTATGAGTATCCTCCGGATCCTCCAGGCCCAGGTCTATCAGGAAACCTCCTGTGAAACGCACCGACAAGTCTAGGAGCAGAGACATCATCCGCCTTTACCCAGGAGTTATCCTCGGGAACGAAACCTTTCCAAGCGAAGAGATACTGCAATCTCCCTCTATGCCATCTAGAATTAAGAATGCGAGAAATTTCATATTCACCGTCTTCCACCACCGGAGGAACAGAGACAGTGGCGTCCCTATCCGAAACATCAGCTTTTTTCAATAAGGAAACATGAAACAACGGATTAATCTTCCAGGAGGTGGGAACCTCCAACCTAACAGCAGATTGGTTAACTACCTGAAGTACCTTAAACGGCCCTACAAATTTCGGGCCCAATTTCTTAGAAGGAATCCTCAACCGCAGATTCTTAGAGGACAACCAAACCATGTCACCAACCGTAAACAAAACCTCTTGACGTTTCCTGTCAAACTACCTCTTAGATTTTTTGTTAGCCTCTTGAAGGTTACAACGTACATCAGTCCAAACTCTCTCCAAATCACCGGAAAAATTCTCCTCCTCCGGCACAGCCGATACCAATTTGGAGAATGACCCAAACGACGGATGTCTCCCAGTACAACAAAAAAAAGGAGAACACCCAGCAGAAGAGGATGTATGGTTGTTAAGAGCAAATTCAGCAAGTGGCAGAAACTCAGTCCACCCCTCTTGATTGTCAGCCACAAAACAACGCAAAAACTGTTCAACATCCTGGTTCTTTCTTTCTGTCTGTCCATTAGACTCAGGATGATATCCAGATGAAAATGACAAATGAACTCCCAACCTGTCACAAAAGGCACGCCAAAAACGAGCCACGAACTGAGGTCCCCTATCGGAAACAATGTCGGTAGGAACGCCATGGAGTCTGACAATTTCCTTAACAAAAGCCTTAGCGAGTGTCTTAGCGCAGGGCAGTTTGATGAAAGGAACCAAGTGACACATCTTGCTAAAACGGTCCACGACCACCCAGATGACAGTGAAACCCTCAGAGGCAGGAAGGTCAGTAATAAAATCCATAGCAAGATGCATCCAAGGTGCACTAGGAACCTCCAAAGGGCAAAGCAACCCCGCAGCAGGAGCATGTGAAGACTTAGATCTAGCATACACAGTACATTGACGCACCCACTTAATGACTTCCTTCTGCCACCCAGGCCACCAAAAACTGCGACCTACAAGTCTCTTAGTCTCAGAAATTCCTGATGACCTGCCAATCGAGACTCATGACACTCCACAAACAAATCTCTCCTAAAGTTCCTAGGCACAAACAACCTCCCAAGGGGAGTGTTAGACGGGGCATCCTCCTGGGCCTTCAGAATCCCATCTTCCAAAAAGGAGTCCAATGCTGCTATCACAACACCTTCCTGTAAAATGCTCTCCTCCTCCTCGGTACCAACCATGGGAGAAAAGCTGCGAGATAAAGCATCAGCTTTTACATTCTTGGTACCCGGGATGTAGGTAACAGAAAAATTAAATCGCGAAAAAAGAAGTGCCCACCTAGCCTGACGGGCATTCAAGCGCTTGGCAGCATCAAGATAGATCAGATTCTTATGATCAGTGAAAACCTGAATGGGAAATTTAGCACCTTCCAAGAGATGACGCCAATGTTCAAGTGCGAGTTTAATAGCCAGCAATTCCCGATTACCAACATCGTAATTAAGTTCGGTCTCAGAAAATTTTTTTGAAAAAAAAAGCACAGGGATGTACTCCATCCTTGTTTTCCTGAGACAAAACAGCACCGACCCCCACCGAAGAAGCATCAACCTCGACCAAAAAAGGCTTGGTCTCATCAGGCTGCATAAGGATGGGGGCAGAACTGAACCTCTCCTTGATATACACAAAAGCTTCAATGGCCTCCGTAGTCCACTGAACCGTATTCGCACCTTTCCTGGTGAGATCGGTCAGCGGCTTAACAATTATAGAAAAATTCTTAATGAATTTTCTGTAATAATTGGCGAAACCCTAAAATCTCTGTATCGATTTCAAACCAATAGGCCTAGGCCATTCCTGCACCGCCTGAACCTTCACCGGGTCCATCTCAAAGCCCTCGCTGGAGATAATGTAGCCCAAAAAACTAATTCTCTGCACAGCGAACTCACATTTCTCCAGCTTAGCAAAAAGTGAATTGTCACTTAACAACTGCAATACCCCACGTATGCTCTGCCAATGAGACTCCATATCCGGCGAATAAATCAAAATGTCATCCAAATACACCACCACATTCTTACCGATCAACGGTCTTAGGATGTCATTAATAAGGTTCTGAAAAAACGCTGGTGCATTGGTAAGACCAAAAGGCATAACCAGATTCTCAAAATGACCCACCGGAGTGTTAAAAGCAGTTTTCCATTCATCACCTTCCTTCATTCATAACAAATTGTATGCCCCCGGAGATCAATTTTAGAGAACCACTTGGCCCCCACTAACTGGTTGAACAAATCAGGAATTAATGGCAGTGGGTAGGAATTGCGTACGGTAATTTTATTAATTTCGCGAAAGTCCAGACATGGACGTAAACCGCCGTCCTTTTTTTTTACAAAAAAAAATCCAACAGCCACAGGGGACTTAGAAGGTCTAATGTGACCGGCGGCCAAGCTTGTCTGTATGTATTCCTCCAAGGCCTTTCTCTCAGGGATAGTCAGATTAAATAAGCGACTCTTGGGAAGAGTAGCTCCAGGGACAAACTCAATGGTGCAATCATAGTCCCTATGAGGAGGCAAAACTTGCGACTCCTCCTCAGAAAAAAACTTCCAAAAATCCTGAATAGGTACAGGTAATTCCCCTTTTTCCACAGCAGCAATGCGACCGTTACAACATTTATCATGACACTTAGGGCTCCAAGACTTAATTTCATGGGTAGACCAGTCCAGCACAGGATTGTGCAATTTTAACCAAGGTAACCCCAAAACCACTGGAGAAGGCAAATTATTTAATACTGCCAAATCCAAATTCCCTTGGTGAATACCATTAATGGTGAGGGGAAATTCAAAAACCTTGTGAGTAATACATTTCAAAGGAGAGCCATCAACAGCAACCACAGAAATAGGAGATGACAAAGGTTTGGATTCTAATTTAAATTTTTCAAAAAAAATCCCTTAACAATCACATTGAGTGTAGAACCACAATCCACAAATACCCGAAATTCAATCAACTCCTCCTGAAATGAGGTGCTCCCAGAAAAAAATACACCCTTTGAGTTTAAACAAGCTATACGGGCGTAACTGACCTTTTTTTATTCTTTGTTCAAACGAAGCACACAGTTCTTAATAAAGTGGTCAGATTTGCCGCAATAAAAACATAATCCCTTAGCAAACCTGCGGTCTTTTTCCTGAGAATGGGGTGACATCGCCCCAATCTCCATCGGTTCTCCACCTTCCGAGCAGACCCTCTGAAAACTAGGAGCTGCCATAGTAGTAGATTTCTCTTCATTAATCCTAGCACGCAGTCTCCTGTCCACAAGTATAGCTAATTGCATTGCCTCCTGCAAGGTTCCAGGTGTTGGGAAGGCAATCAGCAGATCCTTAACCCTTTCCCCTAGACCAGCAAGAAACATACATTTTAATGTCGAGTCATTCCATTCCACTTCGGCCGACCATCTTCTGAAGTATGTACAATAATTTTCCACATCACCTGACCCCTGCTTCAAACGTCTTAATTCAGTTTCAGCAGATGAGACTCGATCAGGATCGTCATACAACAACCCTATAGCAGAAAAAAAATCTTCCACTGATCTAAAACACGGATCATTAGGTTGGAGAGATAAGGCCCATCCCTGTGGTTCTTTGCGCAAAAGTGACATTATAAACCCATACGCTGTGATTCATTCCCAGAGGATCTGGGTCTTAAGAGAAAATATAATAAACAAGCGTTTTTAAAGGAAAAAAATCTTGCTGTTTACCATAAAAAAAATCTGGCAGTCCTACTTTCGGTTCCACAAAATGCGCTCCAGGACAGCTACTCACGTGTTGCTGGAGCTCGGCCACCTTCAAAGACAGTCCCTGTAGGCTTTGAGCCAAGTCCTGAACCGACACCATGCTGATATCTGGATTTCTTTCCTTAGAGTGTTTTATTTTTGTTTTAGGCTGGACTTACTGTAATGAACTGCTACAATAACTAAGGAAAGATAGGAAAACTGTCCCTACAATAGGACTAAGCTGAATCCCTACGATGCAGCGGGGGACCTGTTCCTTGTGAACAGACCCGCCTAAGTTCTCGGTTAGTCTGAACGCAGACCTATAGATATAAGAGAGGGGTCCCTACAAGAACTAAGGACTGGGATATAGATGGACACCTCCTAGCAGAAATTGTAGCAGAGCAAAGACAAACAAACAAAAAGTACTAGTGGTCCAAGGACCAAGCAAACTACAGAGTTAGGTACAAAGGCACCTGGCTAGCTTGAGAGTAAATGAAACACTGAAGTCCAGCAAGGCCAGAAGGGCGGAGCTGGATTATATAGGCAGAAAGTCATGTGACCAACAAAATAGAAAAAAGACTAACAGGAGGGTTCTAACATTACCTACAGGCCAGGTATTTAAAACTCTGTTTTCTCCGTCACATGGATCACATATAAGTTTGCTCCAAACTCAGTCATTTGTAGTGAGCGTGGAAGATACTGTCCTCCATTTAAAATGGGCAAGTCACGTGGCAAGGGATGGGGAACTGTACATGATGGTAATGGTGCATGCAGAGGCCGAGGACAAGGCCGTGGGCAAGCCCAAATTGTGCCACAACAAACACCCACATCTTCTCGCCTGACCTTCCTGTCCCAATTTCTAGGGGAACGCAGCAGACCACTATTGAACCCAGAGCAGTGTCAAAAGGTTGTTGGTTGGATAGCGGATAATGCTTCCAGTCACTTAGCCACCAGCACCACTACTACCACCCTGTCTTCCACACAGTCAAGACTCAGTAGCTGTGAGTCTGGACCGCATATTCCTCACCCTGATCCTCCTTCCTCCCACCATGCCGTGTACCCAGAGACAACTAATCCCACACTTGGACAGTCTGAAGAACTGTTCACTTTTCCATTAATAGATTCGGGCCTCTCGCCCGGTCCACTTGAAGCCGGCCAAGAGGAGATCCGTGTGTAGCGATGCCCAAATATTTGAGCAACCACGGTCACACGAAGGCGACGGTGGGAAAGTGTCACAAGAGGTGGACGATGATGAGACACAATTGGCAGAAAGTCAGGAGGAGGACCAGGGTGCGGGAGTGGAAGACGAGGTGGCGGATGATATAGTAACTGACCCAACCTGGCAGGAGGACATGCAGAGTGAGGACAGCAGCACACGGGGGGAGGGAGGCAGAGCACCCCAACAGGCAGGAAGAAGCAGTGTGGTGGCCGCAGACAGAAGGCAGGCAATCGTTCCCCGTAACACCAACACAAAGGAAGTTGCCAGTACAACTGTTAGGTCTTCCCGAGTCTGGTTGTTTTTTAAAGACTCTGCCGATAACCCCAAAAAGGCCATTTGCACCACCTGCCAGGCCAGCATCAGCAGGGGTGGCAAAACGAACAGCCTCACCACCACCAGCATGATCAGGCACATGGCAGCAAAGCACCCGACTTTGTTGGCCGAACCCCAGAGTCCAGGAACAGAGTCTGCGGGCGGCACCATTGCTTCTTCCACTGTTGTGCATGCAAGACAATCCCCTGTCCATGGTGCATGCAAAGATGCCTCCTGCCCTGCACCTATCATTGCACACTCTCAAGTAGCAGCATCAGGAAGCACGTCCATGTCCTTGTCCCAGCGCAGCGTTCAGTTGTCCATACCCCAGTCCTTGGAACGCAAGCGCAAATATGCAGCCAACGCCCCACAGGCCACACTACTAAATTCTCACATTTCACGACTGCTTCCGCTCGAAATTTTGCCTTTTAGGCTCGTGGAGACGGAAGCATTCCACAACCTGATGGTGGCGGCCGTCCCTCGGTACTCGGTCCCCAGCCACCACTATTTCTCCTGGTGTGCCGTCCCAACATTACTCAAGCACGTGTCCCAAAACATTAGCCGTGCCCTCAACAACGCAGTTACCGGTAAAGTCCACCTAACCACGGACACGTGGACAAGTGCTTTTGGGCAGGGACGATACATCTCGCTGACGGCACACTGGGTTAACATAGTGGAAGCCGGGACCCAGTCGGACCTTGGGACGGAACATGTCCTTCCGACGCCAAGGATTGCGGGCCCTAGGTCAATCAGGGTTGCCCCCACGGTCTACAGCTCCTGCACCTCATCCTCCTCAGCCTCCTCCTCCTCTTCAGCCTCCATCTCCGAAATGACCACATCAGTTACAAGCTGGAAGCACTGCAGCACTGCCTCGGCCAATCGGCAACAGGCTGTGCTGAAGCTAATATGCTTAGGTGAAAAAATGCACAATGCTGAAGAGTTGTGGACAGCTCTGAAAGAGCAGGCAGATCTGTGGCTCACACCGTTGAACCTACAGCCAGGCATGGTCGTGTGTGACCTTGGCCGGAACCTGATGGCAGCTCTGAGACGAGGCGAGCTCACAAACGTACCATGCCTGGCCCATGTGCTTAACCTCGTGGTTCAGCAGTTTCTCAAATCCTACCCGGAGCTGCCAGATCTGCTTGTTAAAGTACGCCGCCTGTGTGCCCATTTTAGAAAGTCAGCTACAGCTTCCACCGCCCTTGCAGTGTTTCAGCAGCGTTTGCAGCTTTCGGCTCATAGACTGGTGCGTGATGTCCCCGCGCATTGGAATTCTACACGGCAGATGTTGGGAAGGATTTGTGAGCAGAAGAGGGCAGTTGTTGAGTACCAGCATCAACAAGGCCGTCGGAATTCAGTTCAGACTCCACACATAAGACCTCAGGAGTGGACATGGATGTCAGACATATGTACCATCCTCCAAAACTTTGAGGACTCCACCAAGATGGTGCCATAATTAGCGTCATCATTCCGCTTCTCTGTCTTCTAAAACTCTCTCTGCTCACAATCAAAGAGGATGCATTGCAGGCGGAGCACGATGAGATGGAGCAAGGAACCATATAGGGTGATTACACACAGCTAAGCCTCATCTCATCCCAACGTGGATTGGGTGACAATGAGGAAGGGGAGGAAGGACAGGAGCTAGTTTCATGCACTATAGACGGTACTACCTGCACAGCTGTCATACTGTCTGTTCAGCGTGGATGGCCAGAGGCCAGAGGACAGAGAGGAGGAGGAGGGGGAGAGCATGGTCAGTCATCCGCTTGGTGAGGACACGGAAGTCTTGCCTGTTAGTAGTCTGGCACGCATGGCTGAGTTTATGTTATGCTGCCTTTCCCATGACCCTCGCGTTCTCAAAATTTTGGGTGACAGTCATTACTGGTTGGTGACACTTCTAGACCCACGCTACAAGGAGAACTTTATATCTTTTATTCCTGAGGCGGACAGGTCTACAAAAATAGGGCTGTACCAGAAGGCCCTTGTTGCGGAACTATTAAAAAAATTCCCGTTTGAAAACGCTGGCGGTAGAGGGCACACTTCGTTGGACAACCAAGGAGTACAGGCGAGAGAGACACAATTCCAATCCAGCAGAGGCAGGGGAACACTGTCAAAGTTCTGGGAGAGTTTTCTCAGACCCTCCCATCGCACAGGCCCTGAGGCGCGGGGTACTCTCACAAGGAGGGCAAAGTTTTGGAAGATGCTGAGGGAGTATCTTGCAGACCGTACCAACATCCTCTGTGATTCCTCTGTGCCTTATAATTATTGGGTATCCAAGCTGGATATGTAGCACCCCGACGACTCGGCTGCTACAGGGGTATTGCACCTCGAACCAGAGGTGTGATATTCCACTCCCGGGTAAGGATGGAGTGTGGACCGGGGCTCAGTAGACTGCATGCACCACACACACCCCATTTCCGAGGAACAGACCAACGGTGCTCCCACTAGACAGAGTGCAGGCACGACAGCTTCTGTTCCTGGCTGGAGTGGGGAGGGGGAGGAAAACCCAGTGGTGTAGGAGCAGATAGGGGTGGGTTTCTGGGCATAGGTAGGAGCCCATTGGTTGCTAGTCACCTGGGCTCACACATAGAGGGAGAAAGGAGGCGAGGAACACAGAGAAAGGCCCAGAGACACGAAGGCAGAAGGAACCCCATATTCCCAGAGGAGATACTGGGTGAAGGGTTGGCAGAGCAGGGTACCGGAACCCGAATTGGTGGAGGCGACTAATCCTCAGCCAAAACCGGAGGTTGTCACCACATCTTGGTGCGACCCCTCACTACATCCACCAGAAAGGCATACCGCATAGGGTCAGGGAAACCGGAGAGAGGTTTCACCAACAGAAGGCCCGAGGAAGCTGGACAAAGGTGGGTCACTGGTGAGGACGGCCAGTAGAAAGGAAGAGAGGGGAGCTCTGAACCGCACTCTGGAATTGCCTGGGAGTTGACCGAGTCCCTCACCTGGTGGACGCAGCACGGCTTGGGCGGTCACTGCTGGCCGAAGTGATCTGAACAACAACAGTGAGTAAAGCTTTGGAAACTGCACCACAAGTCTCTGTGTTTCATCGCCGCACCAGCACCATCAGTACTGGGACACTCGCACCATCACTCCCATCATTATCCACACTAGCTGCCCTGAGGCAATACTCCTCCCGTGGGGAGTCATCCCATACTCAGCTGCACAAACAACATCAGCCTCAGCGGTCTGCAGTGCAGCGGCGGTCCCCACTGACCGCAATCCACGGGTGGCGTAGTCGGACACTTATTACAATACAAATAGACTGCCACTGGTTTGACCACCCTGGGCACGGACCGGGTCACCGCCACGGAGAACTACAACCCCCAGCGATCCGGCTCCGGGTACTCCCCCCCTGCACAGCAGCAGCAGCACAGGCCCAGGGGTCGCGTCAACTTTGGCGTAGCCGGCAGGATCATTACCAACCCGCCACAAGCGGATATTGCGTGCCTGAAGAAAACTGCACATGTACCTTAAAAAGAAGTCTCCCGCCATTTCCAGAAGTTTCCCGCTGTCCGGAGTCGTTTCCCGCCATCCGGAGCCGATTCCCGCCATCAGACGCCATTTTGGACCGTTTCCCGCCATCTTCATCCGTTTTTCCCGCCCTGGCAGAGCGGACGCCATTATGTGCGCACCAAAGGACAGCAGGAAGCCACCTCCCATCGTGGGCCAGGTCCCAGAGTGGTGCCAAAGGAGGAGCCCGCCCCCATCAGCAATGAATGCAGCAGTGGAGATGTCCATCAACGTGGGGGGGCCGCCCCTGAAGGTGATTGTCAGCAGATGCCCCCAAGACCAACCCCCATGGGGGCGGATAGAAAAGAAAACTGAGGGGCTGGGTGCGGCCTGGATCAGTCTGGACCTGCTGCACCCGGAGATGGAGGGAGCAGAAAACTCCACCAGCACCCTGGCCCGCAGCCTGCTGCAAGCGGAGCCACCCTGCAGCCTGACAGAACTGCTGGCCCAACTGCCTAGAGACCCGGACCGTGCGCGCGCAGCACTGGAAGATCTGAATAAAAGAATGGTCCGGGCGCAGCGGGATGTGTTTGCCGGGTGGAGAGAGGAGATGGCCCGGCAGCACGGAGGTGACCAGCAGAGGACCCCGCCGGAACCGGGCAGCGCGCTTACCACTGGGCGCGGAGAAGAGAGACCGGCAGCTGCAGATGACGCCGCGGAGGAGGCCACGGAGACTGAGGCAAGTAATGGGGACGCCACCACCCCAAGCCCGGGGAACACCAGCCTGCCCTCACTCTCCGTTGCGGGACCCGAAGCCCCGGGGACCGTACCTGACACCACGCCTCCACCGCCACCAGCTAGGCCTCAGGCAGCAAGCACCATAGTCACGCCCCGCCCCGCGCTGTGCCCTCTAAACCCTGGCGCCGTACAGCGTGAAACGTCACAGGCCAGGACGCAAGGCCCAGCACACCCGGGTGCCGCTGCCTCACCAGCGCCCCCTACCTTGGCGGTGCCACCCCCGGGCCCGACCGACAAGCGACCGCCGGCCTGGTCGCAAGGCCGAGTGCCCCCGGGCGCTGCCACCCGTCCGAAGCCCATAGTGCCACCCTTGGGCGCGGACCTGTATGCCCAACATACCAGCCCGGACGGGCTACCCTTTGAATGGCCGCCGGAGTTCGCCAACCCCCGTCTCTGGAAAGAGCGACCCTTGAGTGAGCCTCTGATCCCGGCACCGGAGCCCGCCAACATCGCTCCACCCCTGCCGGAGGATGCCCAGTTTGCATGGGACCCCACTGGTGAGAACCTCATGGGCTTCACCCAGGAGACCCGGGCAGAAGAAGACCAGCGCCTGGAGTGCTGCCGTCAGCAGCTAGCTACGTATGAGAGAGAGCGGCGGCAGAGGCGCATCAGGGAGCAGCGACTCCAGGCCAGGACCGCGGAGCAGAAGCGCAGGGCCCGACAAGACACCCTCGCCATCCGCGGACCCAGAGCCACCGGGACCGTAGTCAAGTTCCAGCTGGAGCACGGCTGGGGCTTCATCAGAGACCCGGAGGCTGACACCGACGTCTTCGTCACGAGAAGGGACGTCGAAAGCCACCTGCCAGAGGGACATCACGGACGTGACCTGTACCCCAGCGACGTGGTCATCTACACCCGGCACAAGGGCGCAAAGGGACTGTATGCTCTCCATGTCCACCGTCTAACTGAGGAGGAGCTGCGGTACCGCCCAGACATGGACTACCCTGAGGATCCGGGCGGGTCTGAAGAGTACAAGGAAGAAGCATCAGGAGGACACCGTTACCAGTAAGCGGTAAAATGGAACTGTACATAGTTACCCGTCAGGGTACAAGAACTGTTACTTGTGTGCCCCTTCCTAAATTACCAGGCTGAGGACTGTGAGCAGCCATTCCCTATTCCCACTGGCCGAGGACTGAGAGCGGCCATACCCTTGTACATACTTGCGCTTCTTAAAGCGCCCTCTACTGGTTTTATACAAGAACCGCAACGTCTACCTCAAGGCGGATTAAAATGGACTGTTGCACTTTTACCTGGTCGCAAGTTGCACAGCGGCCAGAGCTCAAGAATATGTTTTGAAAATGTTTATTTGAAAATGTCTTATAATGGAAAGTTTAATATGCTGCTAAAATAGTAATGCCAAAAGTTTTATATGGTGTTTTGCAAAAAAGAGTCCCAGTGGCTTTAGTAGAATGTTTTATACCAGTAACGTTAAAGAGAGAAGAGTACCTCCCATAAAGGGATGAGTGAAAAAGTTAATGTCTTATATATGAGTGCACTTTAAAAATTTGTATGTTTTAAATTGTCTTTGCTCTTTTCCAGCCCGAGGACGTGCTGTGATTTACCAGGGGGGAATGTAGCACCCCGACGACTCGGCTGCTACAGGGGTATTGCACCTCGAACCAGAGGTGTGATATTCCACTCCCGGGTAAGGATGGAGTGTGGACCGGGGCTCAGTAGACTGCATGCACCACACACACCCCATTTCCGAGGAACAGACCAACGGTGCTCCCACTAGACAGAGTGCAGGCACGACAGCTTCTGTTCCTGGCTGGAGTGGGGAGGGGGAGGAAAACCCAGTGGTGTAGGAGCAGATAGGGGTGGGTTTCTGGGCATAGGTAGGAGCCCATTGGTTGCTAGTCACCTGGGCTCACACATAGAGGGAGGTATATAAGGTGGGCACCATCTTAGGACAGTGGTCAGTTCAGAGAGGAGCTCAGCCAGAGAGGGCTGACAGGGAGCTGTGGCTCAGTCTGGGCCCAGCTCCAGAGCCAGGCCTGGAGTAGAGGCCTGAGACAGCAGAGAGGGAGAGAAGAGAAGGAACAGCAAGGAGAGTAAGAAAGGAACTGAAACAGAGGAGAAAGGAGGCGAGGAACACAGAGAAAGGCCCAGAGACACGAAGGCAGAAGGAACCCCATATTCCCAGAGGAGATACTGGGTGAAGGGTTGGCAGAGCAGGGTACCGGAACCCGAATTGGTGGAGGCGACTAATCCTCAGCCAAAACCGGAGGTTGTCACCACATCTTGGTGCGACCCCTCACTACATCCACCAGAAAGGCATACCGCATAGGGTCAGGGAAACCGGAGAGAGGTTTCACCAACAGAAGGCCCGAGGAAGCTGGACAAAGGTGGGTCACTGGTGGGGACGGCCAGTAGAAAGGAAGAGAGGGGAGCTCTGAACCGCACTCTGGAATTGCCTGGGAGTTGACCGAGTCCCTCACCTGGTGGACGCAGCACGGCTCGGGCGGTCACTGCTGGCCGAAGTGATCTGAACAACAACAGTGAGTAAAGCTTTGGAAACTGCACCACAAGTCTCTGTGTTTCATCGCCGCACCAGCACCATCAGTACTGGGACACTCGCACCATCACTCCCATCATTATCCACACTAGCTGCCCTGAGGCAATACTCCTCCCGTGGGGAGTCATCCCATACTCAGCTGCACAAACAACATCAGCCTCAGCGGTCTGCAGTGCAGCGGCGGTCCCCACTGACCGCAATCCACGGGTGGCGTAGTCGGACACTTATTACAATACAAATAGACTGCCACTGGTTTGACCACCCTGGGCACGGACCGGGTCACCGCCACGGAGAACTACAACCCCCAGCGATCCGGCTCCGGGTACTCCCCCCCTGCACAGCAGCAGCAGCACAGGCCCAGGGGGCGCGTCAGATACGTGGAATGAACTGGCTCTCTATGCCTTGGAGGTCCTGGCCTGCGCTGCCGCCAGCGTTTTATCAGAGCGGGTTTTTAGTGCCGCTGGTGGAATTATAACTGATAAGCACATCCGCCTGTCAACTGAAAATGCTGACAGGTTGACTCTTATAAAAATGAACAAGGGCTGGATTGGGCCAGACTTTTCAACACCAGCGAATGATAGCAGCGCAACATAAACTCAAATCCAGTGTCTTTTCTTGGGAGGTGAATTCCCATGCACCTTTTCACACCTAGACATGGGTATAAGCTTCCTGATTTTGGCTATTTGCTCTTGTCCACCTCCATCTCCTCATCCTCCACCACCATATCATCAGGATGACCGTGGTCCGTGATGCAACACCCACATAATTTTTTTAAAGGGTGTTTATGATGCCCATAAAAAAAATTTTTTATACAGTATGTTCATGTATACTCCCCAGGGGTAAATGTTTGTCAGTCCATACACTTAGCGCATGGGCATTACAAGTATAGGAGGCCCGCTCCTTTCTAATGGGAATATTTTCTTATGAGGCCCTCCTCCACGTCTCTTCCAAGGGGCATTGAAGTGCCTCCAAATTTTAGGCAGCCCTTGCATTCACTCCATAGGCCAACACTATGGGAGACTCTCTCCTTTCTAATGGGAATTTGTCGTTAATGTGGCCCTGCTCTATGTGTCTTTAAATTCTTAGTGGGGTTTTTCCTAACATTGGTCAGCTGTTGAACTCACTGCATACCCTATAACTGTATAGCAGACTCTCTCCTTTCTAATGGGAATTTGTCGTTACTGTGGCCCTGCTCTATGTGTCTTTAAATTCTTAGTGGGGTTTTTCCTAAAATTGGTCAGCCGTTGGACTCACTGCATACCCTATAACTGTATAGCAGACTCTCTCCTTTCTAATGGGAATTTGTCGTTACTGTGGCCCTACTCTATGTGTCTTTAAATTCTTAGTGGGGTTTTTCCTAAAATTGGTCAGCCTTTGGACTCACTGCATACCCTATAACTGTATAGCAAACTCTCTCCTTTCTTATGGGAGTTTGTCATTACTGTGGCCCTGCTCTATGTGTCTTTAAATTCTTAGTGGGTTTTTTCCTAAAATTGGTCAGCTGTTGAACTCACTGCATACCCTATAACTGTATAGCAGACTCTCTCCTTTCTAATGGGAATTTGTCGTTACTGTGGCCCTGCTCTATGTGTCTTTAAATTCTTAGTGGAGTTTTTCCTAAAATTGGTCAGCCGTTGGACTCACTGCATACCCTATAACTGTATAGCAGACTCTCTCCTTTCTAATGGGAATTTGTCGTTACTGTGGCCCTGCTCTATGTGTCTTTAAATTCTTAGTGGGGTTTTTTCTAAAATTGGTCAGCCGTTGGACTCACTGCATACCCTATAACTGTATAGCAGACTCTCTCCTTTCTAATGGGAATTTGTCGTTACTGTGGCCCTGCTCTATGTGTCTTTAAATTCTTAGTGGGGTTTTTCCTAAAATTGGTCAGCCTTTGGACTCACTGCATACCCTATAATCGTATAGCAAACTCTCTCCTTTCTTATGGGAATTTGTCATTACTGTGGCCCTGCTCTATGTGTCTTTAAATTCTTAGTGGGTTTTTTCCTAAAATTGATCAGCCGTTGGACTCACTGCCTACCCTATAACTGTATAGCAGACTCTCTCCTTTCTAATGGGAATTTGTCGTTACTGTGGCCCTGCTCTATGTGTCTTTAAATTCTTAGTGGGGTTTTTCCTAAAATTGGTCAGCCTTTGGACTCACTGCATACCCTATAACTGTATAGCAGACTCTCTCCGTTCTAATGGGAATTTGTCGTTACTGTGGCCATGCTCTATGTGTCTTTAAATTCTTAGTGGGGTTTTTCCTAAAACTGGTCAGCCATTGGACTCACTGCATGCCCTATAACTGTATAGCAGACTCTCTCCTTTCTATTGGGAATTTATCGTTACTGTGGCCCTGCTCTATGTGTCTTTAAATTCTTAGTGGGGTTTTTCCTAAAATTGGTCAGCCTTTGGACTCACTGCATACCCTATAACTGCATAGCAAACTCTCTCCTTTCTTATGGGAATTTGTCATTACTGTGGCCCTGCTCTATGTGTCTTTAAATTCTTAGTGGGTTTTTTCCTAAAATTGGTCAGCCGTTGGACTCACTGCATACCCTATAACCAGGCTCGGTCTGGCCTGGCGGGGCGCCGGGAAATTTCCCGGTGGGCCCCGGGCCCCTTGCAGAGGGAACAGGAGAATAAAAAAAAAAACTTAAAAAAAAAGTGGTCGTGGGCCCTTTAAGGGCGCACGCAAGCACTTTCACTGACGCGATGCCCAGGACAGTAGCGGGAGGGGCCTGGGAGCAGGAGAGCAGGGGCTGCACTGCAGCGTCACATTCAGCAGACAGGGCCGTACGTCTGCTAAAAGTGACATCACAGCGCGCCCTGCACTCCAGTCTCCCGCATTAGGGGCGCGTCTGTACACTGTATGGGCTGGAAACAAGCCAAGGTACTGTAATATTTGTGTGTTTGTATGGATTTTTATGTATATGCTGCCTGCATGTGTGTGTACAGTGTGTGTATATGCCTGTGTTTGTATATGCCTGTGTGTGTATATGCCTGCATGTGTGTGTATATGCCTGTGTGTGTACAGTGTGTGTATATGCCTGTGTGTATATGCCTGTGTGTGTACAGTGTGTGTGTACAGTGTGTGTATATGCCTGTGTGTACAGTGTGTGTATATGCCTGTGTGTGTATATGCCTGCATGTGTGTGTATATGCCTGTGTGTGTACAGTGTGTGTATATGCCTGTGTGTGTACAGTGTGTGTATATGCCTGTGTGTGTATATGCCTGCATGTGTGTGTATATGCCTGTGTGTGTACAGTGTGTGTATATGCCTGCATGTGTGTGTATATGCCTGTGTGTGTACAGTGTGTGTATATGCCTGTTTGTATATGCCTGTGTGTGTACAGTGTGTGTATATGCCTGTGTGTGTACAGTATGTGTACAGTGTGTGTATATGCCTGTGTGTGTATATGCCTGTGTGTATATGCCTGTGTGTGTACAGTATGTGTACAGTGTGTGTATATGCCTGTGTGTATATGCCTGTGTGTACAGTGTGTGTATATGCCTGTGTGTGTACAGTGTGTGTATATGCCTGTGTGTGTACAGTATGTGTACAGTGTGTGTATATGCCTGTGTGTGTACAGTATGTGTACAGTGTGTATATATGCCTGTGTGTGTATATGCCTGTGTGTATATGCCTGTGTGTGTACAGTGTGTGTATATGCCTGTGTGTACAGTGTGTCTATATGCCTGTGTGTATGTGCCTGTGTGTGTACAGTATGTGCCTGTGTGTGTACAGTGTGTATATGCCTGTGTGTGTATATGCCTGTGTGTATATGCCTGTGTGTACAGTGTGTGTATATGCCTGTGTGTGTACAGTGTGTGTATATGCCTGTGTGTGTATATGCCTGCATGTGTGTGTATATGCCTATGTGTGCACAGTGTGTGTATATGCTTGTGTGTATATGCCTGTGTGTGTACAGTGTGTGTATATGCCTGTGTGTGTACAGTGTGTGTACAGTGTGTGTATATGCCTGTGTGTGTATATGCTTGTGTGTGTGTACATTGTGTGTATATGCCTGTGTGTGTGTACAGTGTGTGTATATGCCTGTGTGTATATGCCTGTGTGTGTGCCTGTGTGTGTACAGTGTGTATGTGCCTGTGTGTGTGTATATGCCTGTGTGTGTGTACAGTGTGTGTGTACAGTGTGTGTTTATATGCCTGTGTGTGTGTTTATATTCCTGTGTGTGTGTATATGCCTGTGTGTGTGTGTATATGCCTGTGCATTTGTGTATATGCCTGTGCGTGCGTGTGTGTGTGTATATGCCTGTGTGTGTGTGTATATGCCTGTGTGTGTATATATGCCTGTATGTGTGTGTGTGTGTGTGTATATGCCTGTATGTGTGCGTGTGCGTATGTGTGTATATGCCTGTGTGTGTCTATATGCCTGTGTGTGTACATTGTGTATGCCTGTGTGCTTATGTGTCTTCACACGTGTGTGTGTGCTTCCCTGCGTGTCTGCATTTTTGTGTGTGTGATTGTCTGAGTGTGTCTGTGCATTTCTGTGTGTGCTTGCCTGTATGTGTACGTGTCCCCATTTCTGTGAGTATGTGTATCTGGATGTGTATATTAGGGCTCTTTCACATGTCCTGATATTTACGGGACTGGAGATATCCTTGTCCACCTGTGTGTCATCCAAGTGACACATACTGGCGCTTGGGAATCAGTATACAGTTAGCGCTGTTCCCAAGAGCCGGGTGCTGAGCGCTGCCCTCATCATAGATCCCTGCAGGCGCTGTGATCAGCAGCAGCGGGGTCAATGATGAGAGTAGTAGTCTACTCCCACTGTGTCCGTGTCCAACTATAAAAATAAGAATAAAATAAAAAAATCCTTATACTCACCTCTCCTAAGTGTCACCTGCTGTAATCCGTGTGAGCGCTCACGCCAAGGAGAATGACTCCTGCAGCGAGCGGGCCCCGGAGCTGCGCTTAGTGAATGACAAGGCACCGCTTGTTGAGCGCAGCTTCGGAGCCCACTCGCTGCAGGAGACATTCTCCTCGGCGTGAGCGCTCACACGGATTACAGCGGGTGACACTTAGTAGAGGTTAGTATAAGGATTTTTTTATTTTATTCTTTTTACAGTTGGACACAGCGGGTATAGACTATTACTCTCATCATTGACCCTGGGGTGCTGATCGCAGCGCCTGCAGGGATCTATGATGAGGGCAGCGCTCAGCGCTTTTCCCAAGCACCGGGTGCTGTCATCAGTGTGCGGGACATTTTGCGGTCTGGACATCAGGTAAAAAACAGACATGTCAGCGTGTTTTGCCCACGGACACCACATGGTCTGTGTAAAGTGGAAACACACTGACATGTGCACATACGCATTCATTTGAATGGGTCTACGTGTGTCAGTGTCTCTGGTACGTGTGGAAACGGTCACCGCATGTACTGACGTGTAAAAGAGCCCTTAGTATGTGTCCGTGTGCGCTTGTTTTCATGTGTGTAAGCGCGCTTCTGCATGTCTGTGTGCTCTTCCGAAGATTTATTATATTTGGAGAGAGATGGGAGAGAAATTCTAGGAGACAGAATGGGGAGATGTGTGAAGAAACAGTATGGTGAACTAGGGGAGGGGTGGGAATGGGTGCTGGAACAGAATGGGGAAGGGATGTATAAGACAGTATGGAGAGTGGGGGAATAGTGTGAGGAGACAGTATGGAGGGAGAAAAGTGTGAGGTGACACAGCACAGATACTAGGTAGTGTGGGGGAAGGTATAGAGATGCGGCAGTATGGGGGGAACAGTGTGAGGGCACAGCAAGGAGGGAACAGTATGCTGAGGAGGGGGAGTGTGATGAAGGGGCACAGTATAGAGACTGGGCAGTATAGGGGGGACACAGTGTGAGAGGGCAATGTGAACAGGGGGCCCAGTATGGTAAGGAGAGGACAGTGTGGAGAGCAGGTACCATAAGAGGGGTAGAGTGTATGTCATGTTTTGTGCAGGGAGCATTGTAAGAGTTAGGTTTATTCAGGGGCTCAGTGTAGATATTTTTATTCAGGAGCATTATAATGACATTGCTATCTTTAAGGGCATCGTGTAGGGATGTGCTGCAGAAGAGCGGAGAAGATGGAAGTCTGCAGAGACGAGCTGTGGATGAGAAAAGTACTCATGGAGTCTGAACAAGATGGAGACGAAAAGAAAGAACGACTCCAATCAGAGAAGACGTCTCAGGTAAGATACCTGGATGTAAATGTTCATTTGTGATCCTGCCTGCATCTCATCAGTACTGTGGTTCCTGTATGGTCCGCAATCTGATGATGACTGATAACAACTCCCAGTATCTCTATTGTTAATTACATACTGGGAGTTGTAGGTTTATGTGATACAAAGATATATGGGACTGACCTGACATTACAAATGATGGTGGTTCGGATGATGTATTCATGTACTGATGTGTTTGTGCGCGTCTGTGTGTTTGTATGTGTCTACGTATCTGGAATAATATGTATTTTTGTAAGATGCGTGTATGTAAGAGTCCATTGTGGTGTGTAATAACATTCATATGCTTGGGGCACCTTTACTAAATCTATTAGGACTTGCTCACATGTGTTAGGGAATTCCAATTGTGTTTCCACATTTAGGAACAGACAAGTGAAATTTGCTAACCTTGTCATAACCATAGGGTTGTACTTGTATGGAGCGGGTTCAGGAGCTGAGCCTGCTCCATACCAGGCGGATGTCGGCTGTGTTACATAGCCGGCGTCTGCCTGTAATAGCAGTGATCAGAGTTCGCCTTGATTGCTGCTGTTCTGAGTATTTAAGTGACCTTGTCAATCACTGACAGCAGCATTTAGATAGCACGATGGCCGGTGCATGCAGTCATGCTCCCTTCAGCCCCCTGTGACGCAGTTGCAGGTTGCTGATGGGTTGCCAGTAGTGCTGAGTGAGCGTGGTCGGACAAGGTGTTATCTCAGCATGTTCGGGTGTTATCCGAGTATCTTGTAGTGCTCTGTTAATATGCTCGAGTCCCTGCGGTAACATGTTTTGCGGCGGTAGACAGAAGCAACACATGCAGTGATTACCTAACAAACAGGCAATTCCTGCATGTGTTGCGTCTGCCTGCAAAACATGCTACCCTGGGGACTCGAGCATATTAGCAGAGCACTACAAGATACCTGGATAACACCTGAGCATGCTGGGATCACACCTTATCAGACCACGCTCGCTCAGCACTAGTTGCCAGATGCTGCTGCCATGTTAGTCGTTCAATGAAGCTCAGCCTGAGGCTGGGCTCCATGGAAGTGTCACAATCAAGGTGTCGGACGTTATTGCAGCACCCTCACTTTGTAGTTCGCGGTGACTGTAATGTCTCCCTCCTTGCACCGACCTTATAACAGGAAGCGAGTTGCGGCAGAGAGAATAAAACGTAATTTTCTCTGTGTAGCCAACGCTTTTCCATTAAGCTGTCTAACCAGGCTTTAAACCCTATTTACCTGCAGATTACCCCTATATCTGCAGATAAATAGCGTTTTTCAAGGTGACAAGTTACCATTAAAGGGACTCTGGCAGTACGGAATGACTGTTCGAACAAAGTCCTGCCGCTCAGTGCTTCACAGCGCGGCCAATCATGTAACTATAGTACATTATAGAAAAACATAACAAGTAATAAAACCGTTTATGGTGGGCTGTAGTGTGGGCCCCTAGAGTCAGTTCCCCTGGTGGGCCCTGGGCACCCCAGTCCGACCCTGCCTATAACTGTATAGCAGACTCTCTCCTTTCTAATGGGAATTTGTCGTTACTGTGGCCCTGCTCTATGTGTCTTTAAATTCTTAGTGGGGTTTTTCCTAAAATTGGTCAGCCTTTGGACTCACTGCATACCCTATAACTGTATAGCAGACTCTCTCCGTTCTAATGGGAATTTGTCGTTACTGTGGCCCTGCTCTATGTGTCTTTAAATTCTTAGTGGGTTTTTTCCTAAAATTGGTCAGCCGTTGGACTCACTGCATACCCTATAACTGTATAGCAGACTCTCTCCTTTCTAATGGGAATTTGTCGTTACTGTGGCCCTGTCTATGTGTCTTTAAATTCTTAGTGGGGTTTTTCCTAAAATTGGTCAGGCTTTGGTCTCACTGCATACCCTATAACTGTATAGCAGACTCTCTCCTTTCTTATGGGAATTTGTCGTTACTGTGGCTCTGCTCTATGTGTCTTTAAATTCTTAGTGGGGTTTTTCCTAAAATTGGTCAGCCGTTGGACTCACTGCATACCCTATAACTGTATAGCAGACTCTCTCCTTTCTTATGGGAACATGTCGTACTTGTTACTGTGGCCCGGCTCTGTGTGTCTTTAAATTCTTAGTGCGGTTTTTCCTAAAATTGGTCAGCCATTGGACTCACTGCATACCCTATAACTGTATAGCAGACTCTCTCCTTTCTAATGGGAATTTGTCGTTACTGTGGCCATGCTCTATGTGTCTTTAAATTCTTAGTGGGGTTTTTCGTAATATTGGTCAGCTGTTGGACTCACTGCATACCCTATAACTGTATAGCAGACCCTCTCCTTTCTAATGGGAACATGTCGTACTTGTTACTGTGGCCCTGCTCTATGTGTCTTTAAATTCTTACTGGGATATTTCCTAAATTTGGTCAGCCGTTAGACTCACCCCATACCCTTTAACTATATAGCAGACTCTCTCCTTTCTAATGGGAACATGTCGTACTTGTTACTGTGGCCCTGCTCTGTGCGTCTTTAAATTCTTAGTGGGGTTTTTCCTAAAATTGGTCAGCCGTTGGACTTACTGCATACCCTATAACTGTATAGCAGACTCTCTCCTTTCTTCTGAGAATTTGTCGCTACTGTGGCCCTGCTCTATGTGTCTTTAAATTCTTAGTGGGGTTTTTCCCAAATTTTGGCAGCCCTTGCAGTCACAGCATGGGCATTACCACTATAGGAGTCCCGCTTCTTTGTAATGGGAACATTTTTTTTACTGAGACCCTCCTCTATGTCTCTTCAAAAGGGTATTGCGTTGCGTCCAAATTTTTGGCAGCCCTTGCAGCCACTGGATACGCAATAACAGTATAGGAGACCCACTTGTTAATAATGGGAACAACAAAGCATAGCCAGCTGATGGCTCTCTAACAATAGCGAGGGCCGACTGCTGGCCTTTTAAGAATAGTAAGGGCCGTCTGATGTCCCTATAAAAATAGGCTTTATGACTTTCAGAGTTCCTCCATCATAAATAAAACAGGATGTGTCTGATGATGTGTCACACACCACATTGCCAGATAAGGTTGTAAAATGTTAAAATGACATTTCCCAGTGAATGCATTTGTCTTAAAAAATAACGTAAAAAAAACAAAACAATAGGATCTTTCTTTAGTATAAAAAACAGCGTCACCAATTTAACCTCATTGTAATCACATTGTTCAGCTCATGCACCTCCTCCTCCATCTCCGAAATGACCACGTCAGTCACAAGCTGACAGCACTGCAGCACTGCCTTGGCCAAGCGACAACAGGTTGTGCTGAAGATAACATGCTTAATGCTTAACTGACAAACCGCCCAGCGCTGCAGAGTTGTTGAAAGCTGTAACACAGCAGCCTGATCGGTGGCTCTCACCGCTAAACATACAGCCAGGCATGGTCGTGTGTGACAATGGGCGGAACCTGGTGAAGGAGAAATGACAGCCGGAGTACATACGGTTTCCCTCTATGCCAGTCCTTTCACCGAGCTAAATACAACTCTCAGCAAAAAAAGTTGTGGACTGGCTCCGTACCGTCCCTGGCCACATTCACCTGTCCACGTGTTTGTAGTTAGGCGGTCCTTCCCAGTAAGTGCACTGGGGAGGGCACAGGTAATGTTGTGGGACCCGTGCTTGTGGAAGGCAGAGGCGACACCAGGAGAAACAGTGGCGGCTGGGGACCAAGTATGGACACCCGGTCGCCGCCGTCATGAGGTTGTGACAAGCTTCCGCCTCCACGAGCTTAAAAGGCCATATTTCAAGTGCAAGCAGCTGCCCAGAATTCTGGCACTTTAGTGTTGCGGCCTGTGGGTGGGTGGCTGGCTGCATACTTGCACTTGCATTCCAAGTAAAAGAAAACTAAGCAGATGGTGGCCTCTATCATCATCATAGCCTCACCTCGGCAGTATGAACTCTCCTGAAGGAGAAGCCAGGGCCCACTGGATGAGTCTCCGGTTCTCTGGTGGGCCCGTCCAACCCTGCCAAGAAGCAGACCTGGCTAAGTAAAGTGTGGCGGAAGGTTCCCGGATACTCTATGGCTGCTTTTTTAATGTGGATCGGCCATGCTTATGTATGTTATTTCTTAAATGGCATTACAGATCCAGCCATTGTCCAACTCTGTATTCAAGAAATTAAATGCGCCAAGAAAGATGTGTGTGTGTCAAAGCACCACCAAGTGCGAGCTGAAGTTGGATGGGCTGCCATTGCTTCTGCACACAAGCTGCATTAGAGGACTTCCTGGGAGAAATGACACGCAGGGTAGATACGGTTTCCCTCTATGCCAGTCCTTTCACCGAGCTAAATACAACTCTCAGCAAAAAAAAGTTGTGGACTGGCTTCGTACCGTCCCTGGCCACATTCACCTGTCCACGTGTTTGTGGTTAGGCGGTCCTTCCCAGTAAGTGCACTGAGGAGGGCACAGGTAATGTTGTGGGACCCATGCTTGTGGAAGGCGGAGGCGACACCGGGAGAAACAGTGGCGGCTGGGGACCGAGTATGGACAACTGGCCGCCTCCGGCATGAGGTTATGAGAAGCTTCCGCCTCCACGAGCTTAAAAGGCCATATTTCAAGTGCAAGCAGCTGCCCAGAAATCTGGCAGTTTAGTGTTACGGCCTGTGGGTGGGTGGCTGGCTGCATACAAGCTGCATTAGAGGACTTCCTGGGAGAAATGACATGCAGAGTAGATACGGTTTCCCTCTATGCCAGTCCTTTCACCGAGCTAAATACAACTCTCAGCAAAAAATAGTTGTGGACTGGCTCCGTACCGTCCCTGGCCACATTCACCTGTCCACGTGTTTGTGGTTAGGTGGTCCTTCCCAGTAAGTGCACTGAGGAGGGTACAGGTAATGTTGTGGGACCCGTGCTTGTGGAAGGCGGAGGCGACACCGGGAGAAACAGTGGCGGCTGGGGACTGAGTATGGAAATCCGGCCGCCGCCGGCATGAGGTTATGAAAAGCTTCCGCCTCCACGAGCTTAAAAGGCCATATTTCAAGTGCAAGCAGCTGCCCAGAAATCTGGCAGTTTAGTGTTGCGGCCTGTGGCTGGGTGGCTGGCTGCATACAAGCTGCATTAGAGGACTTCCTGGGAGAAATGACACGCAGGGTAGATACGGTTTCCCTCTATGCCAGTCCTTTCACCGAGCTAAATACAACTCTCAGCAAAAAAAAGTTGTGGACTGGCCCCGTACCGTCCCTGGCCACATTCACCTGTCCACGTGTTTGTGGTTAGGCGGTCCTTCCCAGTAAGTGCACTGAGGAGGGCACAGGTAATGTTGTGGGACTCGTGCTTGTGGAAGGCGGAGGCGACACCGGAGAAACAGTGGTGGCTGGGGACCGAGTATGGACAACCGGCCGCCGCCGGCATGAGGTTATGAAAAGCTTCCGCCTCCACAAGCTTAAAAGGCCATATTTCAAGTGCAAGCAGCTGCCCAGAAATCTGGCAGTTTAGTGTTGCGGCCTGTGGGTGGGTGGGTGACTGGCTGCATACAAGCTGCATTAGAGGACTTCCTGGGAGAAATGACACGCAGGGTAGATACGGTTTACCTCTATGCTAGTCCTTTCACCGAGCTAAATACAACTCTCAGCAAAAAAAGTTGTGGACTGGCTCCGTACCATCCCTGGCCACATTCACCTGTCCACGCGTTTGTGGTTAGGCGGTCCTTCCCAGTAAGTGTGACGCACCGCCTGGGCCGTGGAGTACTCGGTAGCCAGGCCGGTCGTTGCTAGGGGAGATGTCACAGTGGCAGTGACCCGGTCCGTGACCCAAGGCGGTCAATAAAAGGGGAATTTGGGAAAGGGGATTATAGTTTTTATATAATGTTCGTGACGCCACCTGCGGTATGTGGCTATATGGAGCCGCCGCTGCGGTGCAGAACCTCTGAAGCCGTTGATGACGCAGCAGAGTTGGTTCAGCTCTCCACAGGCAGAGCTAAGCTCCAGGGCAGGAAGTGGTGATTTTATAGATGTTGCTGTGTGGTGTAGTGCAGAGGATGGCGCAGTTAATAATCAGTCCACAACTTAATGGCGGTTTCCTCTTATCTTTACTTGCGGTGGTTAGGCAAACCGGGGCATGGGTACTAGCTGGTAGAAGAGGTCCGGGTGGCCTGGAAGCAAGTTGGGAATCCACCTCGCCAGGTGAAGTTGTAGGCCTTCCCTTTGCGCTAATCTCTTTGGCCCTGCTGTTTGTAGCTATGCTGTGGCCCTCGTCCCTGAGTAAAACGTCCTTGTGCTCACCCGTATGGCAGGCAGCTCGGGCCTTCCTGGAGTGTCACTCCCACGTGGCGGTGCTGGGCCCTATCGTGCTGCTGAGCCTCCGGGCGTCTGATGGGGCTAGGAGACCTGCAGTCTCCTGCCCTCCGGTTTCTGCTGCTGGGCCTTCAGTGCCCCACAACCTCAGACTCCAGTGTCTGGTTCTTCTACGCTCCTCTCTGGAGTGAACTGCCGTGCAGCTCCACTCCCCAGGTCTTTCCTCATCAACGTCCTGACTTCAACTCCTGTCTGTTCTGCTCACACTAACTAACCCCGCCTCCAGATCCCAGTTGCTAAGGGGAGGAGCTCCCCTTGCTGGTCTGGAGCCAGGAAAGTGTTGCATGCTAGCAAAACCTGATTAGGGGATCCCTCCTTGCTTCAAGGCATGGCATCACCCCTTGTGAGGGAGGCAATGCCGCTGTGGCAACCGGACTCCTGGGGTGCCACATTCCCCCCTAGTTAACTTCAGTACTCACGGACTGAGGATACCTTTTTAAAATTAACAATCAACAATAACAATTCACATTACAAACAGTTTACAAAATCTCAAAAAGCAAAAACTACAAAAAAACAAGCAAAAACGTACAGCAGTCACTGCGGTGCTTAGTCTTTACGCCACAATCTGGGGATTGTCTTTTTTTTCCCGGATAATTGAATTTGGCTGGTGGGAACCGCATCAACCGATTTTAAGTATCGTCCCTGGGCGTGGCTTCAGGGCACTCTTTCGGTGGGCCTGGTCTTCAGCCACGCCTGCGGTTTATTTTCTAGGCCAATTAGTAACTATATCCAACATTGTCCTGACCACACCTAGTCCTGTGGTCCAATTGTCCATACTTTTAACAAATATATATTTCTAGCATTATTTAACGATTACAACTGTTTATAACATACTCTTTAGTTCTCTTACACTTTAGTTCCTCCAGCAGGCAGGGAGCTGACCTTTAGTACTCTGGGTCAATCTACGTAGTACATTTGTTGTCACTGACCTACCCTGGTCCCTAGTGTCTGCCCCTGGTGTGGTGGGTTCAGTGTGAACTACACTACGGGTAATCTGAGGTAACACCGGTAGGCTGGGTAATCTACAAATTCTTTGACTCACCCTGGGTACGACAGGTTCACTGCTAGCAGAGGGTAGATTCTCCTGATCTGCTGCTGATGAACCATCTGTCTCTGGTGCCGACTGGTCTTCCAGATGTTCTGGAACCTCTGCAGCTTCCGGTGAGGCCACTTGGAGAAAGCTTAGGACAGGTACCACAATTGCTCTGTTCACCTGCGTCCAAGATCGGGGAAATGCTCCAAGCACTGTTTGGACCGTTTCTTCCACCTCTTCTGTGGGCTGAGGGCTGTCCTGGTCTTCTTCTTTGTGTTTCAACTGTTCAGGACTAGTGTTGAGCGAGTATGTTCTGTTCTGAGTATGCTCGGGCCGAGCTCCGAGTATTTACAGTTGCTCGGTGATATGTTTGAATCGCTCCCGTGTGCATGATTTGCAACTGTTTGACAGCTTTATTACATGTGAGGAATGTGTAAGAAATAGACATTCTTCACATGTAGTAAAACTGTCAAACAGTCGCAAATCATGCACACGGGAGCGATTCAAACATATCACCGAGCAGCTGTAAACACTCGGAGCTCGGCCTGAGCATACTCGGCGAAAGGGTTAATAGAACATACTCGCTCAACACTATTCAGGACATATAAAAGTGGTCTCTTGAGACTGCCGCTGAAGTTTCTCCTCCATCTTTACTGATGAGGCACACCTTGGTGTTATCGAAATTTGAAGGTAAGACGGTGTATGGCTCAACTTCCCATTGGTCATCTAATTTGTGGACTCGTCTCTTCCTTTTGAGTACTTGTTCTCCAGGTGACAAGGGAACTGCAGGTGCGTGCTGATTGTAAGTTTTCTCCTGCTTCTGTCTCGCCTGGGACAAACTTCTCTCCACACATTCTTGCACCTTGCAGTATTGTTGCTGCAGCTCTGTATCCCAATCTGCATCTGGTGATGTCATCTCTGGTGTTAAAACTCCCATGTCTAAGTCAATGGGTAGCTTACCAGGTCTTTCTCTCATCAGGTAAGCAGGTGTACAGTTGGTGGAGTTCACCGGGATGTGGTTACCAAATCTGGTAACTTCTCTGGCCACAGGCTACGTTCTTCAAGGGGCAACGTCTTCAACAGGTCTATCACCACCTGGTTCCACCTGGTTCATTTTCTCGCACAACCCGTTGGTCTGGGGATGATACAGCGTCATCCTTATTTTCTTGCAGCCGTACAAGTTACAGAATTCTTGAAACACTTCTGCTTCAAAGGCTGGCCCTTGGTCGGTAAGCACTCGTTCAGGGTAACCGTGCGGGCGACAAAAGTGCTGTTGAAACGCTTTGACTGCCGTCTGAGCAGTCTGGTCTTTCACTGGCACTACTACAAGGAATTGGGAGTTGTGGTCTACTATGGTGAGAGCGTAGACATAGCCTGACCGGCTTGAGGCTAGCTTCACGTGGTCCAAGGCTACCAGTTCAAGCGGTTGTTTGGTGATTATGGGCTGCAGGGGAGCCCTCTGGCTGTCACAGTCTTTCCGTCTCAGGTTGCATGGACCACATTCTCGACACCATCTCTCGATTGCTTTCCTCATGCCAACTCAGTAGAATTGCTCACGTAGCAGGACTTCCAACTTCTTCCACCCGAAGTGTCCTGCTCCACCGTGATTCGCTTCTAAGACCATTGGCGCATCCCGCCTTGGGACTACCACCTGCCAGACCAGTTTGTGTGTCCGGGGGTTGATACTTCTTCGACACAGCTTTCCCTCGTAGATGAACAGTTTGCCCTTCTCCTTCCACAACTGTTGGGTCTCCTGTGGAGCATCTGGATCAGGGTGCGAGTCAGCTTGTGTCAGCAAATCCTTTACCAGGCGGACAGCCGGGTCGCTATCCTGCATCTCTGCCCATCCATGGTGGAGCAATGGGTTGCGCTGTTGGCGTAGCGCTTGTCCCCCACACAGTGGGAACACTGGGTCACCCTGTGACGATGGAAAGCGGGTAGCTCTATCTCCTCCAGCTCTTCCGGGTCTTCTCCCCCATCTGGCAAGTTGGGCATCCTGGAAAGCGCATCAGCATTTGCATTTTTATGCCCCGCCCGATACTTGATGGTAAACTCGGAGTTAGACAGTCGGGCCATCCATCGTTGCTCTAGGGCACCAAGCTTCGCAGTCTCCAGGTGCGTCAGCGGGTTGTTGTCTGTGAAGACTGTAAATCTGGAGGAGGCGAGGTAGTGTCTGTGTAGCGCTGGCGTCCCTGCCCTCTGCTAGGCAGGGACGCTGCTCCCCTCACCGCTCTGCTCCGTGCCCGGCGTCCTCTCCCCGCTCTGCTGTCAGCGCGCGCTCCTTCCCGGCGTCCTCCTCCCGCTCTGCTCTCAGCGCGCGCTCCTTCCCGGCCCCTGTGCTTAGGGCGCGCGCGCGCGCGCTCCCCTCCTCTTAATGGGGCCGCGCGCGCCGTCCTAAGGAGTCCCCGGCCAATGGCCGGAGGACTTCATCATATATTAGGCACCTCCTCCAAAATGGAGGTGCCCGAGCAATGTTGTTTGCACCTGTGTCTCACCTGTGCTTCAGCCCTCAGGTCCCGTTGCCAGTTACCTGCCAGTTACCTGCCAGTTTCCTGCCAGTTTCCTGCTAGTTACCTGCCTGATTCCTGCCTGAATACTTGTTACCTGCCTGCCTGCCTGAGGTCCGACGGTCTGCCTTACAACTCCGGTCAGTCTGTCTAAGGACCAACTTGTCCGCTCACCTGGGAGCGCACATCAGCTACCTGCCTGCTTGCCTGAGGTCCGACGGTCTGCCTTACAACTCCGGTCAGTCTGTCTATGGACCAGCTTGCCCGCTCACCTGGGAGCGCTTCTCCGCTACCTGCCTGCTTGCCAGCCCGGAGGCTCCGTTGTCACGTGCTGTGACCACCAGCTATCTCAGAGACTCTTGCCCGCTCACCTGGAAGCGCATCTCCGTTACCTGCCTGCTTGCCAGCCCGGAGGTCCCGTTGTCACGTGCGGTGACCACCAGCTATTCCAGAGACTCTTGCCCGCTCACCTGGGAGCGCTTCTCCGTTACCTACCTGCCTGCCAGCCCGGAGGTTCCGCCGTCACGTGCCGTGACCACCTGCTATTCCAGAGACTCTCGCTTGCTCACCTGGGAGCACACATCTACCATCTGCCTGCTAGCCTACCCGGAGGCTCCGCCATCACAGGTCGTACCTACCCCTTACCCAGAGACTGCCCTGATCACTTGCCGTAACTCCCTGTCCGTTCACCCAGAGACTGCCACCCGCTCCCTTACAAGGGCCGCCCCCTTGTATAGTAGCTCAGAGGTTCCGCCTCCCGGACCCGTTACAGTTTGCTCGGGCCATGGAACCCGGTGGCACCCAAGCTCCCTCGCTCTCGGACCTCTGTCTTGAACTGTCCCGTCAGAGGTCCCAACAGGAGGCCATCCTGGGTCACCTGCGGAATGTTAATACTCGCCTGAACACTCTGTCTGATCCACCAACAACCTCCGCCAGTGCCATATCTTGCAATCCGGCAGCTCCGCTGCCCACTAATACTATGGTATCCTACCCCGGACCCCGGCTCTCTGCACCTCCTCGCTTCGGAGGCGACCCCGTCCAGGCTCGGGGCTTCATAAATCAGTGCACCCTGCACTTTGAACTTTTGTCCCATCAGTTTAATTCCGACCGGGCCAAAATTGCCTTTATCATGTCCCATCTCACCGGGGAGGCCCTGGCCTGGCTAAATCCTCTATGGGAGAGAGGAGACCCCCTGGTGTCCAACTTGCCTGCTTTTCTCTCGGCTTTCCGGAAAGTCTTCGACGAACCCGGACGGAAGACCTCATCCGCATCCTCTCTGCTACGCCTCCGTCAGGAGGGTCTCACCGTGGGCCAATATGCCATACGGTTCCGCACCCTTGCCTCGGAGCTGGCCTGGGATAACGACGCTCTGGTATCCGTCTTCTGGGAGGGTCTGTCCGGTCGTATTAAAGATGAACTTGCTGGTCGGGACATTCCTACCTCTCTCGATGATCTAATAACCCTTGCCACCCGGATTGACCTACGGTTCCAGGAGCGTGCCAAAGAGGTCACCCGTGAGAGAAGGATTCCACGCTTAGCTCCTACTTTCCAGAAACCCGTCATTCCCTCCATCTCTCCCCAGGTACACTCTCTTGAGCCTATGCAGGTCGACCAGACCAAGATGGTCAAAACCCGTCAGGACTCACGCCGTGCCGAGGGGAGCTGCTTCTACTGTGGCAGTAAGGAGCACCGGATCCGTGCCTGCCCGGAGAGGTCGGGAAACGCCTGTGTCTAGGTTCGCTCAGAGAGGTCCACCTAGACAAGAATAAATCCTCTCCATCCCTGCTGTTGTCAGTTTCGATCATCTACGGGGAGAACCGTTATTTCGAACTAGCCCAACTTGACTCTGGAGCAGCCGGGAACCTTATTTCACAGTCCCTGGTTGAGAAATACCGCATCCCCACCAAACCTCTGGCTGTACCCTTGTCTGTCGCTGCCGTGGATGGGGGCCTCTTACCTCGCCCCATTCAACTCATCACCGAATCCATTACCCTGCAGGTGGGAATGCTGCATTCTGAAAGTATCTCCTTTCATGTTCTGCCTGGACTCTCTCACGCCCTCTTGCTAGGTCTGCCCTGGCTCCAGAGACATGCACCCGTGCTAGACTGGCAAACCGGAGAGGTCCTTCGCTGGGGACAAGACTGTCATAAAACCTGCCTGGTTCCCGTCCATCCCGTCCGTCCCTCTCCTACCCCAGCTAATCTACCTGGACTTCCGATTCCTTATTGGTCTTATGCAGATGTCTTTAATAAAAAGGAGGCAGAGACATTACCACCACATAGACCATACGACTGTCCCATCGATCTGCTACCCGGTACTACTCCTCCCCGTGGGCGTATCTATCCTTTATCCGCTGCTGAGACCCGGTCAATGTCCGAATATATTGAGGAGAATCTGGCCAGAGGATTCATCCGGAAATCTACCTCCCCGGCGGGAGCAGGCTTCTTTTTCGTCAAAAAGAAGGACGGCTCTCTCCGTCCCTGTATAGACTATAGAGGCCTAAACCTGATCACGGTGAAGAATAAGTACCCCCTTCCGCTCATTCCAGAATTATTTGATCGCCTGAGGGGGGCTAGGATCTTCACCAAACTGGACCTTCGTGGGGCGTACAACCTGGTTCGTATTCGTCAGGGGGATGAATGGAAGACGGCATTCAACACCCGGGACGGCCACTATGAATACCTGGTAATGCCCTTTGGTCTCTGTAACGCTCCTGCCGTCTTTCAAGAGTTGGTCAATGACTTCTTCCGGGACCTTCTCTACTCCTGCGTAGTGGTGTACCTGGACGACATCTTGGTCTTCTCTCCGGATCTCCAGACTCACCGGAGGGACGTTCGTCAGGTCCTGCTCAGGCTAAGGCAGAACCATCTCTACGCTAAATTTGAGAAGTGCCTCTTTGAGCAGACCTCGCTTCCGTTTCTGGGCTACATTATCTCTCAGACCGGCCTACAAATGGATCCTGAGAAACTGTCTGCCATCGAGAAATGGCCCCGACCGGAGGGGTTGAAGGCCATTCAGCGATTCCTGGGCTTCGCCAACTACTACCGCCTCTTCATACCACACTTCTCTTCCCGGACGGCCCCAATTTCTGCGCTCACCCGTAAAGGTACTAATCCCAAAGAGTGGCCACCCGAAGCAGAGGAGGCCTTTCTTTCCCTTAAACAGGCCTTCTCTTCCGCCCCGGTGCTGCATCGCCCAGATGGCAACAAACAGTTCTTCCTGGAAGTTGACGCCTCCTCCTCTGGAGCCGGAACGGTACTTACTCAAAAATCATCTTCCGGGAGGATGGTAACTTGTGGCTTCTTCTCTAAACTCTTCTCCTCCTCTGAGCGCAACTATTCCATAGGAGACCGAGAGTTATTGGCCATCAAACTGGCATTGGAGGAGTGGCGTTACCTGCTCGAGGGGGCTCTTCACCCAGTAATAATTTACACTGACCACAAGAACTTGGCTTACCTCCAGCATGCCCAGAGACTTAACCCGCGCCAAGCTCGGTGGTCCTTGTTTTTTGCTCGTTTTGATTTTGTCCTTCATTTTCGCCCGGCTGACAAAAACGTCAAGGCGGACGCCTTGTCTCGGTCCTTTCTGGTGTCTGATCTCGAGGAGGATCCGAAACATATCATCGATCCCGCCAGAGTAATGCAGGTGGCTCCCGTGAGTCTAAATCGTCTTCCTCCTGGTAAGACGTTCGTACCAGTACCTGATCGGGAGAAGATCCTACACTGGGGTCATTCGTCTAAACTAGCTGGCCACGCCGGTCAGAAAAAGACCCTCCAGCTTATTACCCGGCACTACTGGTGGCCTAACCTGCACAAGGATGTAATAGACTTTGTTTCTGCCTGTGTGTCCTGCGCCCGCAACAAAGTTCCGAGACACCTGCCGGCCGGCCGCCTCCTACCTCTGCCAGTACCTGCTGCCCCCTGGCAGCATATAGCGATGGACTTCATTACTGATCTACCCGTCTCTGCCTATTGTACGGTCATTTGGGTGGTCGCTGACCGCTTCTCCAAGATGGCTCACTTCATTCCACTGCCAGGTCTTCCGTCTGCACCCGAGCTGGCTAAAGACTTTATCCGCCACATCTTCCGTCTTCATGGCCTGCCCCGTCACATCGTGTCGGATCGTGGGGTACAGTTCACTTCCCGTTTCTGGAGAGCCACTTGTAAATTGCTGGACGTCACCCTGGACTTCTCCTCCGCTTACCACCCACAGTCTAATGGTCAAGTGGAGCGGATCAATCAGAACCTGACCAGTTACCTTCGGCACTTCGTTAATGCCCACCATTCTGACTGGGTGGATCTCCTGCCATGGGCCGAATTCTCGTACAACAATCACGAGAGCGAGTCTTCCTCCAAATCCCCGTTTTTTGTAGTCTACGGTCAGCATCCTCGGATCCCGTTTCCCGTCTCCACCTCGGCGGACAATCCGGCTGCGGAATCTCTTGTTAACAAATTTTCCTCCATATGGGAGAGTACCCGGTCCGCACTCCTTCTGTCATCCGAGCGTATGAAAAGACACGCTGACAAAAAACGTCTGGACCCTCCTCAATTCCGCCCTGGGGATAAAGTCTGGCTCTCGTCCAAATATGTCCGGCTCAAGATCCCTTCCTATAAGTTAGGGCCTCGGTTCATCGGCCCACTGGAGGTCATCAGTCAGATCAACCCGGTGGCCTATAAATTGAAACTCCCGGCCAACTTACGGATCCCTAACTCCTTCCATGTGTCTCTCCTCAAACCTGTGGTGCTTAACTCTTTTTCCAAGTCTACAGGTACGCCTCCTGCTCCGGTTTCTGCTGAGGACGAGTTTGAGGTAGAGAACATTCTTGCCACCAAAAGGGTAAGAGGAAAGACCTTTTTTCTGGTAGATTGGAAGGGGTTTGGTCCTGAGGAGAGAACGTGGGAGCCCCGGGAGAACATCCATGCCCCTCTCATCCTAGCTAAATTTCTGTCTGGCCTAAAAAAGGGGGGGCCTAAAGGGGGGGGTACTGTAGCGCTGGCGTCCCTGCCCTCTGCTAGGCAGGGACGCTGCTCCCCTCACCGCTCTACTCCGTGCCCGGCGTCCTCTCCCCGCTCTGCTGTCAGCGCGCGCTCCTTCCCGGCGTCCTCCTCCCGCTCTGCTCTCAGCACGCGCTCCTTCCCGGCCCTTGTGCTTAGGGCGCGCGCGCGCGCGCTCCCCTCCTCTTAATGGGGCCGCGCGCGCCGTCCTAAGGAGTCCCCGGCCAATGGCCGGAGGACTTCATCATATATTAGGCACCTCCTCCAAAATGGAGGTGCCCGAGCAATGTTGTTTGCACCTGTGTCTCACCTGTGCTTCAGCCCTCAGGTCCCGTTGCCAGTTACCTGCAAGTTACCTGCCAGTTTCCTGCCAGTTTCCTGCTAGTTACCTGCCTGATTCCTGCCTGAATACTTGTTACCTGCCTGCCTGCCTGAGGTCCGACGGTCTGCCTTACAACTCCGGTCAGTCTGTCTAAGGACCAACTTGTCCGCTCACCTGGGAGCGCAAATCAGCTACCTGCCTGCTTGCCTGAGGTCCGACGGTCTGCCTTACAACTCCGGTCAGTCTGTCTATGGACCAGCTTGCCCGCTCGCCTGGGAGCGCTTCTCCGCTACCTGCCTGCTTGCCAGCCCGGAGGCTCCGTTGTCACGTGCTGTGACCACCAGCTATCTCAGAGACTCTTGCCCGCTCACCTGGGAGCGCATCTCCGTTACCTGCCTGCTTGCCAGCCCGGAGGTCCCGTTGTCACGTGCGGTGACCACCAGCTATTCCAGAGACTCTTGCCCGCTCACCTGGGAGCGCTTCTCCGTTACCTACCTGCCTGCCAGCCCGGAGGTTCCGCCGTCACGTGCCGTGACCACCTGCTATTCCAGAGACTCTCGCTTGCTCACCTGGGAGCACACATCTACCATCTGCCTGCTAGCCTACCCGGAGGCTCCGCCATCACAGGTCGTACCTACCCCTTACCCAGAGACTGCCCTGATCACTTGCCGTAACTCCCTGTCCGTTCACCCAGAGACTGCCACCCGCTCCCTTACAAGGGCCGCCCCCTTGTATAGTAGCTCAGAGGTTCCGCCTCCCGGACCCGTTACAGTCTGAAGCGCTCTGTTACAGCCCAGACTATGGCTAAAAACTCCAACTTGAAGGAACTATAGTTGTCGGGGTTCCTTTCCATAGGACGGAGCTTCCTGCTGGCGTAGGCAATCACTCTCTCTTTGCCCTGCTGTACCTGGGACAGCACCGCTCCCAATCCCACGTTGCTGGCATCCGTATGGAGTACAATTGGTTGGCCATAGTCGGGGTAGGCCAGGACTTTGTCTCCAGTAAGAGCCATTTTCAGTCGAGTGAAAGATTCGTCTTCTGGTTTACCCCATTTGAATGGAGGTTTCAGGTTCTTGGCCTTCTTGGACTGGTCCACTAAGAGGTCCTGCATGGGTGCCGCGATCTTGGTGAAACCCTTGATGAATCTCCTGTAGTAGCCCACCAGCCCGAGGAACTGCCGCACTTCCTTGATAGTAGAGGGTCTTGACCAGTCCTTGATCGCGGTGACTTTTTCAGGGTCTGTTGCAACACCTTCGGCGCTTACCACATGACCTAGGTACTGCACCTTGGGCTTCAACAGGTGGCACTTGGACGGCTTTACCTTCAGGCCAAAACCAGAAAGGGCTTCGAACACCTTGGCCAGGTGCTCCAGATGGTCTTCATATGTCTTTGAGTAGACGATTACGTCGTCTAGGTACAGCATGATTGTTTCGAAGTTTTTGGGTCCTAGGCAACACTCCATTAACTGCTGGAAGGTTCCTGGGGCATTGCAGAGCCCGAATGGCATGCAGTTGAACTCGCTGAGGCCCATTGGTGTTGTAAACGCGGTCTTTTCTCCGTCCGCCTCTGCCACAGGAACCTGCCAGTACCCACTGGTGAGATCCAAAGTGGAGAAATAATTAGCAGATCTTAGTGCAGCTAATGATTCCTCAATTCTGGGTAATGGGTAGGCGTCCTTATGTGTAATGCGGTTAATCTGCCTGTAATAAACACACATCCTCATTGTACCATCTTTCTTCTAATGATAACTAATGGAGCTGCCCAGGGGCTACAACTATCTCTGATCACCCCAGCCTCCTTCATCTCCCGTAACATTCCTTTGGCACATTGATAGTGAGCTGGGGGTACAGGCCGGTACCTCTCTTTGATGGGCGGATGATCTCCCGTGGGGATATGATGTTGGACCCCTTTTACCTGCCCAAAGTCTAGTGGGTGTTTGCTGAAGACTCGCTCATATTCTTGGACCACCCGGTATACTCCATGCTTTTGGTGCAAAGGGGTGGAGTCAGTGCCTACTTGTAACTTCTGACACCAATCCTCCATCTGCCCCTTGGAGCTATTATCCTCCGCCAGTTTGGATGGAGGCAAGGGTTCCACTGTCTTTATTGCGTTGTTACTGACAGTGAATAGCTTAGCAAAGGTAGCATACCGGGGTAAATGGACCTCTTTCTCCCCACAATTCAGGATGCGTATTGGTACTCTCCCCTTGCGGACATCGACTACCCCTCTGGCTGTCAAGATGGTGGGCCTACTATCAGAGTACACGGGTTCTACCAGGGCCTGATAATCTTGACCCCGAGACCGATTGCTGCCCGACACCATATTAACATTTCACTCCTAGGGGGCATTGCAATGGGGAATGGATCACTCATTCTGCCACTGCAGACCTCTCCACCAGACAGCTCTACCTGTTGTCTTTCCATCAGGGCTCTGATCTCCTTCTGAAGAACTCGCTGCTGACTGGACCTGTCAGTCTCTGCGACCTGCTGCAACAAAAGAATAATTTCCCCAAGACAATTCTGTATCACATTGGTGCCTATAGTTATCGGCGATCAATATCAACAATAATTATTCCTTGTGATGGCAATTCTACACGGCCTACTTTTATGGTCACCTCTTTATACCCCACCTGAGGCTGTTACGGATCCGGGTGGTGGAACCTCTGTGCTGCGGTGCAAGAAGGGACCAGAGGGGCGTAACTAGGTATCAACTCGGACTGACCAAGGTTGTACGGCGGCTCAATCAACTCTGTGACCAGGGAAGGACCGAGCAGAGGGACCAGGTGCTACTCTGGGCTAGACCTTGTATGAGAGCAGGTGACTCCCACGGGTCAGAAGGCAGGAACTGACTGGTACAGCAGATGAGCACGGCAGGCAGGCTGACGGGTGATCCGGGTAGGCGAACCGGCAGACACGGCAGGTAACAAGCAGAAGCCTCCAGGCAGGCAGGCTGGTAGGCACGGCAGGTAACAGGCAGGTGCTTCCAGGTAAGCGGGCTGGCAGGCACGGCAGGTAACAGGCAGGTGCTTCCAGATAAGCAGGCGGGCAGGGCCCATAGACAGACTGGTGGACTGGACTGTAGACGGACTGTCGGGCTGGAGAGTAGACAAGCTGGGGGACAGGGCTGGTAGTCAGGCTGGCGGACTGGACTGGTAGTCAGGCTGGCGGACTGGACTGGTAGTCAGGCTGGCGGACTTGACTGGTAGTCAGGCTGGCGGACTGGACTGGTAGTCAGGCAGGCGGATTGGACTTGTAGTCAGGCTGGTGGACTGGACTGGTAGTCAGGCTGGCGGACTGGACTTGTAGTCAGGCTGGCGGACTGGACTTGTAGTCAGGCTAGCAGCGGGACCTGAGGGCTGAAGTAGAGTTTAACAGACAAAGCTACAACCTTGCACAGGCACCTCTATTTTGGAGGAGGTGCCTTTTATATGACAGGTCCTCCGGCCGTTGGCCGGGGACTCCTTAGGACAACGCGTGCGGCCCCTTTGAGAGGGAGGGAGCGCGCGCGCCCTAAGCACAGTGCCCGGGAAGCTGCGCACGCCGGCAGCAGTAGAAGCAGGAGCGCCGGAGGACGCCGGGCGGGGAGCGTGGCGGTAAGAGGGATGGCGTCTCTGCCTGTCAGGGGGCAGAGACGCCGATACTACAGTACCCCCCCTTTACGCCCCCTCTTTTTTAGGCCTGAAAGAAATTTTTAAGAAGAAGCGGGGCGTGGATGTTCTCCCTGGGTTCCCAAGTTTTCTCCTTTGGGCCAAACCCCTTCCAATCCACCAGAAAAAAGGTTTTTCCTCTTACCCTCTTGGTGGCCAAAATGTTCTCTACCTCATAGACGTCCTCAGCGGAGACCGGAGCTGGGGAGGTACCTGGATTGTCAGAAAAAAAATTAAGCACAACTGGTTTGAGGAGAGATACGTGGAAGGAGTTGGGAATCCGTAAGGTGGCCGGGAGTTTTAACTTGTAGGCTACTGGGTTGTTTTGCTTGAGAACTTCAAATGGACAGATGAACCGTGGACCCAACTTATAGGAGGTTATTTTGAGACGAACATGTTTGGAGGAGAGCCACACCTTGTCTCCCGGACGGAATTGAGGCGGATCCACACGTCTCTTATCAGCATGTTTCTTCATCCGCTCGGAGGATTGAAGAAGTGCAGATCTAGTGTCCTCCCAAATAGTGGAAAATTCGCTGACCAGACTCCGCTGCAGGGTTGTCCACTGAAGCGGAAACGGGAAACGGAATCCGGAGATGTTGACCATAGATCACAAAGAACGGGGACTTGGAAGAAGATTCGCTCTCATGGTTGTTATAGGAGAACTCGGCCCATAGTAGGAGCTCCACCCAATCGGTATGGTGAGCGTTGACGAAGTGCCGGAGGAAGCTGGTAAGGATCTGGTTGATACGTTCCACTTGGCCATTGGACTGCTGGTGGTAAGCAGAGGAGAAATCCAGGGTGACATCCAGCAGCTTACACGTAGCTCTCCAGAAGCGCAAAGTGAACTGGACCCCTCAATCAGACACAATGTGGAGGGGTAGGCCGTGGAGACGAAAGATGTGATGGATGAAGTCCTTAGCCAGCACAGATGCAGACCGGAGACCAGGCAGAGGGATGAAGTGAGCCATTTTAAAAAAGCAGTCAGCAACCACCCAAATGACCGTACAACCGGCAGAAACAGGGAGATCAGTAATAAAGTCCATAGCAATGTGTCGCCACGGGGCAGCAGGTACGGGAAGAGGCAGGAGACGGCCGGCTAGAAGATGTCTGGGAACTTTGTTGCGGGCACAGGACGAATAGGCCGTGACGAAGTCTACCACATCCAGGCGCAGGGTAGGCCACCAGTAATGCCAGGTAATGAGCAAGAAGGTCTTCTTCTGGCCAGCATGGCTGGCTAGTTTAGATGAATGACCCCAGTTAAGAACCTTCTTACGATCCAGAACCGCTACAAACGTCTTACCAGGTGGGAGACGAGACAGGTCCAAGGGGGCCACATTCATCACTTTGGAGGGATCGATGATATGCATAGGCTCCTCCTCTTGATCGGAAGACAGGAAGGATCGGGACAAGGCGTCGGCTTTAACGTTCTTGTCCGCCAGGCGGTAATGTAGGGTAAAGTTGAAACGGGCGAAGAACAAAGACCAATGGGCCAGACGCAGATTGTGTCTTTGGGCATTCTGTAGATATGTCAGGCTTTTGTGGTCAGTATAGATGACCACCGGGTGCAGAGCCCCTTCAAGTAGGTAACGCCACTCCTCCAGTGCCAATTTGATGGCTAGCAGTTCTCGGTCACCTATGGAGTAGCTGCGCTCGGACAAGGAGAAGAGTTTGGAGAAGAAGTCGCAGGTTACCATTCCCCCGGACGGAGATTTCTGGGTGAGCACTGCTCCGGCTCCGGAAGAGGAAACATCAACCTCCAGAAACAACTGTTTGTTGCTATCTGGACGGTTCAACACTGGGGCAGAAGAGAAGGCTTGTTTTAAGGAGAGGAAGGCCTCCTCCGCTTCCTTTCGGGTGAGCGCAAAGATGGGAGCAGTCCGGGAAGAGAAATGTGGGATGAAGAGATGGTAATAGTTGGCGAAGCCCAGGAATCGCTGAATCGCCTTCAACCCCTCCGGACGGGGCCACTTTAAGACGGCAGAGCCCTTCTCGGCATCCATCTGTAGACCAGTCTTTGAGATAATATAGCCCAGGAACGGAAGAGAGGTCCGCTCGAAGAGGCATTTCTCAAATTTTGCATATAGGTGATTCTGCCTGAGCCTAAGCAGGACCTGATAAACATCCCTCCGGTGTGTGGGAAGATCCGGAGAGAAGACCAAGATGTCGTCCAGGTACACCACCACGCAAGAATATAAGAGGTCACGGAAGATGTCATTAACTAATTCTTGGAAGACGGCTGGAGCATTACAGAGACCGAAGGGCATCACACCGTATTCATAGTGGCCGTCCCGGGTATTGAATGCCGTCTTACACTCGTCTCCTGCACAGAGATTGAAGCTTCAGAGACTGGGAGTTCTGTGGAAACTGTTTGGGTAAGAATACAAGGAGAGAACAACGGAAAGGACATCATTGTAGGCATTTACTACAGGCCACCTGGGCAAACTGAAGATATGGATGAACTCTTTATGTATCAAATGACCAAGTTCTCCAAAAAAAATGACGCAGTGGTCATGGGAGATTTCAACTATCCAGACATATGTTGGGAATCTCTCTCAAGTAAAACTAACAGGTCAAGCAAATTCTTATCCTCTCTTGCTGACAACTTTATCTTCCAAAGGGTAGGGAAGAAAAAAGGGGATCTGTTACTTTGGATCTAATCCTTATAAACAGGGAGGAAATGGTTGAGGAGAAATTTGGATAACTAGAGGAGGAAGACATGTGAAGACTCAAACTTCGAGGTTAGATTTCAGAAAGGCAGATTTTAAGTGACTCAGAAAGAGAATAGGAGGGATCTAATGGCTGGATGTCCTTAAGGACAAAAATGTCCAGGAAGGATGGGAAATTTTTAAAAATGAGATTCTCAAAGCATAATCGTTAACAATCCCGAAAAGTAGGAAGAATAGGAAGCATTTAAGGAAACCAGGATGGATGAACACAGAACTTAAACACATGCTAAAAAGAAAGAAAGAAATGTTTATCAAATGGAAAGAGGGAGGCATACCTAAAGAAAATTATAATGCAGTCTGCAGAACCTGTAGGGCACGTATCAGGTTAGCTAAAGCTGACAATGAATTAAGGCTTGCAAGAGATGTCAAAAGCAATAAAAAAGGATTTTGGGGGTATGTCAAAAGTAAAAGAAAAGTCAAAGATGCTATAGGATTTTTACAGGATGAAAATGGTGAAATGGTAAGAAAGGATGTTGAGAAGGCTGAACTTTTTAATTCCTATTTTGCATCAGTTTTCTCTCAGAAAGAAAATGTAACATCAACTGATCTTCACTGTCCTATTAAAGAAATAGAAGAATGCAGGTTATCTGTAAACAGAAAGATTGTGAGGGAATATTTAGCTAACATTAATGAGTTCAAGTCTCCAGGTCCAGATGAATTACACCCCAGAGTACTGAAGGAGATCGTAGAAGATATTTTAGAACCACTCTCCATAATCTTTGAAAATTCTTGGAGAACAGGAGAAGTCCCAGAAGACTGGAGAAGAGCAAATGTTGTTCCTATCTTCAAAAAGGGGAAGAAGGTGGACCCAGGGAACTATAGGCCGGTGAGTCTGACTTCTATACCAGGAAAGATCTTTGAACAAATTATTAAACAACATGTATGTAAGTACCTGGATAAGAATGAAGTGATTAACCAGAGTCAGCATGGGTTTGTAACTAACAAGTCATGTCAGACTAACTTAATTTCCTTCTATGACAGAATCACTGACTGGGTGGATCAGGGAAATGCTGTTGATATAGTATATCTTGACTTCAGCAAAGCATTTGACAAAGTATCTCACACCATCCTTATTGAAAAAATGACCAAGTATGGAATGCACAAGGCAACTGTTAGGTGGATTCATAACTGGCTTAGTGATCGGACTCAAAGAGTGGTCGTAAATGGCTTCACATCCAGTTGGATGAATGTCTCAAGTGGGGTACCACAGGGCTCTGTCCTGGGACCTGTATTGTTCAACATCTTTATCAATGATTTAGATGAAGGAATTGAGGGTAAACTGATTAAATTTGCTGATGACACAAATAGTGTTGAGCGAGCACTAAAATGCTCGGGTGCTCGAAGCTCGGGCACCCCCGTCAGTCTGTAGAAACCCTAAAAAGTCCCCAAAACGATAGTGACAGTGCTCAAATGACATGGGGACAGCATGGGGATCGCCCCAGGAAGCATTTCTGACCCCCAGGTCACTGCTGTCAACAACGTGGTCTGAGGTATTAAGCCACTATTATGGGCTCACAATAAAACGTTCAAAAACGAAAGTGAAACTGTTTTCCTGTGAAATATGTTAAGGAACCTCCTTTCCAGGGTAAAGACTTGTGTATAAGGTAAAATAAATAACCAAAAACAAAAATACTCCTCCACACTTTGGGCTATGTTCACAAGTAGCATTTTTTATGCGTTTTTGCACTTTTGTATTGCTTTCAACCGTGACAAATGTATTCACCGGGAAATGTCATTTTAACATTTTACAACCTTATCTGGCCATGTGCTGTGTGACACATGCATACAGTGCTGAAAAGACATGGGAACAGCATGGGGAAGACCCCTGGAAGCATCTCTGACACCCAGGTCACTGCCTAAAAGTGTGGCCATCAGAAGTGATCCTTGCCGCATCAGAAGATGCAGACTTGCAACTATCCCCGTGCAAGTCCTTGTCCCAAGGCAGTGTTCAATTGTACCTCCCCCATTCCTTGCAATGCAAGCGCAAGTATGCAGCCTGCCACCCACCCACCCCCAGGCTGCAATACCATACTGCTTGCTTGCACTTGAAATTGGGCCTTTTAGGCATGTGGAGGCGGAGTCTGGCCACCACGTCATGGCTGCGTCGGCGGCCTGGTATCCATACTCAGTCCCCAGCCGCCCGGCGGCCAGATGTCCACGCTCGGTACCCAGCCATCCCTATTTGTCCCAGTAACCTTCCCCACACTTTTCTTAGCCTGGCCTGCTTTAGGGCAGAATTGGCAGAGCCCACCAGACAACCAGACTCCTCCGGTGGGCCATGGCTTCTCCATCAGGGGAGTTGAGAGTGCCAAGGTGAGGAGCATGATGATGATGATAGAAGTTAGCATCTGCTTTGCTTTCTTGGAATGCAAGCGTAAGTGTGCAGCCTGCCACCCACCCACCCCCAGGCTGCAATACCATACTGATAGCTTGCTTGCACTTGAAATGAGGCCTTTTTGGCTTGTGGAGGCAGATGCCGGCCACCATGTCATGGCTGCGTCGGCGACCTGGCATCCATACCCAGTCCCCAGCCGCCCGGCGGCCGGGTGTCCACACTCGGTCCCCAGCCGCCCCGCGGCCGGGTGCCCACACACGGTCCCCAGCCGCCCCTCTTTGTCCCGTTGCACCTTATACACAAGCGCGCATACCAAAACATTACCTGTGCCCTCCCCAGTGCATTTAGTGGTAAGGACAGACTAACCACAAACACGTGGACAAATGAATGTGGCCAGGGATGGTCCATCTCACTGACGCCTTCACACTGGGTTAATATTGTGGAAGCCGGGACACAGTTGGACACTGGAATGCAACACGTCCTCCAGACATAGAGGATTGTGGGTCCTGGGTCAATCAGGCTTCAACACAAAGTTCAGAAGGTAGACAGCAGCAGTGGTCGGCCTCCTACACAACGAGTAAATTATTCATGATCATGAGGCCATCCATCTCCTTAGCTTTCTGTTCCTTGGAATGCAAGCGCATGTATGTAGTAGCAGCTAGACCTGAGGTGGTCAGCGTTTTGGCGCATATCCTACCTCCTCCGAGGATTGCTGGATGTTTTCCTGCTACTTTCCCAGTTCTATGTCTCCCGTTAAAACAAAGCTTCAGGTGATGAATGATGGAAGAGATGGTGGCAACGGAGAAAGAGCAGGAGGAACATGAACCATTCACATCAATATCAGGCCAGTCAACCACACATGTCTTGTAGGATATGTTTCTGTACCAAAAGGAGCGGTTCGGCTACACAGTTATAGGGCATACAGTGAGTGCAATGCCTACGAAAAATTTCGAAGCACTCCAATGCCCCTTGGAAGTGACATGGAGGTCAGAGGGCCTTAACTAAACTGTTTTTTCCATTTATAGCAACTGGGTCTCCTGTACACTGTTGGCCTAAGCAGTGAATGGAAAGCTTTCCAAAAATTATGAAGAACTGCAATGCCCCTTGAAACAGACGTGGATTACAGCGTACTAAAAACCTTCTATCCATTATTGGGGAGTGGGTCTCCCTTAGTGTTCGCCTATGCATTGAAAAGCAAAAGCTGACTAAAATTAGGAGGAAATGCAATGCACGTTGGAAGAGTCGTGGAGGTTAGAGGTAATTAAAAACAACATTTCAATGCCCCTTGGAAGAGCTGTGGAGTTCAGAGTGGTTTAACAAGACGGTTTTAATGCCCCTTGGAAGAGATGTGGAGGTCACAGTAGCTTAACAAGACGGTTTTAATGCCCCTTGGAAGAGACGTGGAGTTCAGAGTGGTTTAACAAGACGGTTTTAATGCCCCTTGGAAGAGACGTGGAGGTCCCAGTGGAATAAAAAGACAATATCAATGCCCCTTGGAAGAGTGGTGGAGGTCCCAGTGGAATAAAAAGACAATATCAATGCCCCTTGGAAGAGTGGTGGAGGTCGCAGTGGAATAAAAAGACAATATCAATGCCCCTTGGAAGAGTGGTGGAGGTCACAGTGGTATGAAAAGACAATATCAATGCCCCTTGGAAGAGATGTGGAGGTCACAGTAGCTTAACAAGACAGTTTTAATACCCCTTGGAAGAGACGTGGAGTTCAGAGTGGTTTGACAAGACGGTTTTAATGCCCCTTGGAAGAGTGGTGGAGGTCCCAGTGGAATAAAAAGACAATATCAATGCCCCTTGGAAGAGTGGTGGAGGTCGCAGTGGACTAAAAAGACAATATCAATGCCCCTTGGAAGAGTGGTGGAGGTAGCAGTGGAATAAAAAGACAATATCAATGACCCTTGGAAGAGTGGTGGAGGTCGCGGTGGAATAAAATGACAATATCAATTCCCCTTGGAAGAGTGGTGGAGATCGCAGTGGAATAAAAACACAATATCAATGCCCCTTGAAAGAGTGGTGGAGATCGCAGTGGAATAAAAGACAATATCAATGCCCCTTGGAAGAGACGTGGAGGTCAAAGTAGCTTAACAAGACGTTTTTAATGCCCCTTGGAAGAGTGGTGGAGATATCAGTGTAATAAAAAGACAATATCAATGCCCCGTGGAAGAGACGTGGAGGTCACAGTAGCTTAACAAGACGATTTTAATGCCCCTTACAAGAGCCATGCAGTACAGCATATTAAAAACATTATTTCCATTATTGGGGAGTGGGTCTCCCATAGTCTTTGCCTATGCCTTCCAAGCAAAAGCTGCCAAAAATTAGGACGGAGGAACTTGCAATGCTGGCAACACAGACCACGGTCATCCTGGTGGTATAGTGGTGGCGGAGGCTGAGGATAAGGAGAAGAGCAAAAAACAGCCAAAATGAGGAAGCGTATACCCATGTGTGGGTGTGAAGCGGTGCATGGGAATGCACCTCCCGAAACAACACAGTGGATTTGACTTTATGTTACTCTGCTGTCATTTGGTGGTGATGAGAAGTCTGGCCCAATCCAGTCCTTGTTCATTTTGATAAGGGTCAGCTTGTCAGCATTGTCAGTTGACAGGCGAGTGCGCTTATCAGTTATAATTCCCCCCAGCGGCACTAAAAACACGCTCCGATAACACGCTAGCGGCATGGCAGGCCAGGACCTCCAAGGCGTACAGAGCGAGTTCATTCCAAGTGTCCAGCTTGGATATTAAAAGGCACAGAGGAATCACGGAGGACGCTGGTACGGTCGGCAAGGTACTCCCTCACCATCTTTTGAAACTTTCCACTCCTTGTGAGAGTACCCCACGCCTAAGGGCCTGTAAGCTGGGCGGGTCTCAGAAAACTGTCCCAGAACGATGAGAGTGTTCCCCTGCCTCTGCTGGATTGGATTTGCGTCTCTCTCGCCTGTACTCCTTGGTTGGTCAACGAACTGTGACCTCTGCCGCTAGCATGTTCAGATGGGAATTTTTTTAACAGTTCTGCAGCAAGGGCCTTCTGGTACTGCCCCATTTTTGTAGACCTCTCAACCTCAGGAATAAGAGAGTGAAAGTTCTCCTTGTAGCGGGGGTCTAAAAGTGTCACCAACCAGTAATGACTGTCACCCAACATTTTGACAACGCGAGGCTCATGGTTAAGGCAGCGTAACATAAAGTCAGCCATGCGTGCCAGACTGGTAATGGGCAAGACTTCCGTGTCCTCACCAAGATGACGACTGACCATGCTCTCCTCCTCCTCCCCCCTGGTCCTCAGGAGACCCACGCTGAACCGACGGTATGACAGTTGTACAGGTACTACCGTCTACAGCGCATGATACCAGCTCCTGTTCTTCCTCCTCCTTCTCCTCCTCTCCCTCATTTTCCTCCAATGCACGTTGGGATGAGATGAGGCTGGGCTGTGTGTAATCGCCCGCTACGGCTTCTTGATCCATCTCATCATACTCTGGCTGCAATGCCTCCTCTTTTATTCTCTGCAGAGAGCGTTGCAAAAGACAGACAAGTGGGATGCTGACGCTAATGACGGCATCTTCGCCTCTCACCATCTTGGTGGACTCCTCAAAGTTTGTCAGGATGGTACATATGTCAGACATCCAGGTCCACTCCTGAGGTCTTATGTGTGGAGTCTGACCTGAATATCGACAGCCTTGTTGCAGCTGGTACTCCACAACTGCTCTCTTCTGCTCACAAATCCTTTGCAACATGTGGAGGGTAGAGTTCCAACGTATGGTGACATCACACACCAGTCGGTGTGCCGGAAGCTGCAAATGCTGCTGCAACACAGCAAGGGCGGCGGAAGCTGTAGCCAACTTCCGAAAATGAGCTGACAGGCAGCGTACTTTGACGAGCAGATCTGGCAACTCGGGGTACGATTTAAGAACCGCTGAACCACGAGGTTAAGCACATGAGCCAGGCATGGTACGTGTGTGATCTCGCCTCGCCTCAGAGCCGCCACCAGGTTAGGGCCATTGTCACACACGACCATGCCTGGATGTAGGTTCAGCGCTCTCAGCCACAGATCTGCCTGCTCTTTCACAGCTGTCCACAACTCACAAGCAGTGTGAGGTTTATCACCTAAGCTTATGAGTTTCAGCATAGCCTGTTGCCGCTTGGCAGAGGCAGTACTGCAGTGCTTCCAGCTTGTAACTGATGTGGTGATATCTGCGATGGAGGCTGAACATGAGGAGGAGGAGGATGATGCGCAGGAGCTGTACACTGTGGGGGCAACTCTGACTGACATAGGGCCCGCAATCCTCGGTGTGGGGAGGATGTGTTCCGTCCCAAGGTCCGACTGGGTCCCGGCTTCCACTATGTTTACCCAGTGTGCCGTCAGGGAGATGTACCGTCCCTGGCCACAAGCACTTGTCCACATGTCCGTTGTCAGGTGGACTCTCCCAGTAACTGCGTTGTTGAGGACACGGCAGATGTTTTGGGACACGTGCTTGTGTAGTGCGGGGATGGCACACCGGGCAAAATAGTGTCGGCTGGGGACCGAGTACCGAGGGACAGCCACCGCCATAAGGTTGTGGAAGGATTCCGTCTCCACCAGCCTAAAAGGCAGCATTTCCAACGCAAGCAGTCGTGAAATGTGCGAATTTAGGACTGTGGCCTGTTGGGCGTTGGCTGCGAATTTGCGCTTTCGTTCAAAGCTCTGGGATATGGACAATTGAACGCTGCGGTGGGACGTGGACGTGGACGTTGAGGCTGTTTCTTGAGAAACTGCCATAACAAGTGAAGACTGAGAGGAGGGGGCATCTTTGCATGCAGTATGGACAGGGGATTGCCTTGCACGCACAACAGGGGGTTCTCTTACACGCACAACAACGAAAGAAGCAGTGGTGATACCCGCTGACACTGGTCGTGGACCCTGGGGTTCGCCCCACAAAGTTGGGTGCTTTGCTGATATGTGCCTGATCATGCTGGTGGTGTGTGCTGCTGGCCTCGCTCTGCGTGTCCTCCTGCCACGTTGGGTCAGTTACTAGATCATCCACCACCTCCTCCTCTTTCACTTCCGCACCACGGTCCTCCTCCTCACTTTGTGGCAATTGTGTCTCGTCATCGTCCACCTCTTGTGACAAATTGCCAGCGTCGCCTTCCTGTGGCCGACGCTGTTCAAATATTTGGCCTTCGCTACATGGGATCTCCTCTTTCACCACTTCAAGCGGAGCAGGCGAGGGGCCCAAATATGTAAATGGACCATTGAACAGCTCTTCAGAGTGTCCAACTGTGGGATCAGTTGCTGTCTGACGACACTCGGCATGGTGGGAGGAAGGAGCATCAGGGTGAGGAGGAGTATGCGGTCGAGACTCACGGCTACTAAGACTTGACCGTGTGGAAGACAGACCGGAGGTGGTGGTGCCCAGGTGACTGGAAGTATTATCTGCTATCCAATTAATAACCTGTTCACACTGATCAGTTCGCAATAGTGGTCTTGTTGTTGTGTGCTTCCCTAGTAATTCGGTCAAGAACTGGGAGCGAGAAGATGAGGCTGATGGTTGTGGCACATTTTCACCTTGGCCACGGCCTCGTCCTCTGCACGCACCATCACCAGAAAGTCCAGTTCCCCGTCCCTTGCCACGCACCTTGCCCATTGTAAAGGAAGTAAAATAGCTTACACTCGCACTATCAATGGCAAAAGGGTAATAAAAAGTAGATTACAACCGTGGAAGAGGAAAACCACAGTTCTATTTCTCTGGCCTACACCAGACTCTTTTAAACAGATATATTGGTGTCTGAACAGTCAGCGAGACACTAAAAATGTTTTTTTTTATGGAAAAAAGACAAAAAAATGGATAATAAAGAGATTTGAACCGTGGAACTGCAAACCACAGTTATAATTTCCTGGTGTATACCAGACTTGTTAAAATAGATATATTTGTGTCTGAACAGTCAGCGACACACTCAAATTGTTATTTTTAATGGAAAAAAGGCAAGCAGGTACCAGATTTGAACCGTGGAAGAGGAAAAACACAGTTCTAGTTCTCTGGCCTACACCAGACTCTTTTAATCAGATATATCTGTTTCTGAACACTCACAGACACACTCAATTTTTTTTAGAGGGGGGGGGGACCAAATGGTTAATAAGACGCGTATTTGTACAGTCTGACTGAGGAAAAAAACAGGATTTAGGTGAAAAAAAGCATTTTTCCTGGCCCCTGAGACCTGGGGATAAGTCTATCAATTTGACCAGCAGGAGCAGCACACAGGACTGTAATGCAGTATTTGTTGGTATAACCACTGCGTCTCCTATACAGCTTGCCCGCCTGCCTGATATCTGGGATGGATATTAGTCCTGAGAAGGACTGTTAGCTTTATTTGGCAGGCTTTAGAGACCCTACACTAACTATTTTGCAGTATAAATCTCTCCCTAGCTCTGCAGCACTGACCCTACACTGTCTGATCCGGAGCGACTGTGTCCAAGATGGCGGCGCCCGGTTTTAAATACTCGAGGTCACGCTGTGCGGCCAGCCAATCACTGTAATGCCCACAAACAACATGGCTGCGGCATTACAGTGACTGGCTGGCAATCCCTGCATGTTCATTGGCTCTGTAAAGAGCACCAAACGTGCAAGGCGGAGACCCGAGCTCCCGCCCGAGTAACCCAGAAATGCTCGGTGCTTGCCGAACATCCCGAGTAGTGAGATGCTCGGGCGAGTACCGAGCAGTGTCGAGCATGCTCGCTCAACACTAGACACAAAGCTAGGAGGGATAGCTAACACTAGAGAAGAGAGAGAGAGGCTTCAAAAAGACCTAAATAAACTGGAGCAGTGGGCAGCAACTAACAGAAGGGTTTTTAACAGGGAAAAATGCAAAGTACTACATCTGGGCAATAAAAATGAAAAAAGCATATACAGAATGGGAGGAATAGAGCTAAGCAACAGTACATGTGAAAAAGACTTAGGTATAATAATAGATCATAGACTGAACATGAGTCAACAGTGTGATGCAGCAGCAAAAAAGGCAAATACAATTCTGGGATGTATTAACAGAAGCATACAGACTAGATCACATGAAGTCATTATCGCACTTTGCTCCTCTTTGGTCAGACCTCATCTGGAATACTGTGTCCACTTTTGGGCACCACATTTTAAAAAAGACATTGACAAACTGTAGCAAGTTCAGAGAAGAGCGACCAGAATGGTGACCGGTCTGCAAACCATGTCCTACGGGGAACGGTTACAGGATTTGGGAATGTTTAGCTTGCAAAAAAAAAGACTGAGAGGAGACTTAATAGCTGTCTACAAATATCTCAAGGGCTGTCACATTGTAGAAGGATCATCTTTAATCTCATTTGCACAAGGAAAGACTAGAAGCAATGGGATGAAACTGAATGGGAGGAGACACAGATTAGATATTAGAAAAAACTTTTTGACAGTAAGGGTGATCAATGAGTGGAACAGGCTGCCACGAGAGATGGTGAGTTCTCCTTCAATGGACGTCTTCAAACAGAGGCTGGACAGACATCTGTCTGAGATGATTTAGTGAATCCTGCTTTGAGCAGGGGGTTGGACCAGATGACCCAGGAGGTCCCTTCCAACTCTACCATTCTATGATTCCTTGGCGGATCCGGACCAAGTTATACGCCCCACAAAGATCGAGCTTGGAGAAGATCTTCGCACCTTTAAGGCGGTCGAACATCTCAGAGATGACCGGCAGGGGGTATTTGTTTTTGAGAGTTATCTGGTTGAGTCCTCTATAATCGATACAGGAGCGTAGTGAACCGTCTTTCTTTTTTACGAAGAAGAATCCGGCTCCAGCCAGGAAGGTAGATTTCCGGATGAATCCCCTAGCCAGATTTTCTTCGATGTACTCCAACATGGCCTGGATCTCGGCCAACGACAACGGATAAATACACCCACGGGGTGGAGTGGCGCCGGGTACCAGGTCAATAGGGCAATCATATGGCCTATGAGGTGGCAGTGTCTCTGCTTCCTTTTTTGTCGAAGATATCTGCATAGGACCAGTATGGTTCCGGTAGACCAGGTAAATTAGCCGGAGTAGACAGAGGTCGAACCGGGCGAACCAGGCAGGTCTCGTGGCAATCCTGCCCCCAATTGAGCACCTCACTGGATTGCCAATTCAGAACGGGTTCATGTCTCTGTAACCAGGGTAGACCAAGCAAAGTGGAGTGAGAGAGTCCGGAAAGCACCTGCAGGGTTACAGGCTCTGTGACGAGCAAGATGGTCACTGAAAGGAGTCTTCCATCCACGGAAGCGACTGTCAATGGTTCAGCCAGAGGTTTGGTGGGAATGTGATACTTCTCCACAAGGGACTGGGAAATGAGATTCCCAGCGGCTCCGGAATCCAGATGTGCGGTTTCAAAGAAGCGATTCTCTCCACAGGAGATAGAGACGGACAAAGTCAAGAACGGAAAGGATTTACTCTTGCCTAAGAAACCTCTCCTAGTGGCCCTACACACTGGAGTTTCCTGGCTTCACCGGACAGGAACGGATCAGATGCTCCTTACTAACACAGTAGAAACAGCTCCCCTCGGCTCGGCGTGTTTCTTGGCGAGACTTGACCATCTTGGTCTGGTTGATCTGCATAGGTTCGGGCGAGCGTGCCCGGGGAGTTTCTGGCTTCAGGAAAACAGGAGCAAGACGAGGAAATATTCTCTCCCGGGTAGTCTCCTTAGCACGTTCTAGGAAACGGATGTCAATCCGGGTAGCTAGTTACACCAGGTCATCCAGGGTGGTAGGAATGTCCCAGCCGCCTAACTCGTCCTTAATCCGACCGGAAAGACCCTCCCAGAAGGTGAACACCAGGGCCATGTTGTCCCAGGCAAGCTCAGAAGCGAGGGTACGGAACCGTATGGCATACTGGGCCATGGTGAGACTCCCTTGGCAGAGATGGAGCAATGAGGAGGCAGTAAAAATCCTTCATCCGGGTTCATCGAAGACCCTCCGGAAGGCAGTGAGGAAAGTTGGAAGATCAGACACCAGGGAATCCGTTCTCTCCCATAGAGCATTTAGCCATGCCAATGCTTCCCCGGTGAGGTGAGACATGATGAACTTGGCCCGGTCGGAGGACAACTGATGTGTCTGAAGTTCAAAGTGCAGCGTGCACTGGTTCAGAAAGACCCAACATAACACGCGGTTGTAAAGGACATATTGATATTCATGCTATAGCTACCCCATTTTTGCAGCTTGCTCCTAAAATCATGTTATTATTACTATATACATTCTTTCATTCTTTTATCCTGCTTCACACGCAATTTTCTCACAAGAACTTTTTCTCTCAAGAACATTCTATGAGACACCCTGCTCCTGTTATCTAACTAGTCTGAGCCGGGATGTGTAACCTTGTAACTTTCCATCATGCACCGAACTAACGATGATATGACCATATGTGTGTTTCCGTAATAATTGTACTAACATTGGTTCAAGCCTGTAGTATGGCTGTAGGTGATTGGCTATTTACATACTCAAAACAATATATAATGCTAAGCAGAAATAAACGGGGTTAGAGATTCTCAAATCCTCCCATGCAGAGCTTTGCCTCCGTCTGGTTTCCTGATGCAATCAACCTTGTAACATAATAATTTGACACTCACTTGGTCAACCATGAAGGGTCATTGCAGCCCTCCCTCAACAGGGTCAACTCCAAAACAAGGAGGCGCAGAAAGCCGGGGTCCTAGGCTGGATGCCGTGTTATTGGTAGGCAGAGACGCTGCAGGAGCGGGTGTCGCTCGACTCGAGGCGGGCCCAGGTGGGACAGACAGCATGTCCAGGCGAGAGTTGACATACCGCAGGTAGGTCAGGATGGTTTCCTGTTGGGATCTCTGACGAGAAACCTCCTGGTACAGGTCAGCAAGCGAAGGGGCCTGGGGGCCACCGGGTTCCATGGCCTGTGCAAACTGTTACGGATCCGGGTGGTGGAACCTCTGTGCTGCAGTGCAAGGAGGGACCAGAGGGGCGTAACTAGTTATCAACTCGGACTGACCAAGGTCATACGGCGGCTCAATCGACTCCGTTACCAGGGAAGGACCGAGCAGAGGGACCAGGTGCTACTCTGGGCCCGACCATGTATGAGAGCAGGTGACTCCCACGGGTCAGAAGGCAGGAATTGACTGGTACAGCAGATGAGCACGGCAGGCAGGCTTACGGGTGATCCGGGTAGGCGGACTGACAAAAACAGCAGGTAACAAGCAGGAGCCTCCAGGTAGGCACGGCAGGTAACAGGCAGGTGCTTCCAGGTAAGCGGGCTGGCAGGTAACAGGCAGGTGCTTCCAGATAAGCAGGCGGGCAGGGCCCATAGACAGACTGGTGGACTGGACTGTAGACGGACTGTCGGGCTGGAGAGTAGACAAGCTGGCGGACAGGGCTGGTAGTCAGGCTGGCGGACTGGACTGGTAGTCAGGCTGGCGGACTGGACTGGTAGTCAGGCTGGCGGACTGGACTTGTAGTCAGGCTGGCGGACTGGACTGGTAGTCAGGCTGGCGGACTGGACTTGTAGTCAGGCTGGCGGACTGGACTTGTAGTCAGGCTAGCAGCGGGACCTGAGGGCTGAAGCAGAGTTTAACACACAAAGCTACAACCTTGCACGGGCACCTCCATTTTGGAGGAGGTGCCTTTTATATGACAGGTCCTCCAGCCATTGGCCGGGGACTCCTTAGGAAGACGCGCGCGGCACCATTAAGAGGGAGGGAGCGCGCGCGCGCCCTAAACACAGTGCCCGCAAAGCTGTGCATGCCGGCAGCAGCAGAAGCAGGAGCGCCGCAGGACGCCGGGCGGGGAGCACGGCGGTAAGAGGGACAGCGTCTCTGCCTGTCAGGGGGCAGAGACGCCGATACTACAGAGGCAAGGGCTGACCATTGCTGGCATAGATACTAAGATGTTCATCTGGATGGCGGGTAATGTCTGAATCAGTCCAGCATTGTTTATAAAGGATATATGGCATCATTGTCACCTGGGACCCAGTGTCCAGCAGTGCGTTCATCGGGATGTCATCAAGCATGACAGGTAGGACCGGTCGTCCTCCCACGTACTTGTCTCGCCAGCTTTGTGGGCCTGGTCGTCTTACTCCTGGGGGTTGGCCTTCTACCCCAGGGGTTGCTTGTTTTAAATCACAGAATCTTGCAAAGTGCCCCGCCTTTTGACAGCGGCGGCAGATGGGTTGTCCGTCCTGGTCATAGCGATCGCTGTTCCTCCCTCTGGTCGGTGGAATTCTTCTCTGCCGTCGCCATGGGACGTCATCTGGACTGGAAGCCGGCTGGATTCTTTCATTTGGAGACACATGCATGGCCTGCACGGTTTTGGTTAACGCAGCCACACTTTTGGTCAGCTCCTGGACCTGAAGGCGTAGGTCTGCAGACGGGTCATTGTCTAGAGTCTGCGCGTCAGTCTCCACAGTTGCTGGGGGAAAGGACGCCACCTCCTGGTGGTATGTGATAGCTGGACGCCGGAGGGATGCAGTGCCACCTGGGGTTAGTTCACGCAGCACCTGGATGGCTCAATCTTTAAATTGCGCAAAGTCCAAATCAGGGTTTTGCAGAGCCATAATGCGCAGCTGTGTCCGGTGAGCGTTAGACAGGAGCCCCTCAATAAACTGCTCAGTTAGCAGTCTGTCCTCGTCTCGCTGTTGGGGTCTACCTGTTTGATAGCTCGCAGTGCCTCCTGCAGGTTTAGAGCATAGTCCCGTACACTGTCCTGCATCCTTTGTTTGCACCCGTAGAACTTCATCTTAATTTATGCTGCGGTGCGGGTGTCAAAGGTATCCTTCAACCGGGCCAGTATTTCCTTAACAGTGCCTTTGTCCCTGCCCGGCCAGGACTTCACCTCTCTCTGGGCTGCACCGATTAGCTGGCCTATAAGGATGCTGACTTTTTGCTCCTCAGACAGGGGGTACACTTTAAACAAACTGCGCAGTCTCTCCTCAAAGTCGCTCAGGGTGTGCGACTCCCCTGAGGACTGGGGCAACCACGCCGCCCCTGGTATATACGGCATTGATAACTGCATTACAGTGGCTGTGGCCGCGGACGCGGCTGAATCCTCTCCTTGGTTGGGCATCCTCCTCCCCCCTAGTGAACCTCAGCCAGGTCCTGGGCATCTGCTGACGTACCAGTATGCGGCTCTGCAGGTGGAAGGATCTCTTACCCAGCGGTTCTGGATTGGGGCCTCCTGCGTCCCCTCGGCTGACGGCAAATGACGTGATAACACAGTTCAGTACAGTCTATGGCACACAGGACTCCGTTTTACCGGGCTTCGTGATTCCTGTTCGTGACGCCAAGTTGACGTGCCCCCTGGGCCGTGGGGTACATGGTAGCCGGGCCGGTCGTTGCTAGGGGAGATGTCACAGTGGCGGTGACCCGGTCCGTGACCCAGAGCGGTCAATAAAAGGGGAATTTGGGAAAGGGGATTATAGTTTTTATATAATTTTTGTGACGTCACCTGTGGTATGCGGCTATATGGAGCCGCCGCTGCGGTGCAGAACCTCTGGAGCCGATGATGACGCAGCAGAGTTGGTTCAGCTCTCCACAGGCAGAGCTAAGCTCCAGGGCAGGAAGTGGTGATTTTATAGATGTTGCTGTGCGGTGTAGTGCAGAGGATGGCGCAGTTAATAATCAGTCCACAACTTAATGGCAGTTTCCTCTTATCTATACTTGCGGTGGTTAGGCAAACTGGGGCAAGGGTACTAGCTGGTAGTAGAGGTCCGGGTGGCATGAAAGCAAGTTGGGAATCCACCTCGCCAGGTGAAGTTGTAGGCCTTCCCTTTGCGCTAATCTCTTTGGCTCTGCTGCTTATTGTTAGAACTCTCCTGTTAGGTTTTTTCTATCTTGCTGGTCACATGACCTTTTTTGCCTATTTAGTCCTGCTCCGCCCTCCTGGCCTTGCTGGACTTCATTGTAATTTCTACTCTTAAGCTAGCCTGGTGCTTAGTTACCTTTCTCTGTCAGTTTAGCTAGGTCTTCGGACCTTTATGTTCTATGTTGTGTGTTTGTCTTTTACTGCTACAATTTCTGCTAGGAGGTGTCCTACTTTATCCCAGTCCCTAGTTCTTGTAGGGATCCCTTCCTTGCATCTATAGGTCTTCGTACAGACTAGCCGAGGACTTTAGCGGGTCTGATCGCAGGATCAGGTTCCCCGTTACATCGTAGGGATCTAGCTTAGTTCTATTGTAGGGACAGATCTCCTTTCTTTCCTTAGTGCTTGTAGCAGATCATAACAGTAAGTCCAGCCCAAAAATATCTCTAAGGAAAGACTTCCAGTTTCCATCATGAGTCTCGGTTGGCAGGTCATCCAGGAATTTCTGAGACCAAGAGACTTGTGGGTCGCAGTTTTTGGTGGCCTGGATGGCAGAAGGAAGTCATTAAGTAGGTGCGTCAATGTACGGTGTGTGCTAGATCTAAGTCTTCACATACTCCTGCAGCGGGGTTGCTTTGCCCTCTGGAGGTTCCTAGTGCACCTTGGACACATCTGGCTATGGACTTTATTACTGACCTTCCCCCCTCTGAGGGTTTCACGGTCATCTGGGTGGTCGTGGACTTTTTTAGCGAGATGTGTCACTTAGTTCCTTTCATCAAACTGCCCTGCGCTAAGACACTCGCTAAGGCCTTTGTCAAGGAAATTGTCAGACTACATGGCGTTCCTACTGACATTGTTTCGGACAGGGGACCTCGGTTCGTGGCTCATTTTTGGCGTGCTTTTTGTGACAGGTTGGTAGTTCATTTGTCGTTTTTCATCCGGATATCATCCTGAGTCTAATGGCCAGACAGAAAGGAAGAATCAGGATGTTGAGCAGTTCTTGCGTTGTTTTGTGGCAGACAATCAGGAGGGGTGGTCTGAGTTTCTGCCACTTGCTGAGTTTGCTCTTAACAACCATACATCCTCTTCTGCTGGTTGTTCGCCTTTTTTTTGCTGTTCTGGGAGACATCCGTCTTTTGGGTCATTCTCCAAATTGGTATCGGCTGTGCCTGAGGAGGAGAGTTTTTCCGGTGATTTGGAGAGAGTTTGGACGGATGTGCGTGGTAATCTTCAGGAGGCTAACAAAAAATCTAAGAGGTACTTTGATAGGAAACGGCAAGAGGTTTTGTTTGCTATTGGTGACATGGTTTGGTTGTCCTCTAAGAATCTGCGGTTGAGGATTCCTTCTAAAAAATTGGGTCCCAAGTTTGTAGGGCCCTTTAAGGTGCTTCAGGTAGTTAACCAATCTGTTGTTAGGTTGGAGGTTCCTACCTCTTGGAAGATTAATCCAGTGTTTCATGTTTCTCTGTTGAAAAGAGCATATGTGTCGGATGGTGACGCCTCTGCCACTGTTCCTCCGGTGGTGGAGGACGGGGAATACGAAATTTCCCGCATCCTAAATTCTAGACGGTATAGAGGGAGTTTGCAGTATCTCGTCGCTTGGAAGGGTTTCGGACCCGAGGATAACTCATGGGTGAAGGCGGATGATGTTTCTGCTTCCAGACTTGTCAGAGCGTTTCACAAGAGGTTTCCTGATAAGCCTGGGCCTAGGGGATCCGGAGGATCCTCATAGAAGAGGGGGTACTGTTAGAACTCTCCTGTTAGGTTTTTTCTACCTTGCTGGTCACATGGCCTATTTAGTCCTGCTCCGCCCTCCTGGCCTTGCTGGACTTCATTGTAATTTCTACTCTTAAGCTAGCCTGGTGCTTAGTTACCTTTCTCTGTCAGTTTAGCTAGGTCTTCGGACCTTTATGTTCTATGTTGTGTGTTTGTCTTTTACTGCTACAATTTCTGCTAGGAGGTGTCCTACTTTATCCCAGTCCCTAGTTCTTGTAGGGATCCCTTCCTTGCATCTATAGGTCTTCGTACAGACTAGCCGAGGACTTTAGCGGGTCTGATCGCAGGATCAGGTTCCCCGTTACATCGTAGGGATCTAACTTAGTTCTATTGTAGGGACAGATCTCCTTTCTTTCCTTAGTGCTTGTAGCAGATCATAACACTTATAGCTATGCTGTGGCCCTCATCCCTGAGTAAAACGTCCTTGTGCTCACCCGTATGGCAGACAGCTCGGGCCTTCCTGGAGTGTCGCTCCCACGTGGCGGTGCTGGGCCCTATCGTGCTGCTGAGCCTCCGGGCATCTGACGGGACCAGGAGACCTGCAGTCTCCTGCCCTCCTGTTTCTGCTGCTGGGCCTTCAGTGCTCCACAACCTCAGACTCCAGTGTCTGGTTCTTCTGCGCTCCTCTCTGGGGTGAACTGCCATGCAGCTCCACTCCCCAGGTCTTTCCTCATCGACGTCTTGACTTCAACTCCTGTCTGTTCTCCTCACACTAACTAACCCCGCCTCCAGATCCCAGCTGCTAAGGGGAGGAGCTCCCCTTGCTGCTCTGGAGCCAGGAAAGTGTTGCATGCTAGCAAAACCTGATTAGGGGACCCCTCCTTGCTTCCAGGCATGGCATCACCCCTTGTGAGGGAGGTAATGTCGCTGTGGCAACCGGACTCCTGGCGTGCCACAAGTGCACTGGGGAGGGCACAGGTAATGTTGTGGGACCCTTGCCTATGGAAGGCAGAGGCGACACCGGGAGAAACAGTGGCGGCTGGGGACCGAGTATGGACACCCGGTCGCCGCCGTCATGAGGTTGTGAAAAGCTTCCGCCTCCACAAGCTTAAAAGGCCATATTTCAAGTGCAAGCAGCTGCCCAGAAATCTGGCAGTTTAGTGTTGCGGCCTGTGGGTGGCTGGCTGCATACTTGCACTTGCATTCCAAGTAACAGAAAACTAAGCAGATGGTGGCCTCTATCATCATCATGGCCTCACCTATGAACTCTCCTGAAGTAGAAGCCAGTGCCCACCGGATGAGTCTCCGGTTCTCTGGTGGGCCCGTCCAACCCTGCCGAGAAGCAGCCCTGGCTAAGAAAAGTGTGGGGGAAGGTTCCCGGACACTCTATGGCTGCTTTTTTAATGTGTATCGGCCATGCTTATGCATGTTATTTCTTAAACCGCATTACAGATCAGGCCATTGTCCAACTCTGCATTCAAGAAATTAAATGCGCCAAGAAAGATGTGTGTGTGTTAAAGCACCACCGACAAGTGCGAGTTGAAGTTGGACGGGCTGCCATTGCTTCTGCAACAAGCTGCATTAGAGGACTTCCTGGGAGAAATTACATGCAGGGTAGATACGGTTTCCCTCTATGCCAGTCCTTTCACCGAGCTAAATACAACTCTCAGTAAAAAAAAGTTGTGGACTGGCTCCATACCGTCCCCCTGGCCACATTCACCTGTCCACGTGTTTGTGGCTAGGCGGTCCTTCCCAGTAAGTGCACAGCGGAGGGCATGGGTAATGTTGTGGGACCCGTGCTTGTGGAAGGCGGAGGCGACACTGGGAGAAACAGTGGCGGCTGGGGACCGAGTATGGACACTCGGCTGCCGCCGACATGAGGTTGTGAAAAGCTTCCGCCTCCACGAGCTTAAAAGGCCATATTTCCAGTGCAAGCAGCTGCCCAGAAATCTGCCAGTTTAGTGTTGCGGCCTGTGGGTGGGTGGGTGGCTGGCTGAATACTTGCACTTGCATTCCAAGTAACAGAAAACTAAGCAGATGGTGGCCTCTATCATCATCATGTCCTCACCTCGGCACTATGAACTCTCCTGAAGGAGAAGCCAGGGCCCGCCGGAGGAGTCTCTGGTTCTCTGGTGGGCCCGTCCAACCCTGTCGAGAAGCAGCCCTGGCTAAGAAAAGTGTGGCGGAAGGTTCCTGGACACTCTATGGCTGCTTTTTTAATGTGGATCGGCCATGCTTATGTTGCGCCCCTGAGGGTTCAGTCGCCACAGAGGTACTGCACCTCACCCAGAGGTGTGGTATCTCCTTCTCTCAGGTAAGGAGGGAGTGCTGCCTGGAACCCCAACACCCGCATTCAACACTACACTGCTCCAGGCCGGCTGGAAGGGAAAGATGCACTGTGTTTCCTGCTGAGCCCTGTCCCTGGCTGCAGTGGGGGGAACCAAAGGAAGGGGGAACCGGTAGTGGGTGTGGGTGGAGGAAGCTGAGTAGGGGAGCACTATTGTAGGAGGTATATAAAGGGAAGCCATCTTAGGGTGGCAGAGCAGACAGTAGGACAGTCAGTCAGGGAGCAGAGTCTCATCAGGGGCTCAGCTCCACAAGTTGGGGCCTAGTGATAGAGGCCCAGGAGGGGAGCAGAGGAGAAAGGCTCCGTTCTACTGAAGGGATCCCAGGGGGTACGGCGAGTGCAGGATGGCACCTGTACGCCCCGAATCTGCCAGGCATCAGAGAGATCAGGCCGCAAGAAGGGGACCGGCCCCTGGACCAGCCATGTTACTCCAGGTCTCGGCTGGAAAAACCGGAGGCTTCTGACTTTTATAGTGCAGTTGCCACAGCCTCATCTTAGTCACCATGAGGGTCAAGTAGGTCCGGGAACTCCAGGTTGCCCAGAGGGACTTCAGAGCACCCGATCGGGACTGTGAGTGGGGAAGCGCAGGGCAGGAGGGACAAGACCTAGCGTGAGAAGTCGGTCTAGCAAGGAACATAAGGAAAGCGGGGTTCCGTCAAGCGCTCCTGACACATCTGAGGAAGAGCTGAACCCCCGGTCTGGTGAACACAGTGCGATGTGGGAGGCTGACACCCGTACAGTGTACCTGTGGAACTTACATAAGAACTGTGAGTAAAAACTCGGATGACTGCACTGCACTGCCTCCGTCAATTATTTCAGCTGCGCCATCTCTCCCCCTGCACTACAAGTCCCAGCATCACCACCCACCAAACTCCACACTGCCCCGGGGGCCCGCTCCACCTGTGGGAAGCAGAAACACCTCAGCTGCCATCCCAACACCCTTTGGAGGTCTGAAGCTGCGCTAGTAAACCTTACCAGGTACCACAGGTGGCGTCACAAACTATTTACTTTATTTTTATTTTCTATCCAAGTTACAATCCCCTTTATGGTTGACCGCCCTGGGCCACGGACCGGGCCAGCCACTGTGACATACCCCCACCAGCATCCATAGGCCCGGCTGCCGAGTACCCCATTGCCCTGGGGCGCGTCAACTTCTGGCGTCACGAACAGGATTGCGTGCCCGTTGCCACGGGTACTGTGTGCCTAATATGAACTGTTTTTCCACATTGATTGTGGCGCCCGCCCCAGAAGAACGGGCGTCATTATGTGCGTGATCAACAACAACAATATGGAACCTCCCATCGTGGGCCTGGTCCCAGAATGGCGCCAAAAGCACAACCTGCCCCTTGCAACTGTGACTGTCCGCATAGATGTGTCCATCAAGGCAGGGAGGACGTCACAGGGAGTGACCGACAGCAGACTGCCATGGGACAGTCCCAGAAAGGGGAGGGGAGGAGGAGAGAAGGAATGGAGACAGGGTGTGGTCTTCACCAGTCTAGACAGACCACGCACGGCAGCCAGCATGGACGGAAGCAAGGATCAAGCCTCCGCCTCTGGCCTGCAGCAGCAAGTGCCCCCCCCTCACCCTGGAGGGAGTGACAAACCAACTTTCCCCGGAGGATGCTGAGTTCCTCCAGAGAGAGATCCTGGAGCTGAGCCAGCAGGTGAAATGGGCCCAGCAAGCAGCGGTCGCCAGGTGGAAAAAGGAGCTGCTGGAGAAGTTAGCAGCTCGGCGGCAGCCAGCCCTGGGTACCATCAGCGGCACTCCAGCCCTGGCGGAGCCAGAGGAGCACCAGGAGGACGTGTGCAGCACAGGAGCAGGTAGGAAGAGTTCCCCTGTCCCAGGCGCTGCAAGCGCTGACCTGCTCCTGGGCTTCCTACACCAGCACTCCCCGTACCCCACCATGTACCCCCTGGAGCAGGTGCTAAGCCCGGAACCTCCAACGCCGGGCGCTGACTCCGGAGACCTCCTGCTCGGCTCCCTCCTGGAACCTCCACCCCCGGGCGCTGTCTTCACAGGCCCGTTGCTCGGCTCCCTTCCAGAACCGCCACCTCCAGCACCCGAATGGGTCTACGGCGGGCCCTACTTTGATTGGTCCGCGAGGTTTGAGGACCAGCAGCAGCACCCACTACTGCCAACACCAGCGCCCACAGTTGCCTGCCCCGGCGGAGAAGACTTTAGCTGGGACAACCGAGGGGGGGGGACCTGATGGGGTTCTCGCAGGAGACCCAAGCCCTGCAGAGAAAGGAGTTCTGTAGGCGGGAGCTCCTACAGCTGGCAAAGGAGCGGCGCACCCGGCGGGCTTACTGCGAGCGGATGGAGGGCCTGAACAAGGCCGCAAAAGCTCAGGTCCGTCAAGCGGAATCGGCCCATCCTAGTCCCCGCGAAGAGGGACTGGTCGTAAAGATTGATTTAAAAGCGGGATGGGGCTTTATCTGCGATCCCAATTTCAGCAGGGATATTTTCGTGAACCGGCGGGATGTTGAGCCCCATCTGGAGCAGGGCCATCCCGACCGGAACTTGTACCCCGGTGACCGTGTCACTTACACTCGACACCATGGGGAACGTGGGTGGTATGCCCTCCAGGTGTACCGCGTAATTGAGGAAGGAGAGGACACGCCCCCGCAGTTCATGGCTGATGACCTGGCTGGGTCAAGCAAAAATCAGAAATACCCCCGGCGGGGACCCCATTACTAAGTGCAGTAAGTGGGACTGAACACTGTGTAAATAGTCACCCGTAAGGGTACAGAAATTTAAAAATTGTTTTTATGTATGCATAATTACCCGTCAGGCTATACAGACTTCAGGCTGAGGACTGTGAGCAGCCAAAGACTGACCTTGTATATAGTTTGCGCTTCTTAAAGTGCTCTCTATTGGTTTTATAAATGCAACCAAGTGACCTCAGAACAAAAACCCGTTTGGCGTGGCGGAAGACGTGGTCCATCACCAGGATCACTTATGCCCTGCAGCCACGCCCAGGGCCTACGTTGGGGGTTTGTGGACGGGTTCCTCATGCTGCTGATTTTGCACCTTTTACTAGTAAGATGGACACCCTGTTTGGGATCTTACTGCAAGATGTTTGAAGAACGTATATGCCAGTGAAAAGTGTTTTATAATGTTTTGATAACCTGTAACGTTCAAAGAAAAGTGCCTCCCATAAGGGGAAGAAATGTTTTGTTTATAATCTTATATGCGAATGCATTCTAAAAATTTTGCATGTCTAATATACCGTGTTTTTGCTTAGTTCCAGCCCGCGGATGTGCTGTGTTTTACCAGGGGGGAGTGTGGCGCCCCTGAGGGTTCAGTCGCCACAGAGGTACTGAACCTCACCCAGAGGTGTGGTATCTCCTTTTCTAAGGTAAGGAGGGAGTGCTGCCCGGAACCCCAACACCCGCATTCAACACTACACTGCTCCAGGCCGGCTGGAAGGGAAAGATGCACTGTGTTTCCTGCTGAGCCCTGTCCCTGGCTGCAGTGGGGGGAACCAAAGGAAGGTGGAACCGGTAGTGGGCGTGGGTGGAGGAAGCTGAGCAGGGGAGCACCATTGTAGGAGGTATATAAAGGGAAGCCATCTTAGGGTGGCAGAGCAGACAGTAGGACAGTCAGTCAGGGAGCAGAGTCTCGTCAGGGGCTCTGCTCCACAAGTTGGGGCCTAGTGACAGAGGCCCAGGAGGGGAGCAGAGGAGAAAGGCTCCGTTCTACTGAAGGGATCCCAGGGGGTACGGCGAGTGCAGGACGGCACCCGTACACCCCGAATCTGCCAGGCGTCAGAGGGATCAGGCCGCAAGAAGGGGATCGGCCCCTGGACCAGCCGTGTTACTCCAGGTCTCGGCTGGAAAAACCGGAGGCTTCTGACTTTTATAGTGCAGTTGCCACAGCCTCATCTTAGTCACCATGAGGGTCAAGTAGGTCCGGGAACTCCAGGTTGCCCAGAGGGACTTCAGAGCACCCGATCGGGACTGTGAGTGGGGAAGCGCAGGGCAGGAGGGAGAAGACCCAGCGTGAGAAGTCGGTCTAGCAAGGAACATAAGGAAAGCGGGGTTCCGTCAAGCGCTCCTGACAAATCTGAGGAAGAGCTGTACCCACGGTCTGGTGAACACAGCGCGACGTGGGAGGCTGACACCCGTACAGTGTACCTGTGGAACTTACATAAGAACTGTGAGTAAAAACTCGGATGACTGCACTGCACTGCCTCCGTCAATTATTTCAGCTGTGCCATCTCCCCCCCTGCACTACAAGTCCCAGCATCACCACCCACCAAACTCCACACTGCCCCAGGGGCCCGCTCCACCTGTGGGGAGCAGAAACACCTCAGCTGCCATCCCAACACAGGTCTGAAGCAGCGCTGGTAAACCTTACCAGGTACCACAGGTGGCGTCACAAACTATTTACTTTATTTTTATTTTCTATCCAAGTTACAATCCCCTTTTTGGTTGACTGCCCTGGGCCACGGACCGGGCCAGCCACTGTGACATACCCCCACCAGCATCCATAGGCCCTGCTGCCGAGTACCCCATTGCCCTGGGGGCGCGTCACTTATGCATGTTATTTCTTAAACTGCATTACAGATCAGGCCATTGTCCAACTCTGTATTCAAGAAATTAAATGTGCAAAAAAAAATGTGTGTGTGTCAAAGCACCACCGACAAGTGCGAGTTGATGTTGGACGGGCTGCCATTGCTTCTGCAGCAAGCTGCATTAGAGGACTTCCTGGGAGAAATGACATGCAGGGTAGATACGGTTTCCCTCTATGCCAGTCCTTTCACTGAGTTAAATACAACTCTCAGCAAAAAAAGTTGTGGACTGGCTCCGTACCGTCCCTGGCCACATTCACCTGTCCACGTGTTTGTGGTTAGGCGGTCCTTCCCAGTAAGTGCACTGGGGAGGGCACGGGTAATGTTGTGGGACCCGTGCTTGTGGAAGGCGGAGGCGACACTGGGAGAAACAGTGGTGGCTGGGGACCGAGTATGGACACCCAGCCGTGGCCGGCATGAGGTTATGAAAAGCTTCCACCCCCACGAGCCTAAAAGGCCATATTTCAAGTGCAAGCAGCTATCAAATATTTGCTAGTATAGTATTGCAGCCTGTGGGTGGGTGGCTGGCTGCATACTTGCGCTTGCATTCCAAGGAATGGGGTAGGGACCACTGAACGCTGCACTGGGACAAGGATGTGGACATTGATTGTTGCAAGTCTGTAATGACAAGTGGATGGCGGGAGGCATCTTCGCCTGCGCCAAGGATCAATTATGATGGGCACACTTTTAGGCAGTGACCTGGGAGTCAGAAATGCTTCCAGAGGTCTTCCCCATGCTGTTCCCATGTCTTTTCAGCACTGTATGCATGTGTCTGATGATGTGTCACACACCACATAGCCAGATAAGGTTGTAAAATGTTAAAATGACATTTCCCAGTGAATGCATTTGTCTTGGTTGAAAGCAATGCAAAAGTGCAAAAACGCATCAAAAGCGCTACGTGTGAACATAGCCCAAGGTGTGGAAGGGTATTTTTGTTTTTGGTTATTTATTTTGCTTTATATACATTGTACATGTCATGGAAAGGATGTTCCTTAACATATTTTCCAGGAAAATCCATTTTGTTTTCGTTTTGGTATGTTTTATTGTGAGTCCGTAAAAGTGGCGTAATACCTCTGACAACGTTGTTGACAGCAGTGACCCGGGAGTCAGAAATGCTTCCAGGGGTCTTCCCCATGCTGTTCCCATGTCATTTGAGCACTGTTCCCATTGATTTGGGCAATTTTAGGCCCTCTGCCGACCGCTGGGGGGAGCCGCCTGAAAAATGCTAGAGTTTCCCATAGACTTACATTGGGCTCGTTGCTCGGTTCGAGCACCAGAGTATTCCAATTTGCTCGACCCGAGCAACGAGTACCCGAGCATTTTAGTGCTCGCTCATCACTATTATTAACCAATAGAGGCCTGTATTTGAAGTCACCCCCAAAATTAAAGTGGAAAAACACACTACAGGCTGATCCAACTTTGATGTAATGTCCTTAAAACAAGTCAAAATGAAGCTCAGTATTGTGTGTGGCCTCCACGTGCCTGTATGACCTCCCTACAATGTCTGGGCATGCTCCTGATGAGGTTGCGGATGGTCTCCTGTGGGATCTCCTGCCAGACCTGGACTAAAGCATCCGCCAACTACTGGACTGTCTGTTGGTGGATGGAGCGAGACATGATGTCCTAGATGTGCTCACTCGGATTCAGGTCTGGGGAACGGGTGGGCCAGTCCATAGCTTCAATGCCTTCATCTTGCAGGAACTGCTGACACACTCTAGCCACATGAGGTCTGGCATTGTCCTGCATTAGGAAGAACCCAGGGCCAACTGCACCAGCATATGGTCTCACAAGGGGTCTGAGGATCTCATCTCAGTACCTAATGGCAGTCAGGGTACCTCTGGCGAACACATGGAGGGCTGTGCAGCCCTTCAAAGAAATGCCACCACACAACATTACTGACCACTGCCAAACCGGCCATGCTGAACGATGTTGCAGGCAGCAGATCGCTCTCCACGGCGTCTCTAGTCTCTGTCACGTCTGTCACATGTGCTCAGTGTGAACCTGCTTTCAACTGTGAAGAGCAGGGTGCCAGTGGTAGAGATGAGCGGTGTTCGACTAGAACTGTTCGCCAATCTCAAATTCGAGCTGTTTTGGGTGGTGTTCGAGTTGTTCGACGAACCCGAACGATTTGCAAAAAATTCGGCTGTTCGAGGTTATGTTCGATAACTGTTCGTGCACCAAAAGCGCGTCCTGCATGTCTGGCGCTATTTAGAGCACCAATCATGCAGAGATTGTCTGCCACTCACTGTAATGCCACAGCCATGGTGGTTGTGGCATTACAGTGATTGCCCAAATCGATGGGAACAGTGCTCACAGTGAAACATGAAAAGCCGGCAATTCAGCAGCGGCATACACCGGTACCCGACAATTTAGAACCGAAAGAATAGAGCTTCACACATAGATTAGATAGATAGAAACATGTCAGTCACACATATAAGAAGCACAGTGACAGTGTTGCTTACTGTACTTGTCATTTAGTGTAAAGGATTTATCAAAAAAAATAATAGTGTTTTCATGCACCGTCTCTTTAAAAAAGCCGGCTGGCAATTCAGCAGCGGTACCCGACAATTTAGAATAGAAGGAATAGAGAATCACACATAGATTAGATAGATAGAAACATGTCAGCCACATATATACGAAGTACAGTGACAGTGTTGCTTACTGTACTTGTCATTTAGTGTAAAGGATTTATTAAAAAATATAATAGTGTTTTCGTGCACCGTCTCTTTAAAAAAGCCGGCCGGCAATTCAGCATCTGTACCCGACAATTTATAACAGAAAGAATAGAGAATCACACATAGATTAGGTAGATAGAAACATGTCAGTCACATATATATGAAGTACTGTGACAGTGTTGCTTACTGTACTTGTCATTTACTGCAAAGGATTTATTAAAAAAAATAATAGTGTTTTCATGCACCGTCTCTTTAAAAAAGCCGGCCGGCAATTCAGCATCTGTACCCGACAATTTATAACAGACAGAATAGAGCTTCACACATAGATTAGATAGATAGAAACATGTCAGTCACATATATAATAAGTACAGTGACAGTGTTGGTTACTGTACTTGTCATTTAGTATTAAAATAAAGGATTTATTATTAAAAAAAATTGGCGTGGGGCTCCCCGTAATTTTAGTCTCTAGCGGAGGTTAAGCAGACAGCTGGGGCAGATGTTTGAAGCCTGGGAAGCGGGTAATACCCACGGAGCTTCCCAGGCTGCTAATATCAGCCCCCAGCTGAATACCTAGCCTTTACTAGCTATTAAAATGGAGGACCCCCCCCAAAAAAATGACGTGGGGTCCCCCCTAATTTAATAGCTAGCAAAGGCTAGGCAGACAGCTGGGGGCTGATATTAATAGCCCAGGAAGGGAGCCATGAATATTGGCCCCCTCCCAGGCTAGAAACACCAGCCGTCAGCCGCCCCAGAAATGGCGCATCCATAGGATGCGCCAATTCTGGCACTTAGCCTCGCTCTTCCACGCTGCCCTGGTGCGGTGGCAGGGGGTAATAGGGCTGGGGTTGATGTCAGCTTATAATGCCAGCTGACATCAAGCCCAGGTTAGTAATGGAGAGGCGTCTATAAGACACCCCCATTACTAACCCCATAGTCAAAGTTAAAAGAAAACACAAACACCCAGAATAAAGTCCTTTAATTGAAATAAAGACACATTCCTTTATTGTTCTAAATTAAACCATACTTACCGTCACGCCCATTCCAGCTGAAGCCAACGATCTCCTGCAATAAAAGAAAAATAATAAAGCAACCTCATCCTTACCTTTCCATGGTTCCCACGACAGCTTCAGCTCTGCTACATCGAGATAACAGGCTGGACCGCAGCAGAACGCTGCCATCCAGCCTGTCATCCCGCAGACACTGAGAAGCGCAGGCATGCTTGCGCTCTGCAGTGTCTGGCTGTGACGGCATAAAGATGAGACGAGTTCATGTCCAATGAACTCGGCGCACCTCATGCACGTCACTGACAGCGTGGGAGAATTCTCCTGCACTCAGCACTTCAGCGTGAGAATTCTCCCACGCTGTCAGTGACGTGCATGAGGTCAGCTGAGTTCATTGGACATGAATGAGCTCACCTCATGCACGTCACTGACAGCGTGGGAGAATTCTCACGCTGTAGCGCTGAGTGCAGGAGAATTTTCCCACGCTGTCAGTGACGTGCATGAGGTGAGCTGAGATCATTGGACATGAATGAGCTCACCTCATGCACGTCACTGACAGCGTGGGAAAATTCTCCTGCACTCAGCGCTTCAGCGTGAGAATTTTCCCACGCTGTCAGTGACGTGCATGAGGTGAGCTCATTCATGTCCAATGAACTCAGCTGACCTCATGTACGTCACTGACAGCGTGGGAGAATTTTCACGCTGAAGTGCTGAGTGCAGGAGAATTCTCCCACGCTGTCAGTGACGTGCATGAGGTGCGCCGAGTTCATTGGACATGAGCTTGTCTCATCTTTATGCCGTCACAGCGAGACACTGAGGAGCGCAAGCATGCCTGCGCTTCTGAGTGTCCGCGGGATGACAGGCTGGATGGCAGCGTTCTGCTGCGGTCCAGCCTGTCATCTCGATGTAGCAGAGCTGAAGCTGTCGTGGGAACCATGGAAAGGTAAGGATAAGGTTGCTTAATTATTTTACTTTTATTGCAGAAGACATTGGCTTCAGCTGGAATGGGCGTGACGGTAAGTATGGTTTAATTTAGAACAATAAAGAATTGTGTGTTTATTTCAATTAAAGGATTTTATTCTGGGTGTTGTGTTTTTTTAAATACTTTACTAGAAATTCATGGTGGTCATGTCTAATATTGGCGTGACCCCATGAATTTCGGGCTTAGGGCCAGCTGATAATGCCAAGCTGGCCCTAACCCCTTTATTACCCAGTGAGCCACCGCACCAGGGCCCTGGATGAGTTGGGTACAGCGCCAGAAGATGGCGCTTCTATGAACGCGCCATTTTCTGGGGCGGCTGCGGACTGCAATTTGCAGCGGGTGGGGCCCAGAAAGCTTGGGCCTCCCTGCGCTGCGGATTCCAGCTCCCAGCTGCCTAGTTGTACCTGGCTGGGCACAAAAATAGGGCGAAGCCCCACGCATTTTTTTTTTTAATTATTTCATGAAATTCATGGAATAATTAAGAAAAAAAGGGCTTCCCTATATTGTTGTGTCCAACCAGGTACAAATAGGCAGCTGGTGGTTGGGGGCAGCCCGTCCCTGCCTGCTGTACCTGGCTGGACACAAATATAGTGCGAAGCCCCACGTCAATTTTTTTTTAATTATTTCATGAAATAATTTTTTTAAAAAAGGGCTTCCCTATATTGTTGTGTCTGGCCAGGTACAAATAGGCAGCTGGTGGTTGGGGGCAGCCCGTTCCTGCCTGCTGTACCTGACTGGACACAAATATAGGGCGAAGCCCCACGTCAATTTTTTTAAAATTATTTCAGGAAATTCATGAAATAATGAAAAAAAAATTGATGTGGGGCTTCGCCCTATATTTGTGTCCAGTCAGGTACAGCAGGCAGGAACGGGCTGCTCCCAACCACCAGCTGCCTATTTGTACCTAGCCGGACACAACAATATAGGGAAGCCCTTTTTTTCTTAATTATTCCATGAATTTCATGAATTTAAAAAAAAAATACGTGGAGCTTCGCCCTATTTTTGTGTCCAGCCAGGTACAACTAGGCAGCTGGGGGCTGGAATCTGCAGCGCAGGGAGGCCCAAGCTTTCTGGGCCCCACCCGCTGCAAATTGCAGTCCGCAGCCGCCCCAGAAAATGGCGCGTTCATAGAAGCGCCATCTTCTGGCGCTGTACCCAACTCATCCAGGGCCCTGGTGCGGTGGCTCACTGGGTAATAAAGGGGTTAAGGCCAGCTTGGCATTATCAGCTGGCCCTAAGCCCGAAATTCATGGGGTCACGCCAATATTAGACATGATCACCATGAATTTCTAGTAAAGTATTTAAAAAAAACACAAACACCCAGAAAAAAGTCCTTTAATTGAAATAAACACACAATTCTTTATTGTTCTAAATTAAACCATACTTACCGCCACGCCCATTCCAGCTGAAGCCAATGATCTCCTGCAATAAAAGTAAAATAATAAAGCAACATCATCCTTACCTTTCCATGGCTCCCACGACAGCTTCAGCTCTGCTACATCGAGATGACAGGCTGGACCGCAGCAGAACGCTGCCATCCAGCCTGTCATCCCGCAGACACTGAGAAGCGCAGGCTTGCTTGCGCTACTCAGTGTCTGGCTGTGACGGCATCCAGATGAGCCGAGGTCATGTCCAATGAACTCGGCTCACCTCATGCACGTCACTGACAGCGTGGGAAAATTCTCACACTGAAGCGCTGAGTGCAGGAGAATTTTCCCACGCTGTCAGTGACGTACATGAGGTGAGCCGAGTTCATTGTCGGCTCATCTGGATGCCGTCACAGTCAGACACTGAGGAGCGCAAGCATGCCTGCGCTTCTCAGTGTCTGCGGGATGACAGGCTGGATGGCAGCGTTCTGCTGCGGTCCAGCCTGTCATCTCGATGTAGCAGAGCTGAAGCTGTCCTGGGAACCATGGAAAGGTAAGGATGAGGTTGCTTTATTATTTTTCTTTTATTGCAGGAGATCGTTGGCTTCAGCTGGAATGGGCGTGATGGTAAGTATGGTTTAATTTAGAACAATAAAGAATTGTGTCTTTATTTCAATTAAAGGACTTTATTCTGGGTGTTTGTGTTTTTTTTTTAACTTTGACTATGGGGTTAGTAATGGGGGTGTCTTATAGACGCCTCTCCATTACTAACCTGGGCTTGATGTCAGCTGGCATTATAAGCTGACATCAACCCCAACCCTATTACCTCCTGCCACCGCACCAGGGCAGCGTGGAAGAGCGAGGCTAAGTGCCAGAATTGGCGCATCCTATGGATGCGCCATTTCTGGGGCGGCTGACGGCTGGTGTTTCTAGCCTGGGAGGGGGCCAATATTCATGGCTCCCTTCCTGGGCTATTAATATCAGCCCCCAGCTGTCTGCCTAGCCTTTGCTAGCTATTAAATTAGGGGGGACCCCACGTCATTTTTTTTGGGGGGGTCCTCCATTTTAATAGCTAGTAAAGGCTAGGTATTCAGCTGGGGGCTGATATTAGTAGCCTGGGAAGCTCCGTGGGTATTACCCCCTTCCCAGGCTTCAAACATCTGCCCCAGCTGTCTGCTTAACCTCCGCTAGAGACTAAAATTACGGGGAACCCCACGCCAATTTTTTTTAATAATAAATCCTTTATTTTAATAATAAATGACAAGTACAGTAACCAACACTGTCACTGTACTTATTATATATGTGACTGACATGTTTCTATCTATCTAATCTATGTGTGAAGCTCTATTCTGTCTGTTATAAATTGTCGGGTACCGCTGCTGAATTGCCGGCCGGCTTTTTTAAAGAGACGGTGCATGAAAACACTATTATTTTTTTTAATAAATCCTTTGCAGTAAATGACAAGTACAGTAAGCAACACTGTCACAGTACTTCATATATATGTGACTGACATGTTTCTATCTATCTAATCTATGTGTGAAGCTCTATTCTGTCTGTTATAAATTGTCGGGTACCGCTGCTGAATTGCCGGCCGGCTTCTTTAAAGAGACAGTGCATGAAAACACTATTATATTTTTTAATAAATCCTTTACACTAAATGACAAGTACAGTAAGCAACACTGTCACTCTACTTCATATATATGTGACTGACATGTTTCTATCTATCTAATCTATGTTTGATGCTCTATTCCTTCATGTCTAAATTGTCGGGTACCGGTGTATGCGGCTGCTGAATTGCCGGCCGGCTTTTTTAAAGAAAGCGTCTTCTGAGCAGTTTGTCAGCTTTTGGACACCTTTGAAGGTGTTTTCTATGTGTTCCTATGTGTTTTTGTTTGCCTGCCATTGGTTTTAACGGTGTTCGACGGTGTTCTACGGTGTTCGACGAACAGTTCGACGAACAGTTCCTCGAACATCCCGGTGTTCGACGAACCGAACCGAACCCGAACACTACGGGGGTGGCTCAACACTAGCCAGTGGCGACTTTGCCAATCCTGGTGTTCTGTGGCAAATGCAAAGCGTCCTGCACGGTGTTGGACTGTGAGCACAAACCCCATCTGTAGACGTCTGACTGCCTGACTGATTACCATTAGGTATCGAGATGAGATCCTCAGACCCCTTGTGAGACCATATGCTGGTGTGGTTGGCCATGGTTTCCTCCTAATGCAGGACAATGCCAGACCTCATGTGGCTGGAGTGTGTGGAGTTGCACCACAAACTGTCCAGGAGTTGGCGGATGCTTTAGTCCAGGTCTGGAAGGAGATCTCTCAGGAGACCATCCGCAACCTCAAGAGGAGCATGCCCAGGCATTGTAGGAAGGTCATACAGGCAAGTGGAGGCCACACACAATACTGAGCCTCATTTTGACTTGTTTTAAGGACATTATATCAAAGTTGGATTAGCCTGTAGTGTGTTATTAAACTTTAATTTTGGGTGGCATTTCTTTGGAGGGCCGCACATGGAGGTAGCCTGACTGCCATTAGGTACCGAGGTGGGATCCTCAGACCTCTTGTGAGACCATATGCTGGTGCGGTTGGTCCTGGGTTCCTCCTAATGCAGGACAATGCCAGACCTCATGTGGCTGGAGTGTTTCAGCAGTTCCTGCAAGATGAAGGCATTGAAGCTATGGACTGGCCCGCCCGTTCCCCAGACCTGAATCCGATTGAGCACATCTGGGACATCATGTCTCGCTCCATCCACCAATGTCATGTTGCACCACAGACTGTCCAGGAGTTGGCGGATGCTTTAGTCCATATCTGGGAGTAGATCCCACAGGAGTCCATCCGCAACCTCATCAGGAGCATGCCCAGACATTGTAGGGAGGTCATACAGGCACGTAGAGGCCACACACAATACTGAGCCTCATTTTGACTTGTTTTAAGGACATTACATCAAAGTTGGATCAGCCTGTAGTGTGTTTTTCCACTTTAATTTTGGGGGTGACTCCAAATCCAGGCCTCCATTGGTTAATAAATTTGATTTCCATTGATGATTTTTGTGTGATTTTTTTGTCAGCACATTCAACTTTGTACAGAACAAAGTATTCAATGAGAATATTTCATTCATTCAGACCTAGGATGTTGTTACGCTCGCGCCCGGACTGACTGGAGTGAGCGTGATTAGTGATCCCACTGTACCATGAACCGAGGAGTGCCTGGAGGGGTGTAACTAAGTATCAACCCGATCCGACCAAGGTCGCATGGCGGCTTAGTCGACTCCGTGGACTAAGGAGGAACCGAGCAGAGGGACCAGGTGCGATTCCAGGTCAGACCCCGGTCACAGTTGTTGACCCACACCGGGGAATGCAGGAACAGGCAGGTTAGACTGGCATACAGGCAGTTGGGTATTGGCAAGTACGGCTGATATGCAGACAGGTGGGTACTGGCAAGTACGGCTGGTATGCAGACAGGTGGGCCCTGGCAAGCACGGCTGGTATGCAGACAGGTGGGCACTGGCAAGCACGGCTGGTATGCAGACAGGTGGGCACTGGCAAGCACGGCTGGTATACAGACAGGGAGATACTGGCAAGCACGGCTGGAGTGCAGACAGGGAGGTACTAGCAGGTTGGAGCGCAGGCTGGATAGGGTCCAGTACAGACTGGGAGACAGGTACAGAGGCGCAGATGCGGTAGACAAGCAGAGTAAAGCGAAACCGCCGGAGCGGAGGACAAGGCAGAGCAGAGAGGAACTGCTGGTGCGGTGAGCAAGCAGAGAAGAGCGAAAACTGCAGGAGCGGTGGACAAGGCAGAGCAGAGTGGAACCGCCGGAGCAGTGGGCAAGGCAGAGCAGAGAGAAGCCGCCGGAGCGGTGGGCAAGGCAGAGCAGAGAGAAGCCGCTGGAATGGTGGGCAAGGCAGAGCAGAGAGAAGCCGCCGGAGCGGTGGGCAAGTCAGAGCAGAGAGAAACCGCTGGTGCGGTGAGCAAGGCAGGGCAGAGAGAAGCCGCCAGAGTGGTGGGCAAGTCAGAGCAGAGAGAAGCCGCCGGAGCAGTGGGTAGGTCAGAGCAGAGAGAAACCGTTGGAGCGGTGGGTAAGTCAGAGCAGAGAGAAACCGCCGGAGCGGTGGGCAAGACAGAGCGGAGCGAAACGCAGGTGTGGTGGACAAGGCAGAGAGGACAGGCCTCTGTTCACATGGAACAGACTGGAAAATACAGGAAGATGGCTAGAACACAGGAGGAAGATGCGGAGGAAGGGAAAAGGAACAAGCTGAACCAGATACACACAAGGTACTTCCTATGAAGTAGCAAGTGGACACAAAACTCACAAACAGAAGTACAGAGACAAGTTGGAGTTAGGTGCAGGTTCAGATTCTGCAGGAAAAGGGAAGGTACGGACATAGAGACAAACAGGTAACAGGCTAGGATACAGTTCAGACAGGAACTGCTACTGCAATGAGATACCATAACGAGCCTGGGTATACAGCCCCCAGAGTGGCGGAAACAGACTAGAAGTCATAGGTAACAGGCCTGGGTATACAGCCCCCAGAGTGGCGGGAACAGACTAGAAGTCAGAGATAACAGGTCTGGGTATGCAGCCCCCAGAGTGGCGGAAACAGACTAGAAACAGAACAGGACCTGGCAATACAGTTGCAAAGACAAACTGAGTGAAGGTGTTGCTCAGGCCCCTCCTTCTGGGTGGAGGGGGTTTAAATATCCAGTGACTCACAGCAATAGGCTGGGGACGCATTAGGAGTGCGCCCACAGCAGCTATAAGAATCAGGAAGTAACCGGGCCGCCGCCCTAAGCAATCAGACAAGAGACATGCAGGCAGCATGAACTGGAGCAAGATTTGCAGGCTGGACTTACAGGTAAGATTGCGGTCTTGCATAGTGGGAGGTGGTGCACTAGGCAAGTGTAGCGCCCAGAGGGTTCGGCCACTACAGGGGTATTGCACCTCTGCCAGAGGTGTGGTATTCCACTCCCGGGTAAGGATGGAGTATGGACCAGGGCTCAGTTAGCTGCATGCATCACACACACCCCATTTCCAGGGGACAGCTCAACGGTGCTCCCATTTATACAGTAATGCAGGCACGACAGACTATGTCCCTGGCTGGAGTGGGGAGGGGGGAGGAAAACCCAGTGATGTAGGAGCAGAAGGGGACGGTTTCTGAGCATAGGTAGGAACTCATTGGGTGCTGGTCACCTGAGCTCACACTCAGAGGTGAGGTATAAAAGGTGGGCACCATCTTAGGACAGCGGTCAGTTCAGAGTGAGAGGAGAAGACAGGGAGCAGAGGCTTTGTAGGAGCTCTGCTCAAAGGCAGGCCTAGGGTGAAGGCCGGAGCCTGGGAGGAGAAGGAGAAGTAGGCCTGGAGAAGAGGCCGAGGGAAGGAAGAGAAGAAGGAACAGGAAAGGAGAAGAAGTGACAGAGAAACAGAAGGGCTCAGAAACAAGAAGGCAGAGGGGACCCTAAGGACCAACGTGAAATCGGGTGACAGGTCAGGCAAGAAAAGGGTACCGGATTCCAAATTGGTGGAGGTAAATTATCCCTCAGCCAAGGACCGGAGGTCGTGATCATCACTTGGTGCGACCCCCTGCTAAACCTTGCTAGGAAGGCACCATATAGGATAGCGGGAAACGGGGCCCACGTTTACCCACATAGATCCGCGGCAGCTGGACAAAAGCTTGGTCACTGGTGGGGCACGAGCCAGAGGAAGGATAGAAGGGAGTCCTGTGCCATACTCCTGAATTGCCTGGAGGTTGACCGAGCCCCTCACCTGGCGGACGCAGTCACTACCTGTACAGAAGTGGCTTGGAGTATACGAACTGTGAGTAAAAGACCCTGGACTGCAACACGTTGTCTTTGTGCTTCTTACTTCGCCAGCACTAACGGTACTGGGACTCCCTGCACCATCACCTCCACCATCTACACCTCGCTGCCCTGAGGCTACACTCCTCCCGTGGGGAGTCGTACTATTCCCTGCTGCACCCACAACACCAGCCTCAGCGGTCTGCACTGCAGCGGCGGTTCGCCCTGACCGCAATCCACGGGTGGCGTAGTCGGACATTGCAAAGCACATAGTAGACTATCACTGGTCTGACCACCCTAAGCTACGGACCGGGTTGCCACTACTACCCCCATCATTACACTGAAGCCCGGTTCCGAGTGCCCAAAGGCCCAGGGGGCGAGTCACAAGCACGCCGCCAGGGATGTTACAGATGTGTTATTTGAGTGTTCCCTTCATTCCCAGTTTGCTCCCTTTATTCACTTTGTTCCCAGTGACGGGAATCATATGCGAGGGACAGTATGTTTCTCCTAGAGTGTGCATAGAGGCATGTTAAACCCGCTGGAGTGCATTGCAGTCACAGAGATAGTTGTGATTGCAGTGCAGATTAAAAGTAAACTTTGAAATTGGTCAAGCTATTTGGCCAAGTTAGATGTAAGAAAACCCAGCATGGGCTTTTATTCTTGCAGTGGACTACAGGTGGCAGTGGGCGGTCCACTTCCTCCAGCATGTGGCTCATGTCTGCAGTTCTGATTTAATACCTGCAGCCAAGGTCTTGGGTGTGTCAGTTTCTGGCTTGCAAGCAGCAGAGGAAGAGGCTCTGCTCTGTACAGGCTTGTGTGAGGCTGAACACAGGCCTGTGAAGGATCTGCATCTGACGCACCCTGAGTGACAGCTTTTGTTTGAACTGTGAGTTTTGCTGAATAAAGCCGTTTAAGTTGGACTTTTCTTGGGTCACTGCCTCCTTTCTGCACAGTGTGAACACTGCTGCACTAATATATATATATATATATATATATATATATATATATATATATACAGTACAGACCAAAAGTTTGGACACACCTTCTCATTTAAAGATTTCTCTGTATTTTCATGACTATGAAAATTGTACATTCACACTGAAGGCATCAAAACTATGAATTAACACATGTGGAATTATATACTTAACAAAAAAGTGTGAAACAACTGAAAATATGTCTTATATTCTAGGTTCTTCAAAGTAGCCACCTTTTGCTTTGATGACTGCTTTGCACACTCTTGGCATTCTCTTGATGAGCTTCAAGAGGTAGTCACCGGAAATGGTTTTCACTTCACAGGTGTGCCCTGTCAGGTTTAATAAGTGGGATTTCTTGCCTTTTAAATGGGGTTGGGACCATCAGTTGTGTTGTGCAGAAGTCAGGTGGATACACAGCTGATAGCTGCTTTTTTCTTGCCATAATACAAATTCTAACAGTCTATTCAGTAGGACTAAGTAAAGAAAAATTAGTGGCCATCATTACTTTAAGAAATGAAGGTCAGTCAGTCTGAAAAATTGGGCAAACTTTGAAAGTGTCCCTAAGTGCAGTTGCAAAAACCATCAAGAGCTGCAAAGAAACTGTCTCACATGAGGACTGCCCCAGGAAAGGAAGACCAAGAGTCACCTCTGCTTCGGAGGATAAGTTTATCCGAGTCACCAGCCTCTGAAATTGCAGGTTAACAACAGCTCAGATTAGAGACCAGGTCAATGCCACACAGAGTTCTAGCAGCAGACACATCTCTACAACAACTGTTAAGAGGAGACTTTGTGCAGCAGGCCGTCATGGTAAAATAGCTGCTAGGAAACCACTGCTAAGGACAGGCAACAAGCAGAAGAGACTTGTTTGGGCTAAAGAACACAAGGAATGGAGATTAGACCAGTGGAAATCTGTGCTTTGGTCTGATGAGTCCAAATATGAGATTTTTGGTTCCAACCACCGTGTCTTTATGCGACGCAGAAAAGGTGAACGGATGGACTCTACATGCCTGGTTCCCACCGTGAAGCATGGAGGAGAAGGTGTGATGGTGTGGGGGTGCTTTGGTGGTGACACTGTTGGGGATTTATTCAAAATTGAAGGCATACTGAACCAGCATGGCTACCACAGCATCTTGCAGCGGCATGCTATTCCATCCGGTTTGCGTTTAGTTGGACCATCATTTATTTTTCAACAGGACAATGACCCCAAACACATCTCCAGGCTGTGTAAGGGCTATTTGACCAAGAAGGAGAGTGATGGGGTGCTACGCCAGATGACCTGGCCTCCACAGTCACCATACCTGAACCCAATCAAGATGGTTTGGGGTGAGTTGGACCGCAGAGTGAAGGCAAAAGGGCCAACAAGTGCTAAGCATCTCTGGGAACTCCTTCAAGATTGTTGGAAGACCATTTCCGGTGACTACCTCTTGAAGCTCATCAAGAGAATGCCAAGAGTGTGCAAAGCAGTCATCAAAGCAAAAGGTGGCTACTTTGAAGAACCTAGAATATAAGACATATTTTCAGTTGTTTCACACTTTTTTGTTAAGTATATAATTCCACATGTGTTAATTCATAGTTTTGATGCCTTCAGAGTGAATGTACAATTTTCATAGTCAAAAAAATACAGAAAAATCTTTAAATGAGAAGGTGTGTCCAAACTTTTGGTCTGTACTGTATATATATATATATATATATATATATATATATATATATGTAATATGCTCAAAAAAATAAAGGCAACACTTAAACAACAGAATATAACTCCAAGTAAATCAAACTTCTATGAAATCAAACTGTCCACTTAGGAAGCAACACTGATTGACAATCAATTTCACATGCTGTTGTGCAAATGGAATAGACAATAGATGGAAATTATTGGCAATTATCAAGACACCCTCAATAAAGGAGTGGTTCTGCAGATGGGGACCACAGACCACATCTCGGTACCAATGCTTTCTGGCTGATGTTTTGGTCACTTTTGAATGTTGGTTGTGCTTTCACACTCGTGGTAGCATGATACGGACTCTATAACCCACAGAAGTTGGTCAGGTAGTGCAGCTCATCCAGGATGGCACATCAATGCGAGCAGTGGCAAGAAAGTTTGCAGTGTCTGTCAGCGTAGTGTCCAGAGGTTGGAGGTGCTACCAGGAGACAGGCCAGTACACCAGGAGACGTGGAGGGGGCCGTAGGAGGGCAGCAACGCAGCAGCAGGACCGCTATCTCCGCCTTTGTGCACGGAGGAACAGGAGGAACACTGCCAGAGCCCTGCAAAATGACCTCCAGCAGGCCACAAATGTGCATGTGTCTGCACAAATGTTTAGAAACTGACTCTGCTTGTTGCTTGTCCTTAGCAGTGGTTTCCTAGCAGCTATTTTACCATGAAGGCCTGCTGCACAGTTGTTGTAGAGATGTGTCTGCTGCTAGAACTCTGTGTGGCATTGACCTGGTCTCTAACCTGCGTTTTCTGAGGCTGGTGACTCGGATAAACTTATCCTCAGAAGCAGAGGTGACTCTTGGTCTTCCTTTCCTGGGGCGGTCCTCAGGTGAGCCAGTTTCTTTGTAGCGCTTGATGGTTTTTGCAATTGCACTTGGGGAAACTTTCAAAGTTTTCCCAATTTTTCGGATTGAGTGACCTTCATTTCTTAAAGTAATGATGGCCACTCATTTTTCTTTACTTAGCTGCTTTTTTCTTGCTATAATACAAATTCTAACAGTCTATTCAATAGGACTATCAGCTGTGTATCCACCAGACTTCTGCACAACACAACTGATGGTCCCAACCCCATTCATAAGGCAAGAAATCCCACTTATTAAACCTGACAGGGCACACCTGTGAAGTGAAAAACATTTCCCGTGACTACCACTTGAATCTCATAAAGAGAATGCCAAGAGTGTGCAAAGCAGTCATCAAAGCAAAATGTGGCTACTTTGAAGAACCTAGAATATAAGACATATTTTCAGTTGTTTCACACTTTTTTGTTAAGTATATAATTCCAAATGTGTCAATTCATAGTTTTGATGCCTTCAGTGTGAATGTACAATTTTCATAGTCATGAAAATACGGAAAAATCTTTAAATGAGAAGGTGTGTCCAAACTTTTGGTCTGTACTGTGTATATATATACATATATATATACATATATATATATATATATATATATACATATACATATATATATATATCCATGTTGTGGAATACCTAGACTAACAGGACGGTCAATGGACCCTCTTGTGCTGTATTATACAGTGCAGTCTGCCACATACACTGATTATATGCATTTGGATTAGTCCTCAGAAGGACTGTTGGTTCAGATGGCTATAGATATATGTCGTGGAATACCTATACTACCTATGAACAAGCAAATCTCTCCCTGACGCAGCAGCAGCTCTCCCTTCTCTGCCTGATTCCAGGGTAGACTGTGACGAGCATGGCGGCGCCCGGTCTTATATACACCTGATGATGCTGTGCGGCCAGCCAATCACTGTAATGCCCACAACCAACATGGCTACGGCATTACAGTGCGTGGCAGGCAATCCCTGCATGTTCATTGGCTCTCTAAAGAGTGCCAAACATGCAGGGAAGGGACCCGAGTTCCTGCCTGAGCAACCCGGAAATACTCGTTGAGCGCCGAGCTCATCGAGCACAGTGATGCTCGGGCGAGTACCGAGCAGTGCCAAGCGCATTCACTCATCACTAGTGGACATGAATGTCAGACATATGTACCATCCTCCAAACTTTGAGGACTCCACCAAGATGGTGAGCGGCGATTACGCCATAATTAGCGACACCATCCTGCTTCTCTGTCTTCTGAAACGCTCTCTGCTCACAATTAAAAAGAATGCATTGCAGGCGGAGCACGATGAGATGGAGCAAGGAACCATACAGGTAAATTACACACAGCCCAGCCTTATTTCATCCCAACATCGATTAATCTGCCTGACCCTTCACCCTGTATTCTCATGGGTTCTTAGGGTCCCTTCCACCTTCTTGTTCCTGAGCCCTTCTGTTTCTCTATCTCTCCTCCTCCTTTTCTGTTCCTTCTTCTCCTGTTCCTTCTCTTCCTCCTTTCTCTGCCTTTTTCTCCTGAGCAGAGCTCCTACAGAGCCTCTGCTCCCTGTCACCTCTCCACTGAACTTCTCCTAGAACTAAGATGGTGCCCACCTTTTATACCTCCTTCTAAAGCATGAGCCCAGGTGACCAGCAACCAATGGGCTCCTACCTACGCTCAGGAACCGTCCCCTCCTGCTCCTACATCACTGGGTTTTCCTCTCCCCTCCCCACTCCAGCCAGGGACAGATTCTGTCGTGCCTGCATTGGTGTCTAATGGGAGCACCGTTGAACTGTCCCTTGGAAATGGGGTGTGTGTGCTGTATGCAGCTACCTGAGCCCTGGTCCATACTCCATCCTTACCCGGGAGTGGAATATCACACCTCTGGCAGAGGTGCAATACCCCTGTAGCGGCCGAGCCCTCGGGGCGCTACAGATACGTGGCATGAACTGGCTCTCTATGCCTTGGAGGTCCAGGCCTGCCCTGCCGCTAGCGTTTTGTCAGAGCGGGTTTTTAGTGCCGCCGGTGGAATTATAACCGATAGGCACATCCGCCTGTCAACTGAAAATGCTGACAGACTATTCTTTTAAAAATGTACAAGGGCTGGATTGGGCCAGACTTCTCAACACCACTGAATGATAGCAGCGTGACATAAACTCAAATACAGTGTCCTTTTTTTGGGAGGTCTAACTCTATTCCCATGCACCTCTTCACACCCAGACATGGGTATACGCTTCCTGATTTTGTCTATTGGCACTCCTCCTTATCCGCATCCTCATCCTCCACCACCATATGTACCATATCAACTTATCTACGTCTCATGCAAAGGACATTGGAGTTCCTCCAAATTTTTGGCAGCCGTTGCTTCACTGCATAGGCAAACAGTATGGGAGACACACTTCCTAATAATGGAAACATTGTTTTCAGGGGGCCCTCCGACCTCTACGTCTCTTGCAAGGGACATTGGAGCTCCTCCAATTTTTTGACAGCCGTTGCCGTCACTGCATATGCAATAACAGTATAGGAGACCCACTCGTTAATAATGGGAACAACAAACTATAACCGGCTGATGGCTCTCTAACAATACTGAGGGCCGACTGCTGCCCTTTAAGAATAGTTAGAGCTGCCTGATAGCCCTATAAAAATAGTCTTTTGTGACTTTCAGTGTACCTCCATCATAAATGAAACAGGATGTGTCTGATGATGTGTCACACACCATATGGCCAGATAAGGTAGCAAAATGTTAAAATGACATTTCCCAGAGTAATGCATTTGTCTTGGTTGAAAGCAATGCAAAAGTGCAAAAACACATCAAAAACGCTACGTGTGAACATAGCCCAAGGTGTGGAGGAGCATTTTTGCTTTTAGTTATTTATTTGCCTTATATACAAGTCATTACCCTAGAAAGTATGTTCCTTAACATATTTCCCAGGAAAATCCAATCTGGTTTCGTTTTTGTATGTTTTATTGTGAGTCCATAAAAGTGGCGTAATACCTCTGACAAGGTTGTTGACAGCAGTGACCTAGGAGTCATAAATGCTTCCAGTGGTCTTCCCCATGCTGTTCCCATGTAATTTGAGCACTGTTCCCATTGATTTGGGCAATTTTTAGGCCCTCTGCAGACCGCCAGGGGGAACCGCCGGAAAAATGCTCGAGTTTCCTATAGACTAACATTGGGCTCGTTACTCGGTCCGAGCACTCGAGCATTCCAATTTGCTCGACTCGAAGAACGAGTACCCGAGCATTTTAATGCTGGCTCATCACTAATAAACACCTGAGCAAGTGTCTTGGCATTTGGATGTGCAGGTAATGCAAAGAAGTGGACAATTTTACTGATCCTATCTACAACCACCAAAACCACCATTTTGCCTGCAGAAACCGGTAGATCAGAAATAAAATCCATGGGCAAGTGTGTCCATGGCCTACTAGGGATAGCTAGCGGAAGAAGAGTACCAGATGGACGGGTATGCGAAACCTTAGAACGCGCGCAAATACTACAAGCAGATACGTGTTCAATCACATCCCGATGCAACCTCAGCCACCAAAAATGACGAGAAAGGAGGTCCGCGGTTGTCTTACCAGCTTGATGACCAGCAAGCACAGAGCTATCATGTTCCTTAATTACTTTACAGCGCAAATTAGATGGTACAAATAACCTTCCTGAAGGGCAGGAGGCAGGAGCTTCCCCCTGAGCCTCCAACACCTGACCCTTCAGTTCAGGATTCAATATCAAAATGACTACCCCCTTCTGTCATATCATAGCAGCGTTCTCATGGTAACCACCAACCAGGGAAGCTCTGGGACAAAGCATCAGCCTTGACATTTTTGACCCCTGGATGAAAGGTGACAAAATTGAACCTAGTAAAAAACAGGGACCATCTGGCTTGCCTAGGGTTGAGACGTTTAGCTGATGGGAGATATGTCAGGGTCTAATGGTCAGTAATAACAATAAAAGGATGGACAGCCCCCTACAACCAATGTCGCCATTCTTTGAACACCAATTTGATCGCCGAAAGTTCCCTAATACCCACATCATAATTTCTCTCAGCCGAAGACAATTTTTTTTTTCTTAAACTTTTTGTATTTTTAAGCAATACATATCAAACCAATAACATGTCATGAATTCTGTTTTTTTTTTATCCTTTTGCAATCCATTTTGATATGCATATGATATAATACAGCAAGAATCTTATTCAAACTTTATTCCATATTCCCCTCCCCTTCCCTCCCCTTCGCTTCCCTCTGCGTGCTCCCCCGAAAAAAAAACAAAACAACAAAAAACAGTATTTATGGAATCGGAACACAACCTTCAACACATTTAAGGAGATACCATTTGGTGTTCTTTAATTGAGTTCTCAATCTATCTTTAATTGCTAGTGATAATGTGGGAATAAGGAAAGACCAAGTTGTGAGGCATCTCCCCGTTAATCTCTCTTTGTCAGTTAATGTTTCCAGCCACTCCATTTTGAATAGGAACATTATTTTTGTCTGTATCAATGATTGGGATGGTACATTAGGGTACAGCCAGTGGTGTAGTATATGACGTGCCGCCTGGGCTGTGGGGTACTCGGTAGCCGGGCCGGTCGGTTCTAGGGGATGTCACGGTGCAGTGACCCGGTCCGTGACCCAGGGAGGTCAATAAAAGGGGAAATGAAGTAAAGGGGAATAAAAGTTTTTATATATAATGTTCGTGACGCCACCTGTGGTATGGAGCCGCCGCTGCGGTGCAGATCCTTTGGAGCTGATGGTTACGCAGCAGAGTTGGTTCAGGTCTCCACAGGCAGAGCTTAGCCCCAGGGCAGGATATGATGATGTTGTGAAGTAGATGCTGCTGGTGCTGTGTAGTGTAGGGCTGGTGATGGTGCAGCAATAATTCTAGGACACAGTGGGGTGCAGTCTTCAAGGTTTACTCACAGTTGTTCAGACTCCAGGTTACCAGCGCCAGTGTAACCTGCCACGTCATCCTGCGTTCACCAAGGAAGGGGTTCAGCAATCTCTCAAGTATCCCAAGAGTACTTAAACGGGGTCGTCTTCCTACGCTGGCTCTCACCCTCCTGCCCTGCGCCTCACAATCAGTGTCCCAAGCCAGTAGCCTTGTCGGGCGACGTGCAGTCCCCTGGACCCTCTGTGGCCACCTTTTCGGCGATATAATTGTGGTGGTGAGCAGCTGCACCTTGAAAGTACAGTAGCCTCTGGTTATCTAGCTGAGCCTTGTTGTTCTCCACTAGTTAGGGGCCAGTCCCCTCTGCGGCCTGATCCCTCCACATCTGTGTAGATTCGGGCACACGGGTGGCTTCCTGCACTTCCCGTGCCCCGGGGATCCCCTCTGTCTCTCTGGAGCCTTCCCTCTGCTCCTGTCCTCTGTCAGCCTGTCCTCCTGGGCCTCTCAGTCTTGGCCCGCTCCTTCCTCCTCTCCTCCTGAGCAGAGCTCCTACAGAGCTCCTGCTCCCAACTCTCACTCTCTTCTGACTCTCTCCTCAGACTGACCTGTCTCCCTCAAGATGGTTCCCTTCTTATACTCCTACTGAAGGTGCTCCCCTGAGCTACTTCCTCCACCCACACCCACTACATGGTTCCCCCTCTCTCGATTCCCCCCACTTCCAACCAGGGACAGGGCTCAGCAGTGAACAAGTGCATCTTGCCCCTCCTGCTGGTCTGGAATGGTGTAGTGTTGGATGCAGGTGGGTGGGTCCCGGGCAGTACTCCTTCCTTACCTGAGAGTGGGGCACCACACCTCTGGGTGAGATGCAGTACCTCTGCAGCGACTGAACCCGCAGGGGCGCCACATATACTTTTCCTAACCGCTGAGGCCCATATTACCATAACTGCTTTTATATGTTTGGGCAATGATTGTTGGGGCTCCCCTAGTATGTTGAAAATTGCCCATTGGGGTGTAAGTGGAAAGTAATATGGAGGGTATTTTGTATTTCTATGCGTGTTTCATGCCACAAATCCTGTATCTTTGAACAACTCCACAAGTGATGAACTATGTCCGTGTTGTGTGTCCCACATTTTGAGCATGTATACGATGTTGTAGGTGTCATTTTAGCCTGTTTTGCTGGGGTTATGTATGCCCTATGGAGGATTAATAGAACCATGTCTGTATAACTATTGTAGGGAATATATTTCTATGGTGACATTCAAAAAATCTTCCACTTCAAACCATGGAACATATCTTGCCCATTTGGAAGGTCCACTATTCTTCTCCTCCCAAGACCAACATTGACGTAGTATAGAATATATATTGCGTTTTAAGAAAAACCTCCATGTTATTTATCTGAGCAGAATCTTTCTTACCACTAATACACTTTTGGGCTAGGCTATGTGCCTGAAGAAAGAGGAAAGGCCTATGTTTGGAAGAGGGGAAGCGTTGCGTTGCTATTGCAAAAGGTAGTAGAGAGAAATTTTGGTCCAGCATGTCGGCCACCATGGTACATCCCTGTTTTGCCAAGGTTACATAATGTGTGGATGGACAGTTATTCATAAAGTTTGGGTTGCCTAGGAATGGCTGGAAAGGAGATATATTCCCTGACCCTCTACAAATTTTTCTCTCTCTCCTCCATGTCAAAATAGTTTGCCACAGGACTGGGTGTTCTCTGATATCATCAGAGATTTCATCATTGCTTAGGTGGATCAGGGCGGCTAGTAACACCCGGGGACTCAGTTGTTGCTCCAGTTGTACATTAGCGAAATGGGAGGTCCCGCGGATTCAATCCACTATATATCTAAAGTTCGCTGCCAGATTGTATCTTCCAATATCTGGAAAATTAATTCCTCCCTCTCTCTTGGGCAGCTGTAATTTGAGTAGACCTATCGGCGTTCTCCCCTTCTCATCCCAAATGAATCTCCTAAATGTTGCATTTAGTTGTTTAATGTCTGGTTGTGTCAACAGCAATGGAAGAGTTTGGAATAAGTATAATAACTTTGGGAAAATTACCATTTTTATCAGATAACATCTACCTGAGAAAGATAGTGTAAAATGTTTCCATGAGTTCAGGAGGCTGATTATTGATGCAATTTGTGGTTTAAAATTAATATAATTTTGAAGGAACTGCTGGAAGTTGTATGCCTAGATATTTAATGGATTCCTCACTCCATTGGAATGGGAATGTTGCATCTGTTATTCTGCCTGAACGAAACAATGCTAAAGCCTCCGATTTGCTATAATTCACCTTTAAAGCCTGTATTTTTCCCGTATAGGTTCAGTATCTTCATTATAGCTGGAATGGTTTGAGTCGGGTTAGCAATAAATAACAATATGTCATCGGCAAAGGCTTGTAGCTTAACTGATGAGTTACCCACCATGATTCCTTGGAATGCCGGTAGATTTTGTAAAGTTCTTAGAAGAGGATCTAATGCTAAGTTGAATAATAGCGGGGACAGTGGAGATCCCTGTCTTGTGCCTCGTTGTATTTGAAAGTGTTCAGAAAATGTGTTGTTTATGTAGAGTCGGGATGTAGGATTTTTATATATTAGTTTGACAGCTTCATAGAATCGTGGACCAAAATTGCGAATTTCCAACAGTTAATGTAAGTAGAGCCAGGATACTCGGACGAAAGCCTTGTCAGCATCGAGGCTCACCACAATGCTTCTTTGGTGTCCACATGTTCTACCTGAGGATATCGCCCCTATGGCTGTTCTAATGTTATATGTGAAGGATTTTCCATGAATGAATCCTGTTTGATGTGGTGATATTAGATCAGGAATTATCTGTTGCACTCTGCTAGGACTTTTGTAAAGATTTTAAAATCAGAGTTGAGTAGTGATATTGGTCTATATCCATTAACCTGTGAGGTGTCTTTGCCCGGTTTGGGTAACACAATGATATTAGCCTCATTAAACCGGTCAGGTAGTTGACCATCTTTCACTATTCCATTGAATACCTCGCAAAGGTGTGAGCTTACTGCAGTTCCTAGTATTTTGTAATGCTCATTTCCGAAACCATCCGGTCCTGGAGCTTTAGATGTGTTTAGGGTGTTGATGGTTTGCAACACTTCTGTGATAGGTTTGTTAAGTGTTGTTCTTTGTTTTTCTGTTAGTGTAGGGGTAACATTGTTTTGGAGAAAGCACGAGTTCTCATCAATTTCTCCCCCTTCCTCTTTGTACAAAGAGCTAAATAATGTCCTAAACTCATCCACGATCTCCTCGTTTTTAGACGCTAGCTGGCCATTTTTTTTTTTTGGATCTTATTTATTCTAGTTTGAGTTCTGAAGGGTTTCGTGAGGGAAGCTAGCAGACATCCTGGTTTGTTACCGCATTTAAAATATTTGTGCTTTTGGTAGTCTAAGTTGTGCAATGCTCTTTCATGCACCAAAGTGTCCGCTATTTCTTTTGCCTCCAAGAATTATTTTTTTTTGATGGGTGTGTTGTTGGATTTAAAGTTTTTGTATGTTTGTGTTAATAGCTTCTGTGTTTCTATGGTTTTCTCCATTAATTTCTTCCTTTGATTACTTATATATAAGATGATTTTTCCCCTTATCACGGCCTTGGATGCTGCCCAAAATAAGGAAGCGTTTTGACTCTGCTCCTGATTATCATTCTTATAAATGTTCCAAGAGGATTGAAAAAATGCCCTGAAATTGTCTGATTTATGTAAGTAGGCGGGAATCTCCAGCTTCTCTTTTTTTATTGGGCTGACTAAACGTGAGCTGAAAGTCAGAGGGGCATGGTCTGATATATGGATATTTAGAATATCCGATTGGAGCACTAATGGCAGCATGGATATGCCCAGCAACCAGTAATCCAACCGAGCATGGGAGTTGTGCACATGGGAGTAAAGTAAGTAGTCTCTCTCTATGGGGTGTTGTAGCCTCCTAATGTCCATTAGTCCCAACTGATTTAGTAGTGACTGTATGTAACCGCTCTGTGATGACTGTTTTGTGTTGTATGGTAGCTAGTTTTGTCTAGTAACATATCATGGAATTCATTGAACATTGACCAGACAATAGGCAATTTCTTCTATATTAGCTTTAACCAGTAAGTATCTTCCTTGAGGGTCTGCCATCACATCTAAAATCTCATAATTAATACCTTTGTTGAAAAGTATGGCTACTCATCTTGGTTTTCTAACATAACAGGCCTCGGCACATAGTGTGTATTTCTTGCTAAAGAAAGAAGGATGGTTATTCTTTTCCCAATGCGTTTCCTGCAAAAAAATAACATGGAAATTTGCACATTGTAGATAATTTAAGACTTTTTTCAGTGATGTCACAGTAGAGCAAGTGAAAGGAAAAAATATAAACATTGTGACTCCATATGTTCAAGTATCTCCCCGATCTCGAGGTGAAGACTGGATTTCTGAGCGTAGATAGGTGAGGGCCTTTGTTGGATCATCAAAGGTCCAATTCTTTCCGGAAGAGGTAAAACGTAGGATAGCAGGGTATTGTAAACCCAACCGAATATTATTATCTACCAAGATTTTACATGCTGGGTTGAAGGCTTTGCGTTTCACCGCTAAGGCCGCAGAGTAAGAGAAGGAGTTCATTGTTGTTGTAGAGTAGCTTCCGTTTCTTCCTGAAGGCTGATAGTATCCGTAGCTTGTCTTGAAAGTCTAGGACCTTGAAGATGACCAGTTGCGGTTTATCCTTTTCTCCATTCCTTGGTGGTCCTATGCAGTGGGCTCTTTTGATCGTGATCTCTTTTGATGCTGGATTTAAGTTCAAGGCTTTTGGGAGCCACTCTGATATAATGTTAATGAGGTCTGATGATGGGACAGACTCAGGGAGGCCTACCAGCCTCAAATTGTTGCTGCGAGATCTATTTTCCAGGTCATCAACTTTATCTAGCAGGAAAGAAGTTTCTTTTTCTTTGGCTACCAGCCTGTCTGTAATGTCCTTTACTACGTCTTCCAGATCTGAAAGTTTCTGCTCTGCCTCCGCCAGACGTGACCTCTGTGTGTTGACCTGTGATACAATTATTTCCAGCGATGCCTGAAAGGCCGTCAGCCTGTTGTCAATTTCTGGCATTAGACAGTCCATGATAGCTTGAGCTATGGGTTGTGGGTCATCTCTGCTTGCTTCATTTGCCAACTTTGTGGGAGAATTTGCGGTTTGAGTGCGTGTCGAAGTTCTGCCTCCCTTATTGTTTTTGCCAACGAATTTATCCATAGCGTGTAGAGTCACTAATGAGTTTCCGTGTAAAAGGTGGTGACGTCATTGTTGACCTAATAGTCACATTGGTCTCTGTAAGGCAGTTCAGCTAAGGAGCTGGCATTGGTAAGTTACATGGAGGATCTCTTGTTGCTTTAGTAGAGTGATTAACTAGAGCAATATTGTGAGGCTCCTGCTGATGGTGATTCTGCTACTTTATGTGGCGCTACCTACGCCTGTCGACCACGGGGTTTCCGGAGAGCTGGGTTCGGTAATGGGTTCCCTTGTCCAGTCCTTATCCTGGCTTTTTGTGCCCCTGTTGGGGGAAACAGGAAGGGGTTTCTTCTACAACCAGGGAGCTCTGTTAAAAATCAGTCGATTTTTAGTCTGCCTCCCGAAGGTCTTCTATAAGTTGATCTTTAGTTCAAAGCAGATATGAAGAACTATTAGAGTGTTAGTTCTTAATTATGTCAAAAGATGGCAGTATAGGTTTAAAATCCTGCGTTAGTTTAATATAGATATTTTTAGTGACAGTCTGGGATGCTGTACTCAATAGAATGCAATGTTCCCTTTTTTTTCTTCCTTCACCTTTTTTGTGTGATACAGGGGGCTGCTGCTAAAGTAGAGAGAGGACTGGTTTGCCTTGTGGATAAAGTAAGGCATATTAATGAGAGGCCTTTTTGTTTTATTTAGAGCAGGGGTCCTCAAACTTTTTAAACAGGGGGCCAGTTCACGGTCCCTAAGACCATTGGAGGGCCGGAATATAGTTTTTAAAAAAAACTATGAACAAATTCCTATGCACACTGCACATATCTTATTTTGTAGTAAAAAAAAACAATACAGGAACAAATACAATATTTAAAATGAAGAACAAGTAAAGTTAAATCAACCGGTATTTCAATAGGTAGGTAACTGTACCCAATAGGCAGCATAGGTCCTCAATAGGCAGGTAAATATCCCCAATAGGCAGGTAAATGTCCCCAATAGGCAGCATAGGTCCCCAATAGGCAGGTAAATGTATCCAATAGGCAGCATATGTCCCCAATAGGCAGGTAAATGTCCCCAATAGGCAGGTAAATGTCCCAAATAGGCAGCATAGGTCCCCAATAGGCATGTAAATATCCCCAATAGGCAGCATAGGTTCCTAATAGGCAAGTAAATGTCCCCAATAGGCAGGTAAATGTTCCCAATAGGCAGCATAGGTCCCCAATAGGCAGGTAAATGTCCCAAATAGGCAGGTAAATGTCTCAAATAGGCAGCATAGGTCCCCAATAGGCAGGTAAATATCCCCAATAGGCAAGTAAATGTCCCCAATAGGCAGGTAAATGTCCCCAATAGGCAGCATAGGTCCTCAATAGGCAGGTTGTTTCCTCCTTATAATGCCCTATGCAGGCTGTTCCCCCCTTATTATGCCCCATGCAGGATTTCCCTTTCTCCCACCAAATAATGCCCCATGCAGGATTTCCCTTTCTCCCACCATATAATGCCCCGTGCAAGATATCACTCCCCTGTCTTTATAATGCCCCATTCAGGATGTCACCCCCCCATGTAATGCACCATGCTGGATGTCAACCCCCATATAATGCCCCATGCAGCATGTCACCCCCCCCATATAATGCCCCATTCAGGATGTCACCCCCCCCATATAATGCCCCATGCAGCATGTCACCCTCCCCCCATATTATGCCCCATGCAGCATGTCACCCTCCCCCCATATTATGCCCCATTCAGGATTTCACCCCCCCCCCCCATATAATGACACATGCAGGATGTCACCCCTAATATTATGTCCCATGCCCCATACATTAAAGAAAAAAAAAAATCCAATACTCACCTCCCTCCTTGCCTGCTGCCGCTGCTCAGGTCCGGACTCCAGCGTCTCCGGCGTCGTCCCTCTCTGCGCTGCCTGTGACGGCACTCGGGAGGGCGCGGTGTAAAGACGTCACCGCGCCCTCTGACCTGAAACGTCACAGGGAGCGCAGACCAGGAAGACAGTGGATCTGCGAAGGCACGGGGAGAGGTAAGTATCGGGCTGCCGGGGCTCTGAGAAAGCTGACACCACTCCCCTCTGCCCACAGCCCGGCGGGCCGGATAAAAATCCTCCACGGGCCGCATGTGGCCCGCGGGCCGTAGTTTGAGGACCCCTGATTTAGAGTATGTTTGCAGTCTCTGAAGACCCCTTGCAAGTTTCTACGTCAGGCCCCTCAGTCAATGGCTTCTCAGGAAGGATAATGAGGGGTGAGAGGTGCAAAGCAAGTCCCCTGTAGTGCTCTCTCTTAGCTGGCTCCCAACGGGGCTTTATTACAGTGGAGGGGAAATCTCTTTTAGGCCTGTGTGCCCAAGGACTGTGTTTGTGTTCAGAGTGGCCGCCAAAGGGGTCCCCTTGATTACTCCCCAAATAATCTCACTCCTCCACCCCATTCTCTTTGCACCGGTGCAGGCGCTCGACCCCCAGTTCCATGGGAGTCAAGGGGGAACTCCCACCGATGGCTCCTCCACGTCCCCAATCGAGGTCCACCACTCTGCGCAGCACTCCGATCTCCAGTGGTAGACAGTGGGCTGGACCAGGATTGCCAGCGATGCTGCGGTCTTGCGCGCTGCCAGGCTCTGATGTCGGGCCTCTGGGTTCCGGCACCCGCACTGCGGGTGTCAGCTGACTCACCGCAGGAGCGATGGTCTCGGCCTCCTCAATGCTTCCGGTCGCGACTTCAGCCAGGCAGGCTGGCAACAATGCGAGGGTAGGTGGTGAGTTTCTGGGTAGGCCGCAGCCTCATGGCAGAAGTAGGCCTCAGATCTCAACATTACCTATGTAGTGCCAATCCGGTCCGGAAAATGCCCAGGTTGTAGCCTGCAATCCGTTGCAGAGTATGGAGGTTGAAAGTCTAAATATTATTTTTAAAATAAGGGAGGATTACTTCAGATGGCCAGATCAGGGCATAGAGCTCTTGCAAGCACGTCCTTCCTCATCGGCTTCTGGTCACACCCCTTCCGAAGACAATTTTTTAGAAAAGAAAGCACATGGACGCCATTTACAAGGGGACGGGCCCTGAGACAACACAGCCCCAACCCCCACATCTGATGCATCAACCTCCACAATAGAGGGTTGGGAAACATCTGGTTGACTGAGTAAAGGTGCAAAACAATTGTTTAAGGAAGAAAAAGCCTGGAGGGAGGCATCTGACCCTTTGGAAAAATCAGACCCCTTCCTAGTCATGTCAGTAAGGGGTTTCGCGATTACTGAGTAATTTTGGACTAATTTCCGGTAGAAATTAGAAAAGCCCAGAAAACGTTGTAGAGCCTTCAGGTCCTTGGGACGGTCCCAATCAAGGACTGCACGGATCTTCTCCAGATCCATCCGAAAAGCCGAAGATAAAAACAAGTACCCCAAGAACTGCACCTCCTGTTTGTTATCCCTTAGTATCTGGATTACTTGTTTAATATGCCCTGATTTCTCTCCAAATCAGGTGAGTAAACCAAAATATCATCCAGATAGACCACCACAAACCTCCCCACCAAATGATGGAAGATATCATTTATGAAATGCTGGAACACCGCAGGTGCATTGGTCAAACCGAAAGGCATAACCAGACTCTTGAAATGCCCTTCAGGAATATTGAATGTTGTTTTCCATTCGTCCACTTCTCTGATTCTAACCAGATTGTAGGCTCCCCTTGAATCCAACTTGAGAATACCTTAGCTCCTACAACCTGGCTGAACAAATCAGGAATCAGAGGAAGAGGGTATGGATCACGGATGGTAATTTTGATTTAATTCCTGAAAATCTAAACAGGGACATAGACCGCCATGTTTTTTCTTCACGAAGAAGAACCCTGCTGCCACGGGTGAAGATGAGGGCCTGATGTGTCCCTTCTCCGGACTTTTCGAAATGAAAACCTTCATGGCTTGTCTCTCAGGGCGAGATAGATTGTACAATCTGGACTTCGGTAGTTTAGCTCCGGGGTTCAGGTTAATAGGAAAGTCATATGCACGATGAGGAGGCAAACCCTGACACCCTCTTTCAGAAAAAACGTTCTCAAAACCAGACAGAAAAGCAGGTAATATTTCCGTAGAGACTGTAGCAAGGAAAATATCTAAACAGTTATGGCAGTAATCTCCCCATTCAATGATCTCTCCAGCTTGCCAATCCACCAACGGATTATTTTTCACCAACCAGGGGAGACCCAAACAATTGGGGTGGGAAGACTGTCCAGGACATATCAAGGGATTATTTCACAATGAACCGACCCCCACCCTCAGTTTTACATTATGTACAATATGACTTAATGATTTCTGTGCAAGTGGCACTGAGTCAATGGCAAAGATGTGAATAGGTTTAGCTAAAGTACAGGAAGTAAGACCATGAGTTTTTACAAACTCATCATCAACCATGCTGACTCCGGATCCACTGTCAACAAATACAGAAATGTTTTCGGTTTTGCTCTCTAGTACCACCTCTGCTGTCAGGACCTCACGCAGCACTGGTTCACCGGGAGGTGGAGGAGGAGACTTACGGGTTTCATATACTGCCAAAGCATCTTTCAACCTTTCAGTAAGGCCCTCACAAAATTGGCTTCTAAGGGGTGAATCATTCCATTTACAATCCATTGCCCATCTACAGAATTCAGAACTACAGTATGTCTCTGTGGCACCCCAGGGGTCTGGTTGCCACAGTAATAGAAATATTATGTCTGAGAGCAAGTGGGTGGTTTCTTTGGTCAGGAGCCCTAAGCATGCAACACCGCCCACCCAGACCTGGGAGGGGAGGAATCTGCCCTTATAAACTGGGTCTGGGGCGGGATTAGTGAGTGAAGTCCCAGACAGAGACGCAGTCAGGTCTGGAGGACAGCAGACACAGGGAAAGTGACAACAGGAGCTCTGTAGGAGCAGGAGCGAGTGCCAGAGGCTGGAAGCTAGAAAGCTCGCCTTGGCTGAAGACACTAAACCCGGACACGGAGTCCGAGGCTGTGGGGACATCCAGGTCCAGCATCAGAATCCAACCGGCAGGGGATTCCATGTCCTCTGGCCTTAGAAGCCCGGAGGCACGGTCACAAGCAAGGGACCAGCACCGCCATCGTGAAGCGGAGGCTAACGGAAGGCCCCAAGTCACCGGCCATACGGGTGAGCACCACACGGTATACTCAGGGACGTGTGCTACTTCTACCCGCATAGAGCAAGGTAGCCAGGAAAGAGTGAAGATAGTCGGGGAGGCCTACAACTCCACCTGGCCAGGGGAGATCCTACTTGCTTACAGACTGACCAGGCCCCTACTGCTAACCAGTACTCCCGGGAGGGTCTGCATTATACCATCAGTAAAGACCCTGAACTGCACCACACGTCTCTGTGCTTCATCGCCGCACCAGCACCATCAGTACTGGGACGCTCACACCATCACTCCCATCATCCACACTAGCTGCCCTGAGGAAATACTTCTCCCGTGGGGAGTTATCCCATACTTGGCTACACAAACATCAGCCTCAGCGGTCTGCAGCGCAGCGGCGGTCCCCACTGACCGCAATCCACGGGTGGCATAGTCGGACATTGTTATTACCAAAGACTGCCACTGGTTTGACCGCCCTGGGCACGGACCGGGTCACAGCCACGGAGGACTACAACCCCCAGCGATCCGGCTCCGGGTATCCCCTACACAGCACAGGCCCAGGGAGCGCGTCAACTTTGGCGTAGTCGGCAGGATTTCGTGCCCGCAACCACCGGGTACTGCGTGCCTGAGAAAAGACTTTTAAACTTACCTGTGGTGAAGTTTCCCACCGAACCGGAGCCGTTTCCCACCATCGGACGCCATCTTGGGTCATTTCCCGCCATCTTCTGCCGTCTTCCCGCCATCCGCAGCTGCTTCCCGCCATTGGACGCCATCTTCAGGACGCCGCACGGGAAGAAGAGGGGCGTGGAAGCCGAAAGCGCGCGAGATCCGAAGCTCCGCCTCACGCTCCGACGCTGCGTAAGGTCCTGGAAGGGAGGAAGAGCGACGCTGACGTCATCGGAGCACGACGCCAGGTCCTCTACCCCGACGACAGACTGCGAAGCCGCGGCCTACGGAAGAAGAGCATCGCAAGGTAGGCCACGGTCCACTAGGGGAGAGGAGGATGTCGGATACAGAAGGGAGCTCCACCGCCACAGCCACCACCAGCGCAACCGCTGCCATTCACCATGCCCTATATCCCGGGGGCAACCTGGCTACCCCAGTACTCAGGGGAGTCACATACCCTGAGTGACTTTAGGGAAAGACTTGATAGCCTCTTCCAGGTATACCCCCTCACAGAAGAGCAAAAAGTGAGCATTCTGGTGGCCCAGTTAATCGGGGCAGCCCAAAGGGAGGTAAAGTCCTGGTCACCTGGGAAGAAGAGGACTGTCAGAGAAATACTAGCCAGGCTGAAAGACACATTTGACACCCGCACCTCAGCTGAAATAAAGCTCAGATTTTATGGGTGCAAACAACGGGCACACGAAAGTATAAGAGACTATGCTCTAAACCTACAAGAGGCCCTGAGAGCCATTAAGCAGGCCGACCCTGACAGCGTGGGAAATGAAGACAAGCTGTTGACCGAACAATTTATTGAGGGTCTACTGTGCAATGCCCACCGAACCCAGTTGCGGGTAATGGCCTTACAGGACCCTGACCTGGACTTTGCACAGTTCAAGGACAGAGCCATCCGTGTTCTCCGAGAACCGGCACCAGGTGGCGCTGTGACCCACAGGCGCCCTGCTATCACTTATCACCAGGACGCGGCGCCCTTGTCTGCAGGGCCTGTGGGAGCTGATGCGCAGGCTTTGAACAATAACCCGGCTACAGACCTGCACCATCAGGTCCAAGAGCAGACTAAGAGCGTTGCCGCGCTAACCAGAACTGTGCAGTCTTTACAGGTCTCTTCTCCAGGAAAGATCTAGCTGGAGGAGGACCCCACCGGCGCCGACTGAGGAGGACCCCACCGGCCAGAGGAAAACCTAGAGACAGATACAACGAGGACGGACGACCCATCTGCCGCCGCTGCAATCAACCCGGACATATGGCAAGGTACTGTCATTTAAACGGGCACAACCTGGGGTAGAGGGCCAACCCCCATGCTTAAGATCATCAGGCCCATCGAACTGGCATGACAAATACGTAGGGGGACGTCCGGTCTTGCCTGTGGTACTGTATGGCATTCCTATGAGTGCCCTACTAGACACCGGGTCACAGGTCACCACCATCCCGTACGTGCTCTTCAAGCGGTACTGGAATGACTCGGACATAACCCGCTACCCAGATGATGACCTGAGCATTATCGCCAGCAATGGTCAGCCCGTGCCACAGATAGGATTTAAGGAAGTGACCATCAAGGTCGGTAAAGTTGAACTGCCGGCACAAGGACTTATCATTGTGGACATTGACCGTCGCGAAAGTCACCCAAAAATAACCCTAGGTACTAACGTAATTGAAAACTGTCTTGCAGAGGTGATTCTTATTTTGCAACAGGTTGCCAAGAACGCCAGTTCCAGCCAGCAGCGTGTCCTCCAAAAAGAGATCCAGGCACTGATGAAGCGGCAACAAGTGGAACTATCTGGTGGTGAGATAGGTAGCGTGAGAATGTGTGACCCGTTCCCTATTGCCATGCCCCCGAAAAGTGAGATGATGATTTGGTGCCGGGCAGCTATTGGTCTAAGAGGTAGAGACTACCAAGCAATGGTAGAACCCGTCTACTCAGACAGTAGGCCCACCATTTTGACAGCACGGGGGGTGGTCGATATACGCCATGGGAGGGTGCCCGTCCGCATCATCAATATCGGGGAGAGAGAAGTATACCTGCCCCGGTATGCCACGCTAGCCAAATTGTTCACCATCAACCAGAACTCTGTACAGGCCGTGGAACCCTTGCCTCCATCTCAACCAGAGGAAGGTAACGGCTCTAAGAAACCAATGGAGGACTGGTGTCAGCAACTGCATTTGGGTACTGACTCCACTCCCTCACACCAAAAACAGGGAGTCTATCGGGTGGTTCAAGAGTACGAGAGAGTGTTTAGCAAACACCCGTTAGACTTTGGGGAAGTAAAGGGGGTAGAACAACACATCCCAACGGGAGACCATCCTCCCATAAAGGAGAGATACCGACCCGTACCCCCTGCACACTATAAACACGCCAAGGGGATGCTAAAAGACATGAAGGAGGCTGGGGTAATTAGGGACAGCTGTAGCCCCTGGGCAGCTCCACTAGTCTTAGTGAAAAAGAAAGACAACACCATGAGGATGTGTGTAGACTACAGGAAGGTCAACCGTATCACACACAAAGATGCGTACCCGTTACCAAGGATAGAAGAGTCCTTAGCTGCATTAAAATCTGCTAACTTCTTCTCTACTTTGGATCTCACTAGCGGGTACTGGCAGGTTCCTGTAACAGAGGCGGACCGGTAGAAGACCGCATTCACCACCCCGATGGGACTCAGCGAATTTAACTGTATGCCGTTCGGACTCTGCAATGCACCAGGAACCTTCCAACGGTTGATGGAATGCTGTCTGGGACACCGGAACTTTGAGACGGTCCTATTATACCTGGACGATGTCATCGTCTATTCCAAGACCTATGAGGACCATCTGTAACACCTGGCAGAAGTGTTTGAAGCCCTGGCAAACTATGGCCTAAAGGTAAAACCCTCAAAGTGTCATCTACTGAAGCCAAAGATACAGTACCTGGGACACGTAGTGAGTGCTGACGGAGTAGCCCCTGACCCTGACAAGATCACCGTGATTAAGGACAGGCCAAGACCATCCAGCATAAAGGAAGTGCGGCAGTTCCTCGGGTTGGTAGGCTACTACCGAAGATTCATTCCCGGTTTTACCAAGAAGGCAGCTCCTATGCAGGACCTCCTGATAGGCCAGTCCAGGAAGGCCAAAAACCAGAAGCCACCCTTCAAATGGGAAAAGCTGGAAGAGGAGTCCTTCCTCCAGCTGAAGATGGCCCTCACGGGGGATGAAATCCTGGCGTACCCTGATTACAGCCAGCCCTTTATCCTCCACACGGACGCAAGCAACATCGGGCTAGGAGCCGTACTGTCCCAGATCCAGCAGGGGAGAGAACGGGTAATTGCTTACGCCAGCCGAAAACTGCGACCCATGGAAAGAAACCCTGAGAATTACAGCTCGTTTAAGCTAGAGTTCCTAGTAGTGGTGTGGGCAGTAACCGAACGTTTCAAGCATTACCTTGCCTCTTCCAGGTTCACCGTGTACACGGACAACAACCCGTTGACACACCTGGACACTGCAAGACTGGGTGCCCTGGAGCAGAGATGGATGGCCCGCCTGTCCAATTTTGAGTTCACGATCAAATACCGGGCAGGACGCTCCAATACCAACGCGGATGCCAAACCTACCGGACGAAGGGGAGGATACAGAAGAATTGGAAGAGATCGAACTCCCTGCGTTTCACCGTCATGGGATTACCCAGTATTCCCACCGTGTGAGGTGCCAGCGATCCGCTACGTTCAACCCCTTACCCCACAACAACTGGGCGGAGACGCAAGACAGTGACCCCGCAGTCCGTCTGGTAAAGGAGATGCTGACCCAGGCTGACGCCCGCCTGGACCCAGATGCTCCGGAAGAGACCAAGCAACTGTGGACGGAAAAGAGCAGACTGTTTCTCTACAAGGAGAAGTTGTGCCGCAGAATGGTCAATTCCTGGACACATGAGCTGATCTGGCAGGTGGTGGTACCGAGACGGGACGCAGCTATGGTGCTGGAGGCCTACCACAATGGGGCAGGGCACTTCGGATGGAAGAAGCTGGAGTTCCTGCTGCGTGAACGGTTCTACTGGATAGGCATGAGAGGAGCCATTGAGAGGTGGTGTAGAGACTGTGGCCCGTGCAATCTAAGAAGAAGGGACCGTGCCAGCCAGAGGACTCCCCTGCAGCCCATCATCACCAGGCAGCCGCTGGAACTGGTCGCTCTGGACCATGTTAAACTGGCTCCAAGCAGAAGCGGATATGTCTACTCCCTAACCATCGTGGATCACTACTCCCGGTTCCTGGTGGTGGTCCCTGTCAAAGACTTGACGGCTCAGACAGCAGCCAGAGCCTTCCAGCTGCACTTCTGCCGCCCGCACGGGTACCCGGATCAAGTGCTGACGGACCAAGGACCAGCCTTCGAAGCGGAGGTCTTCCAGGAGTTCTGCAACCTGTATGGCTGCAGAAGATAAGAACAACGCCCTATCACCCCCAAACCAATGGACTCTGCGAGAAGATGAACCAGGTGGTGATAGATCTGCTAAAAACATTGCCCCTGGAAGAACGCAGTCTGTGGCCTGAGAAACTGCCCGATCTGGTGGACATGTATAACCACATCCCGGTATGTTTCCACCAACTGTACCCCGGCTTACCTAATGCGAGCAAGACCTGGTAAGCGCCTGTTGACCTGGATATGGGAGTCCTGACACCTGAGGACACCTCGCCAGAGGCTGACTGGGATACAGAACGGCAGCAACAGTACCGGAAAGTACAGGAGAGCGTCGAGCGAAGTCTCTGTCAATCAAGAGAAAGGCAGGAGAGGACTTATAGCCAACATGCTCCCGCTGTTCCCCTGGTACCTGGAAAGCAGGTCTTGAAAAGGAAAAGGCGGCTCCATAAGTTGGACGATCAGTGGGAAAAGGACCCGTACACCGTACTGCCCTCAAGCCACAATAATCCAAAGGTGTACGTCATCAGCAAGGATGGAGGAGAGACCACAGCCACTGTCTCCAGAGATCACCTGAAAAAGTGCCCCGAGAAGTTGCAAAGCGCGGATGAAGATCAGGAAGACCCTCAACCCGTAGAGGAAAAGGAGGAAATGATCAGCACCGTACTCGGAGACTTTCCCCGGTCCTGGACACAAGTAAACAACACTATCGTGGTGCCCGTCCTCACCTTTCTCCAGCCAGCCCCTCAAGTGCCTACAGAAGACCAGGTAGAGCTGGAAGAGCAGCCGGCCCAGGAGGCAGAAGAGTCCACACCAGCAGCACAGGAGAATCAACCCTCTGCTAGTAGTGAGCCTGTCGTGCCCCTAGTGAGCCAAAGAGTATGCAGACAGCTGCCCAGCTTACCCATAACACCTCCTACACCCTGTAGTGCAGGACCAGTTAGTGAGCTCCATAGGTCCACTTGAGTCACTAGAGGTCAAATGCCCGCTCGCTGGAAAATCTAAACTAATGCACTGTAAATTAACCTGTTTCTTGAAAATGTTTATGGTTTTTGTTGTTGCCTGTTACTAATTATGTTTCTCAGTTACCCTGCAGATTTATTTGGACTAACAGGTTATGGACACTGGATAACCGGAACAATTCTTGTAGATAGTTGCACCTTGGTGCCTCTTGCGAAGACGGCCGCGGAAAAGAAAACCTGTCTGGCGTGGCCTCCTTGCGGCCCAAAGTAGCTAGCTCCAGCCTTGCAGCCACGCCCAAGGCCAACGCAAGGGGTTTGCTTTGGACAGGTCCCCTACTTCGCTTAAAACTTCACCTTGGGTGATATGGACACCCGGTTGCGGACACGCCATGACCTTTAAAGAACTAAAGCTTCTTGTAAATATGTTATTGTGTTATTGTTATACCCTGCATTTATGTTTCTTTAAAAAAAATGTGTTTAGTCCCGGAGTACTAAAATTTACTAGGGGGGAATGTGGCACCCCAGGGGTCTGGTTGCCACAGTAATAGAAATATTATGTCTGAGAGCAAGTGGGAGGTTTCTCTGGTCAGGAGCCCTAAGCATGCAACACGGCCCACCCAGACCTGGGAGGGGAGGAATCTGCCCTTATAAACTGGGTCTGGGGCGGGATTAGTGAGTGAAGTCCCAGACAGAGACGCAGTCAGGTCTGGAGGACAGCAGACACAGGGAAAGTGACAACAGGAGCTCTGTAGGAGCAGGAGCGAGTGCCAGAGGCTGGAAGCTAGAAAGCTCGCCTTGGCTGAAGACACTAAACCCGGACACGGAGTCCGAGGCTGTGGGGACACCAAGGTCCAGCAGCAGAATCCAACCGGCAGGGGATTCCATGTCCTCTGGACTTAGAAGCTCGGAGGCACGGTCACAAGCAAGGGACCAGCACCGCCATCGTGAAGCGGAGGCTAACGGAAGGCCCCAAGTCACCGGCCATACGGGTGAGCACCACACGGTATACTCAGGGACGTGGGCTACTTCTACCCGCATAGAGCAAGGTAGCAAGGAAAGAGTGCAGATAGTCGGGGAGGCCTACAACTCCACCTGGCCAGGGGAGATCCTACTTGCTTACAGACTGACCAGGCCCCTACTGCTAACCAGTACTCCCGGGAGGGTCTGCGTTATACCATCAGTAAAGACCCTGAACTGCACCACACGTCTCTGTGTTTCATCGCCGCACCAGCACCATCAGTACTGGGACGCTCACACCATCACTCCCATCATCCACACTATCTGCCCTGAGGCAATACTTCTCCCGTGGGGAGTTATCCCATACTCAGCTGCGCAAACAACATCAGCCTCAGCGGTCTGCAGCGCAGCGGTGGTCCCCACAGACCGCAATCCACGGGTGGCGTAGTCGGACATTGTTATTACCAAAGACTGCCACTGGTTTGACCACCCTGGGCACGGACCGGGTCACAGCCACGGAGGACTACAACCCCCAGCGATCCGGCTCCGGGTATCCCCTACACAGCACAGGCCCAGGGGGCGCGTCATCTCCACTGACCGATTCCCTTGCTGAAGGTGACGTACCCTAGACTCAGTCAGGGCGACTCGGTCAGGGACATCGTAGATGAGGGCCAGGGCCCCAAAAAACCCTCCACAGACTGTAGACAAACCGAATTCAGCAGTAAAGAAAAATCCCAGGATTGAGGATCTCCCTGCAATAGTGAGATAACAATTCTCACTCGTTGCTCCTCACTTCCGGAGGAGTAAGGACGAAGTTTAAAGTACAGTCTGCAGACCTCTTTGAACACAAAAAAATTGTTCCTACCTCCTGAAAACCTGTCTGGGAGGGCAACCTTGGGTTCAGGCTGGACAGGCCTACCTGCAGAGACCCCCACATTAGGGACCAGTAGCCACTGATGCTGTTGCTGAACCTTACAGCGGAGGTCATTCACCTCCAGAAACAGACATGGGGGAATTAACTTAGCTTGAGCCGACTTCAGAGAGATTACACACACTGCATCTTAGCACCAAAGAGGAAGTAAGCAGACTGCAACAGCTCCAAGCCTTCACAAGGGGTCATCTGAATATCACTGGCATCTCTCTATAGCAAACAGGAAGTATTTAAACAACCTGGCCTGGGTGTCAATTAGCCAGAGGGAGGTAGCCGCTGGGTCCTAGAGTGAGACAGATCTAAGAAGGTGTCTGTAATGCCAAACTAAGAGATCTCCTGCAACCAACTGCAGGGCGACTGTCTGTCACATCTGACATACCCGTGACAGTCATACCACATTTGGAGAGCCCCTGATGTGCCTAAACAGTGGAAACCTCCACAAGTGACCCCATTTTGTAAACCAGACCCCTCAAGGAATTTATATAGATGTGTGGTGAGCACCTTGAACCCACAGTTTCACAGAATTTTATAATGTTGAACTGTGAAAATGAACAAAAATTATTTTTCCCACAAAAATGTTATTTTAGCCCCATTTTTTTAAGGATAGTGGGAGAAAATGGACCCCAAAATTAGTTGTGTAATTTCTCCTTAGTGTACAGATATCCTATGAGTTGTTACAAACTACTTTTGAGGCACAGTGGGAAGAAGCACCATATTGGAGTTCAGATTTTACTGTTATAGTATGCAGGTGCCATGACACACTGGAAGAGCCCCTGAGGTGCCAAAACAGTAGAACTCTCCATAAGTGACTCCATCTTAAAAACTACACCTCTCAATGATTCAACTAAGAATGCAGTGATCATCTTGACACTAGGCATGAGTGAACATTTCAATGTTCGGTTTGGAAAAGTTTGACAAACAAATTGATATTCGCCGAATTTATTCGCTGAATGTTCGTCGAACATTTCCGAAACCCATAGGCGTCAATGAGGGGACCAAAAAAATGCATATACAACATCTAGAAATGGGACCAAAAGCTGCCAAAACACATCAAATTAGGTGTAGACACCAGGGAAGTGCCATCAATTGACCCAGAGTACAAGTACTATAATTATTATTACTGTGACAGCGACATTTATTCAGTTGCGCTTTACATGTCAAAAGGGGTCACCGACTGGTTCAACAGGAGAAAGGACCCTGTCTGCAAGGGCACACGGTCACGGACATGGTTTGTGGAAGCACTGTGCCACGGACTCCGGAGAGCCTGGAGGGGCATGACTAAGCGAGTACCAGACTGTTCACTAGAACCTCTGATCGTGAGGTTAGACTTGGCTCCCGATGAACGCCAGGTGCCACTCCAGGACAGACCAATGGATGCACTACAGCTGGACCCAGTAGGACAGACTAGATGGTGCAGCAGGCAGAGTCTGTATCAGGAGTGCAGCAGGCAGAGTCTGTATCAGGAGTGCAGCAAGACTGGTAAGCAACCTTACACAACTTAGACTGCAGAACAGGAAGGTTCCACTACAGCCAACCCAATAGATGAAGACCCAATCAGGATTCCCCACATTTAAAAAAAAATTGTGGCAGATGCCAGAAAAGTGGCATCAATTTCACTACAGTAGAAATAGTGTAAATAAGACCCACACCTCTTCCAGTACAGCCAATCCAGGAGATGGAGACGTAAATGAGGGCCTAACACCACCGAAGTGGCATCAATGTCATCAGACTACAAGTAGTTTAACCAGACCCATACCTGTCCCACTACAGCCAACCCAGGAGATGCAGACTCAATCAGAAGTGATTACATTTAAAAAAATAGGGCCTAAGACCACCATTTCTATGGCCAACAGATTGGAGATGGTGGAGTTAAACCTCTTATCTGTAGCATCGGCGTCTCTGCCTCCTGCCGAGCAGAGACGCCGTTCCCCTCACCGCCGCGGTCCAGGTCCGGCGTCTTACCACTCCACCGCTGCTGTGGCGCGCACCGCGCGCAGCTTCCCGGGCACTGTGCTTAGGACGCGCGCACACTCCCTCCCTCTTAAAGGGACCGCGTGCGCCATCCTATAGAGTCCCCGGCCAATGGGCGGAGGACTTCCCCTATATTAAGCACCTCCTCCCTTGGAGGTGCCTGTGCAAGGTTGTTGTTCTGTGAGCTAAACACTTTCTCCTGCCCTCAGGTCCCGCTGCCTGTCAGTCCTGCCTGCCAGTCTGCCTGTCAGTCCAGCCCACCAGTCTGTCTAACAGTTCTGTCCTCCAGTCTGTCTACAGTTGTGTCCGCCAGCCTGCTTACCTGGAGCACCTGCCTGTAACCTGCCGTGCCCGCCAGCCAGCCTACCTGGAGCACCTGTCTGTAACCTGTCGTGCCCGCCAGCCTACCTACCTGGAGCACCTGCCTGTAACCTGCCATGCCAGCCAGCCTGCCTACCTGGAGCACCTGCCTGTTACCTGTCGTGCCCGCCAGCTTGCCTATCCAGAGCACTGGCTATCTGCTGAACCAGCCTGCTCATCTGCTGTACCGGTCAGTTCCTGCCATCTGACCCGTGGGAGTCACCTGCTCTCACACAAGGTTGGTCCCAGAGTGGCACCTGGTCCCCCTGCTCGGTCCCTCTCTGGTTCACGGAGTCGACTAAGCCGCCGTGTGACCTTGGTCGGGCCGAGCAGGCACTTAGTCACGCCCCTCTGGTCCCTCTTTGCACCGAAGCACAGAGGTTCCACCACCTGGACTCGTAACAGTTTGCACAGGCCATGGAACCCAGTGGCCTCCAGGCTCCTTCGCTCTCTGACCTGTACCAGGAGGTCTCACGTCAGAGATCCCAACAGGAGACTATCCTGTCCTATCTGCGGACTGTCAACTCCCACCTGGACACGCTGTCCACCCCGTCTGTGTCCGTCTCTAGCCGAGCGGCACCCGCTTCGGCGGCATCTCAACCTACTGGCACTATGGCACCCGGCTCTGGACCCCGGCTCTCTGCGCCCCCACGTTTTGGTGGTGACACCGTCTTATGTCGGGGCTTATTAAATCAGTGTACGCTGCAATTTGAACTCCTGGCACATCAGTTCCCCTCCGACCAGGCCAAGGTGGCGTTCATCATGTCTCACCACACCTGGGAGGTATTGGCATGGTTTAACCCTCTGGGAAAGAGGGGATCCCCTGGTGTCCGATCTTCTGGCTTTCCTCGCTGCCTTCTGGAAGGTCTTTGATGAGCCCGGACGCAAATCTTCTACTGCCTCCTCAATTCTCCGTCTCCGCCAAGGGAGTCTCACCATGGCCAGCATGCCATACATTTCCAAACCCTCGCATCTGAGCTTGCCTGGAACAATGAGGTCCTGGTGTCCACCTTCTGGGAGGGTCTTTCCGGACTAATCAAGGATGAGCTAGCCTGTCGTGACATCCCTTCCACCCTGGACGACCTGGTGTCATTAGCTACCCGGATTGACATCCGTTTTCTGGAACGTGCTAAGGAGACTACCCGGGAGAGATTTCCGCGTCTCGCTCCTGTATTCCAAAAGCCAGCCTCGCAACCAGCAATCCCCCGGCATGTTTGCCTGAGCCCATGCAAATTGACCAAACCAAGATTGTCAAGTCTCGCCAGGAGACGCGCCGAGCCGAGGGGAGTTGCTTCTAGTGTGGCAGTAAAGAGCATCTGATCCGTTCCTGCCCGGAGAAGCCGGGAAACTCCAGTGTCTAGTACCGCTCTGAGAGGTCGTTCTAGGCAAGAGTAAATCCTCTCCGTCCTTGACTCGGTCTGTTTCTATTTCCAGTGGTGAAACCCGCTTCTTCGAGATTGCCCATCTGGATTCCGGAGCCTCTGGGAATCTCATTCAACAGGCAGATTCCTACCTTACGTCTGGCTGAACCGTTGGCGGTTGCCTCCGTGGATGGGAGGCTTCTTCTGGAGACCATCTTACTCGTCACAGAGCCTGACACCCTCCAGGTGGGAATGCTTCACTCGGAGAAGATCTCATTTCATGTGCTGTCGAGTCTCTCTCACCCCCTCTTGCTTGGTCTACCCTGGTTACAAAGACATGAGCCCGTCCTGAATTGGAGATCTGGTGAAGTGCTCCGTTGAGGTCAGGGATGCCATGAGTCCAGTCTGGTTCCGGTTCGTCCAGCTCGACCCCCGTCTACTCCGGCTAATCTACCTGGTCTGCCATCACCCTACTGGTCCTATGCGGACGTCTTTGACAAAATGGAAGCAGAGACACTACCACCTCATAGGCCGTATGATTGCCCCATCGACCTGGTACCTGGTGTTTCTCCTCCCCGCTGGCGTATCTACCCCTTGTCACTGGCTAAGACCCGGGCCATGTCTGAGTACATAGAGGAGAATCTTGCTAGGGGATTTATCCAGAAATCCACCTGTCTGGCTGGAGCAGGATTCTTCTTTTTTAAGAAGAAAGACGCCTCCCTACGTCCCTGTATCGATTACAGGGGTCTTAACCAGATTACCATAAAAAATAAGTACCCCCTGCCTCTCATCTCGGAGCTGTTCGACCACCTTAAAGGCGCGAAGATCTTCACTAAGCTAGATCTTCGTGGGGTGTACAATTTGATCCGGATACGCCAGGGAGACAAGTGGAAGACGGCATTCAACACCCGGGATGGTCACTATGAACACCGCGTGATGCCCTTTGGTCTCTGTAATGCTCCAGCCGCCTTCCAGGAGCTGGTTAACGACATCTTCCGTGATCTTCTGTATTCTTGCGTGGTGGTGTACCCGGACGATATCTTGGTCTTCTCTCCGGATCTGCCCTCACACTGGAGGGATGTTCGTCAAGTTCTGCTAAGGCTCCAGCAGAATCGCCTATACGCTAAGTTTGAGAAGTGCCTCTTTGAGCAGACCTCTCTACCGTTTCTGGGCTATATTATCTCCAAGACTGGTCTGCGGATGGATTCCGAGAAGGTCTCTGCCGTCTTAAAGTGGCCCGGACCGGAGGGGTTGAATGCGATTCAGCGATTCCTGGGCTTCGCAAATTATTACCGCCTCTTCATTCCTCATTTCTCCTCCCGGACTGCTCCGATCTCCGCGCTCACCCGTAAAGGAGCAAATCCCAGGGAATGGACTTCCAAAGCGAAGAAGGCTTTCTTCTCCCTTATACAAGCCTTCACATCCGCTCCTGTGCTACACCGTCCGGATTGAAACAAGCAGTTCTTCCTGGAGGTTGATGCATCCTCCCCCAGAGCGGTGCTTACCCAGAAGTCCTCGTCCGGGAGAATGGTAACCTGCGGCTTCTTCTCCAAGCCCTTCTCCTCGTCCGAGCGCAACTACTCCATAGGAGATCGTGAGCTGCTGGCCATCAAATTAGCGCTGGAGGAGTGGCGCTACTTGGTGGAGGGGGCTCTGCACCCCGTGGTCATCTACACTGACTACAAAAACCTTGCTTATTTTCAGAACGCCCAAAGACTAAATCCGCGCCAGGCCAGGTGGTCTCTATTCTTTGCCCAATTCTGATTCACTCTGCATTATCGCCCAGCGGACAAGAACATTTAAGCTGACGCTCTATCCCGCTCATTCCTGTCTTCCGACTAAGAGGAGGAGCCTCTACATATCATTGACCCTTCCAAAGTAATGACCGTGGCTCCGTTTGACCTGTTTCATCTTCCACACAGTAAGACCTTTGTAGCGGTTCCGGATCATAAGAAGGTTCTACTATGGGGCCATTCATCCAAACTAGCCGGTCATGCTGGCCAGAGGAAGACCTTTCTGCTCATCGCCCAACATTACTGGTGGCATTCCCTGCGTAAGGATGTTGCGGACTTCGTCGCGGCTTGTTCCTCCTGTGCCCGTAACAAGGTTCCCAGGCACCTTCCATCCGGCTGTCTCCTTCCTCTTCCCGTTTCTTCTGCTCCGTGGCAACACATTGCTATGGACTTCATTACGGATCTCCCTGTTTCTGCCGGTTGTACTGTCATTTGGGTGGTCGCTGACCGCTTTTCTAAAATGGCCCACTTTATCCCTCTGCCTGGTCTCCCATCCGCATCTGTGCTGGCTAAGGACTTCATCCATCACATCTTTGGTCTTCACGGCCTACCCCTCCACATTGTGTCTGATCGCGGGGTTCAGTTCACTTCGCGCTTCTGGAGAGCCACGTGTAAGCTGCTGGATGTCTCCTTGGACTTCTCCTCTGCTTATCATCCTCAGTCCAATGGTCAACTGGAACGTATCAACGAGGTCCTTACCAGCTTTCTTTGGCACTTTGTCAACGCTCACCATAACGATTGGGTTGAGCTCCTGCCCTGGGCCGAGTTCTCCTATAACAACTATGAGAGCGAGTCTTCTTCTAAATCCCTGTTCTTTGTGGTCTACGGCCAACACCCCCAGATTCCGTTTCCCGTCTCCTCTTCAGTGGACAATCCTGCCGCGGAGTCTCTGGTCAGCGAATTTTCGGCTATTTGGGAAGATCTGCCCTTCTTCAGTCCTCCGAGCGGATGAAGAGACATGCTGATAAGAGACGTCTGGATCCGCCTCAATTCCATCCGGGAGACAAGGTCTGGCTCTCCTCCAAATATGTTCGTCTCAAGATACTTTCCTATAAGTTGGGTCCGCGGTTCATCGGTCCGTTCAAGGTTCTGAACCTAATCAATCCCGTGGCTTACAAGCTGAAACTCCCGGTCACCTTACAGATTCCAAACTCCTTTCATGTATCCCTCCTCAAACCTGTTGTCCTGAATTCTTTCTCTGATTATCCAGGTACGGCTCCAGCTCCAGTCTCTGCAGAGGATGTCTTTGAGGTAGAAAACATTTTGGCCACCAAGAGGGTAAGAGGAAATACTTACTTTCTTTCTTGTGTATTGGAAGGGGTTTGGCCCTGAGGAGAGGTCTTGGGAACCCAGGGAGAACATTCATGCCACTCATCTTCTTAAAAAAATTCTTGCAGGCCTTTTTGGCTCAACGCTTGCAGGGATTGTCTCTGGAGGTGGCCGAGCTACAGCAGCACGTGAGTAGCTGTTCTGGAACGCATTTTGTGGAGCCCAAGGTAGGACTGCCTGTTGTTTTTTATGGTAAATAGTAAGATTTTTTTTCCTTTAAAAATGCTTGTTTGTTATATTTTCGTTTGAGACCAAGGTCCTCTGGGAATGAATCACAGCGCATTGGTTTTATTATATCACTTTTGCGCAATGAACCACAGGGGTGGGCCCTTTCTCTCCAACCTAATGATTCATGCTTAAGGTCGGTAGAAGATTTTTTTTCTGCTATGGGGCTATTATATGACGATCTTAATAGAATCTCATCTGCTGAGGCAAAACTCAGGCGTTTGAATCAGGGGTCAGGTGATGTTGAAAATTATTGTACACACTTCAGAAGATGGGCTTCAGAAGTCAAATGGAATGATCGGGCTCTGAAATGCTTATTTCTTGCTCGTCTGAGTGAAAGGGTTAAGGATCTGCTAATTGCATTCACTGCACCTGAGACTCTGCAGGATGCTATGCAATTAGCTGTTCATGTGGACAGGAGGCTGAGGTTCAGGCTGAATAAGGTAAAGACTTCTGTAATGTCAGGTCCTAGTCCCCAGAAAATCTGCTCAGACGGCGGAGAACCGATGGAGGTTGGGGCGATGTCACTCTGCTCTCAGGAAAGAGACCGGAGGTTCGCTGAGGGATTGTGTCTTTATTGTGGTAAAGCTGATCATTTGATTAAGTATTGTGAGCTTCGTTTAAGTTAAGAAAAAAAAAAGGTCAGGTACGCCCGTATTGCTTGATTACGCTCTGCAGGAGTATTTCTTTCTGGGAGTACTACTTTGCAGGAAAATTTGATTGAATTTCAGGCATTTGTGGATTGTGGTTCAACACTTAATGTGATTGATAAAGGGTTTTTAGAAAAACTTAAAATCCAAACCTTTGTCATCACCTATTTCTGTGATTGCAATTGATAACACTCCCTTGAAATGTATTGCTCACAAGGTTGCTGCATTTCCCCTCACTATCAATGGAGTTCACCAAGAAATTTTGGACTTGGTTGTATTGAATAATTTACCCTCTCTGGTCGTTCTAGGTTTGCCTTTGTTAAAACTGCACAATCCTTTACTGGACTGGTCTACTAATGTGATTAAGTCTTGGACTCCGAAGTGCTATGATAAATGTTGTAATGGTCGCATTGCGGCTTTGGAAAAAGGGGAATTACCAGTACCTATTCAAGATTTTTGGAGGGTTTTTTCGGAGGAGGAGTCTCAAGTTTTACTTCCTCATAGGGATTATGATTGCGCCATTGAGTTTGTTTCGGGAGCTACTCTTCCCAAGAGTCGCTTGTTTAATCTGACTATCCCTGAAAGAAAGGCCTTGGAGGAATACATACAGACTAGCCTGGCTGCTGGTCACATTAGACCTTCTAAGTCGCCTGTGGCAGTTGGATTTTTCTTTGTTAAAAAAAAGGACGGGGGTTTACGTCCATGTCTGGATTTTCGTGAAATTAATAAGATTACCGTACGCAATTCCTACCCATTGCTGTTAATTCCTGACTTGTTTAACCAGTTAGTTGGGGGCCAAGTGGTTCTCTAAAATTGATCTCTGGGGGGCATACAATTTGTTACGAGTGAAGGAGGGTGATGAATGGAAAACAGCTTTTAACACTCCGGTAGGTCATTTTGAGAATTTGGTGATGCCTTTTGGTCTTACCAATGCACCTGCATTTTTTCAGAACCTTATTAATGACATCCTGAGACCTTTGATTGGTAAGAATGTGGTTGTGTATTTGGATGACATTTTGATTTATTCACCAGATCTAGAGTCCCATTGGCAGAGTGTACGTGAAGTTTTGCAGTTATTGAGTGATAATTCACTCTTTGCTAAGCTGGAGAAATGTGAGTTCGCTGTGCAGAAAATTCGTTTTTTGGGCTACATTGTCTCCAGCGAGGGCTTTGAGATGGACCCTGTGAAGGTTCAGGCTGTGCAGGAATGGCCTAGGCCTATTGGTTTGAAATCTATACAGAGATTTTTGGGTTTTGCCAATTATTACAGGAAATTCATTAAGAATTTTTCTGTAATTGTTAAGCCTCTAACCGATCTCACTAGGAAAGGTGCAAATACGGTCCAGTGGACTACTGAGGCCATTGAAGCGTTTCAGTATCTCAAAGAGAGGTTCAGTTCTGTCCCTATCCTTATTGCGCATGATGAGACCAAGCCTTTTTTGGTCGAGGTCGATGCTTCATCGGTGGGGTCGGAGCAGTTATGTCTCAGGAGAACAGGGATGGAGTACATCCTTGTGCCTTCTTTTCGAAAAAAAATTCGGAAACCGAACTGAATTATGATGTTGGAAATCGGGAGTAGTTGGCTATTAAACTCGCATTTGAACATTGGCGTCATTTTTTGGAAGGCGCTAGATTTCCTATTCAGGTTTTCACAGATCATAAGAATTTGATCTATCTGGATGCTGCCAAGCGCTGAAATGCCTGTCAAGCTAGGTGGGCACTTTTTTTTTCTCGGTTTCATTTTTCTGTTACCTATATCCCTGGTACTAAGAATGTTAAAGCCGATGCCTTATCTCGCAGATTCTCTCCTACGGTCGGTGCCGAGGAGGAGGAGAGCATTTTACAGAAAGGAGTTGTGGTGGCAGCATTGGACTCCGTTTTAGAGGATGGGATTCTGAAAGCTCAAGATGATGCCCGATCTAACACTCCCCATGGGAGGTTGTTCGTGCCTAGAACCTTTAGGAGAGATTTGTTTGTGGTTGTCATGAGTCTCGGTTGGCAGGTCATCCAGGAATTTCCGAGACTAAGAGTCGCAGTTTTTGGTGGCCTGGATGGCAGAAAGATGTCATCAAGTGGGTGCGTCAATGTACTGTGTGTGCTAGGTCAAAGGCTTCACATACTCCTGCTGCGGGTTGCTTTGCCCTCTGGAGGTTCCTAGTGCGCCTTGGATGTGTTATAGCAGAAGATGGAGTCCCTCAAGTTTAAGGGCCCCATCTATGCTATATAAGTCTGACAGTTATTTTAGGTAAAATAACAGCAAGCTGAAATGTTCCTTCTTGTATCAATAGCGTGTCCTTGCTAAAAAGATAACATGTACTCCCTGGCCAGATGTTTCTTCTTGTGGCAATAATGTGTTCTTGCAAGAAGATAAAATGGCCTTGCTAACCAGATAAGTCTAATTAAATATTTTAAAGCATACAGAAACTAGCTTTTTTCGCTTGTTCAGCTAAACTGTATAATCGAACCATATATGGCAAATCCGTTTCCTGCCTTCAGGGTGTATATTAGCCCTGTGTTTTGTAATAAAGGTTAGAGTATGTTTAGACACAAACATCCTGTCCTGTGTCTTCTTCTCTCCGATATCGTAATCCAAAGGATAGAAGACCAAGAATGCAGTGATGACAGCTGGCGCCCGAACAGGGACCTTGAGTTAATCTACCCAGGGGTGCTCGACCGGTCCGAGACGTGGGACGAGTGAAGCTCTCTGTTGGTGATATATACAGCGCTGAGGTAAGAATAACTGTTATATTCTACCTAATTATATCACTGCATAGAAGAGACTCCCTCACCCCCGAGCGGTCGGCTCCTCAGGTAATTCACAGATTGTTGTCTGGCTCAGGTCCCTTTGAACCAGTAGAATCCCCTCAGATCAGTCCTGCCTTCTATCCTTTGGTGAATTTAAGAATGAAAGTATGGATCCGATGATTGTGTTGTGGATGTGTCCCGGGATTGATGTTTTTGGTCTGTTTTTCTGGTTGGCATATAAGTCCTAGAGAGGCTAGTAGTGGAATGGTTCAGAAACCTTTGTGGCCCATTGTCTAAGTGACCATTGTCTAAGTGACTGAGGAGTCTCTTCTAGGTGAGGAGAACCAAAAGAATGGGGAACCAAAATGCCAAGGAAGGCATTATAGCCAAAGACTTAGTAGTACGCAGAGAAGGGAAACAGGCACTGATTGGAATTGACAAAATATTGTGTAAAGCGGGAATGAATGAGAATGGAGAGATGAATGGAGAGAAATGGAAATCCTTCTTTAACTCCTATCATGGATGGCTGAAAGATAAGGGTCTGTTAGGGACAGTTGATGTATGGATGAATACATGCGCTTATTTTGAAGGAAAGATTGAAAAATTAAAAGACGGACGTTACAGACTGACAAAAACCGGAATGACAGATTTTCCTCCCTGTCTGTCCCGACGTCACCCCCACCCCAGTATCAGAATTCCCAGGAACCTAAATGTTGGGTTTGCCCCAGATGTGGACAGCAGAACCCCTTGACAGTAGACATCTGTGTGGCATGTGGAGGACCGAGACCCCACCCAGCTAGACAATTCCCAATGAGAACGGTAGTTGTGCCAGGAGCACCGGGAGCAGCAGCAGCAGCAGCAGCAGCAGGGGGGGACGCAGTGGTTCCAGGTCAGGAAGCTCGTACAATGTTAATGTATAGACCATGGAGTCCTTCAGAGCAGTTGGCACTGATCTCCCAGCTGCCAGACCCATCCCAGTCGCCTATGGGTTTCGCTAGAATGATCACCACCATACAGGATACGTACCATGCCACTAGAATAGGTCTGCAAGGGGTAATTAAGAGGAAATTGGCAGATGAAGCTCGGTATGACAGACTGACGGACGAAACTTATAAACAATATGACAGTACAACAGGCCCTGATGTAGCGGAGGCTAATGATGCAGCAGCAGGGGTTCTGTACGCAAAAGCGTTGGTAAAAGCATGTCAAGACAGGCAAGCAGAAAAGCAAGTTACACATAAAGATAGAGTGCAAGGGAAGGAGGAAGATCCTAAGGATTATTTCTATGCACTAAAGAAAACCTGGTCAGAAATGGGGTTCAACCCCCGGAATAAGACTAGTGAGAAGGTATTAGCAAGTGCTTTCATGAATGGACTAAAGAAAGAGATTGCAGAGAAGGTAAAAGCAAGTAGACCGGACTGGAGATCAGTGAAGGCAGAAGATTTAGCTAGAATAGCTCAGGGGGCACAACATGACATAGCGCAGGCAAAAAGAGCTGCCAGAATACACATAGTAGAGACGACCCCCAGAAACAACAGAGGCAGAGGACGGACTGAAGGAGGAGGACAGAAACTGTGTTACAGATGTAAAAAGCCAGGACATTTTAGAAAGAACTGTAGGACCAACCCGTATCCAAATGCTCAGAGTACGGGTCCTCCAGCTGACCAAACAACGCCCCCATAGGATGAGGGTAGCTTGCACATGAACCCCCTCATCTCCTTACCCCCAACTCCCAGTTGTATAGTGCAGGTGAACCCACCAAGGGGACATGAAATCGATTTCCAAGTAGATACGGGGGCCGACAATTCAGTAATTACGCAAGGTGATTGGCCATACACTGACACTGATTTTTCACATCATGTCATTGCCACCCCCTTCAATTCCCCATCTGTCCTGCTCCCTGTCACCAAGAGAATTCCCCTGCAAATTCAAGGAGCTACTGTACATAGCCAGCTCATGGTATCGCCCTGAGGCCAATGTAATCTTTTGGGAAATGATGTGTTGTCCCAATTACAAGCACATATTGAGTATCATCCCGATGGCACAGTCACCATGACCCCAGGTTTAAAACCAAGTACCCTTTGCAAAATTATGTCACTAGATATTGCCAGCATAGAAGAGACAAATGAGTTTCCCCCGATATTGGAGCATGCTGTGATTTTTGGGCCTCAGACAAAACAGATGTTGGTAGGTTAAGAGTTCAACCAGTAATGGTGAAATTAAAACCAGGAGCAATCTTACCTCAACAGAGGCAGTATCCCCTTAGCTCGGCTCAGGAGAATGCCATAGCCCAGCAAGTCCAAAAATTACTACAGAGAGGAGTCCTAGTCAAAACCCAGTCCCCTTGCAACACTCCCCTGTTCCCAGTAAAGAAAAAGAGTGTGCCAGGACAACCAGCCGCATATAGAATGGTCCATGACCTCCGGTTGGTTAACAAAGCCACAGAACTTCTAACACCAGTTGTGCCCAACCCGCATACTCTCCTGTCACAGATACCTTCTAACTCTCTTTGTTTTTCAGTGGTCGATTTGGCAAATGCATTTTTCAGTGTACCATTACATCCTGACTGCCAGTACTTGTTTGCTTTTACATTCCAGGGTAGTCAATATACATGGACAGTGTTGCCACAGGGTGCCCAGAATTCACCCACAATGTACACTGCAAGTCTGCAGGAAATACTGGAGGGATGGTCTGAACCACATATCGTTGTTTTGCAATATGTCGATGACCTGCTCACTTGTGCCCCCTCCAGGAAACAATGTCATAGTGCAACTATATCGCTTATGTTGTTTCTCTATCGCGCTGGCTGCAAGGCATCGAAAGATAAGCTTCAGTTTTGTAAATCTTCAGTCACCTTTTTGGGACATTGCATTACACCAGGAGCCCGTCATTTAACAAATGCACGTAAACAAGCAGTACAGGCATTCACCGTCCCCATTAATGTTGCAGCCCTCAGAACTTTTCTTGGACTTGTTTCCTATTGCAGACAGTGGATTCATGCCGTCTCTGTTTTAATGCAGCCCCTCTATGACTGTCTTACTCCAACACCTTTTGTACTAACACCAGAGGCAATAGACTGTTTTTATTCTCTCAAGAACCGTATTTTGGCCGCTCCAGCTTTGGGTACCCCTAATTATGAGCTCCCATTTACTCTGTACCTTCATGAACAAGCTGGACATGCAGCAGGAGTTTTAACTCAAACACACGGTGATAATCAGAGACCTGTTGCCTAATTTAGTGGCAGATTAGACGCGGTAGCCAGAGGTGCACCATCCTGTGTACGTGCTCTGCATGCTGTTGGTCTATTACTCCATAAATCCGCAGACATTGTTCTAGATCACCCGCTCACCGTTCTAACACCTCATAATGTCTACACTATATTGAACCAAGTGCAACCCGCTCACCTCTCAGCAGCACGTCATCTTAGGTTACAATGTGCACTGTTAATGCCTCCCAATGTTTCTTTACAGAGGTGTACTACCCTGAATCCAGCAACTTTGTTACCTCTCTCGGATCTAAAGGAGGAGTCAGGTACTGTGCTTTTTAAGGAAGATCCAAGAGAGGAAGTTCCTCATGACTGTGTACAAATGATGGCACAAGAAACGGCAGGTTTACCTACTCTATTTGAACATGAATTACAAAATGCAGATTTTGAATTTTTTGTAGATGGATCCCGTCATCAGAACGATTCAGGTACCTTCCAATGCAGTAATCAAGGCAGAACCAATGCTCCCACACCAATCGGCTCAAGAAGCTGAACTTAGGGCCCTAACCGAGGCCTGTAAACTAGCGGAAGGTAGTATTGTTAACATTTACACAGATTCTAGGTACGCATTCAGTATATCGCATGATTTTGGTCCAATATGGAAGTCAAGAGGTTTCCTGACGGCAGCAGGACACCCCATTAAGAATGCTGATGCGGTCCAGCAGTTAATTGATGCGCTACAACTGCCCAAACAAGTAGCTGTCATAAAGGTAAGAGCACATACCAGATGCACCGACCAGGTAAGCAGAGGTAACGCGATGGCAGATGCAGCGGCAAAAACAGCAGCCTGTAAGCCGCAACAAGGGTCAACAGTACGTCAGTTAAGTGCCCCTAAAAACCCCTTTGTGTCGGAGGACATCTTATCCCAAATGCAGGCTCAGGCTCAAAAGGAGGAGGTTGATAAGTGGTTACAGGAAGGTGCATGCCTGAATGAAGCAAATGGGGTATGGGGGAAAGGGACACGACGATGCCTTCCAAGGGCACTGTACCCAGCAGCAGCCCAGATACTACATGGGCCGACAAACCAATCTAAAACGGGTGTGATGAGTGTGATGCAGAAACATTGGGTGGCACCAGGATTCTCCACCTGTATTGAAAACCTGGTACAAGGGTGCATGATATGTGCTACACATAATCAGGATAGAGTAGTTAAAACACCACCCAAACACACCCCCCGGCCCCTCTATCCATTCCATAGACTGCAAATTGATTATATTCAGCTGCCAAAGTCAGGATCATGGGAATATGTGTTGGTCTGTATTGATTTGTTCTCAGGATGGCCAGAGGCTTTCCCGATTGCCAAAGCCACGGCTGCGGCAACCGCAAAGAAACTGCTTGCGGAGGTGGTCTGCAGGTATGGGGTACCAGAGGTAATTGAGAGTGACAGAGGTACACACTTCACAGGTGAAATAATGAATGAAGTCATGTCAGCTCTAGGAATTCAACAAGCATTCCACACCCCATATCACCCACAAAGTAGTGGAAAAGTGGAAAGACTGAATGGGACATTGAAATTAAAAATTCAGAAAGCCATGGCTGAGACAGGAAAACCATGGCCGGACTGTTTACCGCTTGCTCTGTTTTCAGTAAGATACACGCCTAATAGAAAGACTGGACTCTCTCCATATGAGATATTGTTTGGCAACGTACCCAGCCTAGGGTGTTTCTATCCGCAAGCATTAGAAATGAACAACCATGTGCTAAGTTCCTACATGAGGGCTTTACACAAAAAGATTAAGCAAGTACATGATAATGTCTTCAGTTCTCTTCCAGATCCAGATCAAGACTCTAGCAGCCATACGCTGCAACCTGGAGACTGGGTGGTTATAAAAAGACACGTGAGGAAAAGCCTAGATCCACGGTTTGACGGACCCTTTCAAGTTCTGCTGACCACAAGTACAGCCGTTAAGCTAGAGGGAAAAGAGACCTGGATCCACGCATCCCATTGCAAAAAGATACTAGGAGAACCAGCGGACAAAGAATGAAGACATTGTTTATACTTACCTGCATCCTTACAACCACAGGTGCATGGACTAGGTTGAGCGCCACAGATGGAGACGACAATAGATTCATTAAACACCATCTTGCTCTAATCGATGGACTAAAGGAGCAAAACCAGACCATTGCTAACTGTTGGATATGTACACATGCCCCTGTGACGTCCACTAGCATACCCTTTCTCACTGTCCCAGTCTCATGGGAAGAGATAAACTTTTGGGTGAACTGTTCAGATACTTGGGCCAATAATGCCACACAGAGACTGTGGAATACCACTGTTGGGATTCCCGTAGTAGGATGGACAGAATTTCCGTGGTGGCAAGGGAACCTGATGGGTCAAATAATTTCCAGGTTGTATTTAGCATTTAAAGGAGGGGAGTGGGTACCTCGAAACAAAGCAAAAATTACTGATTTTGGTAAGATACCACAACAAGGGTTAAAAGTAAGTTTCAAGCCCACCTCAGACAGTAGTGATGCCTTTAAACCTTCCCTGTTGGAAAGATATCTACACACTTCTTATTGGGTGAATAATGTCTATTTTAAAAACGGGACAAGTGATACCTGTGCCAAAATACCTGGCAATCTACAGTGTAATGAAAGCTCAAGTTATCAGAAAGGTACACCTACGTGTGGCAATCCTGATGCTGGCTATTGTTCTCCCTTAGGTCAGCAGCCTGGGTGGTGTATGATGTCAAATGTTTCTAAGTTTGTTGATTTAGTTCACCGTCTAATACTGCAACATTCAGCATTATGGAATCTCCCCTTATCCATGTATTGGGTATGTGGAGACAAGGCTTTCAAATGGCTCCCAGTAGGAGTAACAGGAACTTGTACCTTAGCCAGATTGACCCCCGCAACTTATATTGTTACTCCAGACCAGCTAGATCCTTTGTCTATCCCAAAACATACACTGCATAAGCGATCAGCAGACAATAAAGAAAGACCAAGTGGGAGACCCCATATAGTTCAAATGGGAGGGGTAAACAAATTTTTCAGTGCATTGTTTATATACCCTATGTTGACACAAACGTGGGATAAATTAGTAGAAGCTACAGACTATCTTGATGATCAGATTTGGGATATTTTAGAAGTAGTTAACGGATCTCTTGCAGTACAGAATCAATTGATTATTGTCACGAACCAACATACCCTTGTACTAGATTATTTAACAGCAGCACAAGGAGGGATGTGCCAGATAATAGGGCCCGCATGCTGCCATTACATAGACAATTCTAGTGTACTGACGCTGAAGCATAAGTTGGAAGATGTGGTAAAATTAAGGAAGCTTTATGATGAGGCCAATCTCAAGAATCAGGATTCCTGGTGGGCAAACACCTTTTCCTTTCTAAATCCCGCAAATTGGTTTAAAGGTATCGGTGGGTGGTTGGCTGGTATAGTACAAGCTATTTTACAGGTTTTGCTAATGTGTCTTGCGGTTTATTTGGTTTTTAAGCTTTTTCTAATGTGTATTTAGCGTTGTACTAAAAGAAAACATAGAGATTCGTATTGATAAATGAAGGAACAAAAGGATGGAATGTTATAGCAGAAGATGGAGTCCCTCAAGTTTAAGGGCCCCATCTATGCTATATAAGTCTGACAGTTATTTTAGGTAAAATAACAGCAAGCTGAAATGTTCCTTCTTGTATCAACAGCGTGTCCTTGCTAAAAAGATAACATGTACTCCCTGGCCAGATGTTTCTTCTTGTGGCAATAATGTGTTCTTGCAAGAAGATAAAATGGCCTTGCTAACCAGATAAGTCTAATTAAATATTTTAAAGCATACAGAAACTAGCTTTTTTCGCTCGTTCAGCTAAACTGTATAATCGAACCATATATGGCAAATCCGTTTCCTGCCTTCAGGGTGTATATTAGCCCTGTGTTTTGTAATAAAGGTTAGAGTATGTTTAGACACAAACATCCTGTCCTGTGTCTTCTTCTCTCCGATATCGTAATCCAAAGGATAGAAGACCAAGAATGCAGTGACGACAGATGCATCTCACAACGGATTTCATTACTAATCTTCCTGTGTCCAAGGGTTTTACTGTCATCTGGGTGGTCGTGGACCGCTTTAGTAAGATGTGTCATTTGGTTCCATTCATTAAGTTGTCCTGCGCCAAGACACTCGCTAAGGCATTTGTTAAGGAGATTGTCAAGCTTCATGGCATTCCCACGGATATTGTTTCTGATAGAAGACCTCAGTTTGTGGCTGGCTTTTGGCCTTCCTTTTGTGACAGGTTGGGAGTCCATTTGTCATTTTCGTCTGGGTATCATCCTGAGTCTAATGGACAGACTGAAAGAAAGAACCAGGATGTAGAACAGTTTTTGCATTGTTTTGTGGCGGACAATCAAGAGGTGTGGTCGGAGATTCTGCTCTTAACAATCATACATCCTCCTCTGCTGGGTGTTCTCCCTTTTTTTGTTGTACTGGGAGATATCCGTCTTTTGGTTTGTTCTCCAAATTGGGGTCGGCGGTGTCGGAGGAGGATAATTTTTCCGGTGATTTGGAGAGAGTTTGGACTAATGTACGTTGCAACCTTCAAGAGGCTAACAAGAAGTCCATGAAGTATTTTGACAGGAAACGTAAGGAGGTTTTGTTTACTGTGGGTGACATGGTTTGGTTGTCCTCAAAGAACCTGCGGTTGAGGATTTCCTCTAAAAAACTGGGTCCTAAGTTTGTAGGTCCAATTAAGGTGCTTCAGGTTGATAACCCGTCTGTTACATAGTTACATAGTTTATAAGGCTGAAAAAAGACAAGCGTCCATCCAGTTCAGCCTATTTCTTGTGCACTGCAGCTATTCCGCTATTCCTATACCATGCGGTATAGGCCAATTTACATCATTGAGGAAAAATTCACTTCCCGACACCAATCTGGCAGTCAGATTAAATCCCTGGATTAATTAACTAAGCATAAGATGTAATTTTATTGTTCTCAAGAAAGGCATCCAGGCCTCTCTTGAACTCATTAAGTGAGTTGGACATCACCACCTCCTCTCCCAGAGAGTTCCAGAGTCTCACGGCTCTGACCGTAAAGAATCCCCTTCTATGCTGGTGCAGGAACCTCATTTCCTCCAGACGCATAGTGTGCCCCCTCGTCTTTGTCACCATCCTTGGTATAAACAGGTCATGGGAGAGATCTCTGTACTGCCCCCTGATGTATTTATACATGTTTATGAGGTCTCCCCTAAGCCTTCTCTTTTCCAATGTAAATAGGCCTAATTTTGACAACCTCTCTGGGTATTCTAGTCCCTCCATTCCCTTTATTACCTTAGTCGCCCTCCTTTGTACCCTCTCTAGCTCCAATATGTCTTTCCTGAGCACCGGAGCCCAGAACTGTGCACAATATTCTAAGTGCGGCCTTACCAGCGCTTTATACAGAGGAAGAACAATGTTCTCATCATATGCCCCTATTCCTCTTCTGATGCATGCCATGACTCTATTTGCCTTCGCAGCTGCTGCCTGACACTGGGCACTCCAATTTAATTTTCTATTAACCAAGACGCCCAGGTCCTTCTCCATGTCAGATTTCCCCAACGGTTTCCCATTTAATATGTATGGGTGACTGCTGTTTTTCTTTCCCATGTGCATGACCTTACATTTATCGGCATTGAACCCCATTTGCCATTTTTTGGCCCAACTCCCCAATTTATCTAAATCCTCCTGTAGCTGTGCCCTATCCTCATCTGTATTAACTACTTTACAAAGTTTAGTATCATCTGCAAATATTGCTATTTTAGGTTGTTAGGTTGGATGTCCCTACTTCCTGGAAGATTAATCCTGTGTTTCATGTTTCCTTGTTGAAAAAGGCTGATGTATCAGATAGGGATGCCACTGTCACAGTTCCTCCTGTGGTGGAAGATGGCGAATATGAAATTTCTTGTAACTTGAATTCTAGATGGCATAGAGGGAGATTACAGTATCTTGTCTCCTGGAAGGGTTTCGGTCCCGAAGACAACTCCTGGGTAAGGACGGATGATGTCTCTGCTCCTAGGCTTGTTAAAGCTTTCCACAACAGGTTTCCGGATAGGCCTGGGCCTGGAGGATCCGGAGTATGCTCATAAAAGAAGAGGTACTGTTAGAACCCTTCTGTTTGTTTTTTTCCATCTTGTGTTTTGCGGTCACGTGACCATCTGCCTTTATATTCCAGCTCCGCCCTTTTGGCTGTGCTGGACTTCAGTGTTTGACTGTTTCTCTAGCCAGGTGCTTCGGTGCCTTTCTCTGTCAGTTCGCTTGGTCCTTCTGGGACCTCTAGTACCTTTTTGTCAGTTTGTCTTTTTGAGTTCTGCAACAACTTCTCTGTTTAGGAGGTGTCCCATTTTTGTCCCAGTCCTTAGTTCTTTTAGGGACCCCTCCCCTTATGCTATAGGTCTTCATTCAGACTAGCCGAGGACTAAGCGGGTCTGTCCGCTAGGAACAGGCAGTCCGCTACATCGTAGAGATTCAGCTTAGTCTTACTGTAGGGACAGCTTTCCCCTATCTTTCCTTAGTACATGTTGCAGATCATAACAACAGTTTGCCTGGTATCACCAAACCCCCTCGATCGCTGTAATCCACCGTCACTTGGCATCTGCCTGTGTGATGACAGGTCTGGAAATTTGAGACATTGGTATCCCTTCCACATCCTCCTCTTCTTCTGGGGCCAACACCTCTAGCCGCAGGTTATTCAAAGTTTGCTCCAGCATGTATATGACCGGAATAGTGATGCTGATGACAAAACCATGCAGAAGGGTGCAGAGGTCCTTAATCTGTTCCCACTCCGCAAACGTGATGTGCCCCAAGTCCGTACTGCATTGCCCCAAGCTATACGTCATGACTTACTGCATCAGAGCTCATTGCTGCAGGCACAGTCTCTGCAACATGTACAGAGTGGAATTCCACCGTGTCGGCACATCACAGATCAACCTGTTAACTGGCACGGACAAAGACCTCTGTATCGATGCAAGTCGATGACATAAGGGGTGCGAACGGCGGAAGACAGCCATTGCTCAAACTGAGCCTGGAGAGCTGCAACAGAAAAAAAAAACTGATTTTGTGCTCTGCAATAAGAAGCTCTGCAGACTGTGCAGAGCACAATTTCAACCCCACTAAATGAAAAGGTGCACTGCGCTTGCTTGATCACATTAGCAAGTGCAAAAAAAGATTGAAGGCATACTGAGACATGGAGCTCTATACCAGCGGTTCACAGCACTATTGTATGGCATGGGCCCTCTGTTTCTGTCAGAATGTCAGTACTTGCACAAGAACACCGATAATGTGCTTCACCAGCAGTTGCAGAGGTACACAGGCCAGGAATTATCTACACTATCTGACTACCACACATGCGCCCATCTATCTAGCTAATATTTCTCTTTACACAAGAGAACACTGAGCTGCGTCTGTCTCCAGCAGTGACATGGATATAATGGCGCTGAGGGAACATGGCCGCTTTTTATATTGAGAGGACATGTGATTTCTGCAGCCAATTGCAGAAGCACTTATGTCTGGACAGTGTAGATGCTTCCTGCGCTATGATTGGCTGCCTGCACTTTCCTCAGTTAAAGTTACCGCCCACAGGAGAAAAAGAAAAAAAGTGCGCCGCTGATCTGACCTGTTCTAAGCCCTCCACAGCCCCACCACTCACCTGGCACATGTCACCGCTCATCATGCGATTGCACTATGCTAACAAAACTGTTACGCCGTGGTTGCCCTGTATTCCCGGTCCTGCGCAAATTCATCAAACTTTTCAGATTTTAAGAAAATTTGCTTGCCTTTGCAATCACGAATCCAATTGTGCCATATTCGTGCCGAATTTGAAACTTTCGAACATTCGCCGAACAAATTCGCTCAACACTAATTGACACCACAGGTGTGTCAGCCTTTTATACCATTGGGCAGTAAAGAAAAAATAATTTAATTTTTACCACCAAAATTTTGTTTTAGCAACAGATTTTACATTTTCACACAGGAAAATGGGTTAAAATGGCAACAAAATTTGTCCCACAATTTCTGCTGAATGTGGAAATACCCCATATGAGGCTGTACAGTACTATTTAGCCAAATGGTGAGATTCGTGAAGGATGGAGTGCTATTTGCCTACTGGAGCACAGATTTTCCTAGAATAGTTTGTGGACTCCATATACAGAGCCCCTCAGTGCTAGAAGTGACCCCATTTTGGAAATTATACCCCTTTGGGAATTTATTTACAGGTGTAGTGACGATTTTGACTGAAGCAAACTGGATGTTATTGAGTGAAAATTGCAAATCTGCCAATGTAGTTCCCAGTACATTGTACTGCCCTTACATTGTAGTGCTCAGTACATTATGCCCAGCTTGTGCTTCTGGAGACTCGCACCAGTAAATTAGGCGGACTCTCATCGTTACAGAAATTCCAAACATGTGGACACTAAATGTGCTTTAGGTACACTGTAGCTCTGAGAATGGAGAGGGCCATTTAGATTTTGAGCACTGAATTTTCAGTCAAAAGTGGTCAAATGCACTTTTATGTACTCGTAAAAAGACTGACATTGCCAGATCACAGACCAGATGGCGTCCACAGTGTCATGATCTGCCTTATTAGAAGGAATCTTCCGTCTGGGTTTCCATCTGAATCACGTATTTCAAAGATTTACACGCAAACCTTATTGTAAGCGCTCGGTGTAGTGAGCAGGATAAATGTGAGCCGAGCCTTAATGCGATCTTTGGGAAGCAGAATGAAAAAATGTACAGCAGGTCAAGAATTGGCTTTATTTCTTTTTTTACGCCGTTCCTTGTACGGTATGAGTGATTATTGTTTATTGTTTGGGTCAGCGCAATTACAGCAATACCAGATTTATAGCGATTTTATAATTTTTTTATTTTGGCTGCTGTCACACACAAACACTTTTTATTACAAAAACAAGTTTTTGTATCATCGTATTTTAAAAGCTATAATTTTTCCATATTTCTGCTGACAGTAATGTGAGGGCTTGTGGTTTGCGGGACGAGTTGAAGTTTTTATTGGTACCATTTTTGGGTACATAACATTTTTTGATTGCTTTCTTTTCCAATTTTTGGGAGGCAGAATGAACATAAACCAGCAATTCAGAAATTATATGTTTTTTGTTTGTGTCATAAAGTTGATAAGGCAGCTTTATTCTTTGCATCCGTACGATTACAGCAATATCACATTTATATATATTTTTTTATTTTTTGGTGCTTTTGCACAATTAAAACTATTCTATAGAAAAAATAATTATCTTTGCATTGCTGTATTCTGAGAGCTATAACTTTTGTAATTTTCAACTGATGGCACTGTATGGCAGTTTGTTTTTTGTAAGACAAAATCACGTTTTCAGAGATATCATTTTTATTTACATTTGTCTCTTTGATTGCATTTTATTTCATTTTTTGCTCTGCAGTATGATGAAAAAGCATTGATTTTTGCCCTGTTATTTTTTTTTTACGGTGTTTTACGTTCTGAACTCGGCGATACTAAACATGTACTTTTTTTGTTTCTTTTTTTTACATAAAAATACAATTATTTTTTTTTTTACTATTATTTTGTTATTTATTTATTTTTCAAATACTTTTGCAATTTTTTTTTTTACTTTATTTTTATTTTGTCCCGCTATGGGATTTTCCTTTTTATTACTCTGATCGCTGTTAAAAAGCATTGCAAAGCACCAGCAACTGTCAGTTCTGCACTATCACTCAAGTTTGTTTAACCATGCTCTGAGCATGATCTAAAAAGCTTGCTAACCTGGTGACATGGATGTCGTCATGACAACATGAAGTCACCATGGCAATGATCGGACCCTCGTGATGACATTGCAGAGCTCTCCCTGCCTTCTAAATGCTGCGATTGATATCGATCGCAACATTTAGGGGGTTAAACGGCTGGGAGCAGTGCGGGCACAGTTCCTGGCAGTGAGAGCTGGGTGTCAGCTATGATGTTAGCTGAACATGCGGCAGTGATCTCAGAATGTAGGGGGTTAAACTACTGGGAGTGGTGCGGGCTATTGCGTGCGCGCACCTACTGTGCGTGCAAAATCATGATGATGTATCCCGTACGTCTAAGGTCGGGAATTTATTCTCTTTCATGACGTACAGGATACATCCAAGGTCTGGAAGGGATTAATGCCTTTTCTTTCTATTTTTGCTGGTGGACTTTGAACTAAATTCAATAAAATGGAACACAATGTTTGTATAATTAGGCTGAAATGAAGAGATTCTATTTTTGCTCTTTTCTTTTTTGTGCGCCTTTTTAGAGTACAATTCACTACATTTTAAAATATTGCACTCTAGTTTGCAATTAGGCAATAGAAAAAAGATAGACAGATTGTGTACTCTAGTAGAATGCTAAAGGACTTTTGGGTAAAAATGCTGCATCATTTCGAAAAGTCGCAAGTGATGAATTAGCCGATAACACCTGTGTAATGATAACAACACCCAAATTGTCTAGCAAACCACAAAAATTATGACGCGCCCCCTGGGCCTGTGTTGTGCAGGGGATACCCGGAGCCGGATCGCTGGGGGTTGTAGTCTCCATGGCGCTGACCCGGTCCGTGCCCAGGGTGGTCAAACCAGTGGCAGTCTTAGTAACGTGACAAATGTCCGACTACGCCACCCGTGGATTGCGGTCAATGGGGACCGCCGCTGCAGGGCAGACCGCTGAGGCTGGTATTATGTGTGCAGCTTAGAATGGGATGAGTATAGCCTTAGGGCAGCTAGTGTGGATGATGGGAGTGATGGTGTGAGCGTCCCAGTACTAATGGTGCTGGTGCGGCGATGAAACACAGAGACGTGTGGTTGCAGTTTCCAATGCTTTACTCACAGTTCTTTACTGGTCCTAGTCACCTCGGTACCGGAGGTGACTGCCCAAGCCGTGCTGCGTCCACCAGGCAAGGGGCTCGACCAACTCCCAGGCAATTCCAGAGCGTGGCACAGGGCTCCCTTCTATTCCTTTCTCTGGCCGTGCCCCACCAGTGACTCTACGTTTGTTCGGCTGCCTCGGGCCTTCTCTGGGCACGCTGATCTCTGCGTCCCTGACCCTATATGGTGTGCCTTCCTGGTAGGTGTAGTGAGGGGTCGCACCGAGATATAGTCACGACCGCCGGTCTTTGGCTGAGGATTTGCCGCCTCCACCAATTTGAGATCCGGTACCCTGTTCTGCCAACCCGTCACCCGCAATCTCCTGGGCCCATGGGGCTCCCTCTTCCCTCGCGTCTCCGGGCCTTTCTTAATGTGCTGTTCCTTATCTCCTTTCTGTCCCAGTTCCAGTTCCTACTTCTCCTTCTCCTCTCAGGCTCTGGCCTCTTCTCTAGGCCTGCCTCTGGAGCAGCACCCAGCCTGAGCTGCTGCTCCCTGTCTGCTCTCCTCACAGACTGCACTGAACTGGACCCTGTCCTAAGATGGTGCCCACCTTATATACCAATGGGCTCCTACCTATGCCCAGAGACCCACCCCTATCTGCTCCTACACCACTGGGTTTCCCCCCCCCCCACTCCAGACAGGGACAGATGCTGTCGTGCCTGCACTCCTGTCTCGTGGGAGCACCGTTGACCTGTCCCTTGGAAATGGGGTGTGTGTGGTGCATGCAGCCTAACGAGTCCTGGTCCACACTCCATCCTTACCCGGGAGTGGAATATCACACCTCTGGTTTGAGGTGCAATACCCCTGTAGCAGCCGAGCCCTCGGGGTGCTACAATTACATGGACTGAAAAAATTTGTGCAAAAATGGTGCAAAAACCATAATGAATTTATGACAAGAATAATGCCTAAAATTCTAATTTTTACTTCAACAAAGATGAGAGAGTGATGAATCAAAGCCAAATTGGGCCAAAGTCATAAAAACACCAAATAATAATAAAATCATACATACGGGTACAATATTACCTATGGTCTTTTCATTAGAGCAACAAGACTTTATTGATTATATTCCTAGATATTTTGTCTCATGTAAATAGAATTGCTTGTATTTTGGGATTTCTGTTTCGCATGGTTGCACACATTCAACTATTGAATTTGCTGCTGTAGTAGAAAAACAGGTTATGATGAGTTCAATTGTTTTTCCTGTTAGGATCCTTTTTCAGTTCCATGTACTGGAAATCCACATAAATTCCTCTCCTCTCTTGAATGTTAAACAGGATCATTGTCCTATAAACCCTTTCATTTCAGGAACACCATGCGGAGTACATTCATAAGGCTTTTAATATTAAGATGTAATGTTTGCTAATATTGTTCCCCAAGAATCTAATATGGCCAATTTTTTGATATATGCAATCCAAATAATGTGTTTGATGTGTTCTTTGTTCAGTATTCTAAGTTCCAGAGGAGACAAAATGCATCTCAGTGTTGACATTAGCATTAGCTATCCTAGTGCTGCCCACTCGTTGCTTGAAGAGGAACGGAAACACTTTGTTGAAAGCTTTACGGAAATTGGCACCCATAAAGGCATAAACAATCGGATTAATAGACGAATTTGTATAGGACATGCAGTGGGCCCAAATCTTTACTTTGTAGGTGTAATAGTCACGTTTGAAGGAAGGACTAAAAGCTTGAAACAAGATGTACAGCTGAATTGGACCCCAACAGACTGTGAAAAGTAAGACAATGACTGCCACCATGCGTGAAATTTTTGTCCTCATGACCTCAGAGCGCTCTGCCAGAAGCTGTATCTGGAGATGAAAGAAAAATCAGGAGTACGAACATATGAAGCAGAAAAACTCAGTCTGTCAAAAATAAGAAGTAGACATATTGTGGGGTTTGATTGACTTCTTAGTAATGTCACCTGAGCCCAACAGTGGGACATCTATTAGTCGACAGGGGGATTAAAGGGATTGTCCGGTCCAAACCGATAAGTCTGCAGTCACTCTGAGTGACTGCAGACTTATGAATCCCCCCAGCACACGCACTGTACACTGCAGGGATTCGCCAGTTTCTGAACCGGGACCAAAGGTTATGTATGAGTTATATATACTTCCAGCCAGTGGGCACCGCCTCACTTCCAAACACTTGTATGCAGCAAGGCTGCACCCTCTAGTCATACGCCCACTGCACTGCCTCGCTCTATATAAGTGTATGGAGTGATGCCGCGCCCACTAGACGGGCTCTGGCCGGGAGTATGTATAACTCATACATGTCCTCCGGTCCCGGGAGAGAAACTGTTGAATCCCCGCAGTGCAGTGTGTGCACTGGGGGATTCATAAGTCTGCAGTAACACAGAGTGAATGCAGACTTATCGATTTTGACTGGACAACTCCTTTATATGGGGGAAAACCTGATGACAGGTTCCCTTTAAAGTACAGCCACCACTACTAAAGGGATTCTCCGAGAAATGTACTAAAATAAATAAATCATACACATTTATATGTTAAACATTTTTCTAAATTCATTTATATAGCAAAGAGGTATTTTTTATCTACTGCTCTCCGTCAGAATTCCAAGATGGCAGCTACCATAATCACTACCCGTGGGACAGGCTGCGTGAAGGAACAGACAGAGGTCCCATCGTGAACGCACATTCCTCTGTTCAGTCAACCTGACAGGACACTGAGGGGAGCCGGACTATAGGAGAAGTAAACCCTTTTCTTTTGCTGACGGAGAATGAACATCCATCTCAGTCGGACTGACCGTCTTACTGCGTCTGTCTCGTGCTTCCTACTGTGTTTTCTGGCAGTTGCTATGTTTAACATCCTGACAGAGCATACGAGATAAAGCATACTTTTTTGCTAAATAAAGGTATTAAGAAAAAATGTTTAATATTTAAATGTGTATCATTTATTTTAATACATTTCGTGGAGAACCCCATTTAAGGGCACTTTTAGAGTACACTAGAATGCAGTTAAAAATTTCCCAATCCCCTTTGCAAACCCCAAAAAAGACCTTTTATTATACCCACGAACGTCGTGGTCCGGTCCTGTAGGTGTCTCTGGTCTTGATCTCCTCTCTTTCTTCAATCGCAGTCCGCTTTCAATGCTTCATGTGGATAACGTATGTCCCCCAATCGTGCTACTGTTCAGGGGCACTTCTTTCTGCCCAACCAAGGGTAGAGCACAATATTGTAATGTGCATGCGCCAGGAGAGGCCAAAGAGTGCCGATGACCCAGAAGTAAAGTCAGCATATGTGAATTACAGTATTTTGCTCTGCCTTTGGCGCGATTGTTGGATACTGTGTGGATGACGTAGGACACATCATCCATATGAAGCAGGGCAGGAGGACAGCGATTGCAGAAAGAAAGGCGGTGCCGGATGTAGACCAGAGATGCCAATCGGACCGGAAAAAGTAATCTGTGAATATAATAGAAGGTCTTTTTGGGATCTACAGAGGGGATTGGGAACTTTTTTACAGCATTCTAGCATTCTGTAAAAGTGTCCGTAATGGTGGTGGCCATATTTTACAGTGCTTCTCACCATTATTGGCACCCCTTCATTTTTTCATAGACTGTACAATATCTTCAGAAATAAATGGAAATGTACTAAAGTTATATCCTCAGGAATTTTAAATTAGTGGTTCAAAGTAATACAACAATAAAACATTGTTTTTCAACTTACATTTTGAAATTTCAAAGAAGAAACAGAATAAACAGCATGTGCAGCAATAAAGACACCCCTAATTAACCCCTTACTGGCCTGGGGCGTATTCGTATGCCCCAGGCCATTACCCCCGGTTCAGTGAGGGCTCCGTCGCTGATCCTGCACTGAACCGGGCATATGTCAGTTGATTATTACAGCTGACATGTGCCCGCAACAGCCGCAGGTGGAATCGCGATCCACCCGTGGCTGTTAACATGTTAAATACCGCTGTCAATCTCTGACAGCAGCATTTAACAGTGCGGCGCCGGAAGCGCGGCATTAGCCCCGCCGGAAGAGCGGCATTAGCCCCGCCCATTGGTGACCCCGTCACATGATCGCGGGTCACCGATGGGTGGCCATGACAACCCTGGGTCTGCAGCAGACTCCAGTGGTTGTCAAGTAAAGATTACTATGAGCGACACCTAGTGGTCGGCACTCATAGTACAGGAGCATTTCTGCAACATAGAGGTAATCTGCTGATCACCTCTATTTAGCAGAGGCGATCAGACAGTTGCTGTTTCTAGTCTCCTATGGAGACTATTGAAGCATGCAGAAAGTTTTAAAAAATGTTTTTAAAAATATTAAAAAAATTAAAAAGTTTAAATCACCCCCCTTTTGCCCCATTCAAAATAAAATAATAAAAAATGAACCCCACATACACATTTGGTACCGCCGCATCCAGAATCGCCTGATCTATCAAAATAAAAAAAATAATAATCGGTAAACGGCATAACAAGAAAAAAATTCCAAATGCCAGAATTACGTTTTTTTGGTCGCCGCAACATTGCAATAAAATGCAATAACGGGTGATCAAAACATCGTATCTACCCCAAAATAGTATCAATAAAAACGTCAGCCCGGCGCGCAAAAAATAAGATCTCACCCGGCCCTAGATCCCGAAAAATGGAGACGCTACGGGTCTCGGAAAATGGCACCATTTTTTTTTTTTTTTTTTTTAGCAAACTTTGGATTTTTTTTTCACCACTTAAATAAAAAGAACCTATACATGTTTGGTGTCTCCGAACTCATAATGACCTGGAGAATAATAATGGCAGGTCAGTTTTACCATCCAGTGAAAGTGGAAAGAAAAACAAAAACAAAAAACAATTGTGGAATTGCATTTTTTTTGCAATTTCACCGCACTTGGAATTTTTTTCCCGTTTTCCAGTACATGATATAGTAAAACTAGTAATGGCGTTTGAAAGTACAACTCGTCCCGCAAAAAATAAGCCCTCACACGGCCATATTGACCAAAAAATAAAAACGCTATGGCTCTGGGAACAAGGGGAGCAAAAAACGAAAATGCAAAAACGAAAAATCCCAAGGGGTTAATACTTGGTTGCACACTCTTTGCAATTGATGACAGGCTCCAAACGTTTCTTGTAGCCATCTATAAGCTTCTTACACTTCTCAGCTGGAATTTTCTCCCACTCTTCCTTTGCAGTTTGTTCAAGCTTTTGAATGTTTGCAGTGTTATTTTTCCCAATGGCAGATTTCAACTTACCCCAAAGATTTTCAATGGGAGTGAGGTCAGGACTCATTGCTGGCCATTTTAAAACAGTCCATTTTTTTCATTTTCAACCATTCCATGTACTTTTGGAGGTCTGCTTTGGGTCATTGTATTGTTAGAGAACCCATAATCTTCGACTCAAACCAAGGTTTCTCACATTGGGTAGGACATTTCGCTCTAAATTTCTTGATAATTCTGATTTCATAATTATTGTGATACGGTCAAGGCCTCCAGAACCAGACGCAGCAAAGCAACAGCACAGCATTATGGATTCTCCACCATGCTTAACTGTTGATAAGGTGTTCTTTTCCTTTTAAACTTCATTGCGCCGTCAATAAACAATTTGTTGCTTTGCATTGCCAAAAAGATCTATTTTTCTTTCATCTGTCCACAGAACATTTTCCAATAAAGATTGCGGTTTGTCAAGGTACTCTTTGTTAAAGATCAGTTGTGTTATGCTCGCGCCCGGACTGACTGGCGTGAGCGTGATTAGTGATCCCACTGTACCATGAACCGAGGAGTGCCTGGAGGGGCGTAACTAAGTATCAACCCGATCCGACCAAGGTCGCATGGCGGCTCAGTCGACTCCGTGAACCAGGGAGGAACCGAGCAGAGGGACCAGGTGCTACTCCAGGTCAGACCCCGGTCACAGCTGTTAACCCACACCGGGGAATGCAGGAACAGGCAGGTTAGCTGGTATGCAGACAGGTGGGTACTGGCAGGCACGACTGGTATGACAGCAGGTGAGTACTTAGCAGGCACGGCTGGTATGAAGGCAGGTGGGTACTGGCAGGCACGGCTGGTATGCAGACAGGCGGGTGCTGACAGGCACGGCTGGAATGCAGACAGGCAGATACTGGCAGGTATGAACGCAGGCTGGATAGGGACCAGTACAGACTGGGATACAGGAACAGAGCCGCAGGTGCGGTGGACTAGCAGAGCAAAACCGCAGGAGCGGTGAACAAGCAGAACAGAACAGAACCGCAGGTGCGGTAAACAAGCGGAGCAGAGCGGAACCGCCGGAGCGGTGAACAAGCAGAGCAGAACAGAGCAGAAGGTGAAGGCAGACAGGACAGGGCTCTGTTCACATGGAACAGACTGGAAAATACAGGAAGATGGTTAGAACACAGGAGGTAGATACAGAGGCAGGGAAAGGGGACAAGAAGAACCAGATACACACAATGAAGTAGCGAGTGGACACAAAACTCACAAACAGAAGTACAGAGAAAAAGAGTTGGAGTTAAGTGCAGATTCAGACACTGCAGGAAAAGGGAAGGTACAGACATAGAGAGAAACAAGTAATGGGCTAGGACACTGTTCAGACAGGAACTGAACCGGGAACAAGATACAGCAACGAGCCTGGGAACTCAGCCCCCAGGGTGGCTGAAACAGACTAGAAGTCAGAGATACTGATTGCGGCCCTGGGTACTCAGCCCCCAGGGTGGCAGAACAGACTAGATACAGGACAGGACCTGGCAACTCAGTTGCAAAAGACAAACTGAGTGACAGTATCCAGTGACTCACAGTAATAGGCTGGGGACGCATTAGGACTGTGCATACAGTAGCTATAAGAAACAAGCAGACGACGCCCTAAGCAATCAGACAAGAGACATGGACAGAGCAGGTACTGGAGCAAAGAGTGCAGCATGGACTGACAGGTAAGATTGCGGTCTTTCATGGTGGGAGGTGGTGCACCATGCAAGCACGCTGCCAGGGATATTACAAGTTGTCGTTCCTTTTTATGTCTTTTCTTCAGCAATGGTTTCTTCCTTGAGCTTCGCTCATAAAGCTCTGCTTGGTTTAGTGTGCGGTGAACGGTACTTTGTTAAAGCCATGACCCCAGACTGTTCCAGGTTGGCCTTCAGGTCTTTGGATGTTTGACGTGGTGTTTTTTCCACCATTCGCACCAACCTTCGAAGACATCTCTTGTCAATTTTCCTCTTGACGGTTCCATGCTTGGCAAACTTCTTAATAACATTGCGCACTGTTGAAACTAGGATACCAAGGTCTTTGGAGATGGCCTTATACCCTTTGGAAGTCTTGTGTTTACTAATAATAGCAGTTCTGATGTCCTCAGACAGCGCTTTTGTCTTCACCATTGAGACAAAGGAACAGGGCCTACCATGTGGCTTTTTAAAACAGTCAAGTCATCATTCATTGGCTAATTTATGTCACATGGGCGCCGACAATTGATCACAGGTGAATCTCTTTTGTGATTTACCACAGGCGATTCAAAATGTGTTTTCATGCTAAATCAATGTAAAGGGTGCCAATACCAGTGACACAGCAAGCTCTAGGTTTTTCATATTTTACCTCCCATTGTTTTTTGTTTTAAATTAATGTTTATCATTTGCTGTTTTGTATTTAACACGAGTGCTCTCGTATACAAAAAACTGTTGTAACATACCTGGCGGCGTCCTTGCATAGTGGTCCATCTCCCACTGTGCAAGAGCGCGCACTTGATCTCCTGTCCAGAATGTCTCTCTGGCTTCCCTCCATGCTGTCTGTTTGTGTCTGTTTCTGCTGCTTAAGGGCGGCGCCCGATCACTTCCTGCTTTTTGTACCTGCTGTGGGTCACACCCCTTGTGCGTCCTCAGCCTATTGCTGTCTGTCACCTGGTATATAGCTCAGCTGCTCCCATCTATCCCTGCCTGAGCATAGTGTTTCATTCAGTGTGTGCTTGCACTCTGAAGGTGCCAGGTCCCGTTCTGTGTTCTCTTGTCTGCCTATCCTGGAGGCTGTATTTCCAGGCCTGTCTGAACACGCTCCTAGCCTGTTCCTCCTGCCTTCTAGGGGCCGATTACCTAGACCCGTTCCTGTATCTTGTCTGACCTGTCTGAACACGCTCCTAGCCTGTTCCTCCCGCCTTCTAGGGGCCGATTACCTAGACCTGCTCCTGTATCTTGTCTGTCCTGTCTGAACACGCACCTTGCCTGTTCGTCCTGCCTCTCTGGGGGCCGTATTCCCAGACCCGCTCCTGTATTCCGCTGCAGTGTCTGTCTCCTCCGTACACTCAGTTCCAGTCTGAACTCTCTCCTATCCTTTACCTGTTTTGCCTCTATGTCCGTTCCCTTCCTTTTTCTGCAGAGTCTGAACTCGTACCTAACTCCTGCTTGTTGTCTCTGTACTCCCGTTTGTGAGTTTGTGGTCCACTCGCTACTTCTCTGCTAGTACCCTGTGGGTGTCTGGCTCTGCCTTTTCCTTCCTGTCTGTTCCGTGTGAACAGAGCCCTGTCCCCCCTACTCAGCCTAGCCTGCTCTGACTCCTTTGCTCACCGCTCCGGTGGTTCTAGCCTGCTCTGACTCCTTTGCTCACCGCTCCGGCGGTTCTAGTCTGCTCTGACTCCTTTGCTTACCGCTCCGGCGGTTCTAGCCTGCCCTGCTCCGGCAGTCCTGTCCTGCCCTGCTTCTGCCCGCTGCTCCGGCAGTCCTGTCCTGCCCTGCTTCTGCCCGCTGCTCCGGCAGTCCTGTCCTGCCCTGCTTCTGCTCGCTGCTCCGGCAGTCCTGTCCTGCCCTGCTTCTGCTCGCTGCTCCGGCAGTCCTGTCCTGCCCTGCTTCTGCCCGCTGCTCCGGCAGTCCTGTCCTGCCCTGCTTCTGCCCGCTGCTCCGGCAGTCCTGTCCTGCCCTGCTTCTGCCCGCTGCTCCGGCAGTCCTTTCCTGCCCTGCTTCTGCCCGCTGCTCCGGCAGTCCTGTCCTGTCCTGCCCTGCTTCTGCCCGCTGCTCCGGCAGTCCTGTCCTGCCCTGCTTGTGCTCGCTGCTCCTGCAGCCCCGTCCTGCTCTGTTCTTGCCCACCGCTTCGGGCGTTCCCTCTCTGCTGTGGTTGTCTACCGCATCTGCGGTTCTGTGACCCAGTCTGTACTGGGTCTTAACCTTTCTGTGCTCCAGCCCGTCCTTTCGGCCAGTACCTCCCTGCCTGCATACTCGCCTGTATCCACCCATCTGCATACCTGCCGTGTTTGCTTATATCCACCAGTCTGTGCCAGCCTAACCTGCCTGTTCCTGAGTCCCAGTGTGTACTGGGTCCTATCCCACCTGTGTTCCTACCTGCTAGTGCCTCCCTGTCTGCACTCTAGCTGTGCTTGCCTGTACCCCTCTACCTGTATTGTTCCTGAGTCCCAGTGTGTACTGGGTCCTATCCCGCCTGTGTTCCTACCTGCTAGTGCCTCCCTGTCTGCACTCTAGCTGCGCTTGCCTTTACCCGCCTGCCTGCATACCAGTCGTGCCTGCCTATACCCTCCAGTCTGTGCGCCAGCCTAACCAGCCTGATCCAGTAATCCCTGTGTGGGTCAACCCCCGTGTCCGGAGTTTGACCTGGAGTAGCACCTGGTCCCTCTGCCCGGTTTCTCCCTGGTGCACTGGCGTCGTATGCCGTCGTGCCATCTTGGTCGGATCGGCCAGATACTTAGTCACGCCCCTCCAGGCACTCTCCGGTTCATGGTCCAGTGGAATCACTACAATCACACGCACACGCCGCTCAGCCCGGGCGTGTGCATAACAGCATGCTCAGGCCATGGTTCCCGTTGAGCCCCACGGCCTTCGCTCTCTGAGAAGTTTTCCAGCGAATACATGCATTAAAATAAATAAATAAATATTTTTTTTTCCTTTAGCTGAGTTCCAGGCGAATTACGCACCCGTCCAGATGGATCTATCTGCTCTCGTTCCCGCGGATCCGCTACGTTATTATGGGGATCCTAGACAAAGTCGTGCATTTGTGGAGCAATGCATGCTACACTTCAAGTTCTACCCTCTATGTTTTCCCACCGATCGGGTTAAGGTGGCATTCATTATGTCTTACCTGGCGGGGGATGCCTTGGAATGGATCAACCCCCTATATGAAACACAGGATCCGATCCTCCTGGACCTAATGGCCTTCCTGGTGGCCTTTCTAATGGTCTTCGATGATCCTAACCCGGAGGCTCCTGCTGAAGCTTCACTTCCCAATATCCCGGAGCAGCCCCAATGGGTAATGTGTGTGGGTAGCGCAATAGTCCTCCAGCCCAATGAGACTACTGCCCACCCAGAATCCTCACAGGGTGACTACGCTTTCCGGAATACTTCTCCCAACCTCAAGAGGCAGTCCAGACGTGCTAGACGTAGAGGCAAGCCGTCACGCCAGGGTCTGTCCTCCCTGAGACCTCCTGACCCCAACCTTGAAGTCCCTACTGAAGCTTCATCTCCCTGTATCCCGGAGAAGCCCCAACGGGTAATGTGCGTGGGTAGTGCACCAGTTCTCCTGCCCGAAGAGACTTCTGCCCATCCAGACTCCACACAGGAGAACTTCCTGCACCCGGCATCAGATGCTTCACCCACTTTAACCGGTGTGCATGTCCAAGGATGCTCCAAAGCTGTGGTTACCTCAGAGTCTGTGCACCTCTACTACCTGGCGGAGGACCCCCTGTTGCCTCCTGAATCCTCCGGGATACCACTCGATGACAAATGGAGAGAGAATTCTCTACACCCGGTACTCGATACTTTGTCCGCTTCGTCCTGTGAGCCTGACAATGGGTACCCCAAAGTGGTAGTTACCCCCGAGTCTCTACACCCCTCCGACCAGGCGGAGGACCTCCAGTTGTCTCCTGAACCCTTCGGGGTGCTACCTGGTAGCGAAAGGACAGAGACTCTCCTATACTCTGTACCTGATACCTCGCTCGCTTCGTCCAGTGAGTCCAACCTAGTGTACTCCGAAGCAGAGGTTACTCCCGAGTCTCTACACCCCTCCGACCAGGCGGAGGACCTCCAGTTGTCTCCTGAACCCTTCGGGGTGCTACCTGGTAGCGAAAGGACAGAGACTCTCCTATACTCTGTACCTGATACCTCGCTCGCTTCGTCCAGTGAGTCCAACCTAGTGTACTCTGAAGCAGTGGTTACTCCCGAGTCTCTACACTCCTCTGACCAGGCGGAGGACCTCCAGTTGTCTCCAGAACCCTTCGGGGTGCCACCTGGTGGTAAATGGACAGAGACTTTCCTATATCCTGGATCTGATACCTCGCTTGCTTCGTCCAGTGAGTCCGACCTAGTGTACTCTGAAGCAGAGGTTACCCGTGAGTCTCTACACCCCTCTGACCAGGCGGAGGACCGCCAGTTGTCTCCAGAACCCTTCGGGGTGCCACCTGGTGGAGAATGGACAGAGACTTTCCTATACTCGGTACCCGATACCTCGCCTGCTTCGTCCAGTGAGTCCGACCTAGTGTACTCTGAAGCAGATGTTTTCTCTGAGCCTCTGCACTCTTCTGACCCGGCGGAGGACCTCCAGTTGTTTCCTGAATCCTCCGGGGTACCACCAGAAAACAAAGAGACAGTGACTTTTCCTCATTATGTACCTGATAACCCGTCTATTTCTTCCTGTGAGCTTGACAACATGTACCTCGAAGCAGAGATTACCCCCAAGTCTCTGTCCCCCTCCAACCCGGTGGAGGACTTCCAGTTGTCTCCTGTACCCTCTGGGGTGCCACCTGAAAATATGTGGAGAGAGACTTCCTTGTGTGCTGTTCCTGGTACTCCACCCGTTTCGTCTGTTGCTAAGGGTGGCTGGATGGGAGGTAGCATCCTAGCTACCCAGAGGAGACCAGTTTTTCCGGTGGACAGGGGAAGTGATCTCTTCGAAGTGAAGAATTGGCCCTCGAATTCCCTGCGGAAGATTCTGGCAGGCCTGAAGAAGAGGGGGCGTAAGGGGGGGGGTACTGTAACATACCTGGCGGCGTCCTTGCATAGTGGTCCATCTCCCACTGTGCAAGAGCGCGCACTTGATCTCCTGTCCAGAATGTCTCTCTGGCTTCCCTCCATGCTGTCTGTTTGTGTCTGTTTCTGCTGCTTAAGGGCGGCGCCCGATCACTTCCTGCTTTTTGTACCTGCTGTGGGTCACACCCCTTGTGCGTCCTCAGCCTATTGCTGTCTGTCACCTGGTATATAGCTCAGCTGCTCCCATCTATCCCTGCCTGAGCATAGTGTTTCATTCAGTGTGTGCTTGCACTCTGAAGGTGCCAGGTCCCGTTCTGTGTTCTCTTGTCTGCCTATCCTGGAGGCTGTATTTCCAGGCCTGTCTGAACACGCTTCTAGCCTGTTCCTCCTGCCTTCTAGGGGCCGATTACCTAGACCCGTTCCTGTATCTTGTCTGACCTGTCTGAACACGCTCCTAGCCTGTTCCTCCCGCCTTCTAGGGGCCGATTACCTAGACCTGCTCCTGTATCTTGTCTGTCCTGTCTGAACACGCACCTTGCCTGTTCGTCCTGCCTCTCTGGGGGCCGTATTCCCAGACCCGCTCCTGTATTCCGCTGCAGTGTCTGTCTCCTCCGTACACTCAGTTCCAGTCTGAACTCTCTCCTATCCTTTACCTGTTTTGCCTCTATGTCCGTTTCCTTCCTTTTTCTGCAGAGTCTGAACTCGTACCTAACTCCTGCTTGTTGTCTCTGTACTCCCGTTTGTGAGTTTGTGGTCCACTCGCTACTTCTCTGCTAGTACCCTGTGGGTGTCTGGCTCTGCCTTTTCCTTCCTGTCTGTTCCGTGTGAACAGAGCCCTGTCAACCCTACTCAGCCTAGTCTGCTCTGACTCCTTTGCTCACCGCTCCGGTGGTTCTAGCCTGCTCTGACTCCTTTGCTCACCGCTCCGGCGGTTCTAGTCTGCTCTGACTCCTTTGCTTACCGCTCCGGCGGTTCTAGCCTGCCCTGCTCCGGCAGTCCTGTCCTGCCCTGCTTCTGCCCGCTGCTCCGGCAGTCCTGTCCTGCCCTGCTTCTGCCCGCTGCTCCGGCAGTCCTGTCCTGCCCTGCTTCTGCTCGCTGCTCCGGCAGTCCTGTCCTGCCCTGCTTCTGCCCGCTGCTCCGGCAGTCCTGTCCTGCCCTGCTTCTGCCCGCTGCTCCGGCAGTCCTGTCCTGCCCTGCTTCTGCCCGCTGCTCCGGCAGTCCTTTCCTGCCCTGCTTCTGCCCGCTGCTCCGGCAGTCCTGTCCTGTCCTGCCCTGCTTCTGCCCGCTGCTCCGGCAGTCCTGTCCTGCCCTGCTTGTGCTCGCTGCTCCTGCAGCCCCGTCCTGCTCTGTTCTTGCCCACCGCTTCGGGCGTTCCCTCTCTGCTGTGGTTGTCTACCGCATCTGCGGTTCTGTGACCCAGTCTGTACTGGGTCTTAACCTTTCTGTGCTCCAGCCCGTCCTTTCGGCCAGTACCTCCCTGCCTGCATACTCGCCTGTATCCACCCATCTGCATACCTGCCGTGTTTGCTTATATCCACCAGTCTGTGCCAGCCTAACCTGCCTGTTCCTGAGTCCCAGTGTGTACTGGGTCCTATCCCGCCTGTGTTCCTACCTGCTAGTGCCTCCCTGTCTGCACTCTAGCTGTGCTTGCCTGTACCCCTCTACCTGTATTGTTCCTGAGTCCCAGTGTGTACTGGGTCCTATCCCGCCTGTGTTCCTACCTGCTAGTGCCTCCCTGTCTGCACTCTAGCTGCGCTTGCCTTTACCCGCCTGCCTGCATACCAGTCGTGCCTGCCTATACCCTCCAGTCTGTGCGCCAGCCTAACCAGCCTGATCCAGTAATCCCTGTGTGGGTCAACCCCCGTGTCCGGAGTTTGACCTGGAGTAGCACCTGGTCCCTCTGCCTGGTTCCTCCCTGGTGCACTGGCGTCGTATGCCGTCGTGCCATCTTGGTCGGATCGGCCAGATACTTAGTCACGCCCCTCCAGGCACTCTCCGGTTCATGGTCCAGTGGAATCACTACAATCACACGCACACGCCGCTCAGCCCGGGCGTGTGCATAACAACTGTTTCACTTGATTCATTTTTTTCAGGAGATATTCCACATTATGTACTTAAACTTCTTAGGTGCCAATAACGATGAGCAGGACTGTATATGGAGAAAACCTGGTTACAGTTTCCCTTTAATTTATACCTTCCTTCTACATTAGACACTTTCAATATTAGCTATCCAAGGAATATTACCCCTTCCACTAGACTCTAGGAAATATAATTAGCCTCCTTTTTGGATGCCAGAAAAAACTGTATTACTTACTCCTTCCTCTCTTCTTAATCTTTGTTTTATGCTTACCCTCAACTTTACATAAGTGGTTAAATGGCTACAATGTACTGTAGCTTCCATTTTACCTGGTAGTTGTTATCAACTGGCTCCACAGAGGGCCGTCCCATCTGGTAGACCATGGCAGAGTAACAGATGCAAATAGTGAGTAGTGGGAGCAGGTAAACCATTAGGAAATTATACAGGATGAAAGCCTTTTCATGGGAAACAGATGGAAAAGATTCAATGCAATACATCTGCGGCCCAAACCAATAGCCTTCAATGAGCTGGTTATAAATGGGGACTGGTATAGATACTAAAAAGGAACCTGTAAATTAAAAGCAAAAAACATAGGCAAGTTAGACATTACATAAGACACACACAGCATATGCCTATATTAGTTTTATAGAATATCTGAATGCCAATTTTGTATATTGACCTTATAAATGAAAATGTTCCACAATTAAAGTTCACTAATAAATTTACACATAAAAGGTCTCATGCATGAAAACTAGAATGAAAATGATGACATTCTCCTTAAGAACAAGAATGTCACAGCTTGCATGTTCTAGCCTATATCAGTGAATTAAATATATATGGACCTGACTCATTAAGGTGCAAGAAGTTGCGCAAAAATTTTGCAACTTTTGGTGTTCAATCCAGTCTCAGGCAGCTTGGCAAAGCATGGACGGGACAATGCGTGGCTACGTCCGATGTCTAATTCAAGCCATTTTAGTACATATTTTATGCCAGAAATATACTCCAGTCACTGACTGAAATATATTTGTGTTGGAAGCACACAGCACTTGTAAAATACACCTAATTCATTAAGTGGCATGCACCTCTTCATTAAGGGATGTGGTGGAGTAAGATATGTCTGATTCATTAAGATCCCTAGTTGCTATAGGCAGCTGCTACTGTTTTTATGTGTGTTAACCCCTTAAGGACCAGACAATTTTTTCTTTTTGCGCTTTCGTCTTTTCCTTCCCTTATTCCAAGAGATCTAAAACTTTTTTATTTAAAAACGCAATTGGTTTTTCGATTTTTTTTTTTCCTTATTACGGGGTTTGCTGATTGCATTCATTTATTTGATATTTTTATAGGTCAGACTGTTATGAACGCACTGATATCAAATATGTATTTTTTTTATATTGTTTACTTCTCACTTTTTAATGGGGGGGGAGAAGAGTGATTTGATCTTTAAAAAATTTTTTTTTTCAGATTTTTTAAAACTTCTTTTCACTGCATTTGTTGGTCCTCTTAGGAGACTTGAACCTGCAATCACCCGATCGCTTGTGCTATATACAGCAATGCTATAGTATTACTGTATATAGCAAAAATCATGGTCCCCATAGCCTGGCTTTCACAAGATTACCGTCAAGACAAGCACAGGGGTCATCAGGAGACCCTTGGCCATCACAGAAACCAACTGGCGCCACACTATCATATCAAAGGTGCGTCAATGGGCGCATAGAATGGCACGCCCCCTATCGGCGCATTGTAAATGCTGCTGTCACAGATTGACAGCAACATTTGACAGGTTAATAGCCATGGACAGAGCTCTGCTCAGCCCGCGGCTGTAATAATCAGCCATGATCTGCTGGCAAAGATGCGGGCTCAGCTTGCTAGATTGTGAGCCCACATCAAAGGCGAGGAGCCAGCATATGACGTACTGAGTATGTCATATGTCATTAAGGGGTTAAGCCAACCAAAAAAGCATTGGTATTTTTAGACAGAAGAACATTGGCCTCATGATATTGAGGCATTTCTCAAGTCTCAAATTTCCTAGAGTCTATAATTTGCATACACTATTGCATACAGGTACACTATTGCAAGCTATTACGGACAGGAACCTCTCTCCTTTTATGTCATTACTGACTCACTTGTTTTGATAACTTGTTATTTTTTTCTCTGCGTTGTGTCCACCTCCCATACATATACATGCATTTGACATGAATGGGAAGAGTGAAGAAAGCTGCTGCCAGTCACCTTTGGTCATGGCTTATCTTCCTTGAAGACAAAAGGGTTTGCGTTCGTCCAGTGGGCACACAGTTTGTTGATTTATTTATTGCTTAATTCAGATGTGCATGCTATTATTTATTTGACCCATGGATTTAAACACGATTGTGGTTAGATACCATGTGATATATATCATTTATTTGTGACACTAGATGGTGGCCCGATTCTAACGCATCGGGTATTCTAGAATATGTATGCGGCAGACCGGGCGCAATCAGCAGAGCGGTGTTTAAATTTGGCGCCAAAATCGCTGATTGGTCGCGGCCGGCAACCGCGACCAATCAGTAAAGCGGTGTTGAAATTTGGCGACTATATCGCTGATTGGTCACGGCCGGCGGTCGCGACTAATCATCAGAGCGGGGTTTAAATTTTGCGCCAATAATGCTGATTGGTCGCGGCCAGCGAACGTGACCAATCACTAGAGCGGGGTTTAAATTTTGCGCCAATAATGCTGATTGGTTGCGGCCGGCGGTCGCGACCAATCAGCAAAGCGGTGTTTAAATTTGGCGCCAATAATGGTGATTGGTCACGGCTGCGACCATTCAGCAGAGCGGTGTTTAAATTTGGCAGCAATAATGCTGATTAGTCGCGGCCGGCAATTTGGCGGCAACAATGCTGATTAGTCGCGGCCAGCAACCGCGACCAATCAGCAGAGCGGGTTTTAAATTTGCCGCCAAAATCGCTGATTGGTGGCGGCCGGCGGTCGCGACCAATCAGCAGAGCGGGGTTTAAATTTGGCGCCAATAATGCTGATTGGTCGCAAACGCCGGCCGCGACCCATCAGCAGAGCGGTGTTTAAATTTGGCGCCAATACTGCTGATTAGTCGCGGCCGGCAACCGCGACCAATCAGCAGAGCGGGGTTTAAATTTGGCGCCAATACTGCTGATTGATCTCGGCCAGCGAACGCGATCAATCAGCAGAGCGGTGTTTACATTGAAACACTGCTGTGCTGATTGGTCGCGGACGCCAGACGCGACCAATCAACACAGCAGTGTTTAAATGTGGCGGCAAGATCGGTGATTGGTCGCGGCCGCTATTTAAATGTGGCGCCCAAATCGGTGATTGGTCGCGGCTGCTGCCCGTGACCAATCAGCAGAGCGGTGTTTAAATTTGGCGCCAATAATGCTGATTAGTCGCGGCCGGCGGCCTCGACCAATCAGCAGAGCGTTGTTTAAATTTGGCGCCAATCTCGCTGATTGGACCCGTCTGGCGTCCGCGACCAATCAGCAGAGCGTTGCTTAAATTTGGCGCCAAGCTCGCTGATTGGTCGCGTCTGGTGTCCGCGACCAATCAGCACAGCAGTGTTTAAATGTGACGGCAAGATCGGTGATTCGTCGCGGCCGCTATTTAAATGTGGCGCCCAAATCGGTGATTGGTCGCGGCCGCTGCCCGCGACCAATCAGCAGAGCGGTGTTTAACTTTAGCGCCAAGATCACTGATTGGTCGCGCTTTCCGCACGCGACCAATCAGCGAATCGTATTGGTGAGGACCGGGGAGCGGAATCGTATTAGTGAGGACCGGGGAGCGCCGCTGCCTGTGCGGATACTTCCGCTGCGAGAAGCCGGGAGATGAGCGACTGCTCGCAGAAGAAGTATCCCGACCCGCAGCACCGCTCCCCGGTCCTCCCTTGACACCCTAGCCGCTGATGTCCCCACAGTATCCGCATGGTGTTACAAAGGTCCGGACATTTGTGTTAAAAATTGCTGATTGGTCGCCGACGCTGGGCGCGACCAATTTTGGCGCCACGTTTAAATAGCGTCGGCGACCAATCAGCGATTTTGAACACAAATGTCCGGACCTTTGTAACACCATGCGGATACTGTGGGGAGATCAGCGGCTAGGGTGTCAAGGGAGGACTGGGGAGCGGCGCTGCGGGTCCGGATACTTCTGCTGCGAGCGCCCGCTCATGTCCCGGGTTCTCGCAGCGGAAGTATCCGCACAGGCAGCGCCGCTGACATCCATGCGGCTAGGGTGTGAAGGGAGGACCGGGGAGCGGCGCTGACATCCAATTGGTCGCGGCCGCTATTTAAATGTGCCGCACAAATCGGTGATTGGTCGCGGTCTTGGCCCGCGACCAATCAGTGATCTTGCCGCAAAAGTTAAACACTACTGTGCTGATTGGTCGCGGACGCTGCCCGCGACGAATCACCGATGTGGGCGCGAAATTTAAACATCGGCCGCGACCAATCACCGATCTTGGCTCCACATTTAAACACGGCTGTGCTGATTGGTCGCGGACGCTATTTAAATGTGGTGACAAAATCGGTGATTTACCATGTAATTTACTAAAAAAATGGAAAACAAATTCCAAAATGGGGGTAAAGGTGAAAAGGGAAGGATGATCCAGCTTATCAGGCTAGTTTCTTAAAATAAAACATAGCTTTTATTGTGCCCATTAAAACATTGCTCCACACTAGTGATGAGCAAGCACTAAAATCCTCGGGTACTCGTTGTTCGGGTAGAGCAAACTGGAATGCTCGAGTGCTCGGACCAAGTAATGAGCCCAATGTAAGTCTATGGGAAACTCGAGCATTTTTCCAGCAGATCCCCCCGGCGGTCTGCAGAGGGCCTAAAAATTGCCCAAATCAATGGGAACAGTGCTCAAATGGCATGGGATCAGCATGGGGAAGACCCCTGGAAGCATTTCTGACTCCCAGGTCACTGCTGTCAACAACGTTGTCAGAGGTATTATGGCACTTTTATGGACTCACAATAAAACATGTAAAAACGAAACCAAAGTGGGAAAAATATTAAGGAACATCCTTTCCAGGGTAATGACTTGTATATAAGGCAAAATAAATAACCAAAAACAAAAAAGCTCCTCCACACCTTGGGCTATGTTCACACGCAGCGTTTTTGATGCGTTTTTGCACTTTTGCATTGCTTTCAACCAAGACAAACTCATTCATTGGGAAATGTCCTTTTAACATTTTACAACCTTATCTGGCTATGTGGTGTGTGACACATCATCAGACACATGCATACAGTGCTGAAAAGACATGGGAACAGCATGAGGAAGACCTCCGAAAGCATCTCTGACTCCCAGGTTACTGCCTAAACGTGTGCCCATCATAAGTGATCCTTGGCGCATGCGAAGATGCTGTTATGTTCTGCTACCAAAGCTAAGGAAAGAGAGGAGATCTGTCCCTACTATAGGACTCAGCTGAATCCCTACGATGTAACAGGGAACCTGATCCTGCGATCAGACCTGCTAAAGTCCTAATCTAGTCTGTACGAAGACCTATAGATGTGGGGAGGGAATCCCTACAAGTACTAAGGACTGGGAGGAATATGGGACACCTCCTAACAGAAATAGTAGCAGACAGAAGAACAAACAAAATAGATAGAACATAGAGGTCCGTAGACCAAGCAAACTAACAGAGTAGATACAGAGCACAGGCTAGCTAGAAAGTAGATATACAATGAAGTCCAGCAAAGCCAGAAGGGCGGAGCAGGATTAAATAGGCCAACAAGGTCATGTGACCAGCAAAGGAAAAAAAACCTAACAGCAAGGTTCTAACAGTACCCCCCCTTCTAAGAGGATCCTCCGGATCCCCTAGGACCAGGCTTATCAGGAAATCTCCTGTGAAACGCTCTGATAAGTCTGGACGCGGAAACATCATCTGACCTCACCCAAGAGTTATTCTCGGGTCCGAAACCTTTCCAGGCCACAAGATACTGCAAACTACCTCTATACCGTCTAGAGTCAAGGATGCGAGAAATTTCATATTCCCCGTCCTCCACCACCGGAGGAACAGAGGCAGAGGCGTCACCATCCGACACAACAGCTTTTTTTAACAGAGAGACATGAAAGACCGGATTAATTCTCCAGGAGGTAGGAACCTCCAACCTAACAGCAGATTGGTTGACAACCTGAAGCACGTTAAAGGGCCCTACAAACTTGGGACCCAATTTCTTAGAAGGAATCCTTAACCGCAGATTCCTAGAGGACAACCAAACCATGTCACCAACAGCGAACAAAACCTCCTGTCGTTTCCTATCAAAGTAGTCTTTAGATTTTCTGTTGGCCTCCTGAAGATTACCACGCACATCCGTCCAAACTCTTTCCAAATCACCGGAAAAATTCTCCTCCTCAGGCACGGCAGATCCCAACTTGGAGAACGACCCAAACGACGGATGTCTCCCAGAACAACAAAAAAAAGGCGAACAACCAGCAGAAGAAGATGTATGATTGTTCAGAGCAAATTCGGCAAGTGGCAGAAACTCAGACCACCCCTCTTGATTGTCTGCCACAAAACAACGCAAGAACTGCTCAACATCCTGGTTTTTCCTTTCTGTCTGGCCATTAGATTCAGGATGATATCCGGACGAAAACGACAAATGAATTCCCAACCTGTCACAAAAGGCACGCCAAAAACGAGCCACGAACTGAGGACCCCTATCAGAAACAATGTTAGTCGGAACGCCATGAAGTCTGACAATTTCCTTGACAAAGGCCTTAGCGAGAGTTTTAGCGCAGGGCAGTTTGACGAAGGGAACCAAGTGACACATCTTGCTAAAACGGTCCACGACCACCCAGATGACAGTAAAACCCTCAGAGGGGGGAAGGTCAGTTATAAAGTCCATAGCCAAATGTGTCCAAGGAGCACTGGGGACCTCCAAAGGACAAAGCAACCCCGCAGCAGGAGTATGTGAGGACTTAGATCTAGCACATATAGTACATTGGCGCACCCACTTAATGACTTCCTTCTGCCATCCAGGCCACCAAAAACTGCGACCCACCAGTCTCTTGGTCTCAGAGATTCCGGGATGACCTGCCAACCGAGATTCGTGACACTCAACAAACAAATCTCTCCTAAAGGTCCCAGGCACAAACAACCTCCCATGAGGAGTGTTAGATGGGGCATTCTCCTGAGCTTTAAGAATCTCATCTTCCAAAACGGAGTCTAAAGCAGCTATCACAACACCTTCTTGTAAAATGTTTTCCTCTTTCTCAGCACCGACTATGGGAGAAAAACTGCGAGACAAGGCATCCGCCTTAACATTCTTAGTACCAGGGATGTAAGTAACGGAGAAATTAAACCGCGAGAAAAACAGTGCCCACCTAGCCTGACGGGCATTCAGGCGCTTGGCAGCGTCAAGATATATCAGATTTTTATGATCCGTAAGAACCTGAACGGGAAATTCCGCACCTTCCAAGAAGTGGCGCCAGTGTTCAAATGCGAGTTTAATAGCCAATAATTCCCGATTACCAATATCGTAATTCAATTCAGTCTCCGAAAATTTTTTTGAAAAAAAGGCACAGGGATGTAATCCATCCCCGTTATCCTGAGACAATACTGCGTCAACCCCCACAGAGGAAGCATCAACCTCAACCAAAAACGGCCTAGTAACATCAGGCTGCATAAGGATGGGAGCAGAGGTGAACCTCTCCTTGAGATACACAAAAGCTTCAATGGCCTCAGAAGACCACTGAACCGCATCAGCACCTTTCCTGGTGAGATCAGTCAGAGGTTTGACAATACTAGAAAAATTTTTTATGAATTTTCTATAGTAATTGGCGAAACCCAAAAACCTCTGTATCGATTTCAAACCAATAGGCCTAGGCCATTCCTGCACAGCCTGAACCTTAACCGGATCCATCTCAAAACCTTTTCTGGAGATAATGTAGCCCAAAAAACTAATTCTCTGTACAGCGAACTCACATTTCTCCAGCTTAGCAAAAAGCGAATTGTCCATTAATAACTGTAATACCTCACGCACGCTCCGCCAATGAGACTCCAGATCTGGCGAATAAATCAAAATGTCATCCAAATACACAACCACATTTTTACCGATCAAAGGTCTAAGGATGTCATTAATCAGATTCTGAAAAAATGCAGGAGCATTAGTAAGACCAAAAGGCATAACCAGATTCTCAAAATGACCCACAGGAGTGTTAAAAGCAGTCTTCCATTCATCACCCTCCTTCATGCGCAACAGATTGTATGCCCCCTTAAGGTCAATTTTAGAGAACCACTTGGCCCCCAATAACTGGTTAAACAGATCAGGAATCAATGGCAGTGGGTAAGGATTGCGTACCGTAATTTTGTTAATCTCACGAAAATCCAGACAAGGACGTAAACCGCCGTCCTTTTTTTTTTACAAAAAAAAATCCAACCGCCACAGGAGACTTAGAGGGCCTAATGTGACCGGCGGCCAAACTTGTCTGTATGTATTCCTCCAAAGCCTTCCTCTCAGGAATAGTAAGGTTAAATAAACGACTTTTAGGAAGAGTCGCTCCAGGGACAAATTCAATAGAACAATCATAGTCTCTATGGGGAGGCAAAACCTGCGATTCTTTCTCAGAAAAAACTCTCCAAAAATCCTGAATAGGAACAGGCAATTCTCCCCTATCCAAAGCTGCAATACGCCCGTTACAACACTTGTCATAACATTTATGGCTCCAGGATTTAATTTCACTGGTAGACCAATCCAGTACAGGATTGTGAAATTTTAACCAGGGCAAACCCAATATTACTGGAGAAGGCAAGTTATTCAACACTACCAAATCCAATTTCTCATGGTGAACACCATTAATAGTGAGAGGAAATTCACAGACCTTGAGAGTAATATTCTTCAAAGGGGAGCCATCCACAGAAACCACAGCAATGGGGGATGATAAAGGTTCAGGTTTTAAATTGAGTTTTTCCACGAATCCCCCATCAATTACATTCAGTGTAGACCCGCAATCAACAAACACCCGAAATTCCATTAATTTTTCCTGAGCAATCGTGGAAGCAGCTAAAAATATACCCTTGGAATTTAAACAGGCAATACGGGCGTGACTGACCATTTTTTTTTCTTTCTTCATACGAAGCTCACAGCCTTTAATCAAATGACCAGATTTCCCGCAATAGAAACACAAGCCTTCTGAAAAACGACGGTGTTTTTCTTGAGAGCGAGGTGCCACCGATCCAATCTCCATCGGTTCACCACTGTTAGTACACATATTATCATAACCAGAAACTGACATAGCAGAGGATTTGCTCTCATTAACCCTAGCACGCAGTCTTCTATCCACCCGTATAGCTAATTGCATAGCCTGTTGCAAATCCTCAGGTGTAGGATAAGCAATTAGCAGGTCTTTAACCCTTTCACTGAGCCCAGCAAGAAATAGACTTTTCAGAGCAGAATCGTTCCACCCTGTTTGAGTGGACCAACGACGAAAATGTGTACAATATTTTTCCATATTACCTGATCCTTGTTTTAAACGTCTCAACTCAGTCTCAGCTGATGCCACACGGTCAGGATCATCATATAATAGTCCTAAAGCAGAAAAAAAACTATCCACTGATCTGAAGCATGTATCACTAGGTTGCAAAGAAAAGGCCCACTCCTGAGGCTCTTTGCGCAAAAGTGACATTATGAACCCTACGCGCTGGGATTCATCCCCAGAGGACTTGGGTCTCAAACGAAAATACAATAAGCAAGCATTTTTAAATGAAAAAAATTCTCGATGTTCACCAAAAAATAAATCCGGCAAACATACCTTAGGCTCCAAGAAATATGCTCCAGGACAGTTACTCACGTGCTGACGGAGCTCGGCCACTTCCAGAGAGAGTCCCTGCAGGTGTTTAGCCAAATCCTGAACCGACACCATGATGGAACAAAAAAAAATCTTTCCTTAGAGAATTTACAGGCTGGACTTACTGTTATGTTCTGCTACCAAAGCTAAGGAAAGAGAGGAGATCTGTCCCTACTATAGGACTCAGCTGAATCCCTACGATGTAACAGGGAACCTGATCCTGCGATCAGACCTGCTAAAGTCCTAATCTAGTCTGTACGAAGACCTATAGATGTGGGGAGGGAATCCCTACAAGTACTAAGGACTGGGAGGAATATGGGACACCTCCTAACAGAAATAGTAGCAGACAGAAGAACAAACAAAATAGATAGAACATAGAGGTCCGTAGACCAAGCAAACTAACAGAGTAGATACAGAGCACAGGCTAGCTAGAAAGTAGATATACAATGAAGTCCAGCAAAGCCAGAAGGGCGGAGCAGGATTAAATAGGCCAACAAGGTCATGTGACCAGCAAAGGAAAAAAAACCTAACAGCAAGGTTCTAACAGATGCCTCCCGCCATGCACATGTCATTGCAGACTTGCAACAATCACCTTCCACATCCTTGTCCTAGCGCAGCGTTCAGTTGTCCCTACCCCATTCCTTGGAATGCAAGCGCAAGTATGCAGCCAGCCACCCACCCACAGGCTGCAATATTATACTGCCAAATTCTTGACAGCTGCTTGCACTTGAAATGTGGCCTTTTAGGCTCGTGGAGGCGGAAGCTGTCCACCACCTCATGGCGGCGGCGGCCGGGTGTACATACTCGGTCCTCAGCCACCACTATTTCTCCCGGTGTCGTCTCCGCCTTCCGCAAGCAGGGGTCCCACAACATTACCCGTGCCCTCCCCAGTGCACTTACTGGGAAGGACTGCTTAACCACAAACACGTGGACAAGTGAATGTGGCGGGAACGGTACGGAGCCAGTCCACAGCATGTCGGTGAGAGTTGAATTTCTCCACAGCCATATTTTTTAGCTCGGTGAAAGGACTAGACTTTTGGGAAACCGTATCTACTCCAGCTGTCATTTCTCCCAGGAAGTCCTCTAATGCACTTTGGCGCATAAGCAATGTGCAGTGGGCCCTGGCTTCTCCATCAGGAGAGTTCATGAGAGCGCAAATTTTGCAGCAGCTATGGGGCTCTTGAGCGGGGGAGAAAGGTGAGCCCTCAGAATCAAATCCTCTGGTGGGCCCAATGTTTTTCAGTTTGAAACTGCTTCTCAGTGGGAGTTGTATTTCACCACAGACATATTCTTTAGCTCGGTGAAACGACTGGCATAGAGGGAAACCGTATTTACTCCTGCTGTCATTTCTCCGTCACCAGGTTCTGCCCATTTTCACACATGACCATGCCTGGCTGTATGTTAAGCGGTGAGAGCCACAGATCAGGCTGCTGTGTTACAGCTTTCAACAACTCTGCAGCCGTGGGCGGTTTGTCCCCTAAGCATTAAACATGTTATCTTCAGCACAGCCTGTTGCCGTTTGGCCAAGGCAGTGCCGCAGTGCTTTCAACTTGTGACTGATGAGGTCATTTCGGAGATGGAGGCCGAACTGGAGGAGGAGGTGCAGGAGCTGAACAATGTGATTACATTGAGGTTACATTGCCGACTCTGGTTTTTATACTAAACAAATATCCTACTGTGTTTTATATTTTATTTTTTTTTGTTTTACGTTATTTTTTAAGACAAATGCATTCACCGGGAAATGTCATTTTAACATTTTACAACCTTATCTGGCCATGTGGTGTGTGACACATCATCAGGCACATCCTGTTTCATTTATGATGGAGGGATTCTGAAAGTCACAAAGCCTATTTTTATAGGGTCATCAGGCAGCCCTTACTAATCTTAAAGGGCCAGCAGTCGGCCCTCGCTTAGTGTTAGAGAGCCATCAGCCGGCTATGCTTTGTTGTTGCCATTATTAACGAGTGGGTCTCCTATACTATTATTACATATGCAGTGACTGCAAGGACTGCCAAAAATTTGGATGCAACCTAATACCCCTTTGAAGAGACAGAGAGGAGGGTCTCAGTAAAAAAATATTCCCATTATAAAGGAGTGGGTCTCCTATAGTGGTAATGCCCGTGCTGTGACTGCAAGGGCTGCCAAAATTTGGGAAAAACCCCACTAACAATTTAAAGACACATAGAGCTGGGCCACAGGAACGACATGTTCCCATTAGAAAGGAGAGGGTCTGCTATACAGTTATAGGCTATGAAGTGAGTCCAACGGCTGCCAAAATGTAGGAAAAACTCCACTAACAATTTAAAGACACATAGAGGTGGGCCTCAGTAACAACCTATTCCCATTAGAAAGGAGCATGTCTCCCATACTGTTTGCCTATGCAGTGACTGCAATGGCTGTCAAAAACTTGGAGGCACTCCAATGCCCCTTGCAAGAGACGTAGAAGTCAGTGGGCCACCTGAAAGAAATGCGCCCATTATTAGGAAGTGGGTCTTCTATACCGTTTGCCTATGCAGTGAATGCAAGGGCTGCCAAAAATTTTGAGGAACTCCAATGCCCCTTGCAAGAGGCATAGATATGTTGATATGGTACATATGGTGGTGATATGGTGGTGGAGGATAAGGATGCGGAGAAGGAGGAGGACAAGAGCAAATAGACAAAATCAGGAAGCGTATACCCATTTCTGGGTGTGAAGACAGAGGTGCATGGGAATAGAGTTAGACCTCCCCAAAAAAGACACCGTATTTTAGTTTGTTACGCTGCTATCATTTGGTGGTGTTAAGAAGTCTGGCCCAATCCAGCCTTTTTTCTTTTTTATAAGAGTCAGCCTGTCAGCATTTTCCATTGACAGGCAGATGTGCCTATCGGTTATAATTCCACCGGCGGCACTAAAAACCCGCTCTGACAAAACACTAGCGGCAGGGCAAGTCAGGACCACCAAGGCGTAGAGAGCCAGTTCATGCCACGTGTCCAGCTTGGATACCCAATAATTATAAGGCACAGAGGAATCACGGAGGACGTTGGTACGGTCAGTAAGGTACTCCCTCCCCATCTTCTCAAACTTTGCACTTTGTGAGAGTACCCCGAGCCTCAGGGCCCATGCGATGGGAGGGTCTGAGAACTGTCCCAGAACTTTGACAGTGTTCCCCTGCCTCTGCTGGATTGCATTTGTGTCTCTCTTGCCTGTACTCCTTGGTTGTCCAACAAACTGTGACCTCTGCCGCCAGCGTTTTCAGATGGGAATTTTTTAAATAATTCCGCAACAAGGGCCTTCTCATACTGCACCATTTTATTAGGCCTGTCCTGCAAGGGAATAAGAGACATAAAGTTCTCCCTGTAGCGTGGGTCTAGAAGAGTCACCAACTAGTAATGACTGTCACCCAAAATTTGGACAACACAAGGGTCACGGGAAAGGCAACATAACATAAACTCAGCCATGTGTGCCAGACTGCAAAGAGGCAAGACTTCCGTGTCCTCACCAAGAGGACAACTGACCATGCTCTCCTCCTCTTCCTCCTCCACCTCTTCCTCCTCCTCCCTGTAATCAGGCCATCCACGCTGAACAGACGGTATGACAGTTGCCCAGGTAGTACCCTCTATAGCGCAGGAAACTAGCCCCTGTTCTTCCTCCTCTTCCTCATTGTCACCCAATCCACATTGGGATGAGATGAGGCTGGACTGTGTGTAATCACCCTGTATGGTTTCTTGCTCTATCTCATCGTGCTCCGCCTGTAATGCATCCTCTTTAACTGAGAGCAGGGAGCATTTCAGAAGACAGCGAAGCGGGATGGTGACGCTAATTATGGCATCATCACCACTCACCATCTTGGTGGAGTCCTCAAAGTTTTGGAGGATGGGACAGATGTCTGACATCCATGTCCACTCCTGAGGTTTTATGTGTGGAGTCTGACCTGAATACCGACGGCCTTGTTGATGCTGGTAGTCAACAACTCTCCTCTTCTGCTCACAAATCCTTCAAAACATCTGCAATGTAGAGTTCCAACGCGTGGGGACATCACAGATCTGTCGGTGAGCTGGAAGCTGCAAACAGTGCTGAAGCACGGCAAGGGCGGCGGAAGCTGTAGCTGACTTTTTAAAATGGGCACACAGGTGGCATACTTTGACAAGCAGATCTGGGTAGGTTTTGAGAAACCGCTCAACCACGAGGTTAAGCACATGGGCCAGGCATGGTACTTGTGTGAGCTCGCCTCGCCTCGCCACAGAGCCGCCACTAGATTCCAGCCATAGTCACACATGACAATGCCTGGCTGTAAGGTTAGCAGTGTACAGTAAGCCCCAGATTTGCCAGCTCTTTCAGAGCTGTCCACAACTCTTCAGCGTTGTGTGGTTTGCCATCTAAGCATATTAGCTTCAGCACAGCCTGTTGCCGCTTGGCCGAGGCAGTGCTTCCAGCTTGTGACTGATGTGATCATTTCGGAGATGGATGCTGAAGAGGAGGAGGTGCAGGAGCTGTACAATGTGGGGGCAACCCTGATTGACCCAAGGCCCACAATCCTCAGCGTTGGGAGGACGTGTTCCGTCCCAAGGTCCGACTGGGTCTCAGCTTCCACTATATTACCCAGTGTGTCGTCAGCGAGATGTACCGTCCCTGCCCACAACCACTTGTCCACGTGTCCGTGGTTAGGTGGACTTTCCTAGTAACTGTGTTGAGGGCAAGTCTAATATTGTGGGACACGTGCTCGTGTAATGCAGGGACAGCACACCGGAAGAAATAGTGGCGGTCTGGGACTGAGTACTGAGGGACAGCCGCCACCATCAAGTTGCGGAAAGCTTCCATCTCCACGAGTCTAAAAAGCATTATTTCGAGCGCACTTATTCGTGAAATGTGTGAATTTAGTAGTGTGGCCTGTGGAACGTTAGCTGCGTATTTGCATTTGCATTCCAAGGACTGGGGTAGGGACAACTGAACGCTGCGCTGGGACAAGGACATGGATGGGCTGTCCAGGTCTATTTCATGAGTTTAATTTTTTTTAAATTCTGTGAAAGCAGGGGTCAAAAGCAATGTCTGACTTTCATTTGTTCATTTTCATATATTTTTAATTTATTATTAGTTTTGTCAGATTCAAGTTATTTCTGTGACCATTGTGGGTTTCTCTTTCATTAAACGAGGGGTACCAACAATTTTGACCACATGTGTATATGTTGTGGAATAGCTATACTAACTATGAACAAGCAAATCTCTCCCTGACGCAGCAGCAGCTCTCCCTACTCTGCCTGATTCCGGAGTAGACTGTGATGAGCAGTCAATCACTGTAATTCCCATAACTAACATGGCTACGGCATTACAGTGTGTGGCAGGCAATCCTTACATGTTCATTGGCTCTCTAAAGAGCGCCAAACATACAGGGAGGGGACCCGAGTTCCCACCCGAGCAACCTGGAAATATTTGCCGAGCGCCGACCTCTTCAAGCACAGTGATGCTCGGGTGAGTACTGAGCAGTGGCGAGCGCGTTCGCTCATCACTACTACACACCAATTGTCCATATGGTGCACAAGGATCAGGACCTACGCGTTTCGACGTTTAAGTCTAAATCATGTTCTCCATCTACAGTATCATGTAGAATAAAAGCTATGTTTTATTTTAAGAAACTAGCCTCATACACTGGATCATCCTTCCCTTTTTCCTCATCTATGTTACTGCGGCTTCTCTGACCGGATCCGGGCGAGGTGATTTGGCTCCACACTCCGAATGGTGAGAGGACTCCGTTGGGCATTTAAAGGTGAAAAATCCCTCAATTCTGTCATTGTTTTGGGTTTTATTTGTACAGCATTCAGTGTGTGTTAAAAATGACCTCATAATGTGATTCTTCAGGTCTGTCAATACCAAACTTAGACTTTTTTTTATATTGTAGTGGTTGCAAAATCCTGAACTTTAAAAAAAAAAAAAAAAGTGTCACCATTAAAAGCTATAACTTCTTTATTTTTGGTGCGTTTTGGGAGTGTGATGACAGAGAATGCTCAGTGTTTATCATCCAGTTTAAATGATTTTATGTTTTGATAGATCAGACAATTATGAACACAAAGATACCAAATATATTTATTTTCTCTTTTTTTTCCATGGGGAAAAGGAGAGTGATTACAACCTTTTTATATTTTTTTGTATTTCTTTAATTTCTTTTGTTAATTTTTAATCTATTTGTAGTCTTCACACAATATACTGAAATACTTCAGTAACTAATGTTCTTCTAAGAAGCCCATATCAGGTATACGCCTCATAGGATGACTAAGATGGCTGCCATCGGGACCTTTACCAGGCCACCAGCTGCTTTGGTAAGCCTTTGGCTCCCCACAATCTAGCCAAGCAAAAAGCCAATTAAATGCTGTTGTCAGTGATTAAACAGTGGAATTTAAATGGTTAAACAGTAGCTCTTGGACCTAGATCCAATTGTTGCTTTTACATGCATAATGTGTAACATAGCCAGAATCTGCATGGTGTGGAGTAGGCTCAGTTTGTGAGCCTGCAATACACCACACACGCCACTTTTGACAAAAATGTTGGTCACAGGTGTAGCATCGGCGTCTCTGCCTCCTGCTGGGCAGAGACGCAGTTCCCCTTACCACCGCGGTCCCGGTCCGGCGTCTTCCTGCTCTCCTGCTGCTGTGGCGCGTACCGCACGCAGCTTCTTGGGCACTGTGCTTAGAGCGCACGCTTCTTCCCTCTTAAAGGGGCCACTCGCGCCGTCCTAAAGACTCCCCGGCCAATGGCCGGAGGACTTCTCCTTTATAATGCACCTCCACCAAAATGGAGGTGCCTGTGCAAGGTTGTTGTTTGTGTGCTAACACTTTCCTCAGCCCTCAGGTCCCGCTGTCTGTCAGTCCAGCCCGCCAGTCTGCCTAACAGCCGTGCCCGCCAGCCTGCCTATCTGGAGAACCTGCCAGTTACCTGCCGTGCCCGCCAGCCTGCCTACCTAGAGCACCTGCCAGTTACCTGCTGAGCCCGCCAGCCTGCCTACCTGGAGCACCTGCCAGTTACTTGCCGTGCCCGCCAGCCAGCCTACCTGCAGCACATGCCAAGTAACCTGCCGTGCCCGCCAGCCTACCTACCCGGGCACCTGCCAAGTAACCTGCCGTGCCTGCCAGCTTGCCCACCCGGAGCACCTGTCTGGCTCTCAGCCGTACCTGCCTGCTTATCTACGCGGACCACCCTCCAGCCTTCCTGCCGTGCTCATCCACCTTACCGGTCAGCTCCTGTCATCTGACCCGTGGGAGTCACCTGCTCTCACACAAGGTCGGTCCCAGAGCGGTACCTGGAACACCTGCCCGGTCCCTCCCTGGTTCACGGAGTCGACTAAGTCGCCGTGTGACCTGGGTCGGTCCGAGTAGGCACTTAGTCACGCCCCTCTGGTCTCTCCTTGCACCGAAGCACAGAGGTTCTACCACCTGGTCCCGTAGCAACAGGTTATTAAGAGATTGCAATAGTGTTTATTGTATTTTTCAGCCTTTTCAATCACCAGTTTTAAATGGCCATGTTCAGGCAGGTGTATTTTTAAAAATCAAATAGTAGTCCAGCACTTGGGGATTAAAATCTCTGATAACATTATTTACATCTTAATAAAAACTTCATACTATTGTAGTAGAGAATCATAGAATCATAGAATGGTAGAGTTGGAAGGGACCTCCTGGGTCATCTGGTCCAACCCCCTGCTCAAAGCAGGATTCACTAGATCATCTCAGACAGATGTCTGTCCAGCCTCTGTTTGAAGATGTCCATTGAAGGGGAACTCACCACCTCTCGTGGCAGCCTGTTCCACTCATTAATCACCCTAACTGTCAAAAAGTTTTTTCTAATATATAATCTGTGTCTCCTCCCATTTAGTTTCATCCCATTGCTTCTAGTCTTTCCTTGTGCAAATGAGAATAAAGATGATCCTTCTACAATGTGACAGCCCTTGACATATTTGTAGACAGCTATTAAGTCTCCTCTCAGTCTTCTTTTTTGCAAGCTAAACATTCCCAAATCCTGCAACCGTTCCTCATAGGACATGGTTTGCAGACCAGTCACCATTCTGGTCGCTCTTCTCTGAACTTGCTCCAGTTTGTCTATGTCTTTTTTAAAATGTGGTGCCCAAAACTGTACACAGTATTCCAGATGAGGTCTGACCAAAGAGGAGTAAAGACCGATAATGACTTCACGTGATCTAGGCTGTATGCTTCTGTTAATACATCCCAGAATTGTATTTGCCTTTTTTGCTGCTGCATCACACTGTTGACTCATGTTCAGTCTATGATCTATTAGTATACCTAAGTCTTTTTCACATGTACTGTTGCTTAGCTCTATTCCTCCCATTCTGTATATGCTTTTTTCATTTTTATTGCCCAGATGTAGTACTTTGCATTTTTCCCTGTTAAAAACCATTCTGTTGGTTGCTGCCCACTGCTCCAGTTTATTTAGGTCTTTTTGAATCCTCTTTCTCTCTTCTCTAGTATTAGCTATCCCTCCTAGCTTTGTGTCATCAGCAAATTTAATCAGTTTACCCTCAATTCCTTCATCTAAATCATTGATAAAGATGTTGAACAATACAGGTCCCAGGACGGAGCCCTGTGGTACCCCACTTGAGACATTCATCCAGCTGGATGTGAAGCCATTTACAACCACCCTTTGAGTCCGATCACTAAGCCAGTTATGAATCCACCTAACAGTTGCCTGGTCCATTGCATACTTGGTCATTTTTTCAATAAGGATGATGTGAGATACTTTGTCAAATGCTTTGCTGAAGTCAAGATATACTATATCTACAGCATTTCCCTGATCCACCCAGTCAGTGATTCTGTCATAGAAGGAAATTAAGTTAGTCTGACATGACTTGTTAGTTACAAACCCATGCTGACTCTGGTTAATCACTTCATTCTTATCCATGTACTTACATACATGTTGTTTAATAATTTGTTCAAAGATCTTTCCTGGTATAGAAGTCAGACTCACCGGCCTATAGTTCCCTGGGTCCACCTTCTTCCCCTTTTTGAAGATAGGAACAACATTTGCTCTTCTCCAGTCTTCTGGGACTTCTCCTGTTCTCCAAGAATTTTCAAAGATTATGGAGAGTGGTTCTAAAATTTCTTCTACAATCTCCTTCAGTACTCTGGGGTGTAATTCATCTGGACCTGGAGACTTGAACTCATTTATGTCAGCTAAATATTCCCTCACAATCTTTCTGTTTACTGATAACTTGGATTCCTCTATTCCTTTAAAAGGACAGTGAAGATCAGTTGATGTTACATTTTCTTTCTGAGAGAAAACAGATGCAAAATAGGAATTAAAAAGTTCGGCCTTCTCAACATCCTCTCTTACCATTTCTCCATTTTCATCCTGTAAAAATCCTATAGCATCTTGACTTTTCTTTTACTTTTGACATACCCCCAAAATCCTTTTTTATTGCTTTTGACATCTCTTGCAAGCCTTAATTCATTGTCAGCTTTAGCTAACCAGATACATGCCCTGTAGGATCTGCAGACTGCATTATAATCTTCTTTAGATATGCCTCCCTCTTTCCATTTAATAAACATTTCTTTCTTTCTTTTTAGCATGTGTTTAAGTTCTGTGTTCATCCATCCTGGTTTCCTTAAATGCTTCCCATTCTTCCTACTTTTCGGGATTGTTAACGATTGTGCTTTGAGAATCTCATTTTTAAAAATTTCCCATCCTTCCTGGACATTTTTGTCCTTTATGACATCCAGCCATTGGATCCCTCCTATTCTCTTTCTGAGTCTCTTAAAATCTGCCTTTCTAAAATCTAACCTTGAAGTTTGAGTCTTCACATGTCTTCCTCCTCTAGTTATCCAAAATTCTATAATAGCATGATCGCTGCCTCCTAGGGTCCCAGCCACCTTTACCTCCTCAACCATTTCCTCCCTGTTTATAAGGATTAGATCCAAAGTAGCAGATCCCCTTGTTTTCTCCCCTACCTTTTGGAAGATAAAGTTGTCAGCAAGAGAGGATAAGAATTTGCTTGACCTGTTAGTTTTACTTGAGAGAGATTCCCAACAAATGTCTGGATAGTTGAAATCTCCCATGACCACTACGTCATATTTTTTGGAGAACTTGGTCATTTGATACATAAAGAGTTCATCCATATCTTCAGCTTGCCCAGGTGGCCTGTAGTAAATGCCTACAATGGTGTCCTTTCCGTTGTTCTCTCCTTGTATTCTTACCCAAACACTTTCCACAGAACTCCCAGTCTCTGAAGCTTCAATCTCTGTGCAGATATACGCTTTTCTAACATACAATGCAACACCTCCTCCTCGTTTATCAAGTCTGTTTCTTGCAAATAAGTTGTATCCTTTTAGCCTTTTATTCCAATCATGTGTATCGTCCCACCAAGTTTCAGTGATTCCAATGACATCATATTCCTTTTCCTGCATTAGTAGTTCCAATTCTCCTTGTTTGTTGCCCATGCTTTGTGCATTTGTATCAAAACATTTTAGTTTGTGATTGGTTTCTCTTCCTCCCATATTTTTATTATTTTGATTTTTTTGTCTTTGTTCTTCTTTTCCACTTCCAGTAGCAGAGATCTCAATAGTATTTGTCAGCTGTATGGCTTTTTCTGGCCTTTTGCTTCCCTTCCCACATTGTTCTAGTTTAAAGCTCTTCTGATGAGTGTAGCAAGGCGACTTCCAAATACATGTTTTCCAGTCTTCGTAAGGTGCACCCCATCTCTAGCAAGTAGTCCATCGTATAGGTAATTCATTCCGTGATCCAGAAATCCAAATCCTTGTTGACGGCACCATCGACGTAGCCAGTTGTTCACCTGTAGAATCTTATTCCACCTCATTGTTCCATGGCCATCCACTGGGAGGATGGATGAGAAGACCACCTGCGCTCCCAATTCTTTCACTTTCTTGCCTAAGTCTTCAAAGTCACTGCAGATGGTTTCCAGGTCCTTTCTTGCGGTGTCATTTGTCCCCACATGTATTAGCAGGAATGGGTAGTGATCTGTAGGTCTGAAGAGTCTTGATATCCTGTCAGACACATCTTTAATTTTTGCTCCTGGAAGACAGCACATTTCTCTTGAGGTTATGTCTGGTCTGCAGATAGCGGCCTCTGTTCCTCTTAACAGGGAATCCCCCATGACCACCACTCTCCGTTTTTTCTTCACAACATTCTTCTTTCTCCATCCAGGAGGATTCTGAGGGCTTACAAGGTTATTCATTGCTGGCAAAGTCTTATCTTGCTGTATTTCTTCATGGTTCTCCTGTGTGAGAGCCTGGTACTGGTTCCTGAGCAGTATGGGTGCTGACTGCCTCTCGATCCTCCTGCTTCTGTGGGTCACATGCTTCCATTCCTCTGTTTCATCAGGTGCAGTTCGAATTTCTTCTCTTTCTGAATCATGAAGAGATAATTCTGCTCTGTCTAAGAACTCTTCACCTTCCTTAATGATTTTCAAGGTAGTTAACCTCTCTTCTAGATTTCGCAACTTTTCCTCCAACAGGGACACAAGCTTGCATTTCTGGCATGTGATGTCTGGCTTTTCCACTGGCAAGTCTGTGAACATGTAGCAGGATATGCAGCTCACCAAATGGCTCCTGGACTCTTCCATGTTCTTATTGTTAATGTTCTGAAAACAGTGAAAAAAGCTTAAAAAAAAAGCTTCAAAATGCGCGCGCCTACCGGCGCGCGGTTTACCGGTGTCCTCTTTTCAGCTCCAACAGCCAAAATCCAGTGTTCTTTGAGCTCGCGGAGACTCTTCACTTACCCCAAAATGCAGTGGGAATATGCAAATTATCTCCTCAGGACTCCTCCCCTGAGAGCAATGAACTGAACAATGAACCAGCAGGAGGATTCTTGCAGGAGGTGCCAGAGATGAGGAAAGATTGCCATCAGCTGGCCAGACGAAATCAAGCGGAACCAAGTTATGCTAGAAGAGTTGAAGGGGCAGCAAATTCAGATGCTGGACCTGATCAGGTGACCTCCAGGAAGGACTTCCTGGATATAAAAGTCCACCGGGCCAAGACACAGGGATATTTGGCGCCAGGCTGCAGAGTGGGGCAGACGTACTCCAGAGGGACAGCAGAGCCCAGCACGACATGCCTCAGCTGAATGCTTGCACTGCACCAGAGTTGGACATCACCTGAGAGGCTCCGGACTCCTCACAGAAGCGCCCTGAGCCCTGCGCCCCACACTGAGTAAATTCCCAGGATCCGATGCCGTCTGTCAAGAGCCGAGGTCTGGACCCCTTTGCCCCAAGCGTAAGAGACTACCGTCGACCGTCAAGCTGAGAAGAGCTGAGGACTGTGACAGGAGAGATGCGCCAGCAACCGCAGAGGGATCGCGCAAGTGAACAGGGCCATCACTTCCAACTCTCACCTACGGTACCGGGAACAGTTGGGATTAGGATTTCAGTTTGGGAGGGGGCCGGTTGGTGTGTGGGAGGCTAAGCGGGATCTGGAAGAGACTTGTGGCCTAGCGGGAAGAGACGGTGACCCCCGCTAGGGCCATACAAAGAGGACTCATGTGGTGACTCACACGACTGGTTGCATCACACATTTGCAAAGAACTTTACCGTTATTCACTGAAACTATTTCTTATTGTTATCCCAAGTTGTTTAATATCCTTGTTACTAACCCCCTTGCATAACACTTGTTACACATATAAAATGGTTTTATCAATTCCTGACTGTTCCCGCCTTGTGTTTCTGTGTGTTGCATTCTGGCACCTGTGTTACATTTGGCATAGTCGGCAGGATGCAACATTCAGACACAGAGATGACGACCGAGTCCAGCAGGGGGCATATACCCTTGGGGGCAATGCTCAGCCATCTTCCTAAGTTTACAGGGAGCAGTGTGTAGCTGTGGGACTGGGCAGAAAGTCTGAAAAGTATGCTATGCATGTATCCCCTGATCCCTATCGCCCAGGCCGAGCTGGTAGACTGTGATGTACTGCCCATGTGGGGACCGCGATACAGTGGAAAAAGTGCTAAAAATCTTAGAGGACATGCACGATGATACCACGGACCTAGGGCACTTACGTCTGCAGTTATTTCAGCGGGTCCAATGGCAAAATTACACCATAAACCAATGTGTTAATGCATTGCAGGAAGAGACCGCCCATATCGTCAAGAAGGTTCGAGATGAGAACCGAGGTCTAGGGCCATTAGACGAAGTGTTGCGTGACCAACTGGTTGCTGGCCTGAAGGACCCCTCTGTGAAACAGATCTTAAAGGAGCGACTGCATTTGAGTCCTGATCTGGGTTTCCTGGAGGTCGGGGCCGAAGCTAGAATCCTGGAGAAAGAGGTTCCTGTTCTTGATGCCGCAGTCTGGAGCTCTGAAGTGGCTACTCCTGAATTTACCAACAAAGAGCCCGACTGGGCATGGGAGATACGTCAAGAGATCCGGGATATTCGAGGTGAACTGCACAATATTAAGGGGACCGCCACTGCCCTCTCCTTGACAGACCGCATAGCCCCACATGGATGGAGGTCAGAGCGAGAGAAGCATTCCTACCGTACTCCACCACGTCGTATACCCAGCCCGTCAGAGGAGCGAGGGCCAGAGTGTTGGACCTGCAGAGGTAGAGGACATATCTCCAAAGGCTGCCCTAATCGAGAAAGGAGGAGACGGGAGCAACCGTTAAACTAAGGCTCCCCACGGTCGTGGAGCATACCGTGGGGTTCCGAGCCTCAGAGAGTGTAATGGGAAGCTCTGAGGACATGGTCTCTGAGAGGCTCATCATCTGGGCTGAATTTAATGGGCGATGGATTCGTTGCTTAATAGACACAGGATCTCAGGTGACCACTATGCCTGAGGCGTATTTTCAAAGTCATTTCGCTGACGTTTCTTGCTCCTGGAAAGAACCCACTGTCCGGCTGGTAACGGCTAATCAACTACCTATCCCAGTAGCGGGAGTAATATGGATGACTGTCCTGGTGTGCGGAAAGGACCTCGGTGTAAAAGGAATAGTGTTGACCATGGGGTCTGGAGACAGAGGACCTATTGTAACTTTGGGCATGAATGTTCTGAAAGAGGTTGGGCAGTTCTTAGCCGAGGGCCCCGACAAAAGCAATTGGACTGGCACCACACGTGATCCGGCCAGCAAGAAAGTATTCCAACATCTCGTGCGAGTCAACCAAATTCAGAAGCTACCCTCTGCCTCCCAGTATCTCGGTAAAGTATCGATACCACTCGAAGCAATGGTGACACTGCCAGTGGGACAGACTGTACTCACTATACTGGTACTGGCACATGTATCCCTAGAGGGCATGGATGTTCAGGTTGAGCCGATGGGAGCAGAGGAGGTACCCTCCGGACTCTTGATTGCTCGCACCCTAGCCACCGTGCGGCAGGGGTGGGTGCCCGTGCATTACATCAACCTAAGCAGAGCTGTTAGAACCCTCCTGTTAGTTTTTGCTATCTTGTGTTTTGCGGTCACGTGACCAGCTGCCTATATATTCCAGCTCCGCCCTTCCGGCTTTGCTGGACTTCAGTGGTTTTTGCCTGTCTCTCTAGCCAGGTGCTTCGGTGCCTATCTCTGTCTAGTTTGCTTGGTCCTCTGGGACCTCTAGTACTTTTTGTCAGTTTGTCTTTTTGCTCTGCAACAACTTCTGTTAGGAGGTGTCCCATTTTTGTCCCAGTCCTTAGTTCTTTTAGGGACCCCTCCCTTTATTCTATAGGTCTCCGTTCAGACTAACCAAGGACAAAGGCGGGTCTGTTCACAAGGAACAGGCAGCCCGCTACATCGTAGGGATTCAGCTTAGTCTTACTGTAGGGACAGCTTTTCCCATTCTTTCCTTAGTTTATGTTGCAGATCATAACAAGAGCAACTTTATAGTAATTGCCCAGACAAGAGGTGGCGCGAGTTTGTATAATGCCAGAGGACCTCACCAGAGCTGACACTATAGGACTGACACCTGTTAGAACCCTCCTGTTTGTTTTTTCTATCTTGTGGTTTGCGGTCATGTGACCATCTGCCTTTATATTCCAGCTCTGACCTTCTGGCTATGCTGGACTTCAGTGTTGTTTGACTGTTTTGCTAGCCTGGTGCTTCGGTGCCTATCTCTGTCAGTTCGCTTGGTCCTCTGGGACATCTAGTACTTTTTGTCAGTTTGTCTTTTTGTGTTCAGCAACAACTTTTGTTTAGGAGGTGTCCCATTTTTGTTCCAGTCCTTAGTTCTTTTAGGGACCCATCCCTTAATTCTATAGGTCTTCGTTCAGACTAGCCGAGGACTAAGGCAGGTCTGGTCACTAGGAACAGGCAGCCCGCTACATCGTAGGGATTCAGCTTAATCTTACTGTAGGGACAGCTTTCCCCTATATTTCCTTAGTACATGTTGCAGATAATAACAGTAAGTTCAGCCCAAAAAAACTAAAAGGAAAGAATTCGGGGATCAGTATGGTTTCCGTCCAGGATTTGGCTCAACGCCTGCAGGATTGTCTCTGGAAGTGGCCGAGCTACAGCAACACGTGAGTAGCTGTCCTGGAGCGCATTTTGTCGAAACCAAGGTAGGACTGCCTGATGTTTTTTATGGTAAACAGCAAGATTTTTTTTCCTTTAAAAATGCTTGTTTGTTATATTTTCGTTTGAATCTCATCTGGTGAATCAGAACTTAGACGTTTGAATCAGGTGTCAGATGATGTTGAAAATTATTGCACACACTTCAGGAGATGGGCTTCAGAAGATAAGTGGAATGATTCTGCGCTGAGATGTTTATTTCTTGCTGGTCTGAGTGAAAGGGTTAAGGATTTGCTAATTGCATTCCCTGCACCTGAGACTTTGCAGGAAGCTCTGCAGTTAGCTGTTCGTATAGACAGGAGACTGAGGTGCAGGCTCAATGAGATAAAGACTCCTGTAATGTCAGGTCCTAGTCCCCAGAAATTCTGCTCTGACGGCGGGGAACCGATGGAGGTTGGGGCAATGTCACTCCGCTCTCAAGAAAGAGATGAGAGATTCGCCCAGGGATTGTGTCTTTATTGTGGTAAAGCTGACCATTTGATTAAGTATTGTGAGTGTCGTTTAAGTAAAGAAAAAAAAAAGGTCAGTTATGCCCGTATAGCTTGTTTACGCTCTGCAGGAGTGTTTCTTTCTGGGAGTACTACTCTGCAGGGAGATTTGATTGAATTTCAGGTATTTGTGGATTGTGGTTCAACACTTAATGTGATTGATAAAGGGTTTTTGGAAAACCTTAAATTGAAATCCAAACCTTTTTCATCACCTATTTCTGTGATTGCAATTGATAACACTCCCTTGAAATGTATTACTCACAAGACTGCTGTATTTCCCCTCACTATCAATGGAGTTCACCAAGAAATTTTGGACTTGGTTGTTTTGGATAATTTACCCTCTCCGGTCGTTCTAGGATTGCCTTGGTTAAAACTGCACAATCCTTTGTTGGACTGGTCTACTAATGTGACTAAGTCTTGGAGTCCCAAGTGCTATGATAAATGTTGTAATGGTCACATTGTGGTTGTGGAAAAAGGGGAATTACCGGTACCTATTCAAGATTTTTGGAGGGTTTTTTCGGAGCAGGAGTCGCAAGTTTTACCTCCTCATAGGGATTATGATTGCGCCATTGAGTTTGTTCCGCGTGCTACTCTTCCCAAAAGTCGCTTGTTTAATCTGACTATCCCTGAAAGAAAGGCCTTGGAGGAGTACATACAGACTAGCCTGGCTGCTGGTCACATTAGACCTTCTAAGTCGCCTGTGGCAGTTGGATTCTTCTTTGTTAAAAAAAAGGACGTCGATTTACGTCCATGTCTGATTTTCGTGAAATTAATAAGATTACCGTACGCAATTCCTACCCATTGCCGTTAATTCCTGACTTGTTTAACCAGTTAGTGGGAGCCAAGTGGTTCTCCAAAATTGATCTCCGGGGGGCATAAAATTTGTTACGTGTGAAGGAGGGTGATGAATGGAAAACTGCCTTTAACACTCCGGTAGGTCATTTTGAGAATCTGGTGATGCCTTTTGGTCTTACCAATGCACCTGATTTTTTTCAGAACATTATTAATGACATCCTGAGACTTTTGATTGGTAAGAATGTGGTTGTGTATATGGATGACATTTTTATTTATTCACCAGATCTCGAGTCCCATTGGCAAAGTGTACGTGAAGTTTTGCAGTTATTGAGTGATAATTCACTCTTTGCTAAGCTGGAGAAATGTGAGTTCGCTTTGCAGAAAATTAGTTTTTTGGGCTACATTGTCTCCAGCGAAGGCTTTGAGATGGACCCTGTGAAGGTTCAGGCTGTGCAGGAATGGCCTAGGCCCATTGGTTTGAAATCTATACAGAGATTTTAGGGTTTTACCAATTATTACAGGAAATTCATTAAGAATTTTTCTGTAATTGTTAAGCCTCTGACCGATCTCACCAGGAAAGGTGTGAATACTGCCCAGTGGACTACTGAGGCCATTGAAGCGTTTGAGTATCTCAAAGAGAGGTTCAGTTCTGCCCCTATCCTTATGCAGCCTGATGAGACCAAGCCTTTTTTGGTTGAGGTCGATGCTTCATCAGTGGGGGTCGGAGCAGTTTTGTCTCAGGAGAACAAGGGTGGAGTACATCCTTGTGCCTTCTTTTCGAAAAAAATTTCGGAAACCGAACTGAATTATGATGTTGGAAATCGGGAGTTGCTGGCTATAAAACTTGCGTTTGAACATTGGCGTCATTTTTTCGAAGGCGCTAGATTTCCTATTCAGGTTTTCACAGATCATAAGAATTTGATCTATCTGGATGCTGCCAAGCGCTTGAATGCCCGTCAAGCTAGGTGGGCACTTTTTTTTTCTCGGTTTCATTTTTCTGTTACCTATATCTCTGGTACTAAGACTGTTAAAGCCGATGCTTTATCTCACAGCTTCTCTCCTACAGTCGGTGCCGAGGAGGAGGAGAGCATTTTACAGAAAGGAGTTGTGGTGGCGGCTTTGGACTCCGTTTGGAGAATGGGATTCTGAATGCTCAAGATGATGCTCCATCTAACACTCCCCATGGGAGGTTGTTCGTGCCTAGAGCCTTTAGGTTAGATTTGTTTGTGGAGTGTCATGAGTCTCTGTTGGCAGGTCATCCAGGAGTTTCGGAGACTAAGAGACTTACAGTATCAGTCGCAGTTTTTACATAGTTACATAGTTACATAGTTTATAAGGCCGAAAAAAGACAAGCGTCCATCCAGTTCAGCCTATTTCTTGTGCACTGCAGCTATTCCGCAGCGTTGATCCAGGGGAAGGCAACAAAAAACCATGCGGTATAGGCCAATTTACATCATTGAGGAAAAATTCACTTCCCGACACCAATCTGGCAGTCAGATTAAATCCCTGGATTAATTAACTATCACTAAGCATAAGATGTAATTTTATTGTTCTCAAGAAAGGCGTCCAGGCCTCTCTTGAACTCATTAAGTGAGTTGGACATCACCACTTCCTCTCCCAGAGTGTTCCAGAGTCTCACGGCTCTGACCGTAAAGAATCCCCTTCTATGCTGGTGCAGGAACCTCCTTTCCTCCAGACGCATAGTGTGCCCCCTCGTCTTTGTCACTATCCTTGGTATAAACAGGTCATGGGAGAGATCTCTGTACTGCCCCCTGATGTATTTATACATGTTTATGAGGTCTCCCCTAAGCCTTCTCTTTTCCAACGTAAATAGGCCTAATTTTGACAACCTCTCTGGGCATTCTAGTCCCTCCATTCCCTTTATTACCTTAGTCGCCCTCCTTTGTACCCTCTCTAGCTCCAATATGTCTTTCCTGAGCACCGGAGCCCAGAACTGTGCACAATATTCTAAGTGCGGCCTTACCAGCGCTTTATACAGAGGAAGAACAATGTTCTCATCATATGCCCCTATTCCTCTTCTGATGCATGCCATGACTCTATTTGCCTTCGCAGCTGCTGCCTGACACTGGGCACTCCAATTTAATTTGCTATTAACCAAGACGCCCAGGTCCTTCTCCATGTCAGATTTCCCCAACGGTTTCCCATTTAATATGTATGGGTGACTGCTGTTTTTCTTTCCCATGTGCATGACCTTACATTTATCGGCATTGAACCCCATTTGCCATTTTTTGGCCCAACTCCCCAATTTATCTAAATCCTCCTGTAGCTGTGCCCTATCCTCATCTGTATTAACTACTTTACAAAGTTTAGTATCATCTGAAAATATTGCTATTTTACTATGCAACCCTTCCACTAGATCATTAATAAATATATTAAATAATATAGGGCCCAAGACAGACCCTTGAGGCACCCCGCTAGTAACCCTGACACACCCTGAGCTTACTCCATTGATAACCACCCTCTGCTTTCTATCACTCAGCCAGCTATTTACCCACTTGCACACATTATCCCCCAGACCAAGCATTCTCATTTTATAAACCAACCTTTTGTGTGGCACGGTATCAAACGCTTTGGAGAAGTCAAGGTATACAACATCCACTGACTCTCCCCGGTCCAGCTGTGAGCTCACCTCCTCGTAGAAGGCGATCAGGTTTGGTTGGCAGGAGCGATCCCTCATGAATCCATGTTGATATGGAGTTAGACAGTTATTATCATTAAGATATTCTACAATAGCATCTCTAAGAAATCCTTCAAACAATTTACCCACAACAGACGTTAAGCTTACTGGTCTATAGTTCCCAGGGTCACTTTTAGACCCCTTTTTGAATATTGGTACCACATTTGCTTGGCGCCAGTCTAGTGGGACAGTCCCTGTCCATAAAGAGTGCTTGAATATAAGATACAGCGGCCTGTCTATCACATTACTTAATTCTTTTAGTACCCGGGGGTGTATGCCATCTGGGCCTGGTGACTTGTCTATTTTGATATTATTTAGGCGTTTCTGAACTTTCTCCTGGGTTAGGTGGGTGATATTTAGCGGAGGGTTTACTTTATCACTTTGCATTTCCTCCGATAAATTGTTTTCTTTTGTGAAAACAGTGGAGAAGAAGCTATTGAGTAGGTTTGCTTTACCCTCATCGCCCTCTATGATTTTACCCAGGTTATTTTTCAATGGGCCAACTCCATCAGTTTTAATCCTTTTACTGTTTATATAGTTAAAGAACAGTTTGGGATTCGTTTTACTTTCCTTGGCAATTAGTCTCTCTGTCTCCTCTTTTGCTATTCTTATTTGTTTTTTACAGATTTTGTTTTTTTCCCTATAAGATATTAGCGCTTCCTCGCTGCCTTCTTGTTTAAGTTTACCGAAAGCCCTTATTTTGTTTTTCATTGCCCTCTTGACTTCCTTATTTAGCCACATTGGCTTCCTCCTATTCCTAGCCCTTTTATTCCCATAAGGTATGTACCTTCTACAGTGACTATGTAGGACTGTTTTGAAAATTTCCCAGTTTCTATCCGTGCTCCTATTACTAAAGATACTATCCCAGTCTATAAGGTGAAGGGCATCTCTTAGCTGATCAAACTTTGCCCTCCTGAAGTTGTGTTTTTGTGACTCCCTTGCTGGGCACCCTACTGAAGCACATGTGGAATTGTATAATGTTGTGGTCACTATTTCCCTGGTGCTCCCCGACCTGCACCTAAGTTATTCTGTCTGGCCTGTTAGTTAATATTAAGTCTAAAAGGGCCGTCCCTCTAGTTGGTTCCTGCACAAGTTGTGACAGATAATTGTCTTTGATAATTGACAGAAACCTGTTTCCTTTCTGAGATCTACAGCTTTCGGTTTCCCAGTCTATATCGGGGTAGTTGAAGTCCCCCATAATAATCACCTCGTTATTTTTTGCTACTTCGTCTATTTGTCTCATTAATAGACTTTCCGTGGCTTCTGCTATATTTGGTGGTTTATAACAGACTCCTATGATAATTTTAGTATTGTTTTTTGCCCCATGTATCTCCACCCATAAGGACTCGACCTCCTCATTTCCCTCCCATACATCCTCCCGTATTGTAGGCTTTAAACACGTCTTTACATATAGACAGACTCCACCCCCTTTCCGACTTCTTCGATCCCTTCTAAACAGACTGTAACCCTGTAAGTTAACTGCCCAGTCATAGCTTTCATCTAACCATGTCTTGGTTATTCCCACTATGTCATAGTTACCTGTAGATATTTCTGCTTCCAGTTCATCCATCTTGTTTGTCAGGCTCCTGGCATTTGCTAGCATGCAGTTTACACGATTTTGTTTTGTTCCAATCTTCTCCCTGTGGATTGTATTAGAAATTTTCTTACCTCCCTTCCAAGTATCTTGTCTTGGACCTTATTTGTCACACTTCATATCTTTCATTAGTATGTTCTCTGGTTGCATGTTTGTGTCCGGCATTTTTCTTCCCATCCCCTCTTCTTCTAGTTTAACGCCCTCCTGATGAGTGTTGCGAGTCTCCTGGCGAATGTGTGTTTCCCGGGTTTGTTGAGGTGTAGTCCGTCTCTGGCAAGGAGTCCGTCATAGAGGTAATTCACACCGTGGTCCAGGAATCCAAATCCTTGTTGTCTGCACCATCGTCTCAGCCAGTTGTTCACATCAATGATCCTGTTCCATCTCCTGACGCCATGCCCGTCTACTGGAAGGATAGAAGAAAAAACTACCTGCGCATCCAGTTCTTTTACTTTCTTCCCCAATGCTTCAAAGTCCTTGCAGATTGTCGGTAGGTCCTTCTTTGCCGTGTCATTGGTGCCAACATGTATCAGAAGAAATGGGTGGACATCCTTGGTGGCCTGGATGACAGAAGGAAGTCATCAAGTGGGTGCGTCAGTGTACTGTGTGTGCTAGGTCAAAGGCTTCACATACTCCTGCTGCGGGGTTGCTTTGCCCTCTGGAGGTTCCTAGTGCGCCTTGGACGCATCTCACTATGGATTTTATTACTGATCTTCCTGTGTCCGAGGGTTTACTGTCATCTGGGTGGCCGTGGACCATTTTAGTAAGATGTGTCATTTGGCTCCATTCATTAAGTTGCCATGCGCCAAGACACTCGCTAAGGCGTTTGTAAAGGAGATTGTCAAGCTCCATGGCATTCCCACGGATATTGTTTCTGATAGAGGACCTCAGTTTGTGGCTCGCTTTTGGCGTGCTTTTTGTGACAGGTTGGGAGTCCATTTGTCATTTTCATCTGGTTATCATCCTGAGTCAAATGGACAGACTGAAAGAAAGAACCAGGATGTTGAACAGTTTTTGCGTTGTTTTGTGGCGGACAATCAAGAGGTGTGGTCTGAGTTTCTGCCTCTCGCAGAATTTGCTCTTAACAATCGTACATCCTCCTCAGCTGGGTGGTCTCCTTTTTTTTGTTGTACTGGGAGACATCCATCTTTTGGTTCGTTCTCCAAATTGGAGTCGGCGGTGCCGGAGGAGGGGAATTTTTCCGGTGATTTGGAGAGAGTTTGGACTAATGTACGTTGCAACCTTCAAGAGGCTAACAAGAAGTCCAAGAAGTATTTTGACAGGAAACGTAAAGAGGTTTTGTTTACTGTGGGTGAAATGGTTTGGTTGTCCTCAAAGAACCTGCGGTTGAGGATTCCCTCTAAAAAACTGGGTCCTAAGTTTGTGGGTCCATTTAAAGTGCTTCAGGTTGTTAACCCACCAACTGTTAGGTTGGATGTCCCTACTTCCCGGAAGATTAATCCTGTGTTTCATGTTTCCTTGTTGAAAAAGGCTGACGTATCTGATAGGGACGCCACTGTCACAGTTTCTCCTGTGGTGGAAGACGGCGAATTTGAAATTTCGGGTATCTTGAATTCTAGATGGCATAGAGGGAGATTACAGTATCTTGTCTCCTGGAAGGGTTTCGGTCCCGAAGACAACTCCTGGGTAAGGACAGATGATGTCTCTGCTCCTAGGCTTGTTAAAGCTTTCCACAGGAGGTTTCCGGATAGGCCTGGGCCTGGAGGATCTAGAGGATCCTCATAAAAGAGGGGGTACTGTTAGAACCCTCCTGTTTGTTTTTTCCATCTTGTGTTTTGCGGTCATGTGACCATCTGCCTTTATATTCCAGCTCCGCCTTCTGGCTGTGCTGGACTTCAGTGTTGTTTGACTGTTTTGCTAGACTGGTGCTTCGGTGCCTATCTCTGTCAGTTCGCTTGGTCCTCTGGGACATCTAGTACTTTTTGTCAGTTTGTCTTTTTGTGTTCTGCAACAACTTCTGTTTAGGAGGTGTCCCATTTTTGTTCCAGTCCTTAGTTCTTTTAGGGACCCCTCCCTTAATTCTATAGGTCTTTGTTCAGACTAGCCGAGGACTAAGGCAGGTCTGTTCACTAGGAACAGGCAGCCCGCTATATTGTAGGGATTCAGCTTAGTCTTACTGTAGGGACAGCTTTCCCCTATCTTTCCTTAGTACATGTTGCAGATCATAACAACACCTGTGAAAGGAGAACTCAATTGAGCACCCAAAGGCTCGATCGAGTATCGAGCAGTGCCAAGCATGGGCGACCATCACTAAAAAGCACATTTTCTATTCGTATGCAAAAAAAATAAAACATATGTGACAAATTGACATACTGTAAGAGCAAACAAACAACGAAATATTGAATTGGACTATGACATTATTCTGTTCCTGATTAGAGATTTTTTACCCTCATGAGCGTTTCACTCATTTCCATCTCCGGGGAAATGCTTACACACATCTCTCCTCCATGCTTCAATATTTGGCTTAAAGGGCTATTGAAACCTACTAAATTGATTTAAATGCCTTTGCAAAACAGGAGGAGGAAATAGCATTTCAATTAATGAGAACTCAAAACAAGAAATTTAACGGTTTTAATTCACTGAAGGTAATAGCCTCAGGGAAAGACATCTCCCCTCCAGCACTTTACCAGTGACTTTGTCACATATCCCCTGCCCTGCCCAAAGCCAGGGGTTTTGGCACCTTCACTTGCTAAACAGGGAAGTCTGGACAGGGCATCTGCGTTACCATGCAGCTTCTCGGCCTGTGCTCCACGTGCAAATTAAAGTCCAGGAGTGCTAGAAACCACCCAGTCATCCAGGAATTCTTCCCCTTCCTTTCCCTCATCCATCTCAGGGGCGCATGATCTGATACTAGCCTGAACTTTCGGCTTACCAGATAATAACTTAGAGTCTCAATTGCCCATTTGATGGCCAAGCACTCCTTTACGATGGCATAGTTCTTTTCACAGGAGGAGAGTTTCCTACTCAGGAATAGGACTGGATGTTCATCCCCATCTATTTCCTGGGACAACACAGCTCCCAAAGCGACCTCGGCAGCGTCAGTGTGAACCGCAAACTCCTTAGTGAAGTCAGGTGTTACTAAGACTGGCTATTTACATAGGGCGAGCTTCAACTCCTGGAATGCCATCTCCGCTTCAGGGGACCACTTGGTCATCGATGTCTTTGTGCCCTTAAGAAGATCAGTCAGGGGGGCGGCTATCCAGGTGAAATTCGGAAGAAATCGCCGATAATACCCCACAATTCCTAGAAACGCCAGAACTTGCTTCTTGGAATTCGGTTGCGGACAATTTCGGATAGCCTCCACCTTATTTACTTGCGGCTTTATTTTGCCTCTTCCGACGATGTAGCCCAAGTACTTTGCTTCCCTTAGTGCATCCAGTACCACCTGGACCTTCTGTAAATGACTTCCCCAATCAGGTTTGAATATTACAATGTCATCCAGGTAAGCTGCGGCGTACTTTTTGTGAGTGACTAGGATCCAGTCCATGGCCCTCTGGAAGGTAGCTGGGGCTTCCTGCAGACCGAACGGCATCCTGATGTACTGAAAGCACCCATCAGGAGTAGAGAAGGCCGTCTTCTCCTTGACACTTGGGGACAGGAGAATCTGCCAGTACCCTTTCGTTAGGTCCAGGGGGTGGTGATATATCTGACTGACCCTAGCCTTCCAATGATCTCATCAACGCGGGCTTCGGATACATGTCAAACTTTGACACCTCATTCAGCTTCCTGTAGTCATTACAGAACCGCCATTCTCCATCCGGCTTCGGCACCAGGACAATGGGGCTGGACCAGCTGCTCTTTGACTCTTCGATGATGCCCAGGCTCAACATTCTCTTCACCTCTTTAGAGATCACCTTGCGGTGGGCTTCAGGAATCCAATATGGCCTTTGATTCACCCTCACATGCGGCTCCGTCAAGATTTCATGCTCGCCCACCTGCGTACAATCTGGCAGCTCTGAAAACAGGTCTCGGTTCTGCTGAAGCAGTTCTCAGCACTGTTGCTTCTGGGCTGGTAACAATGTCTCTGCCACTGTGACATCCTCGACTCGGGCTTCAGGATGGGCCCCCAGGCACGTAGCTTCACCGGTTGCCTGTCTCGCCAAGGTTTGAGCAGGTTAATATGGTACACCTGATATGGCTTTCTTTTCCCTGGCTGGTGGACTTTGTAGTTGACGTCACTCAACTTTTCGACCACCTCGTATAGCCCTTGCTACTTGGCCAGAAATTTACTCTCCACACCAACACCCGGTCTCAGGGCTGAACTGTCTCAGCCTCGCCGACCGATTGTAGAAACTTGCCTGGGCCTCTTGTGCTTGGAGGAGGCTTTCCCTTACAATTGGCATCACCCTTGCGATCCGGTCTTGCATTTGGGCCACATGCTCGATGACGCTCCAGTGGGGTGTTACCTTGGCTTCCCAGGTCTCTTTCGCAATGTCCAATAGTCTCCGAGGGTGCCGTCCATTTAAGCAACTTGAAGGGTGAGAACCCCGTAGAGGCCTGGGGAACATCCCTAATGGAGAATATCAGGTAAGGGAGTAGGCAATCCCAGTCTCGGCCATCCTTCTCCACGACCTTTTTAAGCATGGATTTTAGGGTCTTGTTGAACCTCACCACTAGGCCGTCCGTCTGCAAATGGTACACTGATGTCCTGAGTTGTATAATCTGGAGAGCCTTACACAACTCCCTCATCACTTTTGACATGAAAGGAGTTCCCTGGTCTGTCAGGATCTCCTTTGGCAGGCCCATCTGGGAGAAGAAATTGACTAGTTCTCGCGCTTTACTCCGGGCAGAGGAGTTTCTCAGTGTTACCGCCTCCGGGTTCCGTGTTGCGCAGTCAAGCACCACCATGATGTATTGGTGATCCCTGGCGGACTTAACTAAGGGCCCTACAAGTTCCATAGCAATTTGGTTAAACAGGACCTCTATAATGGGTAATGGGACCAGGGGACTACGAAAGTGGGATACGGGAGCACTTAACTGACAGGTAGGACAGGGCCAACAATAGTTGACCACCTCCCGGTGACACCCAGGCCAGTAAAATGTTTGAGGGACACGCTCTTGGGTTTTGTCTACACTAAGATTCCCAACCAAAACATGAGAATGGACTAGGTCTAGTACCCTATGCCTATAGGTTCCTGGTACCAACAGCTGTTCTAACACTTCCCCTCTCTGTTTAGTGACCTGATATAGCAAATCCTCATTAATAGTGATGGTCGAGCACTAAAATGCTCGGCTGCTTGATGCTCGGGTCAAGCAAATTGGAATGCTCGGGTGCTCGACCGGAGCAACGAGCCCAATGTAAGTGTTAGGAGGACGGTTGCAGACAACTTTATTATAATGGAACGCAACCGACCCCGGGGTCCGCGATGCAGCCTCGTGGACTGCTGCCGAACACTTTCCGGGTGAAAAGGAAAGCAACCAACTTAAATGATAAACCCTTCTGTGTTACCGCACACTGGAATGGGTATAGCAATTCGCACTATCTCCGTTAGTTTTTCACCGCATATCACTCATGCTGCTATCTGTAGTCCTCTTACAGCACAGGGACTACACTGGCGGGCTAGGATGCGTGTGTGACTACGCCGACGGGTACACGTGCCTCCAGCCGGCGTGCTACCGGACTGAAGGGTACTACTCCACGTGGCTGACAGGCGATAACCGTGGATAGGACGTCTGCAGGCCGCTCGGGGTGTTAGGCGACCCCTTTGGCAGAGCCAGACTGCTAGTCGAAGCTACCTGCCTATTTCCACTACACTTGCCTATGGAAACTACGTGGAACACAGTCGTTCACACAACAGCATCACTGCTCAATGATCAGAGCGCGCCGCCATGTTTGTGGGCGGGCCTTTTAAAGACTAAGCCCTGCCCACCGTCGCACCATTGGTGATGCCACCCGTGGACCAATCAGGCGGTGCCAGGTCACAGGGTCAGGTGGTTGCCAAACCACCAATCACTGTCCGCCAGGTCACTGGCATGCTCAGTGCGACGAATCCTGGACTTAGACTCTAAGAGCCCTGTCTTCCTCCGCAACCTATGCTTAACATTTCTAGGCACAAATACCCAAGAGACAATCTGTACAGCTTGTGGACCAGCTAGGCGTTGGGGCTGATGATGATGCTGAGCAGCATCAGCCCTGGCTAGACTAGAATGGGAGACCACAGAAGGTTATGGACCCATTTCGAATCCAGCAACAGCCTGACACCTAACATTATCCCCCCTTCTAACATCCCCCTCCACTTGATGCTTATTTTCCTCAACGAGCAGGGGAGCATGAATGTGGTCCACTGGTTCACAAGGGAGATCCTCAGATCCATGACCCCTCCAGTGTACAGGGTACCCTTTTTTCCCACAAACCATTTTAGACCCCATAATAGCCTGCAGCTCGAGATTATCACCCCTGGTGTCTGTAGCAGGTTGGGGTTCAGCGAGTTTTGACAGGTGAACGGGTCTAAGGAGCGACACATGGAAAGTGTCGTGACTCCTCAGGTGTCGAGGTAACTGTAACCGGTACATTACAGGGTTTACTTGGGCCAAAATTTTGAATGGAGCAATAAAGCGAGGAGCAAACTTAGCAGATCTCCCGCATAATCTTGTATTGCGGGCCAAGAGCCACACTCTGTCGCCCGGGTAGAATACGGGAGCAAGACGACGAAGAGTGTCAGCCAACTCTCTATCTGTGGAGGCCGCCACAGGTAACAGGTGGACAAAGCCAGCCGGACTTTGACGGGAAGATTTATCTCTCGCACAGAAGGCACACGCAAGAACATATTCCTTAATGTCCTGGCGCCACCGGGGCCAGCAATAGGACCATTGAAGGGACTTTGTGGTATGTTTGACCCCAAGATGGGCTCCGATCTTAGGGGCATGAGCCCAGGAGAGGACCTCACTTTGTAGATTAGGGGGAACGAACGTCCTCCCTGAAGAAACCTGGTTCTTTTTGACATAATCTGACAAGACCTGGGTCTCGGGGACAGACAGAGGATCTGTGCCGGAAGCCACATCGGTAGAAGGGTCAGAGACTACCCTCCAGGTGACTGTAACCATACACTGAGACACACAATTCTCACTCCAGAAAGAAATTCTCCCCGTATTCCAGTCAATGAGTGGAGTGTGACAACGTAACCATGGAAGACCCAATAACACCTCATCTAATCCCCTGGGAATAATAAGAAAGGAGATAACCTCCCGGTGACCCTGAGGAAATGACATGGTGAGGGGAATCGACTGATGGGTGATTTGCGTGTCCACGAGTGAACCGTTGACTACCCTAATGTTCATTGGTCTTGGCAGTAACTCTATAGGGATAGCATGTCTCTGGGCAAACGTAGATGACAAAAAATTGCCGTCGGCGCCAGAATCCACCCACGCCTTGGCAGTAAGCGCGATTGCTCCGAAGGACAAGGACACCTTATACAATAATTTGGAGGAAGAAGCCCCAGAATCTAACACACCTCCTCCAACGGTGGTTAGACACACTCGTTTACCCGACTGCTTGGAACCCTTATTAATGGGGGACTCCAAGAGATGTGCAGGTCGGGAACGAGAAGAGCTAGACTCAGTTCGGGATATATCCATAGCCTCGGGCTCTGGGTCGGGAGTCTCGGGTTTGGAAATGGGTCTAGAGAAGGATGGTGCCAACCGATACTGAGGTCTGGCGACCTCCAGCTCTAACTTGTGTTCTGCATGACGCAAATCTATTCGGTTAGTGAGAGATATTAACTCCTCCAGGGAGGTTGGAATCTCTCTAGTAGATAGAGCATTTTTAATATGCCCAGCCAGACCCTTCCAGAACACCGGGATTAAAGACCGCTCAGACCAATCCAATTCATCCTCATATGCCAATCTCTTTATGGGCTTGTGGAAACAGAACCATATGTTGCCCTATCTTTCTAAAATATCTGGCCCATCTGTCATCAGTTGGATGCGCTTTATAGATGACATCTTCTTTATTTGGCAGGGTGAGAGCATTGAGTTGGATCAGTTTCTTAAACATCTTAACACCAATGATTGGAATGTTAAGCTTGCCTTTAATGTCACTAGGGATAGGATTGATTTTTTGGATCTACTAATTACTATTGACCAATGTGGAACTATCCACAGTAGCATTCATCGGAAGGACACGAGTACTAATTCAATATTGCATGCTAGTTTGGCACATCCTTTGCATACTATTAGAGCTATCCCCAAGGGACAATTTATAAGAGCCTGCCACATTTGTGACTCAGATGGTGAATTTGAAGTTCAAGCCAGAATTTTAACTTCTAGATTTTTACGTCGGGGCTATGATATGGGTGTTATTGATCGTGAGTACCAACAAGCTAAGGGTATGAATCGGAATGCTCTTATCCATAGAAAGCCCACACGTAAGGAAAATTCTAAATTGAGGATCATAATCAACTATCATAGTAGGTGGAGGGACATGATGGCTATACTCAATCATTTTTGGCCCATTTTAAAACAGGATCCTGAGCTCTCAAAATTGATTGAGGATAGACCCCTGATTACAGCGAGAAGGAGTAAAACAATTGGCCAGACCATAACACACAGCCATTACATAGCCCCAGTATCTAAATTTATTTTTGGGTCCAAGGGACCTAAGTGGGGCTCTCAACCATGTGGGGATTGTAGTATTTGTGGTTTTATGGTCAAAACTGATGAATTTTCAAATTCTGTTGGTACCTGAACATTCAAGATTGTTCACTCTATAAATTGCAAAACTACAGCCGTTATTTACCACCTCACATGTCCCTGTGGCCTAGTCTATATTGGACTCACCTCTAGACAATTACGTGTCTGGATACAGGAACACATAAGGGTTATTAAATCTGCGAGACTATTGGGCCAGGATGGCACCCATAGGGAGGACATCACTAAATTGAAAACAATACCTGCCCATTATCGTAGCCATCACCCATTGGGGACTATAGAAATGCAGGTCCGGGGCATTGATGTCGTTCATATGGGTGTCCATGGTGGATATTTTATGAACAAATTGGCACAGAGGGAGTGTAGTTGGATAGCGACACTCAGAACTATGAAGCCACATGGCCTTAATGATCAATGGGGCTTTTCTAGCTATTTATAATGGATTGGTTGGTCCCTGTGCTGCTGCCTCTCTGAACCCCTTTTTTTTATATAATAATTTTTAATATATATGTTGTAATTATATATGTAATGTTATGTGTATATACATATGTGTGTTTGTTTAAATATATATTCTTGTATTGTCCTTAGTATCTCAATATACATATGTATTTTTAACTGATTTATTTATAATTATTAGTGTGTCTAATGCATGTCTCTTTTCTCCAGTAGTGTGGTTTGGATTTGTGGCCATATCTTTTTAATGGCTTTCCAACTGTATCTATATCCTTGTATTATGGACTGTTATTTGATGATAGTACATTGAAAATACCACCTATTGGATATCCATTGCCTCCATGAACACTGGGATAACCCTGGCTATGCCTTGCTTGACCGGGCTCTATATCATTATTGTGGATGTGCTGTATTGTACACATATCCTTGGATGGGACATTTTGGTGATATTTGTATTTTTATTGTTTATGTATGCATTAACAATGGGCCTTGAATTTGGGCTACTGGTTGTCAACTGAGAGAAAGAAAAAGGGAGAAAAATAGAAAAGTGTTTTTTTTTTTTTTCTGAATTCGTATATGTCCTGTTCTATTGTTATGTGGACTTGTCCTCTTATTTGCCCTTCAGCAATATGGCTCCAGGATGCGTGCGCATGTCCTCCTTCCGCCGTGCTCGATCGTACTGCCGCGCGTTCGGCACGTGGCGTCATGGGCGGCGCGATCGCGCCTCTCTGTGACGTCGCGGCTGGGCCCGTGATGGATGCCCGGCCATTGCGGCAGGATGTAATCATGCGCCCGATAGGAAGCATCTGTGGCAAAGGGTCACATGATCCTTACAAGGTATATAAGGGACTACACACACCAGAACCTAACATCACTCCCTGAGGAAGCATACTTGTGAAACGTGCGTTGGAGTGTGGATTTTCATTACACCTGGTGTTTGCAGCATGAATCCAGGTATTTCATGTGATGTTTGTGATGCAATATCCATGGTTATAAGCTGTTGTTCTACTTTGTTATTTTATGTGCATTGCACTTTATATGTATCAGCGAATTTATGCTGTGACCATGTATATCTCTATTGAGATTTGATTACCTGTTAAGCGGACACTAACACCATGCCACTTTGATATGACTATTCATCTATTTTGTTGTCTGGCCATAGAATCAATATTTCCCTAAACACTAAAGACATCCTGACCTGAATAAATTCGTATTTGCATTATTTGCATTTTGTTTGGCCAGAGACCTAATATTTGTTTAAGCACTGAGTCACTTTAAATTATTTATATTCTGAATTTGCATTTGCACTTTATAGTGACATAATTTTACTGCTATGCTTTTTGAATCTATTGAAGTGGCTCAGTGCTATGTACTTTTGATTAAGATCACTGACCTGATGTTCCTCACCTGTGTCCTGCATACTATTTATATCTTATGCTGCATACACCTTGTTGCTTTTTAAACTGTTCTGTGTTTATGTATACATATGTATATGTCGTGTATTATGATTTTTGTTTTTTGGGTGTTTTGATTATTCAATAAAATTTAATGACTTCATTGCACGATATAAACTTATCTTGTCTGAGCAATTTTTAGATTTAGAATTCGTTGCTTCTTTGCTTGGATTTTTGCCCTAGATGGCAGTATAAAAAATATGAGATGATGATTTGGGTTTGCAATCCTTCTATATGTTTGGTAATAATTGTGCTAGACGAAGCTACCTGCCTATTTCCACTACACCTGCCTATTGAAACTACGTGGAACACAGTCGTCCACACAACAGCATCACTGCTCAATGATCAGAGTGCGCCGCCATGTTTGTGGGTGGGCCTTTTAAAGACTAAGCCCTGCCCACCGTCGCACCATTGGTGACGCCACCCGTGGACCAATCAGATCACCGGGTCAGGTGGTTGCCAAACCACCAATCACGGTCCGTCAGGTCACGGGCATGCTCAGTGCGGCGAATCCTGGATTTAGACTCCAAGAGCCCTGTCTCCTTCCGCAACCTATGCTTAACATTGCTAGGCACAAATAACCAAGAGACAATCTGTACATCTCGTGGACCAGCTAGGTGTTGGGGCTGATGATGATGCTGAGCAGCATCAGCCCTCACTGGACTTGAATGGGAAACCACAGAAGGTTCTGGACCCATTTTGAATCCAGCAACAGCCCGACGCCTAACATTATCCCCCCTTCTAACATCCCCCTCCACTTGACGCTCATTTTCCTCTATGAGCAGGGGAGCATGAATGTGGTCCACCGGTTCACAGGGGAGATCCTCAGATCCGTGACCCCTCCGGTGTACAGGGTACCCTTTTTTCCCACGAACCATTTTAGACCCCATAATAGCCTGCAGCCCCGCTGGACCGGAATGGGAGACCATAGAAGGTTCTGGACCCATTTCGAATCCAGCAACAGCCTAACAGTAAGTCTATGGGAAACTCGAGCATTTTTTAGGCGGCTCCCCCGGGCGGTCTGCAGAGGGAATAAAAATTGCCCAAATCAATGGGAACAATGCTCATATGACATGAGAACAGCATGGGGAAGACCCCTGGAAGCATTTCTAACTCCCAGGTCACTGCTGTCAACAACGTTGTCAGAGGTATTATGCCACTTTTACGGACTCACAATAAAACATACAAAAACTAAACCATAATGGATTTTCCTGGGAAATATATTAAGGAGCATCCTTTCCAGAGTAATAACTTGTATATAAGGCAAAATAATTAACCAAAAACAAAAATGCTCCTCCACACCTTGGGCTATGTTCACACGTAGTGTTTTTGATATGTTTTTGCACTTTTACATTGCTTTCAACCAAGACAAATGCATTCACTGGGAAATGTCATTTTAACATTTTACAACCTTATCTGGCCATGTGGTGTGTGACACATCATCAGACACATGCATATGTAGCACCCTGAGGATTCGGCTGCTACAGGGGTATTGCACCTCAACCCAGAGGTGTGATATTCCACTCCCGGGCAAGGATGGAGAGTGGGACTGAGCTCGGTAGGCTGCATGCACTACACACATCCCATTTCCGAGGAACAGGCCGACGGTACTCCCACTTAGAAATGTGCAGGTACGACCGAGTCTGTTCCTGGCTGGAGTGGGAGGGGGGTGGAACATCCCATGTAGTGTAGGGGCAGATAGGGGGAGCAGCCTGGGTAAAGTTAGGAGCTCATTGGGTGCTGGTCACCTGAGCTCACACATAGAGGGATATATAAGGAGGGCACCAACTAGAATCAGGGTCAGTCTTTGCAGAGCAGTCAGTCTGTCAGCCTTTGCAGAGGAGAGGAAGAGAGAAGAGGAAGAGCAGAGCAGAAAGCCTGAGCCAGAGTGAGAGAGGAGAAGAAAGAAAGACCCAGAGGGGGAAACAGACAAGAGGACTCTGAGACCCCAAATTCAATCCACGGGTGAAGAGTCGGCATTAGGGTACCGGAACCCAAGCTGGTGGGGGCAAAAACACACCCCAGCCAGAGACCGGAGGCCGTGGGCAGCGTCTGCCACGGCCACCCACCACATCCACCCCGAAGGCATACCACGTGGAGGGTCAGGGAACCCAAGGCCAAGGGTCTCCCAACAGAAGGCCCGAGGGAGCTGGACCTGGGTGGATCAATAGTGGGGACGGCCAGAGAAAGGACAGAAGGAGAGCTCAGGGCCACGCTCCGGACTTGTTTGGGGGTTGGCTGGATCCAGGACCTGGTGGATGCAGCACGGCTCGGGAGGTCACTTGAAGCTGGAGTGACCGGAACATCAGCAGTGAGTAAAAACCCTTAACTGCATAACCCGACTCTGTCTTCCTTTAACATCTATGCTGCACCACCACAACCCCTATCCTCTGCACCTGACCCCCTGAGGCTATACCCCACCCGTTGGGGGTTATACTATCAATAGCTGCACCAACACCATCAGCCTCAGCGGACCCTGCTGCAGCGGCGGCCACAGTGACCGCATCACAACGGGTGGCGTAGTCGACATAAAGAACTTTAGTAACATCAGTAAGGACTGCCACATAACACTGAGTTTGACGCCCTGGGCACGGGCCGGGTCACAGCCGCTCGGAGACTACAACCCCCATATGATCCGGTGCCGGGTATTCCCCTCAAAAGGAATATGTCCCAGGGGGCGCGTCACATACAGTGCTGAAAATACATGGGAACAGCATGGGGAAGACACCTGCAAGCATCTCTGACTCCCAGGTCACTGCCTAAAAGTGTGCGCATCTTAAGTGATCCTTGGCACATGTGAAGATGCCTCCCGCCATGCACCTGTCATTGCAGACTTGCAACAATCACCGTCCACGTCCTTGTCCCAGTGCAGCATTCAGTTGTCCCTACCCCATTCCTTGACATGCAAGCTCAAGTATGCAGCCAGCCACCCACCCACAGGCTGCAATACTATACTGACAAATTTTTGACAGCTGCTTGCACTTGAAATGTGGCCTTTTAGGCTCGTGGAGGTGGAAGCTGTTCACAACTTTATGGCGGCGGCGACCGGGTGTCCATACTCTGTCCCCAGCCGCCACTATTTGTCCCAGTGTCATCTCCGCCTTCCACAAGCACGGGTTCTACAACATTACCCATGCCCTCCCCAGTTTAATTACTGGGAAGTAATATGGTAAATGGCTAGCACTCAACACTGTCTATTCCGGTGCTTGTGAACGGATCAAATGATCCACTTATATGTCAGAAGTAGTAATCACTGCACACGGTACTGAATAATTTTTGCTTCAAGTGAAATTTTTATTCCAATGTAGTAGCGTGAAATCAATGACAAAGTAAAAGCTGACTTTTCGGCCACTATGTGGCCTTGATCACTGTGTCTCTAAAAATAAATGAAAACAAACAAAATAAATACAAATAATTCATTTGTTATTTACAAGGTAAGTACATATTTTGTGAACTTATGTCAAATGATCATTTACAATAGTGAGATCTAAAATTATATGTTCATCAGGTCAAATATCTCTCAATAATCAGAGAACAGTCAAAAGGTAGAAATAAACTGTATGCAGGTTGTTGTGTGAAAGATTTCATTTGGAGTAGGTGTTTGTACCTGTTAGGTCTTGCATCACAGTAGTCATAAGAATCTCCCTATGGTTGCAAGTTGGTTATTGTGGACTCAAAGGAAAGATCAGGTCCCAGGTGTAGATTATGGTTCCTTCTGGCAGAGTGGGTTCCTATTCAATTGTAATAATGTAAATACAAAGGTCCACTTGACCTAATCTACTATTATATAAGAAAATTGAGCCATACCACTATGTCAAATGACTTCTGCATATACAGGACTGTTCCTCATCCCAGGTATGTAATATATGGTGCATGAACACCTATGTGATAGGGAATTTAAAGAAATATGTCTTATTTACTATTTATGTGCCATCACCAGCAATGTCTGCATATACAGTGGTGGCCAAAAGTATTGGCACCCCTGCAATTCTGTTAGATATTACTCAGTTTCTTCCTGAAAATGATTGCAATCACAAATCCTTTGGTATTATTATCTTCATTTAATTTGTCTTCAATGAAAAAACACAAAAGAGAATGAAGCAAAAATCAAATCATTGATCATTTAACACAAAACTCCAAAAATGGGCCAGACAAAAGTATTGGCACCCTCAGCCTAATACTTGGTTGCACAACCTTTAGCCAAAATAACTGCGAACAACCGCTTCCGGTAACCATCATTATCTGACAGAATTGCAGGGGTGCCAATACTTTTGGCCACCACTGTAGAGAAAAATCCCATTTTACCTTAGGTTAGTTTTAATGAAAGTAAAAATGATTTCCCAGTACTGGTCCCTACTATGCTATAAAGAATATTGAAAATTTCTAAAAAGAGAGCATGGATCTGTTGATAAAGTAGAAGAAATCCAATTTAGAAGTACATGAAAATGGTGATAAAGTTAACTTATCTTAGATCTCCATAAGTATAGGCGGCTTACTGCTGTGTCTGCACCCGGCACGGTCCGTGCCCTGGCGGTGTGTGGTACATTCATGATGAAGGACCTGCCGGTCATGTGACCGGATGTGGTGTCAGATGCCGGCGCATGCGCCAATGTCGCGGTGCCGTGTCTCTAATGCGGCAACGCCCCTATGTGTGAGGTGGCCATGGAGATGCTGTGACGCTTCTCACTGCGCATGCGTGCTACATACAATGTGTAACAAAGTATTGGCCAGAGACTACGGGGTTATATTTAACTATCATAGGTCCAAGAGCCCTTGAAGATAAGCTAAGGAATGTTATAGACGAACAAGTTATACACGAACAGCGCATCGGCTTACTCCCTGTCCGTAATAACTTGACATCCTTAGAGAAACATGCCCTATCATCATTAAAAAGTAATAAAAACATTACAATAAAACCAGCAGACAAGGGAGGAGCCATTGTTGTCATGAATACAAACCAGTATGTGAAGGAGATCAGGCGACAACTAGCAGATAACAAGACCTATAAAAAAATATCTACAGACCCAGTCAATAATATACGCAAAAAAAACAGTACAATCCTTGATAAATATTGTCAGCAAAAAATAGATAATAAGACAAAGACCTTTCTGTTTAATGAACATCCCATAACACCAATCCTGTATATTTTACCAAAAATTCATAAAGATCTGCACAATCCACCAGTCCGCCCCATAGTGACCTCAACAGATTCGATCCTGAATCCATTATCTATTTTTCTTGAAAAAATTCTCATACCCTATACTCATATACCCTATGATCATTTGACATAAGTTCACAAAATATGTACTTACCTTGTAAATAACAAATGAATTCTTTGTATTTATTTTGTTTATTTTCATTTATCTTTAGAGACACAGTGATCAAGGCCACATAGTGGCCGAAAAGTCAGCTTTTACTTTGTCATTGATTTCACGCTACTACATTGGAATAAAAATTTCACTTGAAGCAAAAATTATTCAGTACCGTGTGCAATGATTACTACTTCTGACTTCTAATTACTGGGAAGGACCACCTAACCACAAACACGTGGACAAGTGAATGTGGCCAGGGACGGTAAGGAGCCAGTCCACAGCTTGTCGGTGAGTTGTATTTCACCATAGCCATAGTTTTTAGCTTGGTGAAAAGACTGACTTTTGGGAAACAGTATTTACTCCGGCTGTCATTTCTCCCAGGAAGTCCTCTAAAGCTGCTTGCACTTGAAATGAGGCCTTTTAGGCTCATGGAGACGGAAGCTTTTCACAACCTCATGCCGGCAGTGGCCGGGTGTCCATACTTGGTCTCCAGCCGCCACTATTTCTCCCGGTGTTTGCTTGCCTCCTACCAGCCTGTAATATTTCCAGTGAACTATGGTACGACACCATGGTATTAGCACTGCCCCCAGTACCAGTAGCAAAGCCATCCCCAATTTCCTTCTCAGGAATTTTATTTGGTAGACTGAGTGGCTGCCCAAATACATTAGTTTCACACAAAGGAGCTGAAGATAGAGTGGCAGTAGGTGCAAGTTTCTCCAGCCTGTTAGATATCAGAGGGTGAACAGCAGCACATTGGCTCAGTGGTTAGCACTGAAGCCTTTCAGCGCGGGGATCCTGGGTTCAAATGCCAGCAAGAGCATCATCTGCAAGGATTTTGTATGTTCTCTCCGTGTTTGCGTGGGTTTCTACCTCAGTAAAAAGGAGCCATAGAGTGTCCGGGAACCTTCCCACACACTTTTCTTAGCCAAGACTGCTTCTCGGCAGGGTTGGACAGCCCCACCAGAGAATCCTCGGGTGGGCCCTGGCTTCTCCATCAAGAGAGTTCATGATAGCGCAAAGTTTACAGCAGCTATGGGGCTCTTGAGTGGGGGAGAAAGGTGAGCCCTCAGAATCAAACCCTCTGGTGGGCCCCATGTTTTTTCAGTTTGAAACTGCTTTAGCTCGGTGAAAGGATTGGCATAGAGGGAAACTGTATATACTCCTGCTGTCATTTCTCTGTCACCAGGTTCTGCCCATTGTCACACACGACCATGCCTGGCTATATGTTCAGCAGTGAGAGCCACAAATCAGGCTCCTGTGTTACAGCTTTCAACAACTCTGCAGCGCTGGGCGGTTTGTCACCTAAGCATTAAGCATGTTATCTTTAGCACAGCCTGTTGCCGCTTGGCCAAGGCAGTGCTGCAGTGCTTTCAGCTTGTGACTGATGTGGTCATTTCAGAGATGGAGGCCGAACAGGAGGAGGAGGTGCAGGAGCTGAACAATGTGATTACATTGAGGTTACATTATCGACTCTGGTTTTTATACTAAAGAAAGATCCTACTGTTTTTCTTTACTGTTTTTTTTTTGTTTTATTTTTTTTTTTACGTTATTTTTTAAGACAAATGCATTCACCGGGAAATGTCATTTTAACATTTTACAACCTTATCTGGCCATGTGGTGTGTGACACATCATCAGGCACATCCTGTTTCATTTATGATGGAGGGATTCTGAAAGTCACAAAGCCTATTTTCATAGGGTCATCAGGTGGCCCTTACTATTTTTAAAGGGCCAGCAGTCGGCCCTCGCTATTGTTAGAGAGCCATCAGCCGGCTATGCTTTGTTGTTCCTATTATTAACGAGTGGGTCTCCTATACTGTTATTGCGTATGCAGTGACTGCAAGGGCTGCCAAAAATTTGGACACAACCCAATAACCCTTTGAAGAGACAGAGAGGAGGGTTTCAGTAAAAAAATGTTCCCATTTTAAAGGAGCGGGTCTGCTATAGTGGTAATTCCCATGCTGTGACTGCAAGGGCTGCCAAAATTTGGGAAAAACTCCACTAACAATTTAAAGACACATAGAGCAGGGCCACAGCAATGAATATTTCCATTACAAAGGAGCAGGTGTGCTATACAGTTCTAGGGTATGCAGTGAGTCCAACGCCTGACAAAATTTAGGAAAAACCCCACTAACAATTTAAAGACACATAGATCAGGGCCACAGTAATGACATATTCCCATTATTAGGAAGTGGGTCTCCCATAGTGTTTGCCTGTGCATTGAAGCAACGGCTGCCAAGAATTTGGAGCAACTCCAATGCCCCTTGCAAGAGACGTAGAAGTCGCGAGCCTCCTAAAAACAATGTTCCCATTATTAGGAAGTGGGTCTCCCTTAGTGTTTGCCTATGCAGTGAATGCAAAAGCTGCCAAAAATTTGGAGGCACTCCAATTCCCCTTGCAAGAGACATAGAAGTCGGAGAGCATCCTAAAAACAATGTTCCCATTATTTGGAAGTGTCTCCCATAGTGTTTGCCTATGCAGTAAACGCAAAAGCTGCCAAAATTTGGAGGAACCTCCAATGCCTCTTGCGAGACAAGTAGAGAAGGTGAGATGGTAGATATGGTGGTGAATGATATGGTGATGGAGGATGAGGAGAAGGAGGAGGACAAGAGCAAATAGACAAAATCAGGAAGCGTATACCCATTTCTGGGTGTGAAGAGGTGCATGGGAATAGACCTCCCAAAAAAAGACACTGGATTTGAGTTTTTTATGCTATCATTTGGTGGTGTTGAGAAGTCTGGCTCAATCCAGCCCTTGCTCATTTTTATAAGAGTCAGCCTGTCAGCATTTTCAGTTAACAGGCCGATGCACTTATCAATTATAATTCCACCAGCGGCACTAAAAACCCGCTCTGATAAACGCTAGCGGCAGGGTAGACCAGGACCTCCAAGGCATAGAGAGCCAGTTCATTCCACGTGTCCAGCTTGGATACCCAATAATTATAAGGCACAGAGGAATCATGAAGGACATTGGTACGGTCGGCAAGGTACTCCCTCACCGTCTTCTCAAATTTTGCACTCTTTGTGAGCTCAGGGCCTGTGCGATGGGAGGGTCTGAGAAAACAGTCCCAGAACTTTGACAGTGTTCCCCTGTCTCTGCTGGATTGAAGTTGTGTCTCTCTCGCCTGTACTCCTTGGTTGTCCAACGAACTGTGACCTCTGCCACCAGCGTTTTCAGATGGGAATTTTTTTAATAATTCCGCAACAAGGGCTTTCTGGTACTGCCCCATTTTATAAACCTTTCATATAGACAATTTTTAGAATAAAGGGCACTTCCTTAAACCAACAAAAACCTACATACAAAATGGAAGCAATACAACCAATAATCTGAAATTATTAACTTTATTAGAATACCATTAAAAACATTTAAAAAGGGTAAACTAGCTGACAAAAAACACAAAACCTGGTCATACCAAAACGAAAACACCAGAGGGAGCTAATACTCCATAGTTAATAAATAATCAAATCCATGTTTCAAAAAAATATATATATTCCATACACAAATATGTGAAAGACCTGATATATATGCACCAATCAGTGACTCAATTGGTAAAAAATACTAGTAGATCGCTGTATGCAAATATATCACAAAATAAAGTGCTTTGTGCAAAAAGTGCAATTGCATCAGCTAAAACTATTAGTCACTAGTGTTGAGCATTCCGATACTGAAATATCGGGTATCGGCCGATATTCGCGGTATCGGAATTCCGATACTTAATTCAGATACTTTTGCAATATCGTATACCGGAATCGGAAGTTCCCATAATGCAATGAGCCATTTTCATTTTATTCAGCCAATGAGGATCCTAAGAAGTGTGGGCACATCCTGTTAGGCATGTAGGCATCTTAACTAATGGCATGGCTGTGATTGACTGCTGAAATGATGTCATGATGCACTATAAAAGCCGCCGCCGCCATTTTGAGCTCACTCTGCTGTGAATTCAGTTAGGGATAGGACGCTGTTGTTCTGAGGGACAGGTTTAGCTACCTATTTGGTCTATTCTGCTTTACCCAAGCTACTTTATAAATCGCTGTGCCTTGCAGTGCTAGTGCACAGTTCCCTGTGCTGTTCACCGCTATCTGCAAGGTCTGTGTGTGTGAGTGCAGCTCACCCTGTAGTGTGTGCTTCAGCCACATCTGGTTGTAGTGCACTCAGTGTGTGTCACTGCCTCATACATTGTCCTTTTTTGCCAATTCATAATTTTTCCTGATATCTCCTATTAGTGTGGTGGTTCCATCCGTATTCAGCTAAATTGGTTCCAAACACACTATATAGGAGTAGTTAGAGGAGCCTTTCTGCAGCATTGGGCCCTGCAGCCCCAGCCAGATTAGTATTAGGCTGTGTGCCCACGTAGCGTTTTTCAAGCGTATATGCTGCGGAATTTCCGCAGCGTAAACGCTTGAAAAACGCATGTATATCCGCACCCCATGGTCCCCAATGGCATTCCGCAATGTCAATGCCCATGCTGCGGATTTTTCCGCAGCGTATATGCTGCGGTCAAAAATCCGCAGCATGTTCATTAATTTTGCGGAAGCTCAGCGGAATCAATGTGCGGATGGTACCCAGGTCTGGAGGAGAGGAGACTCTCCTCCAGACCTGGGTACCAAAGAACCTGTAAAAAAAAGAAAAAAATAAAGTTTATACTTATCTTCTGATGTTTTCCCTCCGTCGCGCTGTTGTCTGAAGGACCTGCCACGTCATTGAGTCATGTGACCCACCACATGACTCAATGACGTCACCGCAGGTCCTGCACACAACAGCGTGAGCCGCTCAAGCCTCCGGACGGGGCAGAGAATGCATCAGAAGGTGAGTATAAAGTTTATTTTTTTATTTTTTACCATTCTGAACAAGTTGTCAAGCACTTTTCCAAGTGATGCTTGGAGAAGTGCTTGATAACCCGCATGCGGAAATGCATGCAAAGACGCCTCAGAAAACGCTTCTACCTGGCGGGAAAACCGCATGTAATATCCGCATGTGATTTTCCCGCCAGGGAGAAGCGTAAAAAATATGCTTCAGGTCCGCAACGTGGGCACATAGCCTTAGCCTATTTTTTGCAGCCTCATCTATTGCATTGTAGGTTACCTTCCTACATTGTAATAGCTACAAAAAGTTTGTGATACTATCGTTATTACATCTTTAGGCACATCCAGTGTCTTTTTGTGACAAAAAAACCTAAATAAAGTTCACCAAACAGTCCACTTTACAGTTGTGTAGGCCACATTAGCTCATATTAAAGTCTAGTCCACACTTTATAAAATTAGTGTTTCTTATACCTGTTAGCAGCTGTTCAGGAATAAGCACACTAAGCCCTTAGTACTTTTCTGCCTATCTTTATCAGTCTACCAAGATGAAGAAGGCAGGGAGTAAGGCATGTGGGCGTGGGCGTGGGCGTGGAGTTTCTGCAGGGAGAGGACGTGAGGATTCTGTGCCTGCAGGGAGAGGACGTGGATATTCTGTGCCTGCTGCGGGCACCAGTGACTCAGCATCCCCCAGTTTTACCAGGGAACAGTCCTTTATGCGCAGCTTTGTAGGAGCTAGCCATACCCCACTGCTGCGGGAGGACCAAATTGAAGCCGTTGTCGGATGGATGGCAGCTAACGCATCGACTTCAATTAGTTCCAGATCCTCTCAGGTCCTGAGCACTGAAGAGCACCCATCTGTCTCTTCACCACCTGCCAAATTGCCCAGGCAGTCAGAGAGCCCTGGACAGGAGCCATCTCTACTTCTGTTCTCTGAATCTCTTGGCTTGGAAAGAGGGGGCCAGCCAAGCAGAATTCGAGAATTTGAAGAAGAGGTAGTATGCAGTGATGCGCAACCGTTTTGTCTCTCTGAATCTGAAGAGGTGGGTGGGCCAGTGCCTATGGTCAGCAGCACACCTCAGTACACATCTGATGATGAGACTCAGGTGCCACTTTCTGGTGCGTACTGTGCTGTCGAGACTACCCAGGAGAAGCAGTTGTTTGAAGAGGGTGGTGTAGATGATGAGGTCCTTGACCCATCATGGCGTGAGGGACAGGAAGGTGGTGGGAGCAGCTCTGAGGAAGAGATTCCCCGAACAGCCCAAAAAGGAGGGAGAGGGAGGGGGCAGACTTGGTTGCCTGTAGCCTCCACTTCGGCACCCTTTAGGAGCATGGCTCTTCCAAAATCCAAAGCGGGCGCTCCCAAGACTTGCAGTGCCTGGTCCTTTTTTGACACAGTTGCAGATGACATTTGCTTTGTCAAATGCAAGCTGTGTAATCAGAAGGTGAAAAGAGGGAAAAGTGTCAGCAACCTCAATACCACAAATATGTGGAAACATGTGCAGACCAAGCACGTGGTGGAGTTACAAAAACACACTGAAGACCTAGGCCAACCTACAGCGCCACATACCACCTCTTCAGCTCGTGTTGTAGCCTCTTCCTCCAGCTCACACACAGCTGGTTCGGCTTCCTCACAGGATCGCCATGGAAGAATCTCTGGCACTGTTGTACAGAGACACAGTGTAATTCCACCCACAGCACCACTTTCCCAGTCATCCTCACACTCCCAGGCCAGTCTACAGCCATCGTTAGCACAGGCATGGGAGAAAAGGCGCCCATACTCGGCAAACCACCCCCGAGCACAGGCTCTGAATGCTGGCATTGCTAAACTACTGGCCCTTGAAATGCTATCATTCAGGCTGGTGGAGACTGACACATTCCGTAACTTTATGGCATTGGCAGTCCCACAATACAACGTGCCCAGCCGATTTTATTTCAGCAGGCAAGCCGTCCCTGCCCTGCAACATCATGTGGAGGGAAAAATTAAACATGCGCTACAAAACGCCGTCAGTAGCAAGGTCCACCTGACCACCGATGCGTGGACCAGTAAGCATGGACAGGGACGATACCTTTCCCTCACTGCCCATTGGGTAAATGTTGTGGAGCCGGGTACAGATCTTGAGAGTGGCGCTGTACGTGTTCTGCCAACTCCAAGGATTGCAGGAATCCAGTCTGTACACATTGACTCCTCCTCATACTCCAGTTCCTCTGAATCAGCGCTGCAGGAGCCGTCAAGGTCTACCTCCACATCGACCCGTGAACGGTTACATGTTATGGTGACCAATATGAGCACAGCCGTGGCCAAACGTCAACAGGCCGTATTAAAATTAATTTCTTTGGGGAATCGAAGCCACACAGCGCAGGAGCTCTGGAATGCCATCAACCAGCAGAGCGACGTGTGGTTTGTGCCAGCGAATCTCCAGCCAGGCATGGTAGTGTGTGATAATGGCCGAAATCTGGTGGCAGCTCTGGGCCTAGGCAACCTCACTCACATCCCATGTCTGGCACATGAGCTCAACTTGGTCGTGCAGAGTTTTTTGAGGGACTATCCGGATCTTGATGCACTGCTTCACAAGGTCCGCATAGAGTGCGCTCACTTGCGGCGTTCCAGCAATGCAAGATCGCGCATTGCAGCTCTGCAGCGCCGATTACGTCTTCCGGAACATCGCATCATATGTGACCTACCCACCAGGTGGAATTCAACGTTACATATGTTGGAGAGGTTGTGTGAGCAGCAGGCAGCAGTAATGGAGTACCAGCTGCAGCAGGCGCAAACAAGTCGCAGTGCGCGCCGTTCACACTTCACCACCTCTGAGTGGGCCTCTATGAAGGACATTTGCCACGTTTTGCGTGCCTTCGATTATTCCACACGGATGGCGAGTGCAGATGATGCACTAGTCAGCATGACTATCCCCCTTATCTGCCTGCTTGAAAAAACACTGCAAGCACTAAGGGACGAGGTTTTGGAAGAGGTGGAGGATGAGGAGTCACAAATGCCATCTGCTTCTCTACAGTCTGCGCAACGTGGTTCCTCACAAAGGCCTAGGCAGGGGACACTTTGTGAGGAGGATGAGGAGGAGTCAATGGATGAGGAAGACATCTGTCCAGAGGAGGGAGGTACACAATGCTCTAGTAGTCAGTATCTAGAGCGAGGGTGGGGTGATGCAGAGCAGGCAGAGATCACGCCTCAAGCAGGGGACAGCGTTTTTTGGCCAGTTGGCAGTCTGCAGCACATGGTTGATTTCATGCTGCAGTGCCTGAGAAACGACCGCCGCATCGCCCACATTCTCAGCACGGCTGATTATTGGGTGTCAACCCTCCTAGATCCTCGCTACCGGGACAACTTACAAAGCCTCATAACACCGTTGAACCGGGAGCGTAAAATGCGGAAGTACCAAGACGCACTGGTGCATTCCATCATGTTCTCCATTCCAACCGAGAGCAGTGCTGCTGGTGCTTTACAAAGCAGCTCAGTGCGTCGAGGCAGTGGAGGAAGCTCTGCACAAAGAGGGAGCAGAAGCAGCGCCTCAGCACAAGGCAAGACCAGTATGGCCGAAATGTGGCAAAGTTTTGTGTCCCCGCCGCCACAAATGTCTACACCATCACAGACGGCTCCAGTCAGCAGGAGGCAACGTTTCCGTCAGATGGTGACAGACTACATGTCTTGCCCTCTTAGTGTACTCCCAGACGGCTCTTCTCCCTTCAAGTTTTGGGTCTGTAAGCTAGATACATGGCCAGAGCTAAGTCAGTATGCATTGGAGGTGCTAGCTTGCCCTGCTGCTAGTGTATTATCGGAACGCGTCTTTAGTGCCGCAGGTGGTGTACTAACAGACCGTCGCATGCGACTATCCTCCGATAACGTTGACCGGCTTACTTTTCTCAAAATGAACAAGGCCTGGATCTCTCATGAATTTGCCAGTCCTCTTCCAGAATAAATAATTGTTGGCAAAAGTATCCAGGTCTCCTGTTCTGTTCATGTTTCTACCACCTGAACTGTAATCCCTGAGCTCCAACACCGCCAGTTGGCGCTCGGAAGTGCCATCTGCACAGTCAACACTTGCTGCCGTGTCATTGGGGTTCAGTAACATCAGCTTTTCCCCTGCTGTGCGGACGGCAATTTCTCCTGCTCTGTCCACATTCTCACTACTACAGATTTTAAAGTTGCTCCAATTACACCTCTGGCTCCTCTGTTTTCAGTATTATCCCTGAGCTCCAACACCGCCAGTTGGCGCTCGGAAGTGCCGTCTGCACAGTCAACACTTGCTGCTGTGTTATTGGAGTTCAGTAACGTCAGCTGTTCCCCTACTGTGCGGACGGCACTTTCTCCTGCTCTGTCCACATCCACTGTACTACTGATTTAAAACCTCCTCCAAATACACCTCTGGCTCCAATACCGCTAGTTGCTGCTCAGAAGTGCCGTCTGCACAGTCAACGCTTGCTCCAGTGTTATTGGGGTTCAGTAACGTCAGCTGTTCCCCTGCTGTGTGTCCGGCAAATTCTCCTGCTTTGTCCACATCCACTGTACTACTGATTTAAAACTTGCTCCAATTACACCTCTGGCTCCACTCTGTTTTTAGTATTTACCCTGGGTTCCAGCACCGCCAGCTGGTTCTCGGTAGTTCCATTTGCTCTTGTACCTTCTACTACCCATCCGGGTTCCAGTACCGTCATCTGGTTCTCGGCAGTGCCTTTGGATTAGGTGCCTCCTTCTCGGTATCCAAGTTCCACCAACGTCTGCTGGTTCTTGGTAGTGCTTTCTGGCACAGGTACCTCCTGCTTAGTAACCGAGTTCCAGTACTGTCAGATGGTCTTCGGCAGTTCCATTGGCTCTTGTACCTTCTGCCACCCATCCGGGTTCCAGTACCGTCAGCTGGTCCTCGGTAGTTCAATTTGCTCTTGTACCTTCTACTACCCATCCGGGTTCCAGTACCGTCAGCTGGTTCTCGGCAGTGTCTTTGGCACAGGTACTCCCTCCTGCCCAGCCTGGTTCCAGCACGCCAGCTGTTTCCGGGTAGTGTCAACGTCACTTTGCCTCCAATGCGTTGTCCTGTCGTGTTGCGGTCGGGTTAGCCGACTCTATGGTGCCTGCAGTTTAGGTGACTCCTATGTGGGCTGCGGGATCTGGCAATGGAGGCTGGTTCCATAGTGCCTATAGGACAAGCACCCCCTGTAGGACTGTGGGTTTTGGTAACTGCGGCCGGCTCGCGGCCTTGAACTTTTTTTTACATGGGTACCTTCTGCTACCCATCCGGGTTCCAGTACCGTCAGCTGGTTCTCGGCAGTGCCTTTGGATTAGGTGCCTCCTTCTCAGTATCCAAGTTCCACTAACGTCTGCTGGTCCTTGGTAGTGCTTTCTGGCACAGGTACCTCCTGCTTAGTAACCGAGTTCCAGTACCGTCAGCTGGTCTTCGGCAGTTCCATTGGCTCTTGTACCTTCTGCTACCCATCCGGGTTCCAGTACCGTCAGCTGGTCCTCGGTAGTTCCATTTGCTCTTGTACCTTCTACTACCCATCCGGGTTCCAGTACCGTCAGCTGGTTCTCGGCAGTGACTTTGGCACGGGTACTCCCTCCTGCCCAGCCTGGTTCCAGCACGCCAGCTGTTTCCCGGTAGTGTCAACGTCACTTTGCCTCCAATGCGTTGTCCTGTCGTGTTGCGGTCGGGTTAGCCGACTCTATGGTGCCTGCAGTTTAGGTGACTCCTATGTGGGCTGCGGGATCAGGCAATGAAGGCTGGTTCCATAGTGCCAATAGGACAAGCACCCCCTGTAGGACTGTGGGTTTTGGTAACTGCGGCCGGCTCGCGGCCTTGAACTTTTTTTTACATGGGTACCTTCTGCTAACCATCCGGGTTCCAGTACCGTCAGCTGGTTCTCGGCAGTGCCTTTGGATTAGGTGCCTCCTTCTCGGTATCCAAGTTCCACCAACGTCTGCTGGTCCTTGGTAGTGCTTTCTGGCACAGGTACCTCCTGCTTAGTAACCGAGTTCCAGTACCGTCAGCTGGTCTTCGGCAGTTCCATTGGCTCTTGAACCTTCTGCTACCCATCCGGGTTCCAGTACCGTCAGCTGGTTCTCGGCAGTGTCTTTGGCACAGGTACTCCCTCCTGCCCAGCCTGGTTCCAGCATGCCAGCTGTTTCCGGGTAGTGTCAACGTCACTTTGCCTCCAATGCGTTGTCCTGTCGTGTTGCGATCGGGTTAGCCGACTCTATGGTGCCTGCAGTTTAGGTGACTCCTATGTGGGCTGCGGGATCTGGCAATGAAGGCTGGTTCCATAGTGCCTATAGGACAAGCACCCCCTGTAGGACTGTGGGTTTTGGTAACTGCGGCCGGCTCGCGGCCTTGAACTTTTTTTTACATGGGTACCTTCTGCTACCCATCCGGGTTCCAGTACCGTCAGCTGGTTCTCGGCAGTGCCTTTGGATTAGGTGCCTCCTTCTCGGTATCCAAGTTCCAGCAATGTCTGCTGGTCCTTGGTAGTGCTTTCTGGCACAGGTACCTCCTGCTTAGTAACCGAGTTCCAGTACCGTCAGCTGGTCTTCGGCAGTTCCATTGGCTCTTGTACCTTCTGCTACCCATCCGGGTTCCAGTACCGTCAGCTGGTTCTCGGTAGTTCCTCAGCTTTCTTGTACCTTCTGCTACATTTCCAAGTTCAAGCTTTTTGAAATGGTTCTTGGTAATCACTCTGGATCTCCCTGACGAGGACCCTGAAGACGAGGACCCTGAAGACCAACCCTAAGAAGACGAGGACCCCGAAGACAACGACCCTGAAGACGAAGACCCTGAAGACCACCCCGAAGAAGACGAGGACCCTGAAGACCACCCCGAAGAAGACGAGGACCCTGAAGACCACCCCGAAGAAGACGAGGACCCTGAAGACCACCCCGAAGAAGACGAGGACCCCGAAGACGAGGACCCAGAAGACCAACCCGAAGAAGACGAGGACCCCGAAGACGAGGACCCCCGAAGACGACGACCCTGAAGACCACGCCGAAGAAGACCAAGAAGATGACCCTGAAGAAGTTGACCAAGAGGACAAAGAAGAGAAGACAAGCACCAAGATACAGAAGAACAAGAGACAGAAAACCAAGAAGCAGAAATACAAGAAGCTGCAGAACAAAAAGCGGAAGAACATTAAGCATAAGACTAAAAATCAGAGCAAAAGCTAATATCTAAATTATAAGCAGAAGATGACTAAGCAGTGTATGGGGGTGAGTCCGTTCCTCCTCGTGGTGCCCCTGGAAAAGACCTGCTGCTGCAGGCCAAACTGAACGCGGACAAATCCTGTTGTAAATCTTTTGTGACGGGCAGAACGAAAGGTGTAATGTCCAACCTTTTATAGATAACAACTACAGGAATGCCTGTCACAAATAAGAATATGATGAAGAAGAAGAAGATGAAGAAGTAGAATATGAAGAATGTAAAAAAAAAGAATAATACGAAGAAGGTGAAGAAGAAGAAGATGAAGAAGGTGAAGAAGAAGAGGATGAAAAAATGCTGAGGATGATGTAGGAGAAAGTGTGGGAGAAGTAAAAAAGAAGGTGAAGAGCATGGAAGTAGTGAAACATAAATATCTGACAAAATATAAAAATACTTAACATAGTCAATATTTCCGTAACTCAGAACGTCTTAAAAAAAATATTAATTCCTGCTATTCCATTTGATTGGGCTAAACCTCTATGCCTTTATTGTCTCCCCCACCTCCCCCAATACATTCTACATTATTCTTAGTTGTTTTCCTTCATGTAGAATTAACCTACAAGGAAAGAAAGAGTTTATTTTCATTCCGATATTTCTGTCCCATTGACTTGCATTGGTTTCCGGTATCGGAATCGGCGATATCCGATACTTTTTCGGTATCGGTCCGATCCAGTCCGATCCGATATTTCCCGATATCGGAAGTAATAGAATAATTCTAGTTCATGGTGCATAAGTGCCAAGTCAAAGCATAAATATACATTATCAGATATAAATGATCAAACATAGGCTGTTGCATGTAAACCAGGTCATGTCTTGCATTTTGTATGTTTTGACTTGGTGCCTTGACTTGGCACTTATGCACCATGAACTAGAATTATTATTATTATTTTTTACCAATTTTTGTATTGAGTCACTATTTGGAGCATACACTGTGTTTCCAGTCAAATAAGGTTTTTGTACAAACTGCCTATGATAACAGTATATTTTTTAAAAAATAAAAAGCTCAAACTGCACTCAAAATGCATGTTCCAAATTATTATGCACATCAGAGTTTTCAACCTTTTCTTTTTAATAAAGAACAAAAAAATGGTCATTTTTGAAATTATAAGCATTAGCAGGTTATTACAAACTGCTAATGAAATGATGTCGATGGTCCAGATGGATGGAGTGGAGGATGGCTGGCTGATGGACACCCCATGCAAACACGGCTACGGCGCTAACAATGAGGTGGAGTAATGTTTTGGGCTGGAATCATGGGGAGAGAGATTGTCAGCCCTTTTAGGATCCCTGAAGGGGTAAAGATGAACTCCATAACGTATGTTGAGTTTCTCAAACAGCACTTCCTTCCATGGTTCAAAAAGAAGAACCGTGCATTCCGCAGCAAGATCATTTTCATGCATGATAATGCCCCGTCTCATGCTGCACATAACACATCTGCATCTCTGGCTGCTATGGGCATAAAAGGGGACAAACTTATGGTGTGGCACCCATACTCCCCTGACCTCAACCCCATTGAGAACCTCTGGAGCATCATCAGAAGGAGTGTCTATGATGGCGGGAGGCAGTTCACATCTAAGCAACAGCTCTGTGAGGGTATTCTGTCCTCATGCAAAACAATTGAAGCAGAAACCATCCAAAACCTGACAAATTCAATGGACGAGAGAGTTCAGAAGCTCCTTTCGAACAAGGGGTCCTATATGCAAATGTAACATCACCTAGAATAAAGTTTTGAGTTGAAAACTGTTTGATTTCAGTTTGTAATAACCTGCTAATGCTTATAATTTCAAAAATGACCATTTTTTTGTTCTTTATTAAAATGAAAAGGTTGAAAACTCTGCTGTGCATAATAATTTGGAACATGCATTTTGAGTGCAGTTTGAGTTTTTTATTTTTTTAAAAATATACTGTTATCATAGGCAGTTTGTACAAAAACCTTTCAATTGTAATCTAATAGTTATTTGACTGGAAAATTACAATGACTGCAATTCATATAGGTAATTTGGGAAAATCTGAGAAAATATTATTTGCATAATAATTTGGAACACAGTGTATATGTCAGGTCTTTCACATATTTGTATATGGAATATATTTATTTTTTTGAAACATATGGATTTGATTATTTATTAACTATGGAGTATTAGCTCCCTCTGGTGTTTTCGTGGGACACTTGCTCGTGTAATGCGGGGATGGCACACTGGGAGAAATAGTGGCGGCTGGGGACCGAGTACCGTGGGGCGGCTGCCACCATCAGATTGCAGAGAGCTTCCGTCTCCACGAGCCTAAAAGGCAACATTTTGAGCGCAAGCAGTCGCGAAATATGTGAATTTAGTAGTGTGGCCTGTGAGGTGTTGGCTGCGTATTTGCACTTGCGTTCCAAGGACTGGGGTAGTGACAACTGGACGCTGCGCTGGGACAAGGACCTGGACATGCTTGCTGGTGGTGCTACTTGAGAGTGTGCAATGACAGGTGCAGGGCAAGGAAGCATGGCATGCATGCGCCATGGACAGAGGATTGGCTTGCACGCACAACAGCGGAAGAAGCAGTGGTGCCACCCGCAGACACTGTTCCTGGACCCTGGGGTTCAGCCCACTTAGTCGGGTGCTTTGCTGCCATGTGTCTGATCATGCTGGTGGTGGTCAAGCTGGTAGTTTTGCTACCCCTGCTGATGCTGGCCTGGTGGGTGGTGCAAATGGCCTTTTTGGGGTTGTCGGCAGAGTCTTTAAAAAACAACCAGACTCGGGAAGACCTAACAGTTGTACTGGCAACTTCCGTCGTGTTGATGTTACGGGGAAAGGTTGCCCGCCTTCTGTCTGCGGCCACCACACTGCTTCTTCATGCCTGTTGTGGTGCTACACCTCCCTCCCCCTGTGTGCTGCTGTCCTCGCTCTGCATGTCATATTGCCAGGTTGGGTCAGTGACTTCATAGTCCACCACCTCAGTGACTTCATCATCCACCAGGATCAGGGTGAGGAATATGCGGTACAGAGTCACGGTTACTGAGACTTGACCGTGTGGAAAAGAAAGATAGAGAAAAAAGGGGCACTCTAGGTGAAATCTGGGGATTAAGGACAGGGATGGGGCGAGAAAACTGCTCACCTGACTGGGTTGTGCACCCCTGCACAACCCCGGGAATAGCCTGGAGAGCGGAGGTCCACAGTGCCGTGGTGGTGCTGCAGCTTGGGCGGTCACATGACTGGCAGTGATGTCACGGCAGGTCCTCCTGAGGCGCAGGTCCTCAAGCAACATAGACTCCCAAGGGAAAGGCAGTTCCTGCCGCGGACCCTCACAGAGGGACAAATGAAGAGCAGATGAAGGACAAAGACGCAGTCTATGGAGCGCCAAGGAATGGATGGTGAAGAGGAAATAATAAAAAACACCTTTTATTAGGTCAATAAAACAACATGTGTTTCGGCAGTGGAATACTGCCTTCTTCAGGTCATGGGGTGAAATTACAAGGATGGTATTATATAGCCAACCCACATTTGTTGGTGGGTAACAATCAGGCACTAATAATTTTAACCCTATATGGTACAAAACAGATTAAGATCAGAAAAAACAACAGAACAATGCAAACTACATCTGTAAATAAATCTGGGTTGTTTAGGTAGCTGATCAGAAAGGATGGGATCACTGAGCAAAATGAACCAGTATTTTTTTACCAATTTTTGTAAGGCCACACGAGACTGACCAAAAGTGGTTATAAAATTACAGTTAGCCGGATTAGATGTACTAGAGTTGCGGACAAAGGTGGAGGTGGATTCCATTTGGTTTAGATCCTCATCCTCACGGCCCCCCACAGGTCATGTTTCCAGGATCTCCTTGGTATTACACAGGTGACTGAAGTATCATCAAGGCATCAGGAATTCTCTCACCTGGGCAATACTAAGGAGATCCTGAAAACATGACCTGTGGGGGGCCGTGAGGATGGGGTTTGATAAACACTGGTTTAGACAAACATCCTGAGTCAGGGATCTAATTCTACTAAAGGCATCATTCAATAGTTTTTCTGGATAACCCTTCAATGCAAATCGCTTTTTAAGGATTCTAGATTCAGTGATAAAATCATAATCCAAAGTACAATTCTTCCTGATCCTCCAATATTACCCATATGGAATGTTAGTGTTCCAACTGGTAAGGTGACCACTATCAAAATTTAAATAACTATTGACATCAACAGTTTTAAAATGTGTCGACATGTAAATCATTCCATTATCCTCAAATCGGAGGGAAAGATTAAGGAATTGTATTATAGATTCAGAGATAAGAGGGGGTGAAGGTTAACCCCCATGTATTTTGGCTTAAACCGGCTACAAAATCAAGGGCTTCATTTTTAGTGCCCCGCCAAATAAAAAAATAATAATCAATGAAACGTTTCTATAATACAACATGGTTGGAGGCAAGGGGGGACTGTGCGATGTGGACCGACTCAAGAGAGCCCATGAATACGTTTGCGTAACTTGGAGCGAATCTAGTTCCTATTGCACAGCCCCTCCTCTGGCGAAACATGGTTCCCTCAAAAGAAAAAACATTGTTATTTAAAATGAACGATATACCCTCCAGGATAAAAAAAAATTAGCATTTCATGCATAGATGGATCATCAGATAGAAATTCACCAACCGCCTTTGTCCCCAAATCATGAGCAATATTGGAATACAAAGAAGTGACATCTAAAGTCAAAAGAATGCAATCAGTGAGGGGGGGCAGGTCTTTCAAAAGGCGAATAAGATGACTAGAATCTTTCAAATGGGACTCAAGGGTAATTACATATTTTTGCAGAAAAAGATCAATGTAATGGGAATGTTAGAACCCTCTTGTTAGTTTTTTCTATCTTGTGTTTTGCGGTCACGTGACCATCTGCCTTTATATTCCAGCTCCTCCCTTATGGCTTTGCTGGACTTCAGTGTTGTTTTATTGTTTTGCTAGCCTGGTGCTTCGGTGCCTATCTCTGTCAGTTTGCTTGGTCCTCTGGGACCTCTAGTACTTTTTGTCAGTTTGTCTTTTGTGTTCTACAACAATTTCTGTTTAGGAGGTGTCCCATTTTTGTCCCAGTCCTTAGTTCTTTTAGGGACCCCTCCCTTATTTCTATAGGTCTTCGTTCAGACTAGCCGAGGACTAAGGCGGGTCTGTTCACAAGGAACAGGCAGCCCGCTACATCGTAGGGATTCAGCTTAGTCTTACTGTAGGGACAGCTTTCCCCTATCTTTCCTTAGTTCTTGTTGCAGATCATAACAGTAAGTCCAGCCCAAAAAAAAAATTAAAAGAAAGAAATTCGGGGATCAGTATGGTTTCCGTCCAGGAGTTGGCTCAACGCCTGCAGGGATTGTCTCTGGAGGTGGCCGAGCTTCAGCAACACGTGAGTAGCTGTCCTGGAGCAGATTTTGTCGAACCCAAGGTAGGACTGCCTGATGTTTTTTATGGTAAACAGCAAGATTTTTTTTCCTTTAAAAATGCTTGTTTGTTATATTTTCATTTGAGACCAAGATCCTCTGGGAATGAATCACAGCGCATTGCTTTTATTATGTCACTTTTGCGCAAAGAACCACAGGGTTGGGCCTTTTCTCTCCAGCCTAATGATCCGTGTTTAATTTCTGTTGAAGAATTTTTTTCTGCTATGGGGCTATTATATGACGATCCTGATCGAATCTCATCTGCTGAATCAGAACTTAGACATATGAATCAGGGGTCAGATTATGTTGAAAATTATTGCACACACTTCAGGAGATGGGCCTCAGAAGTTAAATGGAATGATTCTGCGCTGAGATGTTTATTTCTTGCTGGTCTGAGTGAAAGGGTTAAGGATTTGCTAATTGCATTCCCTGCACCTGAGACTCTGCAGGAAACTATGCAGTTAGCTGTTCGTGTGGACAGGAGACTGAGGTCCAGGGTGAATGATGTAAAGACTCCTGTAACGTCAGGTTCTAGTTCCCAGAAAATCTGCTCTGACAGCGGAGAACCAATGGAGGTGGGGGCAATGTCACTCCGCTCTCAGGAAAGAGACCGGAGATTCGCCGAGGGTTTATGTCTTTATTACGGTAAAGCTGACCATTTGATTAAGTATTGTGAGCGTCGTTTAAGTAAAGAAAAAAAAAGGTCAGTTACTCCCATATAGCTTGTTTACGCTCTGCAGGAGTATTTCTTTCTGGGAGTACTACTCTGAAGGGAGATTTCATTGAATTTCAGGTATTTGTGGATTGTGGTTCAACACTTAATGTGATTGATAAAGGGTCATCACCTATTTCTGTGGTTGCAATTGATAACACTCCTTTGAAATGTATTACTCACAAGACTGCTGCATTTCCCCTCACTATCAATGGAGTTCACCAAGAAATTTTGGACTTGGTTGTTTTGGATAATTTGCCCTCTCCAGTTGTTCTAGGATTGCCTTGGTTAAAACTGTACAATCCTTTATTGGACTGGTCTACTAATGTGATTAAGTCTTGGAGACCGAAGTGCTATGATAAATGTTGTAATGGTCGCATTGCGGCTGTGGAAAAAGGGGAATTACCGGTACCTATTCAAGATTTTTGGAGGGTTTTTTCGGAGGAGGAGTCTCAAGTTTTACCTCCTCATAGGGATTATGATTGCGACATTGAGTTTGTTCTGGGTGCTACTCTTCCCAAAAGTTGCTTGTTTAATCTGACTATCCCTGAAAGAAAGGCTTTGGAGGAGTACATAGAGACTAGCCTGGCTGCTGGTCACATTAGACCTTCTAAGTCATCTGTGGTAGTTGGATTCTTCTTTGTTAAAAAAAAGGACGGCGGTTTACGTCCATGTCTGGATTTTCGTGAAATTAATAAGATTACCGTACGCAATTCCTACCCATTGCCGTTAATTCCTGACTTGTTTAACCAGTTAGTGGGAGCCAAGTGGTTCTCCAAAATTGATCTCCGGGGGGCATACAATTTGTTATGAGTGAAGGAGGGTGATGAATGGAAAACTGCTTTCAACACTCCGGTAGGTCATTTTGAGAATCTGGTGATGCCTTTTGGTCTTACCAATGCACCTGCATTTTTTCAGAACCTTATTAATGACATCCTGAGACCTCTGATTGGTAAGAATGTGGTTGTGTATATGGATGACATTTTTATTTATTCACCAGATCTCGAGTCCCATTGGCAGAGTGTACGTGAAGTTTTGCAGTTATTGAGTGATAATTCACTCTTTGCTAAGCTGGAGAAATGTGAGTTCGCTGTGCAGAAAATTAGTTTTTTGGGCTACATTGTCTCCAGCGAGGGCTTTGAGATGGACCCTGTGAAGGTTCAGGCTGTGCAGGAATGGCCTAGGCCTAATGGTTTGAAATCTATCCAGAGATTTTTGGGTTTTGCCAATTATTACAGGAAATTCATTAAGAATTTTTCTGTAATTGTTAAACCTTTAACCGATCTCACTAAGAAAGGTGCGAATACGGCCCAGTGGACTACTGAGGCCATTGAAGCGTTTGAGTATATCAAAGAGAGGTTCAGTTCTGCCCCTATCCTTATGCAGCCTGATGAGACCAAGCCTTTTTTGGTCGAGGTCGATGCTTCATCGGTGGGGGTCGGAGCAGTTTTGTCTCAGGAGAACAAGGGTGGAGTACATCCTTGTGCCTTCTTTTCGAAAAAAATTTCGGAAACCGAACTGAATTATGATGTTGGAAATCGGGAGTTGCTGGCTATTAAACTTGCGTTTGAACATTGGCGTCATTTTTTGGAAGGCGCTAGATTTCCTATTCAGGTTTTCACAGATCATAAGAATTTGATCTATCTGGATGCTGCCAAGCACTTGAATGCCCGTCAAGCTAGGTGGGCACTTTTTTTTTTCCCGGTTTCATTTTTCTGTTACCTATATCCCTGGTACTAAGAATGTTAAAGCCGATGCTTTATCTCGCAGCTTCTCTCCTACGGTCGGTGCTGAGGAGGAGGAGAGCATTTTACAGAAAGGAGTTGTGGTGGCGGCTTTGGACTCTGTTTTGGAGAATGGGATTCTGAAAGCTCAAGATGATGCTCCATCTAACACTCCCCATGGGAGGTTATTCGTGCCTAGAGCCTTTAAGAGAGATTTGTTTGTGGAGTGTCATGAGTCTTGGTTGGCAGGTCATCCAGGAATTTCGGAAACTAAGAGACTTATCAGTCGCAGTTTTTGGTGGCCTGGATGGCAGAAGGATGTCATCAAGTGGGTGCGTCAATGTACTGTGTGTGCTAGGTCAAAGACTTCACATTCTCCTGCTGCGGGGTTGCTTTGCCCTCTGGAAGTTCCTAGTGTGCCTTGGACGCATCGCACAATGGATTTTATTACTGATCTTCCTTTGTCCGAGGGTTTCACTGGCATCTGGGTGGTCGTGGACCATTTTAGTAAGATGTGTCATTTGGTTCCATTCATTAAGTTGCCCTGCGCCAAGACACTCGCTAAGGCGTTTGTTAAGGAGATTGTCAAACTCCATGGCGTTCCCACAGATATTGTTTCAGATAGAGGACCTCAGTTTGTGGCTCACTTTTGGCGTGCTTTTTGTGACAGGTTGGGAGTCCATTTGTCATTTTCGTCTGGTTATCATCCTGAGTCTAATGGACAGACTGAAAGAACCAGGATGTTGAACGGTTTTTGCGTTGTTTTGTGGCAGACAATCAAGTGTTGTGGTCTGAGTTTCTGCCTCGCGCAGAATTTGCTCTCAACAATCATACATCCTCCTCTGCTGGGTGTTCTACTTTTTTTTGTTGTACTGGGAGACATCCGTCTTTTGTTTCGTTCTCCAAATTATGGTCGGCGGTGCTGGAGGAGGAGAATTTTCCTTGTTGAAAAAGGCTGATGTATCTGATAGGGATGCCACTGTCACAGTTCCCCCTGTGGTGGAAGATGGCGAATTTGAAATTTTGCATATCTTGAATTCTAGATGGCATAGAGGGAGATTACAGTATCTTGTCTCCTGGAAGGGTTTCGGTACCGAAGACAATTCCTGGGTAAGGACGGATGATGTCTCTGCTCCTAGGCTTGTTAAAGCTTTCCACAGGAGGTTTCCGGATAGGCCTGGGCCTGGAGGATCCGGAGGATCCTCATAGAAGAGGGGGTACTGTTAGAACCCTCCTGTTAGTTTTTTCTATCTTGTGTTTTGCGGTCACGTGACCATCTGCCTATATGTGACGCTCGCAAGCCCTGCCCTGGGAAGATGGGGTACTCGGAGCCGGGTCAGATGTTGAGAACGGGGATGCAGTCGTGGCCTGGACCCGTTCCATGCCCAGGGCCGTCACATTGAAAATGATGTTAGGGATTTCCGGGTTGAGTGGTAATTGTCGACTACGCCACCTGTGGTGTCTGGTGATGCGCCACCAGCGCTGCTACTGTCCGCTGAGGCCCGATGTCATGGCGGCTAAAGTTCTCGCTGCTCCCCACAGGCGGAGCGCGGCCTCAGGGCAGGCAAGGCAGGATGAAGGGGGTAGTAGTAGTAGCGCGGGGAGTGCGGGCACCGCGTCGCGTGGTATGGCGCGTAATGAACAGTCCAGAGGCCATAGGGATGAATTTCCAAGGCTTTACTCACAGTTCTCATAAGCAGCGCAAGGCTTCTCCCTGCTCCTCACGGAGTCCTGCGGCCACCAGGGACGGGGGTCCGACTACCTCCGAGGAAGTCCAGTGTGAGGTAGCATCCCTACACCAGAGTGTTCCTGCACTACAGACTTTACCCTTTCCCGTCTGTGCGTGTGTAGATAGGCCGGGTCTCCCTCTGAGCTCCTATCAGGTGTAGGGCTCGGGTGGCAATTCCTCTCCATCCGAGGCCCGGCGGGATCCTCAGGGCCTAACCGGGCTTTCCCATACTGGACTTAGAGTACAAGGTCGGGTGTCGGGGGCCGGTACCCCTCTTGCAGCCGGAATCCCTCTGAATAGATCAGGTAGGCGAGGACAGGTGGCGTGCTCCGCTCCGTCTGCATCCTCCCCGGGACCCATTTGCTAGGGAGCCACACTCTAAAGCTCCCGGGCCTTCTTGATCCTGGTCCTTGGCCGGGTTGAGACATTCCTTGTCTCCAACCTTCCTCTCGTCCCATAGATTGGGGTACGAGGGCTGTGTCCCATTCCGGTGCAGGCCCACACAGGATCTGCGCTCCCGGAGGGAAGTCACATCACACACGGTTCATGACAGCACAGTACGACCACTAAGAAGGACAGACCAACGAAGAACCAAGATCAAAGATGGCATTCTATTAAATCTGAAATTAGAAGTGTCACTGACTAACTGTTCCTCCACCCACACCCACTAACTGGTTCCTACCACTTTGTGTTCCCCAGTCTCCCTGTAACCAGGGGAGCAGCACCTAGTGCATACTAGCTCCCTCTGGTGGAGATGTGGTGTTGGATGCAAGAGGCTAGGTAACTACCATCACACCGGCCTTACCTCAGAGGAGGAACACCACACTCCATTAAAGAAGTGCGCCACATATATATTCCAGCTCCGCCCTTATGGCTTTGCTGGACTTCAGTGTTGTTTTACTGTTTTGCTAGCCTGGTGCTTCGGTGCCTATCTCTGTCAGTTTGCTTGGTCCTCTGGAACCTCTGGTACTTTTTGTCAGTTTGTCTTTTGTGTTCTACAACAATTTCTGTTTAGGAGGTGTCCCATTTTTGTCCCAGTCCTTAGTTCTTTTAGGGACCCCTCCCTTATTTCTATAGGTCTTCGTTCAGACTAGCCGAGGACTAAGGCGGGTCTGTTCACAAGGAACAGGCAGCCCGCTACATCGTAGGGATTCAGCTTAGTCTTACTGTAGGGACAGCTTTCCCCTATCTTTCCTTAGTTCTTGTTGCAGATCATAACAGGGAAAGATTAGATGTAATAGAATTAACCCCAGAGATAATGGGGCATCCAGGAGGATGTTTTACGTCTTTATGGACTTTAGGTAAAAATTAAAAATAAGGGACCTAGTAAGGGTAATAAGGGTATTCTTAATAAAAAGGAAAGGAAGTTTTTGGACATCAAGAAATTTCAATTTCTTGATGTCCAAAAACTTCCTTTCCTTTTTATTAAGAATACCGGCTTTTTTAGCCGTCCATAAAGGCATAAAATATCCTCCTGGATGCCTCATTATCTCTGGGGTTAATTCTATTACATCTAATCTTTCCCATTACATTGATCTTTTTCTGCAAAAATACGGAATTACCCTTGAGTCCCATTTGATATATTCTACTCATCTTATTCGCCTTTTGAAAGACCTGCCCCTCACACTGATTGCATTCTTTTGACTTTAGATGTCAGTGCTTTGTATTCCAATTTTGCCCATGATTTGGGGACAAAGGTGGTTGGTGAATTTCTATCTGATGAACCATTTATGCATGAAATGCAAAAATTTTTTATCCTGGAGGGTATATTGTTCATTTTAAATAACAATGTTTTTTATTTTGAGGGAGCCATGTTTCGCCAGAGGAGGGGCTATGCGATGGGGACTAGATTCGCTCCAAGTTACACAAACTTATTCATGGGCTCTTTTGAGTCGGTCCACATCGCACAGTCCACCCTTGCCTCCAACCATGTTGTATTATACAAACGTTTTATTGATGATTTATTTTTTATTTGGCGGGGCACTAAAAATGAAGCCCTTGATATTGTAGCCAGTTTAAACCAAAATACATGGGGGTTAACCTTCAACCCCTCTATCTCTGAATCTATAATACGGTTCCTTGATCTCTCCCTCCGATTTGAGCATAATGGAATGATTTACACGTCGACACATTTTAAAACTGTTGATGTCAATAGTTATTTCAATTTTGACAGTGGTCACCTTCCCAGTTGGATCACTAACATTCCATATGGGCAATATTGGAGGATCAGGAAGAATTGTACTTTGGATCATGATTTTATCACTGAATCTAAAATCCTTAAAAAGCTATTTGCATTGAAGGGTTATCCAGAAAAACTATTGAATGATGCCTTTAGTAGAACTAGATCCCTGACTCCGGATGTTTGTCTAACCCAAATGGAATCTACCTCCACCTTTGTCCGCAACTCTAGTACATCTAATCCGGCTAACTGTAATTTTATAACCACTTTTGGTCAGTCCCGTGTGGCCTTACAAAAATTGATAAAGAAATACTGGTTCATTTTGCGCAATGATCCCATCCTTTCTGATCAGCTACCCAAACAACCCAGATTTATTTACAGACGTAGTTGTAATTTACGTAGTCGCATTGCTCCCAATAACACCTCTATTTTGTCCAATCAGCATAACGGATCGACCCTCTCCAGGGTTGGTTGTTATCGTTGCAATACATCTAAATGCCTCTGTTGTTCGACTCTGGGGAATTGTATTAAGTCCTTTGTTTCCCGTACTACTGGGATGAGCTTCCCTATTAGGTGTAGTGTAAACTGTCAGTCTTCTTATGTTGTCTATTTGCTTCAATGCACGTACGGCTTGCAATATGTAGGCCGCACTATACAGACCATGCATGCCAGGCTCAACAAGCATAGGCAAAATATTCGTAATGGTTTTGCTTTCCACAGCGTTTCTAAACATTTCCCAATTGAACATCATAAAGACCCAAAATTTTTAAAACTGATCATTACTGATCAGATTGGAGATACTGTCAATGATAGACTGAAGTGTTTGATTAATAGGGAGAGTTACTGGATATATAAATTGGGGATTCTTTCTCCTGAGGGATTGAATTTAACATTAGATAATGTGGTACACTAGTTTTCGCCATATATGAGTGTGCCATTCACCTGTTGTGCATTGTTCTGTTCTTTTATCTGATCTTAATCTGTTTTGTGCCATATAGGGTTAAAATTATTAGTGCCTGATTGTTACCCACCAACAGATGTGGGTTGGCTATATAATACCATCCTTGTAATTTCACCCCATGACCTGAAGAAGGCAGTATTCCACTGCCGAAACACATGTTGTTTTATTGACCTAATAAAGGTGTTTTTTATTATTTCATCTTCACCATCCATTCCTTGACGCTCCATAGACCGTGGCTTTGTCCTTCATCTGCTTGACCGAGTGGAAGACAGGGTGGTGGTGGTGGTGGCTAAGTGACTGGAAGCATTATCTGCTATGTAGCCAATAACCTTTTCACACTGCTCTGTGTTCAATAGTGGTGTTCTGCGGTCCCTTATTAAATTTGTACAGGAAGGTCAAGCGAGAAGATGTGGGTGTTTGTTGTGGCACAATTTCAGCTAGCCTTCTGCATGCACCATCACCATCACGTCCACTGCCCTGGCTCTTGCCATGTGCCTTGCCCATTTTAAATGGAGGACAATATTTTCCACGTTCAGTACAAATGGCTGGATTTGAACTGCAGTGATATGTGATACGTGTGACGGGAAACCACAGTTGTAAATAGCTGGCCTGTAGGTTACTATTTTTAACAGCGACCTCGATTCAATAACTTCGCTGACGCACTGTAACAAAATTTCAATGGAGGCCAGAAATGGCAGAATTTTCAGGGAAATTATATGTGATCCGTGTGACGGACAAACCACAGTTTTAAATAGATGGATTTTTAGCGCTGTAATATGGAAAGGACCTGGCTGTATTCTGCAGTGCCAACATGCAAATAGCGCAGAAAAACTGTGTTCTCTGGATGCTTTTTAAGCAAATAATCAGGATTAAGATCCAAAAAAAAATTATTCCTGGCTCCTGATACCTGAGGCTATTTCTAGAAATATCTGTAAAAGCACCAGCAGACAGAACTGGAATGGACCCTCTTGCTATATGCACTGCAGTCTGCCACATACACTGCCTGCCTGACTAGCACTGATATCTATGCAGCTGGATTAGTCCTCAGAAGGACTGTTAGTTGAGATGGATATGTGTAGAATATGTTGTGGTATACCTACACTAACTAAGAAACAAGCGAATCTCTCCATAGCTCAGCAGCACCTCTCCTTACACTGCCTGATTCCGGAGTAGATTGTGACAAGCATGGTGGCGCCAGGTCTGATATAGGCCTGATGACGCTGTGCGGCCAGCCAATCACTATAATGCAACATGGCTGCGGCATTACAGTGTGTGGCAGACAATCCCTGCATGTTCTTTGGCGCTCTAAAGAGCGCCAAACAGGCAGGGAGGGGACCCAAGCTCCCGCCGAGCAACCCCGGAAATACTCGGCGAGCGCTGAGCATCTCGAGCAGTGAGATGCTCGGGCGAGCACCGAGCAGCAGCGAGCATGCTCACTCATCACTACTCATTAACTGAAAAATAAGTAAACATGGTGTCATCCCCCGGCTCTTGGGTAACCCCATTTATCACAGTCACATTGTCCCATGCCCCTTTTAACGTAAGGTCCTCCATTTGAGCAGTCCCAAAATTGCCCCCAGAAACTCCCAACTCAGGAATCCCAGTCTCTTGGGTCACCGTCTCGTCCTCATCACCAGCAAGGACACACAGGGGGAATTCATTTGCCTCTGACTGCGATGAGGAATCAACATGGTGGAACCATCTCTTGTCTGCATCACATGGTACGCCTGCTTTCTGCCATAAGTTACAGAACAGGCTAAAGTCCTGCCCTATTATTACCGAGTGTAGCAGGCCCTCAATCACCCAGACCTCATGGGACTCAGCTCCACAGTTAGTTATCCCCTCAGGCGACGGGGTAGTCCTTGGCGTCCCCGTGGATACAGCAGATGCCCACAAACTTCCCTGGGATCAACTAGTGGGGGAGTGTGGCCTTTACCAGGGTCACCAAACTCCAAGCTTCCTGACACTAACACTCCATTTATGGTCACGGGACATGACTGTGGCCCCTCACAGGGCTGATAGTCCACGCTGCAGTCCATTTTCTCGAAGGACATAGGACAACGGGTGGCTATGTGTCCAGGACTGTGGCACTTCCAGCAGATCAAGTCTTTCCCAGTGGCTTTTGGCAGACCCTCAGCGACACCTTGGAACCTCAGACTCCTCCCAGTGGTGGCTCTAATACCACTCTTTTGGGATTCGGGCTCCCTCTGGGTTCCCCAGTATGGGGATGCAGCACCTCCTGGCTTCCTTAGGGACCTCTCGACCACCTTTCTACAAGGCCGACCAGGTTGTCCGCATTCCGGGGTTCTTCCTGCACAACCCAGGTCTGCACAGGCCTAGGGAGGGAGTGAATAAATCTGTCCATCATGACCCATTCTACCAGCTGAGCTGGGGTAGAGGGCTCTGACTGAAACCACTTCTGTACAAGATGGAGGAGATCGAACATTTGGGAGCAAGGGGATTTATCACTGCAATATGCACAGTGGTGGACACTTTGAGCTCGGACAGATATAGTCACTCCTGAGCGTGCCAGTATCTCAGTTTTTAATTTTGAATACTCCTGGGCATCCTGTAAGGCCAGGTAATAATAAGCCTTTTGGGGCTTGCCAGCCAAATAGAGGGCCAGCACCTCCGCCCACTGCTCCGGTGGCAGCTTCTCTCGCTCTGCAACCCGCTTGAAAACAGTTAAAAATGCTTCACCATCATCCCCCAGGGTCATTTTTTGCATGGCTCATCTTACCGCTTTCCAGACATACGAGTCATCACCTGGAGTTGGGTGAGGGCCTGCCGGCCTCCCACGAACCCCCACTGCGAGCAACTTCATCTGTTGTTGCTGCTGTCTGAGCTGGTCTTGTTGGTGTTGGTGGACCTGTTGCAATAGCAGCTTGCTTGTCTCCTACTCGGCTAGCACAAGATGCTTGACCAGGTTCTCCATACTGTCTGTCTTCATTTCCTGGCTTATGGCTGGCTGTACCCAGAACATGTGGTTTATCCTAAGCCATTACACGTGCCTCCTGGGGATCTTGCCCGCACTTATACCACCACCTATGGTAGATCGCTCACTCAGCTGCACACGGAAGTAGACACAGGTACGCTGTCTCTTTAAACTTCTGATTGGTTTATTAAAATGCAGCATAAACCAACATTGAGTCCGTAAAAGAAAACACGGCTCTTTGGGCAAAAACAGGGAAAGCAAAGCAAAATGGTAACACTGTTGGTATTCTCTTGATGAGCTTCAAGTGGTAGTCACTGGAAATGGTCTTCCAACAATCTTGAAGGAGTTCCCAGAGATGCTTAGCACTTGTTGGCCCTTTTGCCTTCACTCTGCAGTCCAGCTCACCCCAAACCATCTCGATTGGGTTCCGGTCTGGTGACTGTGGTGACCATCTGGCGTAGCACCCCATCACTCTCCTCCTTGGTCAAATAGCCCTTACACAGCCTGGAGGTGTGTTTGGGGTCATTGTCCTGTTGAAAAATAAATGATGGTCCAACTAAACGCAAACCGGATGGAATAGCATGCCGCTGCAAGATGCTGTGGTAGCCATGCTGGTTCAGTATGCCTTCAATTTTGAATAAATCCCCAACAGTGTCACCAGCAAAGCACCCCCATACCATCACACCTCCTCCTCCATGCTTCACAGTGGGAACCAGGCATATAGAGTCCATCCGTTCACCTTTTCTACGTCGCACAAAGACACGGTGGTTGGAACCAAAGATCTCAAATTTGGACTCATCAGACCAAAGCACAGATTTCCACTGGTCTAATGTCCATTCCTTGTGTTCCAAACAAGTCTCCTCTGCTCGTTGCCTGTCCTTAGCAGTGGTTTCCTAGCAGCTATTTTACCATGAAGGCCTGCTGCACAAAGTCTCCTCTTAACAGTTGTTGAAGAGATGTGTCTGCTGCTAGAACTCTGTGTGGCATTGACCTGGTCTCTAATCTGAGCTGCTGTTAACCTGCGATTTCTGAGGCTGGTGACTCAGATAAACTTATCTTCAGAAGCAGAGGTGACTCTTGGTCTTCCTTTCCTGGGGCGGTCCTCATGTGAGCCAGTTTCTTTGTAGCGCTTGATGGTTTTTGCAACTGCACTTGGGGACACTTTCAAAGTTTTCCCAATGTTTCGCACTGACTGACCTTCATTTCTTAAAATAATGATGGCCACTCGTTTTTCTTTACTTAGAATTTGTATTATGGCAAGAAAAAAGCAGCTAACAGTCTATTCAGTAGGACTATCAGCTGTGTATCCACCAGACTTCTGCACAACACAACTGATGGTCCCAACCCCATTTATAAGGCAAGAAATCCCACTTATTAAACCTGACAGGGCACACCTATGAAGTGAAGACCATTTCCGGTGACTACCTCTTGAAGCTCATCAAGAGAATGCCAAGAGTGTGCAAAGCAGTCATCAAAGCAAAAGGTGGCTACTTTGAAGAACCTAGAATATAAGACATATTTTCAGTTGTTTCACACTTTTTTGTTAAGTATATAATTCCACGTGTGTTAATTAATAGTTTTGATGCCTTCAGTGTGAATGTACAATTTTCATAGTCATGAAAATACAGAAAAATCTTTAAATGAGAAGGTGTGTCCAAACTTTTGGTCTGTACTGTATCTCCCCTCCAGCACTTTACCAGTGACTTTGTCCCAATAATTAATGCTGCACTCTGTAGATACAGGCCTATTTGCTTAATGCAAATTAAAAAAAACAAGCTTGGGTATCAGGTAACAAGCTAAAGTAGTTTTATATGCTCAGTAAACCCCTATTCATATTATTGTTTCATACGTTATATTATATGCTTTATACAGACATAACATTGGATGAATGTGCCCCATGCAAATTGTTGTAGTTCTATACTAAGCTACATCAATTGTATAGTAAGACAGGCAATAGGAATACAAATTATCTAGGTGATTTATAGCTTAAAATGTTTTACCACTAATGCTATCTAATTTAGTGCCATCCACCAGTGCTTTTACTTAGTCTGCTCCATGCAGCATAAAGCATGCACTGGAGGAGTTTGCCAGAAAACAGAGGTACATTATGGAAACATAGCTTGCAATGGGTGCTGTACTAGACAACCATAATATAGCCATATGCATAAGCCATTGTGGCACCCCAGGGGTCTGGTTACCACAGTAACAGAAATATTACGTCTGAGAGCAAGTGGGAGGTTTCCTGGTCAGGAGCCCTTAAGCATGCAACACCTCCTGCCCAGTCCTGGGAGGGGAGGAATCTGCCCTTATAAACTGGGTCTGGGGCGGGATTAGTGAGTCAGAGCCTGGAGTGAAGTTCCAGACACAGGGCGAGAAGCAGCTAGGAGCTCTGTAGGAGCAGGAGCTGAGTGCCAGGGACTGGAAGCAGATATATTGCTCGTCCTGGCTGAAGAGACTACTACCGGACAACGGAGTCCGAGGCTGTGGGAACCTCTAAGTCCAGCAGCAGAACCCAGCAGGCAGGGGATTCCAGGTCCTCTGGCCATAGAAGCCCGGAGGTTCAATCACAAGGAAGGGACCAGCACCGCCATCGAGGAGCGGAGGCTATCAGAAGGCCCCAAGTCACCAGCCATACGGGTGAGCACCACACGGTATACTCAGGGACGTGGGCTACTTCCACTCGCTTACAGCAATGTAGCCAGGAAGAGTGCAGATAGACGGGGAGGCCTACAACTCCACCTGGCCAGGGGAACTCCTGCTTGCTCGCAGACTGACCAGGCCCCTTATGCTAGCCAGTACTCCCGGGAGGGTCTGCCTTAATATCATCAGTAAAGACCCTGAACTGCACTGCAAAGACTCTGAGTCGTTCCTGCTTTCTCACCGCATACAGCACTACTAGTACTGGGACGCCCGCGCACCATCACCCCCATCATCCACATTCCCTGCCCTGAGGCCATACTCTTCCCGCGGGGAGTTATCCCATCTTTAGCTGCGCACACCACACCAGCCTCAGCGGACTGCCTCGCAGCGGCGGTACACCCTGACCGCAATCCACGGGTGGCGTAGTCGGACATTAAACCACAAAAACCCTATAAAGACTGCCACTGGTTTGACCACCCTGAGCCACGGGACCGGGTCGCCGCCACGGAGACTACAATCCCCAGAGACCCGGCTCCGGGTATCCCACGCACGTGCACACGCGGCCCAGGGGGCGCGTCACCATCACCAAGTATATTGTGCATTGAGAATCAGTGATTTATTACGTTTTACAATTTTAGTCATACACAACATACAAGTGATGAGCGAACGTACTCGCCACTGCTCTGTACTCGCCCGAGCATCACTGTATTTGACGAGCTCAGCGAGTATTTCCGGGGTTGCTCAGACGAGAACTCGGGTCTCCTCCCTGCATGTTTGGCGCTCTTTAGAGAGCCAATGAACATGAAGGGATTGCCTGCCACGCACTGTAATGCCGTAGCCATGTTGGTTGTGGGCATTACAGTGATTGGCAGGCCGCACAGCATCATCAGGTGTATATCAGACCTGGCGCCGCTATGCTCGTCACAGTGTACCCCGGAATCAAGCAGAGTAGGGAGAGGTGCTGCTGCGTCTGAGAGAGATTTGCTTCTTTATAGTTAGTATAGATATTCCACAACATATTTACAGTATATATGCTTGGAGATGGTCTTATAACTTTTACCTTTAACATGCTTGTCTATAATTTTCTTTCTAATCTCCTGAGACAACTCTTTCCTTTGCTTCCTCTGGTCCATGTTGAGTGTGGTACACACCATGTCACCAAACAGCACAGTGAATATCTGTAGCCCTATATACAGGCCCACTGACTGATTACAAGATTGTAGATACATGTGATGCTAATTAGTGGACACAACTTGATTTAACATGTCCCTTTTGTCACATTATTTTCAGGGGTGCCATCATTTCTGTCCACGCTTATTTCATGAGTTTAATTTTTTTTTAAATTCTGCGGAAGCAGGATTGAAAACCAATGTCTGACTTTAATTTGTTCATTTTCATAGATTTTTAATTTATTATTACTTTTGTCAGATTCAAGTTATTTCTGTGACCATTGTGGGTTTTTCTTTCATTAAACGAGGGGTACCAACAATTTTGACCAAGTGTGTATCTATATCCATCTGAACTAACAGTCCTTCTGAGGACTAATCCAGCTGCATATAATCAGTGCTAGGCAGGCAGTGTATGTGACAGACTGCAGTGTATGATACAGCACAAGAGGGTTCATTGAACGTCCTGTCTGCTGCTGCTATAATAATTACAGATATTTGTAGACATAGCCCCAGATATCAAGGGCCAGGGCAAATTTTTTTTTTATCATAATCCTGGTTATTTGCTGGTTAAAAAGCAATCCAGAGTATACCTATTTGTGCTCCATATGCTTGTTCTCACTGCAGAATAAAGCCAGATCTGTTTCATATTTCAACGATAAAAATCCAGAAATTTAAACTGAACGTGGAAAATATTGGCCTCCTTTTCCATTCTGTTGCAGTGTGTCGGTCAAGCTGTTCACACTAGGTCTCTGTGTAGAATAGTATTAGTAAATTACAGACCTGCTATTTAAAATTGTGGTTATCTGTTAGACGTATCACATACAGTGGGTACGGAAAGTATTCAGACCCCTTTACATTTTTCACTTTGTTTCATTGCAGCCATTTAGTAAATTCTAAAAAGTCATTTTTTGGCTCATTAACCCCTTAATAACATCTGACGTACTAATACGCGTCTGTGCCCTGGGACTTAAGAGCCAGACCCGTATTAGTACGTCATCGCGATCGCGTGCGCACACAGGCTGTGCGGGCGCGATCGCCGCCGGGTGTCAGCTGATTGTCACAGCTGACACCCGGTACTATGTGCAGGGAGAGGTCCTGCACCGCTCCCAGCACATTAACCCCCGCGATGCTGCGATCGAAGTCGATCGAAGTCGATCGCGGCATTGCGGGGGCAAGGGGAGGTGATCGGCGATACTCACCTCCTCTTCCGGCTTCCAGCGCAGTCTGCAAAGGTTTCCCGGGTGTTGCCATGACGACCCGATGTAGTCATGACAACATCCGGGTCACCAGAGAGCAGGAAGATTGCTTGGACATGTGCAGTGCATCTCCAAGCAATCTTCACACTGTGCACTTCTGACAGCCTTCATGGCATAGGGATGGTGCTCCATTCCTGTGCCATGCTGGCGATCAGAAAAAAAAAGTGAAAGTCCCAGAGTGGGACAAAGTAATAAAGTGTATAAACTGTGTGAAAGTGGAAAAAAAAAAATGTGCAAAAATATTATAAAAAAATAAAAAAAATAATACACCAAAAATAAAAATATAATGTACCCATCAATAAATATTATTATAAAAAAAATTAAAAAAAAACAATAAAAGTACACATATTTGGTATCGCCGCATCCGGAACAACCTGACCTATAAAACTGTCCCACTAGTTAACCCCTTCAGTGAACACGGTAAAAAAAAAAAAAAAAAAAAACGAAGCAAAAAACAATGCTTTATCACCATACCGCCAAACAAAAAGTGGAATAACACGCGATCAAAAAGACGTATATAAATAAAAATGATACCGCTGAAAACGTCATCTCGTCCCGCAAAAAACAAGCTGCCATACAGCTCCATCAGCCGAAAAATAAAAAAGTTATAGCTCTCAGAATAAAGCGATACTAAAAAATATTTTTTTCTATAAAATAGCTTTTATTGTGTATAAGCGCCAAAACATAGAAAAATGATACAAATGTGGTACCGCTGTAAACGTACTGACCCGAAGAATAAAGCTACCTCATCAATTTTACCACACGCGGAACAGAATAAAAAAAAAATAAAAAAAACAATTCCTGAATTGTTGGTTTTTGTTTATTCTGCCTCCCAAAAATCGGAATAGAAAGCGATCAAAAAATGTCACGTGCCTGAAAATGGCACCAATAACAACGTCAAGTCATCCCGCAAAAAACGAGCCGTCACATGACTGTCTGCCAAAATCTGGAAAAATTATAGCTCTCAAAATATGGAGATGCAAAAACTAGATTTTACAAAAAATGCGTCTTTTAGTGTGTGACAGCTGTCAGTCATAAAAACCCCATATGATTCTGGCATTGCTGTAATCACACCGACCCGAAGAATGAAGTCGTCTAATCACTTATACCGCACAAGGAACGGCGTCAAAAATAAACTCTTGGGTTAGGATTGGGCTAGGGTTAGGGCTGGGTTTGGGGCTAGGGTTGTGCTGGGGCTAGGGTTGTGCTGGGGCTAGGGTTTTGCTGGGGCTAGGGTTGTGCTAGGGTTAGGGCTGGGGTTGGGATTTTTTTCAAAAGTAAGAAAAAAAGATGACGATATGGCGACTAGTGTTGAGAGCAAGTGCTCGCTACTTGAGTTTGCATCGGGTGCTCTGGTATGCACTGAGTATCGTGGGTATTTGAGTGACATGCTCGAGTCTCTGCCCCATATGCTTCGCGGCCAAAAAACTTTACGGGGATTGCCTGCCATGCACGAGCGATCCCCGCATGTTTTTTTTTGGGTGTCTAATAACCGTGAAACATGCGGAGCAGGGACTCGAGCATGTCACTCGAGCACACGCTGTACATGGTGCATACCTGAGTACCCGATGCAAACTCAAGTAGCGAGCACTTACGCTCAAGTATAATGACAACTTATTCAATATGATGACCTAATGTAAACAAATTCTGTGCCGTACCTCTGGGTTCAAAATGTTCACTATACACCTTAATAAAATCCTTGAGGGGTATAGTTTCCAAAATGGGGACACTTGTGGGGGAGCTCCACTGTTTAGGCACATCACGGGCTCTCCAAACGCGACACGGTGTCCGCTAACAAATTGAATGGAAAATCGGCTCAAATTGTTAGCGGACGCCATGTTGCGTTTGGAGAGCCCCTGTGTGCCCAAACATTGGAGCTCCCCCACAAGTGACCCCATTTTGGAAACTAGACCCCCCAAGGCACCTATCTAGATGCATAGTGAGCACTTGGAACCCCCAGGTGCTTCACAAATTGATTCATAAAAATGAAAAAGTGAAAAAAAAAACACTTTTTCATTTTTATGAATCAATTTGTGAAGCACCTGGGGTTCCAAGTGCTCACTATGAATCTAGATAGGTGCCTTGGGGGGTCTAGTTTCCAAAATGGGGTCACTTGTGGGGGAGCTCCAATGTTTGGGCACACAGGGACTCTCTAAATACAACATGGTATCCGCTAACAAATTGAATGGAAAATCGGCTCAAATTGTTAGCGGACACCACATTGCGTTTGGAGAGCCCCTCTGTGCCCAAACTTTGGAGCTCCCCCACAAGTGACCCCATTTTGGAAACTAGACCCCCCAAGGCACCTTTCTAGATGCATAGTGAGCACTTGGAACCCCCAGGTGCTTCACAAATTGATTCGTAATAATGAAAAAGTGAAAAAAAAAAACACTTTTTCATTTTTATGAATCAATTTGTGAAGCACCTGGGGTTCCAAGTGCTCACTATGAATCTAGATAGGTGCCTTGGGGGGTCTAGTTTCCAAAATGGGGTCACTTGTGGGGGAGCTCCAATGTTTGGGCACACAGGGACTCTCCAAATGCAACATGATATCCGCTAACAAATTGTCGGCTCAAATTGTTAGCGGATATCATGTTGCATTTGGAGAGTCCCTGTGTGCCCAAACATTGGAGCTCCCCCACAAGTGACCCCATTTTGGAAACTAGACCCCCCAAGGCACCTATCTAGATGCATAGTGAGCACTTGGAACCCAGGTGCTTCACAAATTGATTCATAAAAATGAAAAAGTGTTTTTTTTTCACTTTTTCATTATTACGAATCAATTTGTGAAGCACCTGGGGGTTCCAAGTGCTCACTATGCATCTAGAAAGGTGCCTTGGGGGGTCTAGTTTCCAAAATGGGGTCACTTGTGGGGGAGCTCCAATGTTTGGGCACACAGGGGCTCTCTAAACGCAACATGGTGTCCGCTAATTATTCAAGCAAATTTTACAATCAAAAAGTCAAATGGCGCTCCTTCCCTTCCGAGCCCTACAGTGCGCCCAAACAGTGTTTTTTCCCCAAATATTGGGTATCTGCATGCCCAGGGGAAATTGCACAACAAATTTTGCGGTCCATTTTTTCTTGTTACCCCTGTGAAAATAAAAAAATTGGGTCTAAAGTAACATTTTTGTGAAAAAAGTTAAATGTTCATTTTTTTCTTCCACATTCAAAAAATTCCTATGAAGCACCTGAAGGGTTAATAAAGTTCTTGAATGTGGTTTTGAGCACCTTGAGGGGTGCAGTTTTTAGAATGGTGTCACTTTTGGGTATTTTCTGTCATAAAGACCTCTCAAAGTGACTTCAAATGTGATGTGGTCCCTAAAAAAATGGTTTTGTAAATTTTGTTGGAAAAATGAGAAATCGCTGGTCAAATTTTAACCCTTATAGCTCCCTAACAAAAAAAAATTTTGGTTCCAAAATTGTGCTGATGTAAAGTAGACATGTGGGAAATGTTATTTATTAACTCTTTTGTGTGACATATCGCTCTGATTTCAGGGCTTAAAAATTCAAATTTTGAAAATTGCAAAATTTTCAAAATTTTCACCAAATTTCCGTTTTTTTCACAAATAAACGCAAGTGATATCGAAGAAATTTTTCCACAATCATGAAGTACAATATGTCACGAAAAAACAAACTCAGAATCAGGGGGATCCGTTGAAGTGTTCCAGAGTAATTACCTCATAAAGTGACAGTGGTCAGAATTGTAAAAATTGGCCCGGTCATTAACGTGCAAACCACCCGCGGGGCTTAAGGGGTTAAAGTACACTGTGCACCCCATCTTGACTGAAAAAAACAGAATTGTAGAATTTTTTGCAAATTTATTAAAAAAGAAAAACTGAAATATCACATGGTCATAAGTATTCAGATCCTTTGCTCAGTATTGAGTAGAAACACCCTTTAGAGCTAGTACAGCTATGAGTCTTCTTGGGAAGGATGCAACAAGTTTTTCACACCTGGATTTGGGGATCCTCTGCCATTCTTCCTTGCAGATCCTCTCCAGTTCCGTCAGGTTGGATGGTGAACGTTGGTGGACAGCCATTTTCAGGTCTCTCCAGAGATGTTCAATTGGGTTTAGGTCAGGGCTCTGGGTGGGCCAATCAAGAATGGTCACAGAGTTGTTCTGAAGCCACTCCTTTGTTATTTTAGCTGTGTGCTTAGGGTCATTGTCTTGTTGGAAGGTGAACCTTCGGCCAAGTCTGAGGTCCAGAGCACTCTGGAAGAGGTTTTCATCCAGGATATCTCTGTACTTGGCCGCATTCATGTTTCCTTCACTTGCAACCACTCGTCCTGTCCCTGCAGCTGAAAAACACCCCCATAGCATGATGTTGCCACCACCATGTTTCACTGTTGAGATTGTATTGGGCAGGTGATGATAACAGTGCCTGGTTTTCTCCACACATACCATTTAGAATTATCACCAAAATGTTCTATCTTCATCTTATTAGACCAGAGAATCTTATTCCTCATAGTCTGGGAGTCCTTCGTGTGTTTTTGAGCAAACTCTATGCGGGCTTTCATATGTCTTGCACTGAGGAGAGGCTTCCGTCAGGCCATTCTGCCATAAACGCCTGACTGGTGGAGGGCTACAGTGATAGTTGACTTTGTGGAACTTTCTCCCATCTCCCTACTGCATCTCTGGAGCTTAGCCACAGTGATCTTGGGGTTCTTCTTTACCTCTCTCACCAAGGCTCTTCTCCCACGATTGCTCAGTTTGGCTGGACGGACAGGTCTAGGAAGCATTCTGGTGGTCCCAAACTTCTTCCATTTAAGGATTATGAAGGCCACTGTGCTCTTAGGAACCTTGAGTAATGCAGAAATTATTTTGTAACCTTGGCCAGATTTGTGCCTTGCCACAATTCTGTCTCTGAGCTCCTTGGGCAGTTCCTTTGAGCTCATGATGCTCATTTGGTCTGACATGCACTGTTAGCTGTGAGGTCCTATATAGACAGGTGTGTGCCTTTCCAAATCAAGTCCTATCAGTTTAATTAAATACAGCTGGACTCCAATGAAGGAATAGAACCATTTCAAGGAGGATCACAAGGAAATGTACAATATGTGACTTAAATATGAGCGTCTGAGCAAAGGGTCTGAATACTTATGACCATGTAATATTCCAGTTTTTGTTTTTTAATAAATTTGCAACATTTTCTACATTTCTGCTTTTTTTCAGTCAAGATGGGGTGCACAGTGTACTTTAATGATAAAAAAATGAACTTTTTAGAATTTACCAAATGGCTGCAATGAAAAAAAGAGTGAAAAATGTAAAGGGGTCTGAATACTTTCCATACCCACTTTATAACTGCGCTCCAAAATCAGCCATTTCTCGTGAATGTGGAAAATATTGTCCATCATTAAAAATGGGCAAGATGCGTGGCAAGGGACGGGGAAGTGGATGCGATGGTGATGGAGCATGCAGAGGCCGAGGCCGTAGCCGTGGGTTAGCTGAAATTGTGCCACAACAAACACCCACATCTTGTCGCTCGATTTTCCTGTCCCAATTACTAGGGGACCGCAGTACACCACTATTGAACCCAGAGCAGTGTCAATCAAAGGTTGTTGGTTGGATAGCAGATAATGCTTCCAGTCACTTTGCCACAACCATCACCACCCTGTCTTCCACATGGTCAAGTCTCAGTCACTATGAGTCTGGATCACATATTCCTCACCCTGATCCTCCTTCCTCCCACCATGCCGAGTGCCTAGAGACAACTGATCCCACACTTGGACACTCAGAAGAGCTGTTCACTTTTCCATTTGTAGGTTCGGGCCTCTCGCTCGGCCAGCTTCAAGCAAGTCAAGAGGTGAACGCGTTTAGCGATGCCCAAATATTGGAGCAACCATGGTCACACGAAGGCAACGGTGGAAAAGTGCAATTACTGTCGCAAGAGGTGGATGATGATGATGAGACAAAATTGCCAGAAAGTCAGGAAGAGGACCAGGGTACGGAAGTGGAAGACGAAGTGGTGGATGATATAGTAACTGACCCAACCTGGCAGGGGGACATACAGAGCAAGGACAGCAGCACACAGGGGGAGGGAGGCAGAGCACCACAACAGGCAGGAAGAAGCAGTGTGGTGGCCGCAGACACAAGGCGGGAAAGCGTTCCTCGTAACGCCAACACGACGGAAGTTGCCAGCACAACTGTTAGGTCGTTCCGAGTCTGGTTATTTTTTAAAGATTCTGCAGATGACCCCAAAAAGGCCATTTGCACCACCTGCCAGGCCAGCATCAGAAGGAGTAGCAAAACTAGTAGCCTGACCACCACCAGCATGATCAGGTACATGGCAGCAAAGCACCAGACTAAGTGGGCCGAACCCCGGGGTCCAGCAACAGTGACTGCTTGTTCCGCTGTTGTACATGCAAGCCAATCCCCTGTCCATGGCGCATGCCAAGATGCCTCCCGCCCTGCACCTGTCATTGAACACTCTCATCTAGCACCATCAGCGAGAACGTCCACTTCCTTTTCCCAGCGCAGCATTCAGTTGTCCCTACCCCAGTCCTTGGAATGCAAGTGCAAATACACAGCCAAGGCCTCACAGGCCACACTACTAAATTCACACATTTTGCGAATGCATGCACTCGAAATGTTGCCTTTTAGGCTCGTGGAGACAGAAGCTTTTTCGCAACCTGATGACAGTGGCCGTCCCTCGGTACTTGTTCCCCAGCTGCCACGGACCTAAGTCTACCTAACCACGGACATGTGGACAAGTGATTGTGGGGAGGGATGGTACATCTCCCTGACGGCACACTGGGTTAATATAATGGAAGCCGGGACCCAGTCAGACCTTGGGACGGAACACGTCCTCCCGACGATGAGGATTGGGGTACCTGGTCAATCAGGGTTGCCCCCACATTCTACAGCTCCTGCACCTCCTCCTCCTCTTCAACCTTCATCCCCGAAATGACCACATCAGTCGCAAGCTGTGGCTGACTCCACTGATCCTACAGCCAGGCATGGTCGTGTGTAACAATGACCGGAACATGGTGGCGGCTCTGAGGCGAGCTCACACACGTACCATGCCTGGCCCATGTGCTTAACCTCGTGGTTCAGCAGTTTCTCAAAACCTACTCGGATCTGTCGGATCTGCTTGTCAAAGTACGCCGCCTGTGTGCCCATTTTAGAAAGTAAGCTACATCTCCCGCCACCCATGTCGTGCTTCAGCAGCATTTGCCGCTTCCAGCTCACTGACTGATCTGTGATGTCCCCACGCGTTGGAACTCTACATTGCAGATGTTGGGAAGAATTTGTTAGCAGAAGAGGGCAGTTGTTGACTACCAGCATCAACAAGGCCGTCGGTATTCAGGTCAGACTCCACTCATAAAACCTCAGGAGTGGACATCTGTACTATCCTCCAAAAGTTTGAGGACTCCACCAAGATGGTGAGCGGCGATGATGCCATAATTAGTGTCACCATCCCGCTTCTCTGTCTTCTGGAATGCTCTCTGCTCACAATTAAAGAGGATGGAGCAAGGAACCATACAGGGTGATTACACACAGCCCAGCCTCATCTCATCCCAGCGTGGATTGGGTGTCAATGAGGAGGAGGAGGAAGAACAGGAGCTAGTTTCCTGCGCAATAGACGGTACTACCAGCACAACTGTCATACCGTCTGTTCAGCGTGGATGGCCTGAGGACAGGGAGGAGGAAGAAGAGGAAGAGGAGGAGGATAAGGGGGAGAGCATGGTCAGTCATCCTCTCAGTGAGGACACCAAAGTCTTGCCTCTTTGCAGTCTGGCACACGTGGCTGAGTTTATGTTACGCTGTCTTTCACGTGACCCTCACGTTGTTCAAATTTTGGGTGACAGTCATTATTGGTTGGTGATACTTCTAGACCCACGCAACAAGGAGAACTTTCTGTCTCTTACTCCCGCGCAGGACAGGCCTAATAAAATGGGGCAGTACGAAAAGGCCCTTGTTGCAGAATTATTAAAAAAATTCCCATCTGAAAACGCTGGCGGCAGAGGTCACAGTTCATTGCACAACCAAGGAGTATAGACGAGAGAGACACAAATGCAATCGAGAAGAGGCAGAGGAACACTGTCAAAGTTCTGGGTACTCTCCCAAGGATGGAAAAGTTGCGGAAGATGCTGAGGGTGTACCTTGCTGACCGTACCAACGTCCTCTGTGATTCCTCTGTGCCTTATATTTATTTGGTATCCAAGCTGGACACGTGGCCTGAACTGGCTCTCTACGCCTTGGAGGTCCTGGACTGCCCCTGCCGCTAGCGTTTTGTCAGAGCGGAATTTTAGTGCCATCGGTGGAAAATGCTGACAGCCTGACTCATATAAAAATGAACAAGGGCTGGATTTTGGTCCAGACTTTTCAACACCACCGAATGATAGCAGCGTAACAAAAACTCAAATACAGTGTCTTTTTTTTGGGAGGTCTAACTCTATTCCCATGCACCTCTGTCTGAATAGCAGACCCTAGGGTTTTTCGCAAAGTTTGGCAGCCCTTTCCATTACAGCAGGAGCATTACCACTATAGGAGACCCACTCCTTTATAATGGGAACATTTTTTTACTGAGACCCTCCTCTATGTCTCTTCAAACGGGTATTGGGTTGCGTCCAAATTTGTGGCAGCCCTTGCATTCACTGCATATGTGGCACCCCAGGGCTCCGGTTGCCACAGTGGCATTGCCTCCCTCACAAGAGGTGATGCCATGCCTGGAAGCAAGCAGGGGTCCTCTAGTCAGGTATACTAGCATGCAACACTTTCCTGGTTTCAGACCAGCAAGGGGAGCTCCTCCCCTTAGCAACTGGAATCTGGAGGCGGGGTTAGTTAGAGTTATTGAGAGGAGTTGAAGTCAGGACAGTGAAAAGGAAAGACCTAGGGAGTGGAGCTGCACGGCAGCTCACCCCAGAGAGGAGTGTAGAAGAACCGGACACCGGAGTCCGAGGTTGTGGGGCACTGAAGGCCCAGCAGCAGAAACCAGAGGGCAGAAGACTGCAGGACTCCTGGCTCCATAGATGCCCGGAGGCTCAGCAACACCATAGGACCCAGCACCGCCATGTGGGAGTGACACATAAGGAAGGCCCGAGCTGCCTGCCCTATGGGTGAGCACAAAGACGTTTTACTCAGGGACGAGGGCCACAGCACAGCTATAAGCAGCAGGGCCAAAGAGATTAGCGCAAAGGGAAGGCATCCAACTTCACATGGCAAGGTGGATTCTCAAATTGCTTCCAGGCCGCCCGGACCTCTACTACCAGCTAGTACCAGTGCCCCGGTCAGATTAACAAACCGCAAGTAAAGATGAGAAGAAACCGCCATTAGGTTGTGGACTGGTCATTATCTGCGCCATCCCCTGCACAGCAGCATCTATAACATCACCATTTCCTGCCATGGAGATAAGCTCTGCCTGTGGAGAGCTGTCCCAACTGTGCTGCGTCACCATCAGCTCCAGAGGATCTGCACCGCAGCGGCGGCTCCATATAGCTGCATACCACAGGTGGCGTCACGAACATTATATATAGAAACTCTATTCCCTTTTCTTTAAAACCCCTTTTATTGACCGCCCTGGGTCACGGACCAGGTCACCGCCACTGTGACATCCCCCAGCATCGACCGGCCCGGCTACCTAGTACCCCACGGCCCAGGGGGCGCGTCATATTTGGCGTCACGAACAGGATTAACGAAGCCCGGTATAACTGGATCCTGTGTGCCACAGACTTTACTGAACTGTGTCATCACGTCATTTGTCATCAGCCGAGGGGAAGCAGGAGGCCCCGATCCAGAACCGCCGGGTAAGAGATCCGTCCCGCCTGCAGAGCAGCATACTGATACGTCAGCAGAAACCAGGACCTGGCTGAGGTTCACTAGGGGGGAGGAAGATGCCCAACCTGGGAGAGGATTCAGCTGCTGGCGCGGACGCCGCCACTGTAATGCCGTTATCAATGCCATATATACTAGGGGCGGCGTGGTTGCCCCAGTTCTCAGGGGAGTCACACACCCTGACCGACTTTGAGGAGAGACTGCGCAGTTTGTTTAAAGTGTACCCCCTGTCTGAGGAGCAAAAAGTCAGCATCCTCATAGGCAAGCTAATCGGTGCAGCCCAGAGAGAGGTGGCTAGGCAGGGACAAAGGCACTGTGAAGGAAATACTGGCCCGGTTAAAGGATACCTTTGACACCGGCACAGCAGCAGAGATTAAAATGAAGTTCTATGGGTGCAAACAAAGAGTGCAGGACAGTCTACCGGGCTATGCTCTAAACCTGCAGGAGGCGCTGCGGGCCATTAAGCAGGTAGACCCCGACAGTGTGCGAGGCGAGGACAGATGGCTAACTGAACAGTTTATGGAGGGGCTCCTGTCCAACGCTCACCGGACACAGCTGCGCATTATGGCTCTGCAAAACCCTGATCTGGACTTTGTGCAATTTAAAGACCGAGCCATCCGGGTGCTGCGAGAATCAACCCCAAGTGGCACTGCATCCCTCCGGCGCCCAGCTATCACATACCACCAGGAGAAAGCCATCCTATGATAACCTTAGGCACTAATGTGATAGAGAATTGTCTTGGAGAAATTATTGTTTTGTTGCAACAGGTCGCAGAGACTGCCAGTTCCAGTCAGCAGCAAGTTCTGCAGAAGGAGATCAGAGCCCTCATGCAAAGACAACAGGTAGGGCTGTCTGGTGGAGAAGTCGGCAGTGGCAGAATGAGTGATCCATTCCCCATTGCAATGCCCCCTAGGAGTGAAATGTTAATATGGTGTCGGGCAGCAATAGGTCTCAGGTGTCAAGATTATCAGGTCCTAGTAGAACCTGTGTACGCTGATAGTAGGCCCACCATCTTGACAGCCAGAGGTGTAGTCGATGTCCGCAAGGGGAGAGTACCGATACGCATCCTGAATTGTGGGGAGAAAGAGGTCCACTTACCCCGGTATGCTGCCCTTGCTAAAACTGTCAGTAACAACACAATAAAGGCAGTGGAACCCTTGCCTCCGTCGGAACAGGCGGAGGATAATGGCTCCAAGGGGCAGATGGAGGATTGGTGTCAGAAGCTACAAGTGGGCACTGACTCCACCCCTTTGCACCAAAAGCATGGAGTATACCGGGTGGTCCAAGAATATGAGCGAGTCTTCAGCAAACACCCACTAGACTTTGGGCAGGTAAAAGGGGTCCAACATCACATCCCCACAGGAGATCATCCGCCCATTAAAGAGAGGTACCGGCCTGTACCCCCAGCTCACTATCAATGTGCCAATGTTAGAACCCTCCTGTTTGTTTTTTCCATCTTGTGTTTTGCGGTCACGTGACCATCCGCCTTTATATTCCCGCTCCGCCCTTCTGGCTGTGCTGGACTTCAGTGTTTGACTGTTTCTCTAGCCTGATGCTTCGGTGCCTTTCTCTGTCAAGTTCGCTTGGTCCTCTGGGACCTCTAGTACATTTTTGTCAGTTTGTCTTTTTGTGTTCTGCAACAACTTCTCTGTTTAGGAGGTGTCCCATTTTTGTCCCAGTCCTTAGTTCTTTTAGGGACCCCTCCCTTAATTCTATAGGTCTTTGTTCAGACTAGCTGAGGACTAAGGCGGGTCTGTTCACTAGGAACAGGCAGCCCGCTACATCGTAGGGATTCAGCTTAGTCTTACTGTAGGGACAGCTTTCCCCTATCTTTCCTTAGTACATGTTGCAGATCATAATAGTAAGTCCAGCCCAAAAAACTAAAAGGAAATAAATTCGGGGATCAGTATGGTTTCCATCTAGGATTTGGCTCAACGCCTGCAGGGATTGTCTCTGGAGGTGGCCGAGCTTCAGCAACACGTGAGTAGCTGTTCTGGAGCGCATTTTGTCAAACCCAAGGTAGGACTGCCTGATGTTTTTTATGGTAAACAGCAAGATTTTTTTTCCTTTAAAAATGCTTGTTTGTTATATTTTCATTTGAGACCAAGGTCCTCTGGGAATGAATCACAGCGCATTGGTTTTATTATGTCACTTGTGCGCAATGAACCACAGGGTTGGGCCTTTTCTCTCCAGCCTAACGATCCGTGTTTAAGGTCTGTTGAAGAATTTTTTTCTGCTATGGGTCTATTATATGACGATCCTGATCGAATCTCATCTGCTGAATCAGAACTCAGGCGTTTGAATCAGGGGTCAGATGATGTTGAAAATTATTGCACACACTTCAGGAGATGGGCTTCAGAAGTGAAGTGGAATGATCCTGCGCTGAGATGTTTATTTCTTGCTGGTCTCAGTGAAAGGGTTAAGGATTTGCTAATTGCATTCCCTGCACCTGAGACTCTGCAGGATGCTATGCAGTTAGCTGTTCGTATAGACAGGAGACTGATGTGCAGGCTCAGTGAGGTAAAGACTCCTGAAATGCCAGGTCCTAGTCCCCAGAAAATCTGCTCTGATGGTGGAGAACCAATGGAGGTTGGGGCGATGTCACTCCGCTCTCAGGAAAGAGACCGGAGGTTTACCAAGGGATTGTGTCCTTATTGTGGTAAAGCTGACCATTTGATTAAGTATTGTGAGTGTCATTTAAGTAAAGAAAAAAAAAAGGTCAGTTACGCCCGTATAGCTTGTTTACGCTCTGCATGAGTACTTATTTCCCGGAGTACTACTCTGTAGGGAGATTTGATTGAATTTCAGGTATTTGTGGATGGTGGTTCAACACTTAATGTGATTGATAAAGGGTTTTTGGAAAACCTTAAATTGAAATCCAAACCTTTGTCATCACTTATTTCTGTGATTGCAATTGATAACACTCCTTTGAAATGTATTACTCACAAGACTGCTGCATTTCCCCTCACTATCAATGGAGTTCACCAAGAAATTTTGAACTTGGTTGTTTTAGATAATTTACCTTCTCCAGTTGTTCTAGGATTGCCTTGGTTAAAACTGCACAATCCTTTATTGGACTGGTGTACTAATGTGATTAAGTCTTGGAGTCTGAAGTGCTATGATAGATGTTGTAATGGTCGCATTGCGGCTGTGGAAAAAGGGGAATTACCGATACCGATTCAAGATTTTTGGAGGGTTTTTTCGGAGGAGGAGTCGCAGGTTTTACCTCCTCATAGGGATTATGATTGCGACATTGAGTTTGTTCCAGGAGCTACTCTTCCCAAGAGTCGCTTGTTTAATCTGACTATCCCTGAAAGAAAGGCCTTGGAGGAGTACATACAGACTAGCCTGGCTGCTGGTCACATTAGACCTTCTAAGTCGCCTGTGGCAGTTGGATTTTTCTTTGTTAAAAAAAAGGACAGCGGTTTACGTCCATGTCTGGATTTTAGTGAAATTAATAAGATTACCGTACGCAATTCCTACCCATTGCCGTTAATTCCTGACTTGTTTAACCAGTTAGTGGGGGCCAAATGGTTCTCCAAAATTGATCTCCGGGGGGCATACAATTTGTTACGAGTGAAGGAGGGTGATGAATGGAAAACTGCTTTTAACACTCCGGTAGGTCATTTTGAGAATCTGGTGATGCCTTTTGGTCTTACCAATGCACCTGCATTTTTTCAGAACCTTATTAATGACATCCTGAGACCTTTGATTGGTAAGAATGTGGTTGTGTATTTGGATGACATTTTGATTTACTCACCAGTAGTGTTGAGCATTCCGATACTGAAATATCGGGTATCGGCCAATATTCGCGGTATCGGAATTCCGATACTTAATTCCGATACTTTTAGAATATCGTATACTGGAATAGGAAGTTCCCATAATGCAATGAGCCAGATTCATTTTATTCAGCCAATGAGGATCCTAAGAAGTGTGGGCACATCCTGTTAGGCATGTAGGCATGTTAACTAATGGCATGGCTGTCATTGCCTGCTGAAATGATGTCATGATGCACTATAAAAGCCGCCGCCGCCATTTTGAGCTCACTCTGCTGTGAATTCAGTTAGGTATAGGACGCTGTTTTAGCTACCTATTTGCTCTATTCTGCTTTACCCAAGATACTTTATAAATCACTGAGCCTTGCAGCACTAGTGCACAGTTCTCTGTGCTGTTCACCGCTGTCTGCAAGGTCTCTGTGTGTGAGTGCAGCTCACACTGTAGTGTGTGCTTCAGCCAAGTCTGGCTGTAGTGAGCTCAGCGTGCGTCACTGCCTCATACATTGTCCTTTTTTGCTAATTGATAATTTTTCCTGATTTCTCCTATTAGTGTGGTGGTTCCATCCGTATTCAGCTAAATTGGTTCCAAACACACTATATAGGAGTAGATAGAGAAATTTTTTTTTGTCTGGCAGCGCTAGTGCACAGTGCTCTGCATCTGCTCTGTTCACAGCTGTCTGCAAGGTCTCTGTGTGTGAGTGCAGCTCACGCTGTAGTGTGTGCTTCAACCACGTCTGGTTGTAGTGCGCTCAGCGTGCGTCACTGCCTCATACATTGTCCTTTTTTGCTAATTGATAATTTTTCCTGATTTCTCCTATTATTGTGGTGGTTCCATCCATATTCAGCTACATTGGTTCCAAACACACTATATAGGAGTAGATAGAGGAGCCTTTCTGCAGCATTGTGCCCTGCAGCCCCAGCCAGATTAGTATTAGCCTATTTTTTTGTAGCCTTATCTATTGCATTGTAGGTTACCTTCCTGCATTGTAATAGCTACAAAAAGTTTGTGATACTATCGGTATTACATCTTTGGGCACATCCAGTGTCTTTTTGTGACAAAAAAAACCTAAATAAAGTTCGCCAAACACTCCACTTTACAGTTGTGTAGGCCACATTAGCTCATATTAAAGTCTAGTCCACACTTTATAAAATTAGTGTTTCTTATACCTGTTAGCAGCTGTTCAGGAATAAGCACACTAAGCCCTTAGTACTTTTCTGCCTATCTTTATCAGTCTACCAAGATGAAGAAGGCAGGGAGTAAGGCATGTGGTCGTGGTCATGGTCGTAGGTGTGAAGTTTCTGCAGGGAGAGGACGTGAGGATTCTGTGCCTGCAGGGAGAGGACGTGGGGATTCTGTGCCTGCTACGGGCACCAGTGACTCAGCATCCCCCAGTTTTACCAGGGAACAGTCCTTTATGAGCAGCTTTGTAGGAACTAGCCGTACCCCACTGCTGCGGGAGGACCAAATTGAAGCCGTTGTCGGATGGATGGCAGCTAACGCATCAACTTCAATTAGTTCCAGATCCTCTCAGGTCCTGAGCACTGAAGAGCACCCATCTGTCTCTTCACCACCTGCCAAACTGCCCAGGCAGTCAGAGAGCCCTGGACAGGAGCCATCTCTACTTCTGTTCTCTGAATCTCTTGGCTTGGAAAGAGGGGGCCAGCCAAGCAGAATTCGAGAATTTGAAGAAGAGGTAGTATGCAGTGATGCGCAACTGTTTTGTCTCTCTGAATCTGAAGAGGCGGGTGGGCCAGTGCCTATGGTCAGCAGCAAACCTCAGTACGCATCTGATGATGAGACTCAGGTGCCACTTTCTGGTGCATACTGTGCTGTCGAGACTACCCAGGAGAAGCAGTTGTTTGAAGAGGGTGGTGTAGATGATGAGGTCCTTGACCCATCATGGCGTGAGGGACAGGAAGGTGGTGGGAGCAGCTCTGAGGAAGAGATTCCCCGAACGGTTCAAAAAGGAGGGAGAGGGAGGGGGCAGACTTGGTTGCCTGTAGCCTCCACTTCGGCACCCATTAGGAGCATGGCTCTTCCAAAATCCAAAGCGGGCGCTCTCAAGACTTGCAGTGCCTGGTCCTTTTGTGACACAGTTGCAGATGACATTTGCTTTGTCAAATGCAAGCTGTGTAATCAGAAGGTGAAAAGAGGGAAAAGTGTCAGCAACCTCAATACCACAAATATGTGGAAACATGTGCGGACCAAGCACGTGGTGGAGTTACAAAAACACACTGAAGACCTAGGCCAACCTACAGCGGCACCTACCACCTCTTCCGCTCGTGTTGTAGCCTCTTCCTCCAGCTCACACACAGCTGGTTCGGCTTCCTCACAGGATCGCCATGGAAGAACCTCTGGCACTGTTGTACAGAGACACAGTGTAATTCCACCCACAGCACCACTTTCCCTGTCATCCTCACACTCCCAGGCCAGTCTACAGCCATCGTTAGCACAGGCATGGGAGAAAAGGCGCCCATACTCTGAAAGGAGCACAGGCTCTGAATGCTGGCATTGCAAAACTACTGGCCCTTGAAATGCTATAATTCAGGCTGGTGGAGACTGACACCTTCCGTAACTTTATGGCATTGGCAGTCCCACAATACAACGTGCCCAGCCGCTTTTATTTCAGCAGGCAAGCCATCCCTGCCCTGCAACAGCATGTGGAGGGAAAAATTAAACATGCGCTACAAAACGCCGTCAGTAGCAAGGTCCACCTGACCACCGATGCGTGGACCAGTAAGCATGGACAGGGACGATACCTTTCCCTCACTGCCCATTGGGTAAATGTTGTGGAGCCGGGTACAGATCTTGAGAGTGGCGCTGTATGTGTTCTGCCAACTCCAAGGATTGCAGGAATCCAGTCTGTACACATTGACTCCTCCTCATACTGCAGTTCCTCTGAATCAGCGCTGCAGGAGCCGTCACGGTCTACCTCCACATCGACCCGTGAACGGTTACCTGTTATGATGACCGATATGAGCACAGCCGTGGCCAAACGTCAACAGGCCGTATTAAAATTAATTTCTTTGGGGAATCGAAGCCACACAGCGCAGGAGCTCTGGAATGCCATCAACCAGCAGAGCGACGTGTGGTTTGTGTCAGCGAATCTCCAGCCAGGCATGGTAGTGTGTGACAATGGCCGAAATCTGGTGGCAGCTCTGGGCCTACGCAACCTCAATCACATCCCATGTCTGGCACATGTGCTCAACTTGGTCGTGCAGAGTTTTCTGAGGGACTATCCGGATCTTGATGCACTGCTGCACAAGGTCCGCATAGAGTGCGCTCACTGGAACAGCAACACAAGATCGCGCATTGCAGCTCTGCAGCGCCGATTACGTCTTCCGGAACATCGCATCATATGTGACCTACCCACCAGGTGGAATTCAACGTTACATATGTTGGAGAGGTTGTGTGAGCAGCAGGCAGCAGTAATGGAGTACCAGCTGCAGCAGGCGCAAACAAGTCGCAGTGCGCGCCGTTCACACTTCACCACCACTGAGAGGGCCTCTATGAAGGACATTTGCCACGTTTTGCATGCCTTCGATTATTCCACTCGGATGGCGAGTGCAGATGATGCACTAGTCAGCATGACTATCCCCCTTATCCGCCTGCTTGAAAAAACACTGCAAGCACTAAGGGAGGAGGTTTTGGAAGAGGTGGAGGATGAGGAGTCACAAATGCCATCTGCTTCTGTACAGTTTGCGCAACGTGGTTCCTCACAAAGGCCTAGGCAGGGGACACTTTGTGAGGAGGATGAGGAGGAGTCAATGGAGGAGGAAGACATCTGTCCAGAGGAGGGAGGTACACAATGCTCTAGTAGTCAGTATTTAGAGCGAGGGTGGGGTGATGCAGAGCAGGCAGAGGTCACGCCTCAAGCAGGGGACAGCGTTTCTTGGCCAGTTGGCAGTCTGCAGCACATGGTTGATTTCATGCTGCAGTGCCTGAGAAACGACCGCCGCATCGCCCACATTCTCAGCACGGCTGATTATTGGGTGTCCACCCTCCTAGATCCTCGCTACCGGGACAACTTACAAAGCCTCATAACACCGTTGAACCGGGAGCGTAAAATGCGGGAGTACCAAGACGCACTGGTGCATTCCATCATGTTCTCCATTCCAACCGAGTGCAGTGCTGCTAGTGCTTTACAAAGCAGCTCAGTGTGTCGAGGCAGTGGAGGAAGCTCTGCACAAAGAGGGAGCAGAAGCAGTGCCTCAGCACAAGGCAACACCAGTATGGCCCAAATGTGGCAAAGTTTTGTGTCCCCGCCACCATAAATGTCTACACTATCACAGACGGCTCCAGTCAGCAGGAGGCAACATTTCCGTCAGATGGTGACAGACTACGTCTTGCCCTCTCAGTGTACTCCCAGACGGCTCTTCCCCCTTCAAGTTTTGGGTCTCTAAGCTGGATACATGGCCAGAGCTTAGCCAGTATGCATTGGAGGTGCTGGCTTGCCCTGCTGCTAGTGTATTATCGGAACGCGTCTTTAGTGCTGCAGGTGGTGTACTAACAGACCGTCGCATGCGCCTATCCTTCGATAACGTTTACCGGCTTTTCTGAAAATGAACAAGGCCTGGATCTCGCATGAATTTGCCAGTCCTCTTCCAGAATAAATAATTGGTTGGCAACAGTATCCAGGTCTCCTGTTGTGTTCATGTTTCTACCACCTGAACTGTAATCCCTGAGCTCCAACACCGCCAGTTGCTGCTCAGAAGTGCCGTCTGCACAGTCAACCCTTGCTCCAGTGTTATTGGGGTTCATTAACGTCAGCTGATCCCCAGCTGAGCGTCCGGCAAATTCTCCTGCTCTGTCCACATCCACTGTACTACTAATTTAAAACTTGTTCCAATTACACCTCTGGCTCCTCTGTTTTTAGTATTTACCCTGGGCTCCAACACCGCTAGTTGCTGCTCAGAAGTGCCGTTTGCACAGTCAACGCTTGCTCCTGTGTTATTGGGGTTCAGTAACGTCAGCTGATCCCCAGCTGTGTGTCCGGCAAATTCTCCTGCTCTGTCCACATCCACTGTACTACTAATTTAAAACTTGCTCCAATTATACCTCAGGCTCCTCTGTTTTCAGTATTATCCCTGAGCTCCAACACCGCCAGTTGGCGCTCAGAAGTGCCGTCTGCACTGTCAACACTAGCTGCCGTGTTATTGGGGTTCAGTAACGTCAGCTGTTCCCCTGCTGTGTATACGGCAATTTCTCCTGCTCTGTCCACATTCACACTACTAGTCTACTACTGATTTTAAAGTTGCTCCAATTAGGCCTCTGGCTCCACTCTGTTTTTAGTATTTACCCTGGGTTCCAGCACCGCCAGCTGTTTCCCAGCAGTGTCTTTGGCACGGGTACTCCCTCCTGCCTAGCCTGGTTCCAGCACGCCAGCTGTTTCCGGGTAGTGTCAACGTCACTTTGCCTCCAATGCGTTGTCCTGTCGTGTTGCGGTCGGGTTAGCCGACTCTATGGTGCCTGCAGTTTAGGTGACTCCTATGTGGGCTGTGGGATCTGGCAATGAAGGCTGGTTTCATAGTGCCAATAGGACAAGCACCCCCTGTAGGACTGTGGGTTTCGGTAACTGCGGCAGGCTCGCGGCCTTGAACTTTTTTTTTCATGGGTACCTTCTGCTACCCATCCAAGTTCCAGTACCATCAGCTGGTTCTCGGCAGTGCCTTTGGCTTAGGTGCCTCCTTCTCGGTATCCAAGTTCCACCAACGTCTGCTGGTCCTTGGTAGTGCTATTCTGGCACAGGTACCTCCTGCTTAGTAACTGAGTTCCAGTACCGTCAGCTGGTTCTCGGTAGTTCCATTGGCTCTTGTACCTTCTGCTACCCATCCGGGTTCCAGTACCGTCAGCTGTTTCTCGGCAGTGCCTTTGGCTTAGGTGCCTCCTTCTCGGTATCCAAGTTCCACCAACGTCTGCTGGTCCTTGGTAGTGCTTTCTGGCACAGGCACCTCCTGCTTAGTAACCGACTTCCAGTACCGTCAGCTGGTTCTCGGTAGTTCCATTGGCTCTTGTACTTTCTGCTACCCATCCGGGTTCCAGTATCGTCAGCTGGTTCTCGGCAGTGCCTTTGGCTTAGGTGCCTCCTTCTCGGTATCCAAGTTCCACCAACGTCTGCTGGTCCTTGGTGGTGCTTTCTGGCACAGGTACCTCCTGCTTAGTAACCGAGTTCCAGTACCGTCATCTGGTTCTCGGTAGTTCCATTGGCTCTTGTACCTTCTGCTACCCATCCGGGTTACAGTACCATCAGCTGGTTCTCGGCAGTGCCTATGGCTTAGGTGCCTCCTTCTTGGAATCCAAGTTCCACCAACGTCTGCTGGTCCTTGGTAATGCTTTCTAGCACAGGTACCTCCTGCTTAGTAACCGAGTTCCAGTACCGTCAGCTGGTTCTCAGTAGTTCCATTGGCTCTTGTACGTTCTGCTACCCATCCGAGTTCCAGTACCGTCAGCTGGTTCTCGGCAGTGTCTTTGGCATGGGTACTCCCTCCTGCCCAGCCTGGTTCCTGCACGCCAGCTGTTTTCGGGTAGTGTCAACGTCACTTTGCCTCCAATGCGTTGTCCTGTCGTGTTGCGGTCGGGTTAGCCAACTCTATGGTGCCTGCTGTTTAGGTGACTCCTATGTGGGCTGCGGGATCTGGCAATGAAGGCTGGTTCCATAGTGCCAATAGGACAAGCACCCCCTGTAGGACTGTGGGTTTCGGTAACTGTGGCCGGCTCGCGGCCTTGCAACTTTTTTTTTCATGGGTACCTTCTGCTACCCATCCAAGTTCCAGTACCATCAGCTGGTTCTCGGCAGTGCCTTTGGCTTAGGTGCCTCCTTCTCGGTATCCAAGTTCCACCAACGTCTGCTGGTCCTTGGTAGTGCTATTCTGGCACAGGTACCTCCTGCTTAGTAACCCAGTTCCAGTACCGTCAGCTGGTTCTCGGTAGTTCCATTGGCTCTTTTACCTTCTGCTACCCATCCGAGTTCCAGTACCGTCAGCTGGTTCTCGGCAGTGCCTTTGGCTTAGGTGCCTCCTTCTCGGTATCCAAGTTAAACCAACGTCTGCTGGTCCTTGGTAGTGCTTTCTGGCACAGGTACCTCCTGCTTAGTAACCCAGTTCCAGTACCGTCAGCTGGTTCTCGGTAGTTCCATTGGCTCTTTTACCTTCTGCTACCCATCCGAGTTCCAGTACCGTCAGCTGGTTCTCGGTAGTTCCATTGGCTCTTGTACCTTCTGCTACCCATCCGGGTTCCAGTACCGTCAGCTGGTTCTCGGCAGTGCCTTTGGCTTAGGTGCCTCCTTCTCGGTATCCAAGTTCCACCGTCTGCTGGTCCTTGGTAGTGCTTTCTGGCACAGGTACCTCCTGCTTAGTAACCGAGTTCCAGTACCGTCAGCTGGTTCTCGGTAGTTCCATTGGCTCTTGTACCTTCTGCTACCCATCCGGGTTCCAGTACCGTCAGCTGGTTCTCGGCAGTTCCTCAGCCTTCTTGTACCTTCTGCTACATTTCCAAGTTCAAGCTTTTTGAAATGGTTCTTGGTAATCACTCTGGATCTCCCTGACGAGGACCCTGAAGACGAGGACCCTGAAGACCACCCTGAAGAAGACGAGGACCCCGAAGACGAGGACCCCGAAGACGAGGACCCTGAAGACGAGGACCCTGAAGACCACCCCGAAGAAGACGAGGACCCTGAAGACGAGGACCCTGAAGACCACCCCGAAGAAGACGAGGACCCAGAAGACGAGGATCCTGAAGACCACCCCGAAGAAGACGAGGACCCTGAAGACCACCCCGAAGAAGACGAGGACCCCGAAGATGACGACCCTGAAGACAAGAACCCTGAAGACCACCCCGAAGAAGACGAGGACCCTGAAGACGACGACCCTGAAGACGACGACCCTGAAGACTACCCCGAAGAAGACCAAGAAGATGACCCTGAAGAAGATGACCAAGAGGACAAAGAACAAGAAGACAACCACCAAGGTACAGAAGAACAAGAGACAGAAAACCAAGAAGCAGAAGTACAAGGAGCAGCAGAACAAAAAGCGGAAGAACATTAAGCATAAGACTAAAAATCAGAGCAAAAGATATTATCTAAATTATAAGCAGAAGAAGGAACGGGGTGAGTCCGTTCCTCCTCGTGGTGCCCCTGGAAAAGACCTGCTGCTGCAGGCCAAACTGAACGCGGACAAATCCTGTTGTAAATCTTTTGTGACGGACAGAACGAAAGGTGTAATGTCCAACCTTTTATAGATAACAACTACAGGAATGCCTGCCACAAATAAGAATATGATGAAGAAGAAGAATATAAAGAAGATGAAGAAGTAGAATATGAAGAAGAATAATAGTTGAATAAGAAGAATATGAAGAATATAAAAAAAAGAATAATACAAAGAAGGTGAAGAAGGTGAAGAAGAAGTTGATGAAAAAGATGCTGATGCTGAGGATGATGAAGTAGAAAGTGTGGGAGAAGTAAAAAAGAAGGTGAAGAGCATGGAAGTAGTGAAACATAAATATCTGACAAAATATAAAAAAACTCAGAACGTCTTAAAAAAAATATTAATTCCTGCTATTCCATTTGATTGGGCTAAACCTCTATGCCTTTATTGTCTCCCCCACCTCCCCCAATACATTCTACATTATTCTTAGTTGTTTTCCTTCATGTAGAATTAACCTACAAGGAAAGAAAGGATTTATTTTCATTCCGATATTTGTGTCCCAATGACTTGCATTGGTCTCCGGTATCGGAATCGGCAATATCCGATATTTTTTGGGTATCGGTCCGATACAATCCGATCCGATATTTCTCGATATCGGAAGGTATCGCTCAACACTACTCACCAGATCTAAAGTCCCATTGGCAGAGTGTATGTGAAGTTTTGCAGTTATTGAGTGATAATTCACTCTTTGCTAAACTGGAGAAATGTGAGTTCGCTGTACAGAAAATTAGTTTTTTGGGCTACATTGTCTCCAGCGAGGGCTTTGAGATGGACCCTGTGAAGGTTCAGGCTGTGCATGAATGGCCTAGGCCTATTGGTTTGAAATCTATACAGAGATTGTTGGGTTTTGCCAATTATTACAGGAAATTCATTAAGAATTTTTCTGTAATTGTTAAACCTTTAACCGATCTCACCAGGAAAGGTGCGAATACGGCCCAGTGGACTACTGAGGCCATTGAAGCGTTTGAGTATCTCAAAGAGAGGTTCAGTTCTGCCCCTATTGTAACGGGTCTGGGAGGCGGAACCTCTGAGCAACTATACAAGGGGGCGGTCCTTGTAAGGAGGCGGGTGGCTCCCAGGGAAGACGGGCAGGTAGTCACGGCAAGGACAGGGACAGTCTCTGGGTAGAAGGGCAGGTAGTCACGGCAAGTGACAGGGACAGTCTCTGGGTGGAAGCGCAGGTAGTCACAGCAAGTGACAGGGACAGTCTCTGGGTAGAAGGGCAGGTAGTCACGGCAAGGGACAAGGACAGTCTCTGGGTAGACTAGCAGACAGGTAGAAGGTGGACGCTCCCAGGTGAGCGGGCAAGAGTCTCTGGACGGCCAGGTGGTCACGGCAAGTGACGGCAGAGCCTCCAGGTTGGCTAGCGGGCAGGTAGCAGGTGAGCGCTCCCAGGTGAGCGGGCAAGAGTCTCTGGACAGGCAGGTGGTCACGGCAAGTGACGGCAGAGCCTCCAGGTAGGCTAGCAGGCAGGTAGCAGGTGAGCGCTCCCAGGTGAGCGGGCAAGAGTCTCTGGACAGGCAGGTGGTCACAGCAAGTGACGGCAGAGCCTCCAGGTAGGCTAGCAGGCAGGTAGCAGGTGAGCACTCCCAGGTGAGCGGGCAAGAGTATCTGGACAGGCAGGTGGTCACAGCAAGCGACGGCAGAGCCTCCAGGTAGGCTAGCAGGCAGGTAGCAGGTGAGCGCTCCCAGGTGAGTGGGCAGGCTGGTCTATAGACAGACTGACAGGTGTCGGAAGGCAGACCGTCGGACCGCAGGCTTGTAAGCAGGTAAGCGGATATCAGGCAGGTATCAAGCAGGAATCTGGCAGGTGACTGGCAGGTAACAGGCAGGAATCTGGCAGGTGACTGGCAGGTAACTGGTAACGGGACCTGAGGGCTGAAGCAGAGTGAAGGCTTTGCAACAACATTGCTCGGGCACCTCCATTTTGGAGGAGGTGCCTTATATATGGAGAGGTCCTCCGGCCATTGGCCGGGGACTCCTTAGGACGGCGCGCGCGGCCCCTTTAAGAGAGGGGGAGTGCGTGCGCGCGCACCCTAAGCACAGAGGCCGGGAAGCAGCGCTCGCTGCCAGCAGAGCGGGAGGAAGCCGCCGGGCACGGAGCGGAGAGGTGAGGGAAACGGCGTCCCTGCCTAGCAGGGGGCAGGGACGCCGACGCTACAGCTATCTTTATGCAGCCTGATGAGACCAAGCCTTTTTTGGTCGAGGTCGATGCTTCATCGGTGGGGGTCGGAGGAGATTGGTCTCAGGAGAACAAGGGTGGAGTACATCCTTGTGCCTTCTTTTGGAAAAAAAATTTCGGAAACCGAACTGAATTATGATGTTGGAAATCGGGAGTTGCTGGCTATTAAACTTGCTTTTCAACATTGGCGTCATTTTTTGGAAGGCGCTAGATTTCCTATTCAGGTTTTTCACAGATCATAAGAATTTGATCTATCTGGATGTTGCAAAGCGCTTGAATGCCCGTCAAGCTAGGTGGGCACTTTTCTCGGTTTCATTTTTCTGTTACCTATATCCCTGGTACTAAGAATATTAAAGCCAATGCTTTATCTCGCAGCTTCTCTCCTACGGTCGGTGCTGAGGAGGAGGAGAGCATTTTACAGAAAGGAGTTGTGGTGGCGGCATTGGACTCCTTTTTGGAGAATGGGATTCTGAAAGCTCAAGATGATGCTCCATCTAACACTCCCCATGGGAGGTTGTTCGTGCCTAGAGCCTTTAGGAGAGATTTGTTTGTGGAGTGTCATGAGTCTCGGTTGGCAGGTCATCCAGGAATTTTGGAGACTAAGAGACTTATCTGTCGCAGTTTTTGGTTGCCTGGATGGCAGAAGGAAGTCATCAAGTCGGTGCGTCAGTGTACTGTGTGTGCTAGGTCAAAGGCTTCACATACTCCTGCTGCGGGGTTGCTTTGCCCTCTGGAGGTTCCTAGTGCGCCTTGGACGCATCTCACAATGGATTTTATTACTGATCTTCCTGTGTCCGAGGGTTTACTGTCATCTGGGTGGTCGTGGACCGTTTTAGTAAGATGTGTCATTTGGTTCCATTCATTAAGTTGCCCTGCGCCAAGACACTGCTAAGGCGTTTGTAAAGGAGATTGTCAAGCTCCATGGCGTTCCCACGGATATTGTTTCTGATAGAGGACCTCAGTTTGTGGCTCACTTTTGGCGTGCTTTTTGTGACAGGTTGGGAGTCCATTTGTCATTTTCGTCTGGTTATCATCCTGAGTCTAATGGACAGACTGAAAGAAAGAACCAGGATGTTGAACAGTTTTTGCGTTGTTTTGTGGCGGACAATTAAGAGGTGTGGTCTGAGTTTCTGCCTTTCGCAGAATTTGCTCTTAACAATCATACATCCTCCTCTTATGGGTGTTCTCCTTTTTTTTGTTGTACTGGGAGACATCCATCTTTTGGTTCGTTCTCCAAATTTGAGTCGGCTGTGCCGGAGGAGAAGAATTTTTCCGGTGATTTGGAGAGAGTTTGGACTAATGTACGTTGCAACCTTCAAGAGGCTAACAAGATGTCCAAGAAGTATTTTGACAGGAAATTTAAGGAGGTTTTGTTTACTGTGGGTGACATGGTTTGGTTGTCCTCGAATAACCTGCGGTTGAGGATTCCCTCTAAAAAACTGGGTCCTAAGTAGAGATGAGCGTGTTCAACTCGAACTGTTCGCCAATCTCAAATTCGAGCTGTTTTGGGCGGTGTTCGAGCCATTCGGCGAACACGAACGATTTAAAAAAAAAATTCGGCTGTTCGAGGTTTTGTTCGATAACTGTTCGTGCACCAAAATCATAACTGGATTTTTTCTCAGTAATTCTGAAAATTAATGTTAATACGCAGTTTGAGTGTACAGCAGGGTGGGGGGGGCAGGGGATGGATCTCTGCATAAATAATGAAGATTTCCATTTTTTTTTCTCTTTCCTGCATTTACAGTGGGGAGGTGCAATCTGTCAACCTATCAGCAGCGCACACACGGAGCGAACTGCTTTTTTTCACACAAGCAAGGGCATGTGTCATTGGCAGTGTATGTCACATGTCCTTGCCCTATAAGACCCAGCCATTTTCCACGTAGCCACCATTTACTCACTGCTGCAGCTGTTAGACGGCACCGCTGTTGCTGTGTGCGCTATACTTTGAGTGTTAATTTCAAGCCAATTTTCGCACAAATCTACAGATAGCTTGAGAGTAGGGAATAGTTGTGATTGCAGTCCTTTTGAGGACTAGGTTACATCATTTCCTACGACTTTTATCAGGCAGGTCTGTGGTCTTAAATAGATAGGTTGGGAGTAGGGACTAATTGTAATTGCAGTCCTTTTGAGGGCTAGGTTACATCAGTTCCTATCACTTTTTTGCCAGGCAGGTCTGTGCCAGTGCTTTGCAAGTTTTTTTCACAGCATTTGGCTAAATCTAGCTAAGCAAATCCTTTTTGGCCTCTTGCAGTGTGTGTTAGTCAGTGGAGTAGCCTATCTGTGTTGCAAGCTACACCACCTGTGTATAGAATACAAATTTTTTTACTGCACCTAGCCAAGTAAAACCCTTTGGGCATAGCATCATTCTATTAGTTCATCTATACTAACCTCCACCAGGTTGCAAATTAAAAATAATTTTTATCTGCATCTAGCTCTGAAAAAATATTTTGGCTTGTAGCAGTGTGTGGGACTTGTTCTATTAGTCCTTTTATACTAACCTCCACCAGGTTGCAAATTCAATATAATTTTTATCTGCATCTAGCTCTGAAAAAATATTTGGGCTTGTAGCAGTGTGTGGGACTTGTTCTATTAGTCCATCTATACCAGGGGTCTCAAACTCGGCTGGGTATATAGGCCGCACATGGAAAAAAATTTGAATTTGGGGGGCCGCATTCTTTGCAGGTCAAAGTGACATTTTTAGTGATACCATTTTTTTTGCATACACCGTCTGAACATTTTGGCTGTGTTTATCTTATTTTTTTATAGCTTGGGTCGTTACGGATGTGGCGATAATAAACATGCACTTTTTTGTGTTTACTTTAGTTTATATATAAAACAGCATTTTTACTGGCAAAATATTTTTTCATGCTTTATTTTTAATTTTTTTTTTTAATTTTTACAATTTTGTTTCCTCCAATTGGCCACATGCAGTAATATTATTTTACAATTAGCACCATATAGTAATTCTGGCAAAAATCTAGTAATGTGCCCCATCCTGGTGGTCCCAATCTTGTAATAATGTGCCTGATCCTGGTGGTCCCCATCTTGTAATAATGTGCCCTATCCTGGTGGTCCCCATCTTGCAGTAATGTGCCCCATCCTGGTGGTCCCCATCTTGCAGTAATGTGCCCCATCCTGGTGGTCCCCATCTTGTAGTAATGTGCCCCATCCTGGTGGTCCCTATCTTGCAGTAATGTGCCCCATTCTGGTGGTCCCTATCTTGCAGTATTGTGCCCCATCCTGGTGGTCAGTATCTTGCAGTAATGTGCCCCATACTGGTGGTCCCCATCTTGCAGTAATGTGCGCCATCCTGGTGGTCCCTATCTTGCAGTAATATGCCCCATTCTGGTGGTCCCCATCTTGTAGTAATGTGCCCCATCCTGGTCCCCATCTTGCAGTAATGTCCCCCTATTGTAGATATGTCCCCATCCAGGTCCCCATCTTGTAGAATTGTCCCCTGAGCTGTTCTTCACACACATAAAAAAGAAAAAAAAAGATTCCTCTCACCTGTCTTCCGTTCCCTCAGCGTGACATCATACGCCGCTGTGCTGGGACGCAGATATCAGTTACTGGCTTCTGATTGGCCGGCGGTTGGCATTGAGAGCCAGTCTCTGCGCAGCAATGCAGCGCTGCTGTCAGCGGCTCCTCCTGCATCAGGTCGGGATTGTCAAAGGGCATGTGCCTGCGGGCCGCATAAAGCAGCCTCAGGGGCCGCATGCGGCCCGCGGGCCGCGTGTTTGAGACCTCTGATCTATACTAACCTCCACCAGGTTGCAAATTAAAAATAATTTTTATCTGCATCTAGCTCTGAAAAAATATTTGGGCTTGTAGCAGTGTGTGGGACTTGTTCTATTAGTCCATCTATACTAACCTCCACCAGGTTGCAAATTAAAAATAATTTTTATCTGCATCTAGCTCTGAAAAAATATTTGGGCTTGTAGCAGTGTGTGGGACTTGTTCTATTAGTCCATCTATACTAACCTCCACCAGGTTGCAAATTAAAAATAATTTTTATCTGCATCTAGCTCTGAAAAAATATTTGGGCTTGTAGCAGTGTGTGGGACTTGTTCTATTAGTCCATCTATACTAACCTCCACCAGGTTGCAAATTAAAGATAATTTTTATCTGCATCTAGATCTGAAAAAATATTTGGGCTTGTAGCAGTGTGTGGGACTTGTTCTATTAGTCTATCTATACTAACCTCCACCAGGTTGCAAATTAAAAATAATTTTTATCTGCATCTAGCTCTGAAAAAATATTTTGGCTTGTAGCAGTGTGTGGGACTTGTTCTATTAGTCCATCTATACTAACCTCCACCAGGTTGCAAATTAAAAATAATTTTTATCTGCATCTAGTTCTGAAAAAATATTTGGGCTTGTAGCAGTGTGTGGGACTTGTTCTATTAGTCCATCTATACTAACCTCCACCAGGTTGCAAATTAAAAATAATTTTTATCTGCATCTAGCTCTGAAAAAATATTTGGGCTTGTAGCAGTGTGTGGTACTCATTGTATTAGGCCATCTATACCAAGCTCCACCAGCTTTGAAATTAATAATAATTTTTATCTGCATCTAGCCCGGAAAATAATTTTTCTTCCCAATAGTGGTAGCAATAGAAATATGGGGCACTCGCCTGGCTAACAAAAATATACGCTTCAAAACAAAAAACACCAGCCTAGCGCACTGCATTAATAAGATGGCATCATCGTCTCTCCCAGTGCTAGGCCTACTACGCCGGCTAGCATTCCTGTGCCTAAAACACAATGTATGGGTCCGCGCTAGCCAAGATGCTGAGGGGTCTAAAGCTGCTGCTAACGCTTTATCACAATTCAATTGGCAGATTTTCACAGAGCTCCTCCCCAACGCCCACCCATCGGGCAACAGTTGCCCACACTCCCTATGGGATCTAGTGGCGAATAGTTGATGCCATTAATCAGAGCGTCAGTTGCCCCGTCGACGTGGCAAGCATACGGTAAGGCATGGGAAGAGTGGACACAACTAGTAGCAGGCAGACAGGTTGACCAATGTGAACAAGCCAGATCACAAGTCACCATAGAATTTCTCCACCAGCTAATGATGAGGGGCATATCAGGGGCGTCAGCGCAGCGGTGTCTGACCGGAGTAGCATTTCACTTCCAACTACTGAATTGGGGAGATGTGACAAAGAGATTCATCATCAGACAATCCATAAAAGGGTAGAAAAGGGGTCAGCCAAGTCAGGAGTGTAGACGTCCCGTCCCGTGTCACTAAAACTGATTTCTCACATCATATCCCTAACACCATTAACATGACACTCACAATTTGAAGCAACACTACTGTCTACTGCATTTGCGATCGCCTTCTTCGGGGCACTATGCATAAGCGAATTAGTCCCTCAATCCAAAATTACCACCAGTGGAGGCTTAATACACCAGGACGTAGTCATAGCCAATAATGCAATACGTCTACGCATACGCCAATCGAAAACGGTTCCAGCGGGCAGTGGCACTTGGGTACTTCTACAACCCACAAACGGTACACTGAGTCGGGTAACAATAGTAAAAACATATATAACCATCAGATCACAAAGTAATTTCTTCCTATCACACATTGATGGAATGCAATTAACAAGATACCAGTTCCAAGCTGTATTTAATAAATGCATAACATCGGCAGGGAACCACCCCAAAGATTACGGGACACACTCATTCCGCATAGGCGCGGCCACGGAAGCAGTAAGAGCAGGACTGTCAGAAAAGGAAGTTCAGAGGATAGGGAGATGGCGATCCACGTGTTTGGCGAGATACATAAGACCGGACTTGTTATCCTAACGTGATTTGTTTCTTTTACAGGTGACGCTAAGCCAACAGTGTGGGTGATAGGCCACTCGTATATATATTGGGCACAAAAAGGGGCGAAATTCCATCCAGGCGGGAGGAAATTACAGTTTCATAACATATATTTCAACTGGAGAGGTATTAGAGGCCTGCTATGGCCACAGGTACTAATGGAGGTAATCAATTTAGGGAGAGAGGCAAGAGGTCCAGTCATCTTAGTTATACAGGCCGGGGGAAATGACCTAGGTCATCACAAGAGCACATAACTAATGGCAATAATGAAACTAGACACTGAGCGCTTCAGAGAATTTTTCACAAAACTAACTATAGTATGGTCAGAAATTGTGCCGATAGCGGTATGGCAAGGTGCGCGAGACATCACAGCCATCGAACGGACACGGTGGGTAATAAATATTCGAATGGCAAAATTTAGAAGAGACAAAGGCGGTGTAGTGATACAACACCGACAACTGGAAGGAGATAAAGCAGGCCTCATACGGCCCCACGGTGTTCACTTAATGGATATTGGACTGGACATATTACTGTCAGGACTCCAGGACGGAGTGGAAGAAGCGTTAAGAGTGATGGATGGGGGTCAGAATCCTGCATACGAGTACGCAGGATCCTCCGTGGCCTGGAAATAGAAAGGACATGTTGGAGAGTTACACTTGTTGGCCAACTTGCCGGTGTGGAGACCCAGGGCATGCTGCAACAAGCTGAATTATTTTAGAAATAAAATGCCTTTCTAATGGAATGAGTATAAAGAGTTAATAAAGCTGTGACCGATCCTCACCCATCCAGTTGTAAGAGTTACATTATTGTATTGTCAAGGAAAGGGGGGCGGTAGGGGGGCTGAGCGTCTGGGTTTGGTTGGGGGTCCCCACAGTCTGCCTAGGCTAGATGCATTTAAAAATTCCTATTAGATACACAGGCGGTGCAGCTTGCTTCGCAGCCGTATTTCTACGCCCAAAGTATTGCCTAGGCTAGATGCAGTTAAAAATTCTACGCTGACTAGCAGACACTGAAGCTTTGGAGCAGACCTCTGAGTAAACAGCTCTTCAGACTCAACCATCTGTGTTACCCCAAGCCATAGTGTATGTAGTTTCTTACAGTTAAAAGGGAAGGGGGGGCGACCCAACCCACCTGGAATTGACAATGCCAACGTCACGTAAAACACAGCAAGGGGACTCCAAAAAGAGTCTCCATTTTTTCCAAAAATTGTGGCACAGACACCACTTAAGTGGCATCAATTGCCCCAGAGTTGCTTAAAATGGTTGATGAGGTGATTTTACCAAATCCTCAAGCTTTTAGTCTCCCCAGGATGACACAGGGGTAGAAAAGTCCTTGCGGATCCATGATTTGTTCATCTTTATGAACGTGAGTCTGTCTACATTCTCAGTGGACAGCCGCGTGCGCTTATCTGTCAGCACACCACCAGCAGCGCTGAACACACATTCAGAGAGAACGCTGGCTGCAGGGCATGACAAGATCTCCAAGGCGTGAGTGGCGAGCTCCGGACATTTTTCCAGATTGGAATCCTAAAATGAGCAAGGGTCCAGTGACACAGTCATGGCTTCGATGTTCACTTGGAGATACTCCTGTACCATCCTCTCTAGGCGTTGACTATGTGTCAGACTTCTTGTCTCCTGTGGCCTTGCAAAGTATGGTCTAAAAAAGTGGTGAAACGATTCCACAAAATTGCTGTTACCAGCAGATACTGTGTTACTGTTACGGTTTGAGTGATGAAGACTCGACAGTCCCACGTTTTGCAGTTAGAACTGTGAGATTCACTACGTGCACCACTGGTGTTTTGTGGAAAAGCACATGTAAGATTCTGCAACAGCCTCTGCTGATACTCCTGCATGCGTGAATCCCTTTCTATGGCAGGAATTATTTCGGCAAATTTACTTTTGTACCAGGGATCTAAGAGTGTGGCAACCCAGTAGTCGGGATTACTGTTATGTTCTGCTACCAAAGCTAAGGAAAGAGAGGAGATCTGTCCCTACTATAGGACTCAGCTGAATCCCTACGATGTAACAGGGAACCTGATCCTGCGATCAGACCTGCTAAAGTCCTAATCTAGTCTGTACGAAGACCTATAGATGTGGGGAGGGAATCCCTACAAGTACTAAGGACTGGGAGGAATATGGGACACCTCCTAACAGAAATAGTAGCAGACAGACGAACAAACAAAATAGATAGAACATAGAGGTCCGTAGACCAAGCAAACCAACAGAGTTAGATACAGAGCACAGGCTAGCTAGAAAGTAGATATACAATGAAGTCCAGCAAAGCCAGAAGGGCGGAGCAGGACCAAACAGGCCAACAAGGTCATGTGACCAGCAAAGGAAAAAAAACCTAACAGCAAGGTTCTAACAGTACCCCCCCTTCTAAGAGGATCCTCCGGATCCCCTAGGACCAGGCTTATCAGGAAATCTCCTGTGAAACGCTCTGATAAGTCTGGACGCGGAAACATCATCTGACCTCACCCAAGAGTTATTCTCGGGTCCGAAACCTTTCCAGGCCACAAGATACTGCAAACTACCTCTATACCGTCTAGAGTCAAGGATGCGAGAAATTTCATATTCCCCGTCCTCCACCACCGGAGGAACAGAGGCAGAGGCGTCACCATCCGACACAACAGCTTTTTTTAACAGAGAGACATGAAAGACCGGATTAATTCTCCAGGAGGTAGGAACCTCCAACCTAACAGCAGATTGGTTGACAACCTGAAGCACCTTAAAGGGCCCTACAAACTTGGGACCCAATTTCTTAGAAGGAATCCTCAACCGCAGATTCCTAGAGGACAACCAAACCATGTCACCAACAGCGAACAAAACCTCCTGTCGTTTCCTATCAAAGTAGTCTTTAGATTTTCTGTTGGCCTCCTGAAGATTACCACGCACATCCGTCCAAACTCTTTCCAAATCACCGGAAAAATTCTCCTCCTCAGGCACGGCAGATCCCAACTTGGAGAACGACCCAAACGACGGATGTCTCCCAGAACAACAAAAAAAAGGCGAACAACCAGCAGAAGAAGATGTATGATTGTTCAGAGCAAATTCGGCAAGTGGCAGAAACTCAGACCACCCCTCTTGATTGTCTGCCACAAAACAACGCAAGAACTGCTCAACATCCTGGTTTTTCCTTTCTGTCTGGCCATTAGATTCAGGATGATATCCAGACGAAAACGACAAATGAATTCCCAACCTGTCACAAAAGGCACGCCAAAAACGAGCCACGAACTGAGGACCCCTATCAGAAACAATGTCAGTAGGAACGCCATGAAGTCTGACAATTTCCTTGACAAAGGCCTTAGCGAGAGTTTTAGCGCAGGGCAGTTTGACGAAGGGAACCAAGTGACACATCTTGCTAAAACGGTCCACGACCACCCAGATGACAGTAAAACCCTCAGAGGGGGGAAGGTCAGTTATAAAGTCCATAGCCAAATGTGTCCAAGGAGCACTGGGGACCTCCAAAGGACAAAGCAACCCCGCAGCAGGAGTATGTGAGGACTTAGATCTAGCACATATAGTACATTGGCGCACCCACTTAATGACTTCCTTCTGCCATCCAGGCCACCAAAAACTGCGACCCACCAGTCTCTTGGTCTCAGAGATTCCGGGATGACCTGCCAACCGAGATTCGTGACACTCAACAAACAAATCTCTCCTAAAGGTCCCAGGCACAAACAACCTCCCATGAGGAGTGTTAGATGGGGCATTCTCCTGAGCTTTAAGAATCTCATCTTCCAAAACGGAGTCTAAAGCAGCTATCACAACACCTTCTTGTAAAATGTTTTCCTCTTTCTCAGCACCGACTATGGGAGAAAAACTGCGAGACAAGGCATCCGCCTTAACATTCTTAGTACCAGGGATGTAAGTAACGGAGAAATTAAACCGCGAGAAAAACAGTGCCCACCTAGCCTGACGGGCATTCAGGCGCTTGGCAGCATCAAGATATATCAGATTTTTATGATCCGTAAGAACCTGAACGGGAAATTCCGCACCTTCCAAGAAGTGGCGCCAGTGTTCAAATGCGAGTTTAATAGCCAATAATTCCCTATTACCAATATCGTAATTCAATTCAGTCTCCGAAAATTTTTTTGAAAAAAAGGCACAGGGATGTAATCCATCCCCGTTATCCTGAGACAATACTGCGCCAACCCCCACAGAGGAAGCATCAACCTCAACCAAAAACGGCCTAGTAACATCAGGCTGCATAAGGATGGGAGCAGAGGTGAAACTCTCCTTGAGATACACAAAAGCTTCAATGGCCTCAGAAGACCACTGAACCGCATCAGCACCTTTCCTGGTGAGATCAGTCAGAGGTTTGACAATACTAGAAAAAATTTTTATGAATTTTCTATAGTAATTGGCGAAACCCAAAAACCTCTGTATCGATTTCAAACCAATAGGCCTAGGCCATTCCTGCACAGCCTGAACCTTAACCGGATCCATCTCAAAACCTTTGCTGGAGATAATGTAGCCCAAAAAACTAATTCTCTGTACAGCGAACTCACATTTCTCCAGCTTAGCAAAAAGCGAATTGTCCATTAATAACTGTAATACCTCACGCACGCTCCGCCAATGAGACTCCAGATCTGGCGAATAAATCAAAATGTCATCCAAATACACAACCACATTTTTACCGATCAAAGGTCTAAGGATGTCATTAATCAGATTCTGAAAAAATGCAGGAGCATTAGTAAGACCAAAAGGCATAACCAGATTCTCAAAATGACCCACAGGAGTGTTAAAAGCAGTCTTCCATTCATCACCCTCCTTCATGCGCAACAGATTGTATGCCCCCTTAAGGTCAATTTTAGAGAACCACTTGGCCCCCAATAACTGGTTAAACAGATCAGGAATCAATGGCAGTGGGTAAGGATTGCGTACCGTAATTTTGTTAATCTCACGAAAATCCAGACAAGGACGTAAACCGCCGTCCTTTTTTTTTACAAAAAAAAATCCAACCGCCACAGGAGACTTAGAGGGCCTAATGTGACCGGCGGCCAAACTTGTCTGTATGTATTCCTCCAAAGCCTTCCTCTCAGGAATAGTAAGGTTAAATAAACGACTTTTAGGAAGAGTCGCTCCAGGGACAAATTCAATAGAACAATCATAGTCTCTATGGGGAGGCAAAACCTGCGATTCTTTCTCAGAAAAAACTCTCCAAAAATCCTGAATAGGAACAGGCAATTCTCCCCTATCCAAAGCTGCAATACGCCCGTTACAACACTTGTCATAACATTTATGGCTCCAGGATTTAATTTCACTGGTAGACCAATCCAGTACAGGATTGTGAAATTTTAACCAGGGCAAACCCAATATTACTGGAGAAGGCAAGTTATTCAACACTACCAAATCCAATTTCTCATGGTGAACACCATTAATAGTGAGAGGAAATTCACTGACCTTGAGAGTAATATTCTTCAAAGGGGAGCCATCCACAGAAACCACAGCAATGGGGGATGATAAAGGTTCAGGTTTTAAATTGAGTTTTTCCACGAATCCCCCATCAATTACATTCAGTGTAGACCCGCAATCAACAAACACCCGAAATTCCATTAATTTTTCCTGAGCAATCGTGGAAGCAGCTAAAAATATACCCTTGGAATTTAAACAGGCAATACGGGCGTGACTGACCATTTTTTTTTCTTTCTTCATACGAAGCTCACAGCCTTTAATCAAATGACCAGATTTTCCGCAATAGAAACACAAGCCTTCCGAAAAACGACGGTCTTTTTCTTGAGAGCGAGGTGCCACCGATCCAATCTCCATCGGTTCACCACTGTTAGTACACACATTATCATAACCAGAAACTGACATAGCAGAGGATTTGCTCTCATTAACCCTAGCACGCAGTCTTCTATCCACCCGTATAGCTAATTGCATAGCCTGTTGCAAATCCTCAGGTGTAGGATAAGCAATTAGCAGGTCTTTAACCCTTTCACTGAGCCCAGCAAGAAATAGACTTTTCAGAGCAGAATCGTTCCACCCTGTTTGAGTGGACCAACGACGAAAATGAGTACAATATTTTTCTACATTACCTGATCCTTGTTTTAAACGTCTCAACTCAGTCTCAGCTGATGCCACACGGTCAGGATCATCATATAATAGTCCTAAAGCAAAATAAAAATATCCACTGATCTGAACCATGTATCACTAGGTTGCAAAGAAAAGGCCCACTCCTGAGGCTCTTTGCGCAAAAGTGACATTATGAACCCTACGCGCTGGGATTCATCCCCAGAGGACTTGGGTCTCAAACGAAAATACAATAAGCAAGCATTTTTAAATGAAAAAAATTCTCGATGTTCACCAAAAAATAAATCCGGCAAACATACCTTAGGCTCCAAGAAATATGCTCCAGGACAGTTACTCACGTGTTGACGGAGCTCGGCCACTTCCAGAGAGAGTCCCTGCAGGTGTTTAGCCAAATCCTGAACCGACACCATGATGGAACAAAAAAAATCTTTCCTTAGAGAATTTGCAGGCTGGACTTACTGTTATGTTCTGCTACCAAAGCTAAGGAAAGAGAGGAGATCTGTCCCTACTATAGGACTCAGCTGAATCCCTACGATGTAACAGGGAACCTGATCCTGCGATCAGACCTGCTAAAGTCCTAATCTAGTCTGTACGAAGACCTATAGATGTGGGGAGGGAATCCCTACAAGTACTAAGGACTGGGAGGAATATGGGACACCTCCTAACAGAAGTAGTAGCAGACAGACGAACAAACAAAATAGATAGAACATAGAGGTCCGTAGACCAAGCAAACCAACAGAGTTAGATACAGAGCACAGGCTAGCCAGAAAGTAGATATACAATGAAGTCCAGCAAAGCCAGAAGGGCGGAGCAGGACCAAACAGGCCAACAAGGTCATGTGACCAGCAAAGGAAAAAAAACCTAACAGCAAGGTTCTAACAATTACTTCGAATTCTGACAATCCAAGGGTCATGTTGCAGGTAGTGCAGCAAGAAGGCATCCAGGAGGACCAAGTCCTTGTTGTGTTGGTAGCGAGGTAAGAATCATGCTTCCTTCCTCTGCCCTCTCCCCCCAACCTCACACAACAGAAATGTGATCAAGGTCTCCCTCATCTGATGAGTCTTACATGCCCATCGCCAGTTCGTCCTCCACTTCTTCCTCGGCTCCTGCACCTCCCTCAACAGTTTGGCTGCTACCATGCACCCTGGTTAATCCCTCTCCCCCACCCTCACATGCCTGCCGCCTTGGTGCTGCCGACTGTCTGGACCTTGGAGATGTTGTCCCTTCCGCATACGACTCCTCCTCTACTTCCTCCACCTCCTCTTGTCCCACAACCTGACTCTGAATTCTGTTTAACGTGTGCTCCAGCATGTAGATCACCGAAATAGTCATGCTGATAATGACATCGTCAGCACTAAACATCTTCGTCGCCATTTCAAAACTGTGCAGAAGGGTGTGTGGCGCCCCTAAGGGTTCAGTCACCACAGAGGTACTGCATCTCACCCAGAGGTGTGGTATCTCACCCTCAGGTAAGGAAGGAGTATGGCTCGGGACCCTAACACCTGCATCCAACACATACCCGCAGTGGGGATAGGGCGAGATTGCTCCTAAGGGAGAGCACAGTCCCAGGTCCCTAGCTGGCGGGAGGGTCCTATGTAGTGGGTGTGGGTGGAGAAAGCAGCTTAGGGGAGCACATGACAGGGAGAGTATAAATAGGAAGCCATCTTAGAAAGAGCAAGCCAGTCAGAGGAGAAGTGACAGGAGCAGAGGCTCTGCATGAGCTCTGCTCCGGAGGCGGGCCTAGCCTGGGAGGCCGAGGACTGAAGGAGAGAAGAGAGGAGTGGGAGCAGGAAGGCTCCAGGAACCGAAGGGACCCTAGGGGTACGGGCCATGCAGAAGGCCACCCGTACGCCCGCTGCTACCAGGAGGTAGAGGGGTCAGGCCAGATAAGGGGAACCGGTCCCTCAACTAGCGGAGAAACAGCAAGGTTCAACTAGAAACCGGAGGCTGCAGCATTTCATGTACTGCAGGCCAAAGTCCACACCAGTCTCACTAAGAAGGTAGCCACATAGGACCCAGGGGACGGAACACACGTCGCCCGCCAAGGCCCGAGGATACCGGATAGAAGTGTCACTGGGTGTGAGGTGCAGGGAGAAGGCCAGAGAAAGGACACACAGAAGGGGGTCCTGCTAAGTACTCCGGGGTTATCTGGGGGTGGACTGAGCCCCTCACTGAGTATGCACAGCACAACGTAGGAGATTGCTCTGGTACCTGTAATCTGGACTGCAACAACTGTGAGTAAAGATCTTGGGACTGCATCACACGGACTCTGTGTTCATTACTGACTCCCTGCACTACAACCACCATCATCCACCCACACTGCCCTGAAGCTACACTCTTCCTGTGGGGAGTAATACCATTGCTGCAAAACCACCAGATTCAGAGGACTGTTCCGCAGCGGCGGCCCCTTTGGCCACACTCCACAGGTGGCGTAGTTGGACATTATAAAACCCATATATACAAATTACCCTTGGATTTACCGCCCTGGGTCACGGACCGGGTAACCGCCACAGTGACTACAACCCCCAGCGTCTACCGGCCCGGCTCCGGGTACCCCACGGCCCAGGGGGCGCGTCAACTTCATAGGTCCCTGATCTGAGACCACTCCTGCAGCGTGATTTGCCCCACCTCTGGATCACGTTGGCCCAGGCTATACGTCAGAACGTATTGTACCAGGGCTTGTCGGTGCTGCCACAGTCGCTGCAACATGTGCAGAGTTGAATTCCACCATGTCGGCACATCGCATTTCAGCTGGTGAACTGGCAGGCCCAACGACTTCTGTAGAGATGTAAGTCGCTGAGCTGCGGGATGCGAACGGCAGAAGTGAGCACACAGCGACCGTGCCCTCTGCAGAAGGCCATCTAGTCCGGGATAGTGGGCTAAAAATTGCTGGACAACCAGGTTCAACACGTGAGCCATACAAGGCACATGTGTGACATTGCCCCGGCGAAGGGCCGCACCCAGGTTTGCAGCATTGTCGCACACGGCCTTCCCTGGTTGCAGGTCCAGTGGAGCCAACCATTCATGAAACTGGGTCCATGGCTCCAGAGCTGACCACAACTTCTCAGCTGTGTGACTCACATTTCCCAGACATTTCAAAGTAAACACCGCCTGATGCCGTTGAGCCCTGCCCTGCCACCTAAGGAGGTGTGCAGGATTCCTTCTGCGCAGTTAGAAAGCGGGTGGCATTACCAGACAGGCTTTGGGTGCAGGTGGAGGACTGAGAGGAGGTTGATGAGGCAGAAGCAGTGGAGGAGCTTCTAGATAAAGAGGATTGATGTACAACTCGTGGGAACGGCAAGACTTGGACAGCAGCCCCTTGTCCTGCTGTCACCATAGTTACCCAGTGCCCAGTCAGCGACATGTAACGCCCCTGTCCATGCCTACTCACCCAAGTGTCTGTGGTGAAATGCACCCTGTCACACACAGAGTTTCTCAAAGAAGCGGTGATGTTGTGTGCAACATGCTGGTGGAGTGCAGGCACACCTTTCTCATTGCAGTGCCGACTGGGTATCTGGTACTGGGGCACTGCAATGGACATAAGGTCTCGAAAATCCTCTGTGTCCACCAGGCGGAAAGGCAGCATTTCTGTAGCCAACAGCTTGCAGATGGTGAAATTCAACCTCTTAGTTTTGTCATGGCTAGGAGGAAATGGTCTTTTACTTGTCCACATCTGAGGGACCGAGGGCTGGCTGTTGTGCTTAGACGGGGTTGAGTAGGGTGTTCCCGGCAAACTTGCCGGTCTGTGAGGAAGATGCAGGCGGAAAAATTAGGTTGCCTTGATCCAAAGGTGGTGCTCTCGATGTCGGAGAGCGCTCAACACCAGCTGGTGTTTCCACTTCCAAATGAAATGATGAACTGCAAATCACACTGGCTGTTGCGGGTAAAGAGGTGGCAGGTCTGTGTCCAAAAACATGTGTGACTGCTGTCCCCCCAGTCACAGAGGATGAAGAGGCCGCGGATGCACAAGATGGGGCAGGCGGTGGTTGGCCCGGCCCGCTAGGCCGCATTGTAGCACAGTGAGCTTCCCACTGCAACTTATGCTTCATATCCATGTGACGGTTCATGTATGAAGTACTCAAACTATGGATTTTTTGGCCTCTACTTAGCTTTTGGTGACAAATATTACAGATAACACGAGTTGGGTTATCCTTATCAATCTGAAAAAATGCCCAGGCTATGCAAGGCTTAGAGCCCATGCGACCTGAAGAGCCACTACAACTTGTGGTCAGAGGCAGAGTTGTGGTTGAGGATGCAGTTGTTGACGTGCTTCCAGTACTCCGTCTCTGTCCAGGAAGGCGCAACCTAACCTCGTCATCAATAGCATCTGTGACGCCCAGCTGCGCTTGGTATCACAGATCCTGGAAGAGTGCATTGATGGAATCCTCCACAAGAGGCCCCCATAAACATTCACACATCTCCACCTTCCACCTCAGACCAGCAGAGGGAGCCCGTTAGGGATATAAAAAGGGAAGGTGGAGCTAGGCAGTTCAGTTCCTCTGAAGAGTTCCTGCAGTAGAGAAGCCTAAGAGAGGTCAGTCTGCAGTGGAGCTCAGTCTAGTCTAGAGAAATCAGTTAATAGTTCAGCAGTGGAGCACGAGGCTCCTGTTAGCTAGATTCAGGGAGCCCAGTTAGAGCTTAAGGTGTGCCAGCGCCATAAGATCGGTGAAGTGCGGCAAGCTGCTGTTTGTGTGTATAGCCTAGTGAGGGCCCGAGTAGCCCGAAGGCGAGTGGAGAGTTAGTACATAGGGGGCAGAGGAGCTTAACCAGCTCACCCCGAAGCATTTACCGGACACCGGATCCGAGCTTACCGGGATCTCTATGACCCAGTAAGGCATAACCAGAATCCCTGGAGAACTACAAGTCCCAGGATCGCTAAGGTGCTGATACGTAACAGAGCCAGGAGACGCTTAGGCCCCGCATACTGGGAGCATGAACTCCAAGACAAGGCCCTACCACAAGGTCAGCCAGCGCAGGACAGAGACAAAGTTAGGCCTAGCTCCAGGCAGGTCAGAAACTTACTACGCAGAGGCAAGAAACAGGAGGCCCTACACCCGCTCATTGGGGAGGATCCTGATATTCACCCTTCACCCTACAGTGCTCCGGGATGTGCCTGAATTTCCACCAGTAAAAGGTACTGAAGTGACTACCGTGTCCGATCCCGTTCTTGCTCTGACCCAGCTGGGTCTCGCCTGTCCTGCATTCCCCCTGCATACACTTTTCTGAGGCCTAGCTCCACCTGTGGGGAGCTATACCATCGAGCTGCCTTATCACCGGCCTCAGTGGACTGCTGCAGCGCTGGTGCTTCTCACCAGATACCACAGTGGCGTCACGAACTCTTATAAAATTAACAATTATCCACCCTTTTAAAGAGTGACCCCAGGGTACGGGCCCGGGAGCCGACCACCGCGACATCCCCAAGGCCAGGCAAAGGCCCGGGTACCGAGTCATCCCCATCCCCTGGGCTAGTCACATCCTCCTCCACCTCCTCTGCTGACCTCATCGACTGGCTGACTGTGGATTGACAGTAAGTGGGATCTCCAACCTCGTCATCATCACCCTGTGTGTTCTCACACCCGTCGTCCTCAGAGCCAACCTCTTCCTGCCCTGACCGAAAAGTCAAGTTGTCGCTCCAATCAGGTATTTGAGTCTCATCATAGTCTTCATCATTGTCTCCACCAACAGGAGTTACAGTTTGGGAACGAGGGTCTACATTATGCTCAGAACCTTCATCTGGTCCTGGATCTGACTCATAAAGATTCTGGGCATCAGTGCAGATCATTTCCTCGTCTGGATTAACAGAAGCTCTGGAACAGACCTCCGTTTCCCAGGCTATAATATGAGTAAACATCTGTGCAGACTCAACCATCTGTGTTACCCCATACTCAGACGGGCAGCTGGAGACTTGGGAGCTGTGAGGAAGCAAGTGCAATTGGGGTGACACCTCTGAGGACTGGAGTATTTGTGATGTTGAAGTTGAGGTGGAGGAGAGCCCACTTGAAGGAGCACTTGATATCCGTTGAAGCACCTGCTGTTTTTGTGCCTCATCTGAAATTTGTAGCGATGGGCGTGTCTGTAAGAAAGGGATCGTATCACATTGTCCACGAAAAGAAGTAGACATCTTAGTTTGGCTGGAAGATGGTCTTTCTTCTGCAGATGTTACTCCCCCCCCCACCGCGGGGGGGCTCGACCCACTAGCGGACAGGCACCAGTATTGGGAGAGGGGGGCTGGCCGTCAGGGTCCACCGCGGCTCTGGCACAAACCCGGCGACACGGAGGTCGCACGGGCAGGAACGGACTGGCCGTGTCGGCTTCGCACTCCAGCGTAGTCCCTCTGCCCACTCGCGCCCGTAACCTCAAAGGGATGCGCAAGCGGCTTTTCTTCCCAAGGCTGTTCCCCGCCCCGCAGGAACGTGTGGGAGCTCAGGTTGGCCTTCCACTGTCCTCCCTTACCTCCCTCGCCCTCTTTCCTTCTTCCGTTCTTACATAGTTACATAGTTACATAGTTTATAAGGCCGAAAAAAGACAAGCATCCATCCAGTTCAGCCTATTTCTTGTGCGCTGCAGCTATTCCGCAGCGTTGATCCAGGGGAAGGCAAAAAAAAAACATGCGGTATAGGCCAATTTACATCATTGAAGAAAAATTCACTTCCCGACTCCAATCTGGCAGTCAGATTAAATCCCTGGATTAATTAACTATCACTAAGCATAAAATGTAATTTTATTATTCTCAAGAAAGGCGTCCAGGCCTCTCTTGAACTCATTAAGTGAGTTGGACATCACCACTTCCTCTCCCAGAGAGTTCCAGAGTCTCACGGCTCTGACAGTAAAGAATCCCCTTCTATGCTAGTGCAGGAACCTCCTTTCCTCCAGACGCATAGTGTGCCCCCTCGTCTTTGTCACCATCCTTGGTATAAACAGGTCATGGGAGAGATCTCTGTACTGCCCCCTGATGTATTTATACATGTTTATGAGGTCTCCCCTAAGCCTTCTCTTTTCCAACGTAAATAGGCCTAATTTTGACAACCTCTCTGGGTATTCTAGTCCCTCCATTCCCTTTATTACCTTAGTCGCCCTCCTTTGTACCCTCTCTAGCTTCAATATGTCTTTCCTGAGCACCGGAGCCCAGAAATGAGCACAATATTCTAAGTGCGGCCTTACCAGCGCTTTATACAGAGGAAGAATAATGTTCTCATCATATGCCCCTATTCCTCTTCTGATGTATGCCATGACTCTATTTGCCTTCGCAGCTGCTGCCTGACACTGGGCACTCCAATTTAATTTGCTGTTAACCAAGACGCCCAGGTCCTTCTCCATGTCAGATTTCCCCAACGGTTTCCCATTTAATATGTAAGGGTGACTGTTGTTTTCTTTCCACTGTGCATGACCTTACATTTATCGGCATTGAACCCCATTTGCCATTTTTTTGGCCCAACTCCACAATTTATCTAAATCCTCCTGTAGCTGTGCCCTATCCTCATCTGTATTAACTACTTTACAAAGTTTAGTATCATCTGCAAATATTGCTATTTTACTAAGCAACCCTTCCACTAGATCATTAATAAATATATTAAATAATATAGGGCCCAAGACAGACCCTTGAGGCACCCCGCTAGTAGCCCTGACACACCCTGAGCTTACTCCATTGATAACCACCCTCTGCTTTCTATCAATCAGCCAGCTATTTACCCACTTGCACACATTATCCCCCAGACCAAGCATTCTCATTTTATATACCAACCTTTTGTGTGGCACGATATCAAACGCTTTGGAGAAGTCAAGGTATACAACATCCACTGACTCTCCCCGGTCCAGCTGTGAGCTCACCTCCTCGTAGAAGGCGATCAGGTTTGTTTGGCAGGAGCGATCCCTCATGAATCCATGTTGATATGGAGTTAGACAGTTATTATCATTAAGATATTCTACAATAGCATCTCTAAGAAATCCTTCAAACAATTTACCCACAACAGACGTTAAGCTTACTGGTCTATAGTTCCCAGGGTCACTTTTAGACCCCTTTTTGAATATTGGTACCACATTTGCTTGGCGCCAGTCTAGTGGGACAGTCCCTGTCCATAAAGAGTGCTTGAATATAAGATACAGCGGCCTGTCTATCACATTACTTAATTCTTTTAGTACCCGGGGGTGTATGTCATCTGGGCCTGGTGACTTGTCTATTTTGATATTATTTAGGCGTTTCTGAACTTCCTCCTGGGTTAGGTGGGTGATATTTAGCGGAGGGTTTACTTTATCACTTTGCATTTCCTCCGATAAATTGTTTTCTTTTGTGAAAACAGTGGAGAAGAAGCTATTGAGTAGGTTTGCTTTACCCTCATCGCCCTCTATGATTTTACCCAGGTTATTTTTCAATGGGCCAACTCCATCAGTTTTAATCCTTTTACTGTTTATATAGTTAAAGAACAGTTTGGGATTCGTTTTACTTTCCTTGGCAATTAGTCTCTCTGTCTCCTCTTTTGCTATTCTTATTTGTTTCTTACAGATTTAGTTTTTTTCCCTATAAGATATTAGCGCTTCCTCGCTGCCTTCTTGTTTAAGTTTACCGAAAGCCCTTTTTTTGTTTTTCATTGCCCTCTTGACTTCCTTATTTAGCCACATTGGCTTCCTCCTATTCCTAGTCCTTTTATTCCCATAAGGTATGTACCTTCTACAGTGACTATGTAGGACTGTTTTGAAAATTTCCCATTTTCTATCCATGCTCCTATTACTGAAGATACTATCCCAGTCTATAAGGTGAAGGGCATCTCTTAGCTGATCAAACTTTGCCCTCCTGAAGTTCAGTGTTTTTGTGACTCCCTTGCTGGGCACCCTACTGAAGCACATGTGGAATTGTATAATGTTGTGGTCACTATTTCCCAGGTGCCCCCCGACCTGCACCTCAGTTATTCTGTCTGGCCTGTTAGTTAATATTAAGTCTAAAAGGGCCGTCCCTCTAGTTGGTTCCTGCACAAGCTGTGACAAATAATTGTCTTTGATAATTGATAGAAACCTGTTTCCTTTCTGAGATCTACAGCTTTCGGTTTCCCAGTCTATATCGGGGTAGTTGAAGTCCCCCATAATAATCACCTCGTTATTTTTTGCTACTTCGTCTATTTGTCTCATTAATAGACTTTCCGTGGCTTCTGCTATATTTGGTGGTTTATAACAGACTCCTATGATAATTTTATTATTGTTTTTTGCCCCATGTATCTCCACCCATAAGGACTCGACCTCCTCATTTCCCTCCCATACATCCTCCCGTATTGTAGGCTTTACATATACACTGTGTTCCAAATTATTATGCAAATAATATTTTCTCAGATTTTCCCAAATTACCTATATGAATTGCAGTCATTGTAATTTTCCAGTCAAATAACTATTAGAGTACAATTGAAAGGTTTTTGTACAAACTGCCTATGATAACAGTATCTTTTTTAAAAAATTAAAAACTCAAACTGCACTCAAAATGCATGTTCCAAATTATTATGCATATCAGAGTTTTCAACCTTTTCATTTTAATAAAGAACAAAAAAAATGGTCATTTTTGAAATTATAAGCATTAGCAGGTTATTAGAAACTGAAATCAAACAGTTTTCAACTCAAAACTTTATTCCAGGTGATGTTACATTTGCACATAGGACCGCTTGTTCGAAAGGAGCTTCTGAACTCTCTCGTCCATTGAATTTGTCAGGTTTTGGATGGTTTCTGCTTCAATTGTTTTGCATGAGGACAGAATACCCTCCCAGAGCTGTTGCTTAGATGTGAACTGCCTCCCGCCATCATAGACACTCCTTTTGATGATGCTCCAGAGGTTCTCAATGGGGTTGAGGGCAGGGGAGCATAGGTGCCACACCATAAGTTTGTCCCCTTTTATGCCCATAGCAGCCAGAGATGCAGATGTGTTATGTGCAGCATGAGACGGGGCATTATCATGCATGAAAATGATCTTGCTGCAGAATGCACGGTTCTTCTTCTTGAACCATGGAAGGAAGTGCTGTTTGAGAAACTCAACATACATTATGGAGTTCATCTTTACCCCTTCAGGGATCCTAAAAGGGCCGACAATCTCTCTCCCCATGATTCCAGCCCAAAGCATTACTACACCTCCTCCTTGTTAGCGCCGAAGCCGTGTTTGCATGGGGTGTCCATCAACCAGCCATCCTCCACTCCATCCATCTGGACCATCGAGATCAAGTAAAGCCATCCAAGTGCCACCTGTTGAAGCCCAAGGTGCAGTACCTAGGCCATGTGAAAAGCACCGAAGGTGTATCACCAGACCCTGAAAAAGTCACCATGATCAGGGACTGGCCAAGACCCTCCACTATCAAGGAAGTGCTGCAGTTCCTCGGGCTGGTAGGCTACTACAGGAGATTCATCAAGGGTTTCACCAAGATAGCGACACCCATGCAGGACCTCTTAGTGGGCCAGTCGAAGAAGGCCAAGAACCCGAATCCTCCGTTCAAATGGGGTAAAGCAAAAAATGAATCCTTCACTCGACTGAAAGTGGCTCTTACTGGAGACGAAGTCCTGGCCTACCCCGACTATGGCCAACCCTTTACACTCTATACGGATGCCAGCAACGTGGGATTGGGAGCGGTGCTGTCCCAGGAACAGCAGAGCAGAGAGAGAGATTGCCTACGCCAGCAGGAAGCTCCATCCTACGTAAAGGAACCCCAACAACTATAGTTCCTTCAAGTTGGAGTTTTTAGCCATAGTCTGGGCTGTAACAGAGCGCTTCAAACATTACCTCGCCTCCTCCAGATTTACAGTTTTCACGGATAACAACCCGCTGACGCACCTGGAGACTGCGAACCTTGGTGCCCTAGAACAACGATGAATGGCTCGACTGTCTAACTACGAGTTTACCATCAAGTATCGGGCACGGCATAAAAACACTAATGCTGATGCGCTGTCCAGGATGCCCAGCTTGCCAGATGGGGGAGAAGACCCGGAAGAGCTGGAGGAGATAGAGATACCCGCTTTCCATCGTTACGGGGTGACCCAGTGCTCCCACTGTGTGAGGGACAAGCGCTCCGCCAACAGAGAGGCCACTTTCAACCCATTGCCCCACCATGGATGAGCAGAGACGCAGGACGGCTATCCACCTAGTAAAGGAGTTGCTGACACAAGCTGACTCGCACCCTGATCCAGATGCTCCACAGGAGACCCAACAGTTGTGGAAGGAGAAGGGCAAACTGTTCATCTATGAGTGAAAGCTGTGTCGAAGAAGTATCAACTCCCGGACACATAAACTGGTCTGGCAGGTGGTAGTCCCGAGACGGGATGCGCCAATGGTCTTATAAGCGCACCACGATGGAGCAGGACACTTCGGGTGGAAGAAATTGACAGTCCTGCTATGTGAGCGATTCTACTGGGCTGGCATGAGGAAAGCAATTGAGAGATGGTGTCGAGAATGTGGTCCATGCAACCTGAGACGGAAAGACCGTGACAGCCAGAGGGCTCCCCTGCAGCCCATAATCACCAAACAACCACTTGAACTGGTAGCCTTGGACCACGTGAAGCTAGCCCCAAGCCGGTCAGGCTATGTCTACGCTCTCACCATAGGCGGATTATAATGAGGGCACACTGCCGCTGCTTCTTCTTTGGCCAGCTAGGAGACATGGCCCTGAGCACGGCCGTGTCTGCTAGTGTGACCTCACACAGTGCGTGCCCTGCACTGCTACTTACCACCGGAGAGGAGCTGGACGACGGGAGCTGGGGGATGGTGAGTGTGTGTGTGTGTGTGAGTGTGAGTGTGTGTGCAGATAGCATTGTGTGATGTCTGTTTATATGTATTTTTGTGTTTCAAATGTGTTTATGCGTGTATGTATGTATATATCTGTATATGTTTGTGTGTGTGTGCGTGACTGCGTGCGGCCTCCCGCTGTCTCTGGGGAGGCACCGTGCGGCCTCCCTCTGTCTCTGAGGGGGCACCGTGCGGCCTCCCGCTGTATCTGGGGGGCATCGTGCGGCCTCCCACTGTGTATAGATGGCGCCATGCGGCCCCCTGCTGTGTATAGATGGCACCGTGCGGCCCCCTGCTGTGTATAGATGGTGCCGTGCAGCCTCCTGCTGTGTATAGATGGCGCTGTGCGGCCCCCTGCTGTGTACAGATGGCTATGTGTGGCCTCCTGCTGTGTATAGATGGCACCGTGCGGCCTCCTGCTGTGTATAGATGGCACCGTGCGGCCCCCTGCTGTGTATAGATGGCGCCGTGTGGCCTCCTGCTGTGTATAGATGACTACGTGCGGCCTCCTGCTGTGTATAGATGGCTACATCCGGCCTCCCGCTGTGTATAGATGGCACCGTGCGGCCTACTGCTGTGTATAGATGGCTACGTGTGGCCTCCCGCTGTGTATAGATGGCTACGGGCGGCCTCCTGCTGTGTATGGGAGGATTGTGGCAGCTCATATTGTGTGTAGGGTCTCATACTGTATATAGGGGATGTCAGCATACTTAATTGTGCTCAATATTAAGTCATACAATTAATGTAAAAAAAATTATTATAATTAATATATTAATATTGTGCCAAATTAATTTCACATGAACTATCACATGATCTATCACAGGGAATCATGTGACATGTCACGTGATACATCAGGTGAGTGGGGGGGGGCCACGCCTTCTAAACTGCCCGGGGCCCTTGCTACTCTTAATCCACCCCTGGCTCTCACCATAGTAGACCACTACTCCAGGTTCTTGGTAGTAGTGCCAGTGAAAGATCAGATGGCTCAGACGGCAGCCAAAGCGTTTCAACAACACTTTTGTCGCCCGCATGGTTACCTTGAACGAGTGCTGACTGACCAAGGTCCAGCCTTTGAAGCAGAAGTGTTCCAGGAATTCTGTAACTTATACGGCTGCAAGAAAATAAGGATGACGCCGTATCATCCTCAGACCAACGGGTTGTGCGAGAAAATGAACCAGGTGGTAATAGACCTGTTGAAGACGTTGCCCCTTGAAGAATGTAGCCTGTGGCCAGAAAAGTTACCAGATTTGGTGGACCTATATAACCACATCCCGGTGAACTCCACCAACTGTAGACCCGCTTACCTGATGAGAGCAAGACCTGGCAAGTTACCCATTGACTTAGACATGGGAGTCTTAACACCAGAGAGAACATCACCAGATGCAGATTGGGATACAGAGCGGCAACAACAATACCGCAAGATGCAAGAATGTGTGGAGAGAAGTTTGTCCCAGGCGAGACAGAAGCAGGATAAAACTTACAATCAGCACGCACCTGCAGTTCCCTTATCACCTGGAGAACAGGTACTCAAGAGGAAAAGACGAGTCCATCAATTAGATGACTAGTGGGAGGTTGAGCCATACACCGTCCTACCCTCGAATTACGATAACACCAAAGTATGCCTCATCAGTAAAGATGGAGGGGAAACTTCAGCGGCAGTCTCAAGAGACTACCTGAAGATATGCCCTGAACAGTTGAAACACAAAGAAGAAGACCAAGACAGCCCTCAGCCCATAGAAAAAGTGGAGGAAACGGTCCAGACAGTCCTTGGAGCATATCCCCGGTCTTGGACGCAGGTGAACAGAGCAATTGTGGTACCGGTCCTGACCTTTCTCCAAGCGGCCTCACCGGAAACTGCAGAGGCTCCAGAACAGCAGAGAGACCAATCAGCCCCAGAGACAGACGCTTCATCAGCAGCAGATCAGGAGAATATACCCTTTGCTAGCAGTGAACCTGTCGTACCCAGGGTGAGCCAAAGAATTCGTAGGAGATTAACCAGCCTACCGGTGTTACCTCAGACTACCCGTAGTGTAGTTCACACTGAACCCACCACACCAGGGGTAGACACTTTGGACCAGGGTAGGTCAGTGACAACAAATGTACTACGTAGATCGACCCAAAGTACTAAAGGTCAGCTCCCTGGCCACTGAAGGGACTAAAGTGTATGTTATATATAGTTGTAACCGTTAAATAATCTTGGATATATATAGTTGTTAAATTTATGGACAATCGGACCACAGGACTACGTGTGGTCAGGACAATATTGAAAATAGTTAATAAGTGGCCTTGAAAATAAACCGCAGGCGTGGTCGAAGACCAGGCCCAACGACAGAATGCCCTGAAGCCACGCCCAGGGACAATACACAAAGTGGGTTGATGCGGTTCCCACCAGCCAAATTTCAATTATCCAGAAAAAGACAATCCCCGGATTGTGGCGTAAAGACTAAGCGCCGCAGTGACTGCTATAAATTTTTGGTTAGGTTTTTTTGTAATTTTTGACTTTGTAAACTATTTGTAATGTGAATTGCTATTATCGTTGATTGTTAGTTCAAAAAGGTATCCTCAGTCCGGTAGTACTGAATTTAACTAAGGGGGAATATGGCACCCCAGGGGTCCGGTTGCCACAGTGGCATTGCCTCCCTCACAAGAGGTGATGCCATGCCTGGAATCAAGCAGGGGTCCCCTAGTCAGGTATACTAGCATGCAACACTTTCCTTGCTCCAGACCAGCAAGGGGAGCTCCTCCCCTTAGCAACTGGAATCTGGAGGCGGGGTTAGTTAGAGTTAGTGAGAGGAGTTCAAGTCAGGATAGCGAAGAGGAAAGACCTGGGGAGTGGAGCTGCACGGCAGCTCACCCAAGAGAGGAGTGTAGAAGAGCCGGACACCAGAGTCCGAGGTTGTGAGGCACTGAAGGCCCAGCAGCAGAAACCGAAGGGCAGGAGACTGCAGGTGTCCTGGCTCCATCAGACGCCCGGAGGCTCAGCAGCACCATAGGGCCCAGCACCGCCACGTGGGAGCGACACATAAGGAAGGCCCAAGCTGCATGCCATACGGGTGAGCACAAAGACGTTTTACTCAGGAATGAGGGCCACAGCACACCTGTAAGCAGCAGGGCCAAAGAGATTAGCGCAAAGGGAAGGCCTCCAACTTCACCTGGCGAGGTGGATTCCCAACTTGCTTCCAGGCCGCCCGGACCTCTACTACCAGCTAGTACCCGTGCCCCGGTCTGCTTAACAAACCGCAAGTAAAGATGAGAAGAAACCGCCATTAAGTTGTGGACTGGTCATTATCTGCACCATCCCCTGCACTACACTGCACAGCAACATCTATAACATCACCATTTACTGCCCTGGAGCTAAGCTCTGCCTGTGGAGAGCTGAACCAACTCTGCTGCGTCATCATCAGCTCCAGAGGATCTGCTCCGCAGCGGCGGCTCTATATAGCCGCATGCCACAGGTGGCGTCATGAACATTATATATAGAAACTCTATTCCCTTTTCTTTAAAACCCCTTTTATTGACCACCCTGGGTCACAGACCAGGTCACCGCCACTGTGACATCCCCCAGCATCGACCAGCCCAGCTACCGAGTACCCCACGGCCCAGGGTTCGCGTCACATACGCAATAACAGTATAGGAGATCCACTTTTTAATAATGGGAACAACAAAGCATAGCCGGCTGAAGGCTCTCTGTAGCGTCGGCGTCCCTGCCTCCTGCTAGGCAGGGACGCTGTTCCCCTCACCTCTCCGCTCCGTGCCCGGCGTCTTCCTCCCGCTCTGCTGGCAGCGAGCACTGCTTCCCGGCCACTGTGCTTAGGGCGTGCGCGCACGCGCGCTCCCCCCTCTCTTAAAGGGGCCGCGCGCGCAGTCCTAAGGAGTCCCCGGCCAATGGCCGGAGGACCTCACCATATATAAGGCACCTCCTCCAAAATGGAGGTGCCCGAGCAATGTTGTTGCATAGCCTATCACTCTGCTTCAGCCCTCAGGTCCCGTTACCAGATACCTGCCAGTTACCTGCCAGTTACCTGCCAGATTCCTGCTTGATACCTGCCTGATACTTGTCTATCTACTTGCATTCCTGCGGTCCGACAGTCTGCCTACCAGCCCTGCCAGTCTGTCTATGGATCTGATTGCCCGCTCACCTGGGAGCGCTCATCTGCTACCTGCCTGCTAGCTTACCTGGAGGCTCTGCCATCACGTGCTGTGACCACCTGCCTGTCCAGAGACTCTTAACCGCTCACCTGGGAGCGTCCGCCTGCTACCTGCCTGCTAGCCTACCTGGAGGCTCTGCCGTCACGTGCTGTGACCACCTGCCTGTCCAGAGACTCTTACCCACTCACCTGGGAGCGTCCGCCTGCTACCTGCCCCCTAGCCTACCTGGAGGCTCTGCCGTCACCTGCTGTGACCACCTGCCTGTCCAGAGACTCTTGCCCGCTCACCTGGGAGCGTCCACCTGCTACCTGCCTGCTAGTCTACCTGGAGGCTTAGCCATCACTTGCTGTGACCACCTACCTGTCCAGAGACTCTTGCCCGCTCACCTGGGAGCGTCCACCTGCTACCTGCCTGCTAGCCTATCTGGAGGCTTAGCCGTCACTTGCCGTGACCACCCGCCTGTCAAGAGACTGTCCCCGTCACTTGCCGTGACCTCCTGCCCTTCTACCCAGAGACTGTCCCCGTCACTTGCCGTGACCTCCTGCCCTTCTACCCAGAGACTGTTCCCGTCACTTGCAGTGACCTCCTGCCCTTCTACCCAGAGACTGTCCCCATCACTTGCCGTGACTACCTGCCCGCCTACCCTGGGAGCCACCCGCTTCCTTACAAGGACTGCCACTTTGTATCATTGCTCAGAGGTTCCACCTCCCAGACCCGTTACAGTTTGCTCGGGCCATGGAACCCGGTGGCACCCAAGCTCCCTCGCTCTCGGACTTGTGTCATGAACTTTCCCGTCAGAGGTCCCAAAAGGAGTCCATCCTGAGTCATCTGCGTAGTGTTAACTCCCGCCTGGACACATTGTCTACCTCTTCGGGAGATGCCTCCACACGCACACTTACTACCCCGGCACCGCCGCAGCCCATCAACACCATGGCATCTCTTCCCGGTCCCCGCCTCTCCGCTCCTCCTCGTTTTGGCGGAGATCCCAGCCAGGCACGGGGCTTCATTAACCAGTGCACTCTGCACTTCGAACTGTTGGCACACCAGTTTTCCACCGACCGAGCCAAAGTAGCCTTCATCATGTCCCATCTCACGGGAGAGGCACTGGCTTGGCTAAATCCTCTATGGGAGAGAGGAGACCCCCTGGTGTCCAACCTGCCAGCCTTTCTCACGGCTTTCCGGAAAGTCTTCGACGAACCAGGACGGAAGACCTCATCCGCATCATCTCTGCTACGCCTCCGTCAAGGAAATCTCACCGTGGGCCAATATGCCATACGGTTCCGTACCCTTGCTTCGGAGCTGGCCTGGGATAACGACACCCTGGTGTCTGTCTTTTGGGAGGGTCTGTCCGGCCGTATTAAAGATGAACTCGCCGATCGGGACATTCCTACCACTCTCGACGACTTAATAACTCTTGCCACCCGGATAGACATCCGGTTCCAGGAGCGCGCCAAAGAGGTCACCCGTGAGAGGAGGTTTCCACGTCTAGCCCCTACCTTCCAGAAACCCGTCACTAGTCCCGTTACTCCCCAGGCGCACTCACCCGAGCCTATGCAGGTCGACCAGACCAAGATGGTCAAGACCGGTCAAGAGTTACGCCGAGCCGAGGGGAGCTTCTTCTACTGTGGCAGTAAGGAGCACAGGATCCGTTCCTGCCCGGAGAGGTCGGGAAATGCCTGTGTCTAGGATCGCTCAGAGAGGTCGTCCTAGAAAAGAGTAAACCCTCTCCATCTCTGTTGCTGTCGGTCTCTATCATCTGCGGGGAGAACCGTTATTTTGAACTAGCCCAACTTGACTCTGGAGCTGCCGGAAATCTCATTTCTCAGTCCCTGGTAGAGAAATACCGCATTCCCACCAAACCTCTAGCTGTACCCTTATCTGTCGCTGCCGTAGATGGGGGCCTCTTACCACATCCCATCCAACTCATCACCGAATCCATAACCCTGCAGGTGGGAATGCTGCACTCAGAGAGCATCTTCTTTCATGTTCTGCCTGGACTCTCTCATGCCCTCTTGCTAGGCCTACCTTGGCTTCAGAAACATGCACCCGTGCTTGATTGGCAGACCGGAGAAGTCCTTCGCTGGGGACAGGACTGCCATAAGACTTGTTTAGTTCCCGTCCATCCTGTCCGTCCTTCTCCTACCCCAGCCAATCTACCTGGTCTTCCGGTTCCCTATTGGTCTTATGCGGACGTCTTTAATAAAAAGGAGGCAGAGACATTACCCCCTCATAGACCATACGACTGCCCAATCGACCTGATGCCCGGCGCTACTCCTCCCCATGGGCGTATTTACCCTTTGTCCGCTGCTGAGACCCGGTCCATGTCTGAATATATTGAGGAGAATCTGGCCCGGGGATTTATCCAGAAATCGACCTCCCTGGCGGGAGCAGGCTTCTTCTTCGTCAAAAAGAAAAACGGCTCACTCCGTCCCTATATAGACTATAGAGGCCTTAACCAGATCACGGTGAAGAATAAATACCCCCTTCCGCTCATTCCGGAATTATTTGACCGTCTGAGGGGGGCTAGAATCTTCACCAAGCTGGACCTCCGTGGGGCGTATAACCTGGTCCGTATCCGTCAGGGGGATGAATGGAAGACAGCATTCAACACCCGGGACGGCCACTATGAATACCTGGTAATGCCCTTCAGTCTCTGTAACGCTCCCGCCGTCTTTCAAGAGTTGGTCAATGACATCTTCCGGGACCTTCTCTACTCCTGCGTAGTGGTGTACCTGGACGACATCTTGGTCTTCTCTCCGGATCTTCTCACTCACCGGAGGGATGTTCGTCAGGTCCTGCTCAGACTCAGGCAGAACCACCTCTACGCTAAATATGAGAAGTGCCTCTTTGAGCAGACCTCGCTTCCATTCTTGGGCTACATAATCTCTCAGACCGGCCTACGAATGGATCCTGAGAAACTGTCTGCCATCCAGAAGTGGCCCCGACCAGAGGGGTTGAAGGCTATTCAGCGGTTCCTGGGCTTCGCCAACTACTACCGCCTCTTCATACCGCACTTCTCTTCCCGGACTGCCCCAATCTCTGCGCTCACCAGTAAGGGCACTAATCCCAGAGAATGGCCGCCCGAAGCAGAGGAAGCCTTTCTTTCCTTAAAACAGGCTTTCTCTTCTGCCCCGGTGCTGCATCGTCCGGACGGCAACAAACAATTCTTCCTGGAAGTTGACGCCTCCTCCTCTGGAGCCGGAGCGGTACTTACCCAAAAGTCGTCTTCCGGAAGAATGGTAACTTGCGGCTTCTTCTCCAAACTCTTCTCCCCTTCTGAGCGCAATTATTCTATAGGAGACCGAGAGTTATTGGCCATTAAGCTGGCACTGGAGGAGTGGCGTTACCTGCTCGAGGGGGCTCTTCACCAGGTAATTATTTACACGGACCACAAGAACTTGGCTTACCTCCAGAGCGCCCAGAGACTTAACCCGCGCCAAGCCCGGTGGTCCTTGCTTTTTGCCCGCTTTGATTTCGTTCTTCATTTTCGCCCGGCAGACAAAAACATCAAAGCTGACGCCTTGTCCCGATCCTTCCTGGTGTCTGATCTAGAGGAGGAGCCTAAGCACATCATTGATCCCGCCAGAGTAATGCAGGTGGCCCCCGTGAATCTAAATCGTCTCCCTCCCGGTAAGACGTTCGTAACAGTACCTGATCGGAAGAAGATCCTACACTGGGGTCACTCGTCTAAGCTAGCTGGCCACGCCGGTCAGAAAAAGACCCTCCAGCTTATTACCCGGCATTACTGGTGGCCTACCCTGCACAAGGACGTAATAGACTTTGTTTCAGCCTGTGTGTCCTGCGCCCGCAACAAGGTTCCGAGACATCTGCCAGCTGGTCGCCTCCTTCCTCTTCCAGTACCTGCTGCCCCGTGGCAGCATATAGCTATGGACTTTATAACGGATCTCCCTGTCTCTGCCGGTTGTACGGTCATTTGGGTGGTCGCTGACCGCTTTTCCAAGATGGCTCACTTCATTCCCCTGCCGGCCCTCCCGTCTGCACCCGAGCTGGCTAAAGACTTTATCCGCCACATCTTCCGTCTCCATGGCCTGCCCCTCCACATTGTGTCGGATCGTGGGGTTCAGTTCACCTCACGCTTCTGGAGAGCCACATGTAAGCTGCTGGACGTCACCCTGGACTTCTCCTCGGCTTACCACCCACAGTCCAATGGTCAAGTGGAGCGGATCAATCAGATCCTGACCAGTTACCTCCGGCACTTCGTTAATGCCCACCATTCGGACTTGGTGGATCTCCTACCATGGGCCGAGTTCTCTTACAATAATCACGAGAGCGAATCTTCCTCCAAATCCCCGTTTTTTGTAGTCTTCGGTCAGCATCCTCGGATCCCATTTCCCGTCTCCACCTCGGTGGACAATCCGGCTGCGGAATCTCTCGTTAGAGAATTCTCCTCCATTTGGGAGAGTACCCGATCCACACTCCTTCAGTCATCCGAGCGGATGAAAAGACACGCTGACAAAAAACGCCTGGATCCTCCACAATTCCGTCCTGGAGATAAAGTCTGGCTCTTGTCCAAGTATGTCCGGCTCAAGATTCCTTCCTACAAGTTAGGGCCTCGGTTCATCGGCCCACTGGAAGTTATCAAACAAATCAACCCAGCGGCCTATAAATTGAAACTCCCGGCAAACTTGCGGATCCCTAACTCCTTCCATGTATCTCCCCTCAAACACGTGGTACTTAACTCTTTTTCCAAGTCTACAGGTACGCCTCCTGCTCTGGTTTCCGCTGAAAACGAGTTTGAGGTAGAGAACAATCTGGCCACCAAAAGAGTAAGAGGAAAGACCTTTTTTCTAGTGGATTGGAAGGGGTTTGGTCCTGAGGAGAGAACGTGGGAGCCCCGGGAGAACATCCATGCCCCTCTCATCCATGATAAATTTCTGTCTGGCCTAAAAAAGGGGGGGGCTAAAGGGGGGGGGGTACTGTAGCGTCGGCGTCCCTGCCTCCTGCCAGGCAGGGACGCTGTTCCCCTCACCTCTCCGCTCCGTGCCCGGCGTCTTCCTCCCGCTCTGCTGGCAGCGCGTGCTGCTTCCCGGCCACTGTGCTTAGGGCGCTCGCGCTCCCCCTCTCTTAAAGGGGCCACGCGCGCCGTCCTAAGGAGTCCCCGGCCAATGGCCGGAGGACCTCACCATATATAAGGCACCTCCTCCAAAATGGAGGTGCCCGAGCAATGTTGTTGCATAGCCTATCACTCTGCTTCAGCCCTCAGGTCCCGTTACCAGATACCTGCCTGTTACCTGCCAGTTACCTGCCAGATTCCTGCTTGATACCTGCCTGATACTTGTCTATCTACTTGCATTCCTGCGGTCCGACAGTCTGCCTACCAGCCCTGCCAGTCTGTCTATGGATCTGATTGCCCGCTCACCTGGGAGCGCTCATCTGCTACCTGCCTGCTAGCTTACCTGGAGGCTCTGCCATCACGTGCTGTGACCACCTGCCTGTCCAGAGACTCTTACCCGCTCACCTGGGAGCGTCCGCCTGCTACCTGCCTGCTAGCCTACCTGGAGGCTCTGCCGTCACGTGCTGTGACCACCTGCCTGTCCAGAGACTCTTAGCCGCTCACTTGGGAGCGTCCGCCTGCTACCTGCCCCCTAGCCTACCTGGAGGCTCTGCCGTCACCTGCTGTGACCACCTGCCTGTCCAGAGACTCTTGCCCGCTCACCTGGGAGCGTCCACCTGCTACCTGCCTGCTAGTCTACCTGGAGGCTTAGCCATCACTTGCTGTGACCACCTGCCTGTCCAGAGACTCTTGCCCGCTCACCTGGGAGCGTCCACCTGCTACCCGCCTGCTAGCCTATCTGGAGGCTTAGCCGTCACTTGCAGTGACCACCCGCCTGTCAAGAGACTGTCCCCGTCACTTGCCGTGACCTCCTGCCCTTCTACCCAGAGACTGTCCCCGTCACTTGCCGTGACCTCCTGCCCTTCTACCCAGAGACTGTTCCCGTCACTTGCCGTGACCTCCTGCCCTTCTACCCAGAGACTGTCCCCGTCACTTGCCGTGACTACCTGCCCGCCTACCCTGGGAGCCACCCGCTTCCTTACAAGGACTGCCCCTTTGTATCGTTGCTCAGAGGTTCCACCTCCCAGACCCGTTACACTCTCTAACAATAGCGAGGGCCGACTGCTGGCCCTTAAGTATAGTAAGAATAGTAAGGCTGAAAAAATAGTGTTTGTGACTTTCACAATCCCTCCTTCATAAATGAAACAGAATGTGTCTGATGATGTGTCACACACCACATGGCCAGATAAGGTTGTAAAATGTTAAAATGACATTTCCCAGTGAATGCATATGTCTTGGTTGAAAGCAATGCAAAAGTGCAAAAACACATCAAAAACGCTACATGTGAACATAGCCCAAGGTGTGGAGGAGCATTTTTGTTTTTGGTTATTTATTTTGCCTCATATACAAGTCATTACCCTGGAAAGGATGTTCCTTAACATATTTCCCAGGAAAATCCATTTTGGTTTAGTTTTTGTATGTTTTATTGTGTGTCCGTAAAAGTGGTGTAATATCTCTGACAACATTGTTGACAGCTGCGACCTGGGAGTCAGCAATGCTTCCAGGGGTCTTCCCCATGCTGTTCCCATGTCATTTGAGCACTGTTCCCATCCATTTGGGCAATTTTTTAGGCCCTCTGCAGACCGCCAGAAAAATGCTTGAGTTTCCCTTAGACTTACATTGGGCTCGTTACTCGGTCTGAGCACTCGAGCATTCCAATTTGCTAGACTCGAACAACAAGTATCTGAGCATTTCAGTGCTCGCTCATCACTACATAAAATGTGTTATTCTAGTGGCATACCTGTATAGGTTACAGAGGTTGCAGTCATACTAATGCCCCACTGTCACATAAGTACCTTTGTAATTGTCATTTTTCTCAATGGGAACCTGTCAACAACTTGATCCCCATACTAATTGCATTACTGCAGAGAATAGTAAGAGACAAGTTCAAACATACCATACAGGCAATAAATGGATTTTCTGTCCTCGATAAAATGTAATTGAGGCTGCAAGTGCAACAAGGGTGGGTCTATTCCCAGCTAGTATATCAACCTATTGCAATAATTCCTGCCTAATGTCACGCCCCTAGATTTGATTGACATCTGTGCAATGCTGCTGCTAACAGTCACATTGCTGCGCTAAACAGGCATCCATCAAGTCAATGGGTTTGATACTATGTCCACCAAACAATAAAATTGAGAAGATTATCTTCTTACCTAGCCAGATTCCTAGGCTTACAGCTACAGCCACACGTGGAGTCCTTTGACGCAAAGAACGGAGTGGGAACACAGTCACGTACCAGCGATCTACACTCATAGCAGTCAGGGTCACACAGGTAGCTTGCACTGACACCTAAGGAAATAAAAAAACATATGTTTGAGCGCCAAACTAGTCAATTTTATCCCTTTTCTCATTTAAGAAAGCACATGCACACTAGCGTTATCATCCATCATTAGTTCCTCACGGTTTTTGACAGAGTGCATTGCTAGTGCACATGGATTGATTTGGATAACGAAAGCAAAATAAAAGCCGTTTGAACATATTGTGTCTAAAACCAGCCGTGAGTAAAAGAAAGGCCCTAGGCAAAAGTTTAAATTGGGGCCCAAATGCTAACATATTGCACCATCACACAGAAACATTTGGGTTGTATTTACATGCTCTGAGTTCAGGCCGTTAAACGGGCATGAGCAACAATATTGAAGTTGTTCGACACTTGTTTCCCAGCCTCTTCACACCAGCTGAGGAAGAATGATGGGCACAGAACGATCACTAGTAGGTCAATCTGTCCCCATACAGTATCATGTTATCAGCAGCATATCTGCAGTTTTCACCAGGCGATGTGCTGCTGAGAACAATGATTTTTTTTTCCGGCATAAACAATCCAATCACTTGATGAATAGGCAGCATTTTGCTTGTTTAGAATAATGCAACCTATAGTCCTCCACATAGTATAATACACACCTCATATTCCTCCATATAGTATAATGCGCTCCCCATAGTCCTCCATACAGTATAATGTGCCCCATAGTCCTCCATACAGTATAATGTGCTCCATAGGCTTTCATATAGTAAAATGCACTCCCCATAGTCCTCCATATACTATAATGTGCCCAATAGTCGTCCATATTGTATAATGCACCATCTATAGTCCTCCATATAGTACAATGCATTCCCCATCATCCTCCATACAGTATAATGCACTCCTCATAGTTCTTCATACTGTGTAATTCACACCATAGTCCTCGATAGTCTAGTGCAGCCCCCATATAGTACATATAGTATAATGCACTCCCCATATAGTACATATAGTATAATGCACAGCACATAGTCCTTGATAGAGTATAATGCAGCCCTCATATAGTACATAAAGTATAATGCTGACACGCAAGGTATGGGAAAGACTTAGTGCAACACAAAGGGAAGAGGGAAAGGAAGCCCAGACTCTAGGGAAAGGGGGCAGTGGAGACCTCTTGGCTGATAGAGGAGACAGGGAGATATTCTAACGTCCCTATATTGGCTCTTCACCAATCGCCGCACGCGTTCCTCGCCTTGTCTTTCCCTGGCGTTTGGCTAAGGCTAGGGAAGGGAGGAGATGAGCACTAGTCGATCCCCAGTGACACTAAAGACAACAAGTGGGGACAAACAAAGGGAAATTGCTTAGCTTTAGGTGACTCCAGTCAACTGTGCACACTTCCTCAACACCAGAGAGGAAGAAGTACTGCTCTTGCTCAAGCCTTCGCAAAGAGTAATGAATATCGCTGGCACCTCCCTCTGGAACACAGCAGGTATTTATACACCCAGGCCAGGGTGTTAATTAGCTAGAGGAAGGTAGCCTCTGGGTCCTAGAGACAGCCTCTAAGAAGATGTCTGCAATGCCCAACATAGAGATCTCCAGCAACCCACTGCAGGGCGACTGTCTGTCACTTCTGACACACCAGTGACAGTACCCCCCTCTACGAGGGGCCTCCGGACACTCAGGACCGGATTTCTTAGGATAAGAAGTGTGGAATGAATGAACCAACCTGGGAGCGTTCACCTCTGATGCTGAAACCCACATCCTCTCCTCAGGACCATAGCCTTTCCAGTGCATCAAGTATTGTAGAGAACAACGTTGGAGATGAGAATCTACTATCCTCGAAATATGGAACTTCAGATTACCATCAACCATTACTGGGGACGGTGGTAGAGGTGAGGGCTCAAGAGGTTCCACATACTTCTTGAGTAAGGACCTATGGAACACGTTGTGGACCTTAAGGGCCTGAGGAAGTTCAAGACGAAACGCTGCCGGGTTAATGACGACGGTTATTTTATAGGGACTAGTGTTGAGCGAGCATGCTCGACACTGCTCTGTACTCGCCCGAGCATCTCACTACTCGGGAAGTTCGGCGAGCACCGAGCATTTCCGGGTTACTCGGACGGGATCTCGGGTCTCCACCCTGCACGTCTGGCGCTCTTTACAGAGCCAATGAACATGCAGGGATTGCCAGCCAGTCACTGTAATACCGAAGCCATGTTGTTTGTGGGCATTACAATGATTGGCTGGCCGCACAGCGTCACCTCGAGTATTTAAAACCGTGCGCCGCCATCTTGGACACAGTCACCCCGGATCAGACAGTGTAGGGTCAGTGCTGCTGAGCTAGGGAGAGATTTATACTCCGAAATAGTTAGTGTAGAGTCTCTAAAGCCTGCCAAATCAAGCAAACAGTCCTTCTCAGGACTAATATCCATCCCAGATATCAGGCAGGCTGTATAGGAGACGCAGTGGTTATACCAACAAACACTGCATTACGGTCCTGTGTGCTCCTGCTGGTCAAGTTGCTAGACTTATCCCCCGGTCTCAGGGGCCAGGAAAAATCCTATTTTTTTTCATCTAAATCCTGTATTTTTTTTTTTCCTCAGTCAGACTGTACAAATACACGTCTTATTAACCTTTTTGTATTCCCCCCCCAAAAAAAAAATTGAGTGTGTCTGTGACTGTTCAGACACCAATATATCTATTTAAAAGAGTCTGGTGTGGGCCAGATAACTAGAACTGTGGTTTTGCAGTTCCACGGTTCAAATCTCTGTATTATCCTGCTTTTGGCATTTTTTCCGTAAAAAAAAACAGTAATAGTGTCTCCCTGACTGTTCAGACACCAATATATCTGTTTAAAAGAGTCTGGTGTAGGCCAGATAACTAGAACTTTGGTTTTGCAGTTCCACAGTTCAAATCTCTGTATTATCCTGCTTTTGGCACTTTTTGCTGTAAAAAAAAATCAGTAATAGTGTCTCCCTGACTGTTCAGACACCAATATATCTGTTTAAAAGAGTCTGGTGTAGGCCAGATAACTAGAACTGTGGTTTTGCAGTTCCACGGTTCAAATCTCTGTATTATCCTGCTTTTGGCATTTTTTCCGTAAAAAACAACAGTAATAGTGTCTCCCTGACTGTTCAGACACCAATATATCTGTTTAAAAGAGTCTGGTGTAGGCCAGATAACTAGAACTGTGGTTTTGCAGTTCCACGGTTCAAATCTCTGTATTATCCAGCTTTTGGCATTTTTTCCGTAAAAAAAAAGCAGTAATAGTGTCTCCCTGACTGTTCAGACACAAATATATCTGCTTAAAAGATTCTGGTGTAGGCCACATAACTATAACTGTGATTTTGCAGTTCAACGGTTCAAATCTCTGTATTATCCACCTTTTTGCCTTTTTTACATAAAAAATAAAAAAATTGAGTGTCTCGCTCAGTGTTCAGACACAAATATATCTGTTTAAAAGATTCTGGTGTAGGCCAGAGAAATAGAACTGTTGTTTTCCTCTTCCACAGTTCTAATCTACTTTTATTACCCTTTTTCCATTGATAGTGCGAGTGTAAGCAATTTTACTTCATTTACAATGGGCAAGGCGCGTGGCAAGGGACGTGGAACTGGACGTTCTGGTGATGGTGCGTGTAGAGGACGGGGCTGTGGTCAAGGTGAAAATGTGCCACAACCAACAGCCACATCTTCTCTCTCCCTCTTCTTAACCGAATTACTAGGGAAGCACACTAAAAACAGCAGTATTGCGAACTGATCAGTGTGAACAGGTTATTAATTGGATAGCAGATAATACTTCCAGTTACCTGGGCACCACCACCTCCGGTCTGTCTTCCACACGGTCAAGTTTTAGTAGCCGTGAGTCTCGACCGCATACTCCTCCTCACCCTGATGCTCCTTCCTCCCACCATGCTGAGTGTCGTCAGACAGCAACTGATCCCACACTTGGACACTCTGAAGAGCTGTTCACTGGTCCATTTCCATATTTGTGCCCCTCGTCTGCTCCGCTTGAAGTGGTGGAAGAGGAGATCCCATGTAGCGATGCCCAAATATTTGAACAGCCACGGCCAGAGGAAGTCGACGCTGGCAATTTGTCACAAGAGGTGGACGATGACGAGACACAATTGCCACGAAGTGAGGAGGAGGATCGTGGTGTGCAAGTGGAAGAGGAGGAGGTGGTGGATGATCTAGTAACTGACCCAACATGGCAGGAGGACACGCAGAGCGAGGCCAGCAGCACACAGGGGGAGGGAGGCAGAGTACCCCAACAGGCAGGAAGAAGCAGTGTAGTGGCCGCACACAGAAGGCGGGCAACAGTTCCCCATAACACCAGCACGAGGGACGTTGCCAGTACAACCGGTAAGTTTTCCAGAGTCTGGAATTTTTTAAAAGACTCTGCTGATAACCACAAAAAGGCCATTTGTACCACCTGCCATGCCAGCATCAGCAGGGGTGACAAAACTACCAGCCTGACCACCACCAGCATGATCAGTCACATGGCAGAAAAGCTTTGTGGGGCGAACACCAGGGTCCACGACAAGTGTCAGCGGGTGTCACCACTGCTTCTTCCGCTGTTGTGCGTGTAAGAGAACGCCCTGTTGTGCGTGCAAGGCAATCCCCTGTCCATAATGAATGCAAAGATGCCCCCTCCTCTCAGTCTTCACTTGTTATGGCAGTTTCTCAAGAAACAGCATCAACGTCCACGTCCACGTCCCACCGCAGCGTTCAAATGTCCATATCCCAGAGCTTTGAACGAAAGCGCAAATTCGCAGCCAACGCCCCACAAGCCACAGTCCTAAATTCGCACATTTCACGACTGCTTGCGTTGGAAATGCTACCTTTTAGGCTGGTGGAGATGGAATTCTTCCGCAACCTTATGGCGGTAGCCGTCCCTCGGTACTCGGTCCCCAGCCGACACTATTTTGCCCGGTGTGCCATCACCGCACTACACAAGCACGTGTCCCAAAACATCTGCCGTGCCCTAAACAACGCAGTTACTGGGAGAGTCCACCTGACAACGGACATGTGGACAAGTGCTTGTGGCCAGGGACGGTACATCTCCCTGACAGCACACTGGGTAAACATAGTGGAAGCCGGGACCCAGTCGGACGTTGGGACAGAACACATCCTCCTCACACCGAGGATTGCAGGCCCTATGTCAGTCAGAGTTGCCCCCACAGTGTACAGCTCCTGCGCATCATCCTCCTCATGTTCAGCCTCCATCTCAGATATCACCACATCAGTTACAAGTTGGAAGCACTGCAGTACAGCCTCAGCCAAGCGGCAACAGGCTGTGCTGAAACTCATAAGCTTAGGTGATAAACCTCACACTGCTTGTGAGTTGTGGACAGCTGTGAAAGAGCAGGCAGATATGTGGCTGAGACCGCTGAACCTACATCCAGGCATGGTCGTGTGTGACAATGGCCGTAACCTGGTGGCGGCTCTGAGGCGAGGCGAGATCACACACGTACCATGCCTGGCTCATGTGCTTGACCTCGTGGTTCAGCGGTTTCTTAAATCATACTCCGAGTTGCCAGATCTGCTCGTCAAAGTACGCCGCCTGCCAGCTCATTTTCGGAAGTCGGCTACAGGTTCCGCCGCCCTTGCTGTGTTGCAGCAGCGTTTGCAGCTTCCGGCACACCGACTGGTGTGTGATGTCCCCACACGTTGGAACTCTACCCTCCACATGTTGCAAAGGATTTGTGAGCAGAAGAGAGTAGTTGTGGAGTGCCAGATGCATCAAGGCCGTCGATATTCAGGTCAGACTCCACACATAAGACCTCAGGAGTGGACCTGGATGTCTGACATATGTACCGTCCTGACAAACTTTGAGGAGTCCACCAAGATGGTGAGTGGCGATGACGCCATCATTAGCGTCAGCATCCCACTTGTCTGTCTTTTGCAATGCTCTCTGCAGAGAATTAAAGAGGAGGCATTGCAGCCAGAGTATGATGAGATGGATCAAGAAGCCTTAATGGGCGATTACACACAGCCCAGCCTTATCTCATCCCAACGTGCATTGGGGGACAATGAGGGAGAGGAGGAGGAGGAGTAAGAACAGGAGCTGGTATCATGTAAACGACAGTACCTGTACAACTGTCATACCGTCGGTTCAGCGTGGGTGGCCAGAGGACAGGGGGGAGGAGGAGGAGGAGAGCATGGTCAGTTGTCATCTTGGTGAGGACATGGAAGTCTTGCCCGTTACCAGTCTGACACGCATGGCTGACTTTATGTTACGCTGCCTTAACCGTGACCCTCGCGTTGTCAAAATGTTGGGTGACAGTCATTACTGGTTGGTGACACTTTTAGACCCCCGCTACAAGGAGAACTTTCACTCTCTTATTCCTGAGGTGGAGAGGTCTACAAAAATGTGACAGTACCAGAAGGCCCTTTCTGCAGAACTGTTAAAAAAATTCCCATCTGAACACACTAGTGGCAGAGGTCACAGTTCGTTGACCAACCAAGGCGTACAGGTGAGAGAGACGCAACTCCAATCCAGCAGAGGCAGGGGAACACTGTCAACATTCTGGGACAGTTTTCTGAGACCCGCCCAGCTTACAGGCCCTGAGGCGCGGGGTACTCTCACAAGGAGTGGAAAGTTTCAAAAGATGGTGAGGGAGTACCTCGCCGACCGTACCAGCATCCTCCGAGATTCCTCTGTGCCTTTTAATTATTGGGTACCCAAGCTGGACACTTGGAATGAACTCGCTCTGTAAGCCTTGGAAGTCCTAGCCTGCCCTGCCGCTAGCGTGTTATCGGAGCGTGTTTTTAGTGCCGCTGGGGGAATTATAACTGATAAGCACACTCGCCTGTCAACTGAATATGCTGACAAGTTGACCCTTATCAAAATGAGCAAGGGCTTGATTGTGCCAGACTTCTCATCACCACCAAATAACAGCAGAGTAACATAAAGTCAAATCCACTGTGTTATTTCGGGAGGTGTATTCACATGCACCGCTTCACACCCACACATGGGTATACGCTTCCTCACTTCGGTTGTATTTTGCTCTTCTCCTTATCCTCAGCCTCCACCACTACTATACCACCAGAGCGACGGGGGTCCGTGTTGCCAGCATTGCAAGTTCCTCTGTCCTAATTTTTGGCAGCTTTTGCTTGGAAGGCATAGGCAAAGACTATGGGAGACCCATTCCCCAATAATGGGAATAATGTTTTTAATATGCTGTACTGCATGGCTCTTGTCTGCCAGCATTGCAAGTTCCTCCGTCCTAATTTTTGGCAGCTTTTGCTTGGAAGGCATAGGCAAAAACTATGGGAGACCCACTCCCCAATAATGGGAATAATGTTTTTAATATGCTGTACTGCATGGCTCTTGTTTGCCAGCATTGTAAGTTCCTCCGTCCTAATTTTTGGCAGCTTTTGCATGGAAGGCATAGGCAAAAACTATGGGAGACCCACTCCCCAATAATGGGAATAATCTTTTTAATATGCTGTACTGCATGGCTCTTGTTTGCCAGCATTGCAAGTTCCTCCGTCCTAATTTTTGGCAGCTTTTGCTTGGAAGGCATAGGCAAAAACTATGGGAGACCCACTCCCCAATAATAGGAATAATGTTTTTAATATGCTGTACTGCATGGCTCTTGTTTGCCAGCATTGCAAGTTCCTCCGTACAAATTTTTGGCAGCTTTTGCTTGGAAGGCATAGGCAAAGACTATGGGAGACCCACTCCCCAATAATGGGAATAATGTTTTTAATATGCTGTACTGCATGGCTCTTGTAAGGGGCATGAAAACCATCTTGTTAAGCTACTGTGACCTCCACCACTCTTCCAAGGAGTATTAAAACTGTCTTGTTAATCTACTGTGACCGCTACCACTCTTCCAAGGGGCATTAAAACTGTCTTGTTAAGCTACTGTGACCTCCACCACTCTTCCAAGGGGCATTAAAACTGTCTTGTTAAGCTACTGTGACCTCCACCACTCTTCCAAGGGGCATTAAAACCATCTTGTTAAGCTACTGTGACCTCCATCACTCTTCCAAGGGGCATTAAAACTGTCTTGTTAAGCTACTGTGACCTCCACGTCTCTTCCAAGGGGCATTAAAACCATCTAGTTAAGCTACTGTGACCTCCACGTCTCTTCCAAGGGGCATTAAAACCGTCTTGTAAAGCTACTGTGACCTCCATCACTCTTCCAAGGGGCATTAAAACTGTCTTGTTAAGCTACTGTGACCTCCACGTCTCTTCCAAGGGGCATTAAAACCATCTTGTTAAGCTACTGTGACCTCCACGTCTCTTCCAAGGGGCATTAAAACCGTCTTGTTAAACCACTCTGAACTCCACGTCTCTTCCAAGGGGCATTAAAACCGTCTTGTTAAGCTACTGCAACATCCACGTCTCTTCCAAGGGGCATTAAAACCGTCTTGTTAAGCTACTGTGACCTCCACGTCTCTTCCAAGGGGCATTAAAACCATCTTGTTAAGCTACTGTAACCTCCACATCTCATCCAAGGGGCATTAAAACCGTCTTTTTAAACCACTCTGAACTCCACGTCTCTTCCAAGGGGCATTAAAAACGTCTTGTTAAACCACTCTGAACTCCACGTTTCTTCCAAGGGGCATTAAAACTGTCTTGTTAAGCTACTGTGACCTCCACGTCTCTTCCAAGGGGCATTAAAACCATCTTGTTAAGCTACTGTGACCTCCACGTCTCTTCCAAGGGGCATTAAAACCGTCTTGTTAAGCTACTGTGACCTACACGTCTCATCCAAGGGGCATTAAAACTGTCTTGTTAAACCACTCTGAACTCCATGTCTCTTCCAAGGGGCATTAAAACCATCTTGTTAAACCACTCTGAACTCCACGTCTCTTCCAAGGGGCATTAAAACCGTCTTGTCAAGCTACTGTAACCTCCACGTCTCTTCCAAGGGGCATTAAAACCGTTTTGTTAAACCACTCTGAACTCCACGTCTCTTCCAAGGGTCATTAAAACCGTCTTGTTAAGCTACTGTGACCTCCACGTCTCTTCCAAGGGGCATTAAAACCGTCTTGTTAAACCACTCTGAACTCCACGTCTCTTCCAAGGGGCATTAAAACCGTCTTGTTAAGCTACTGTGACCTCCACGTCTCTTCCAAGGGGCATTAAAACCATCTTGTTAAACCACTCTGAACTCCACGTCTCTTCCAAGGGACATTAAAACCGTCTTGTTAAGCTACTGTGACCTCCACGTCTCTTCCAAGGGGCATTAGAACCGTCTTGTTAAGCTACTGTGACCTCCACCACTCTTCCAAGGGGCATTAAAACCATTTTGTTAAGCTACTGTGACCTCCACCACTCTTCCAAGGGGCATTAAAACTGTCTTGTTAAGCTACTGTGACCTCCACGTCTCTTCCAAGTGGCATTAAAGCCGTCTTGTTAAGCTACTGTGACCTCCACGTCTCTTCCAAGGGGCATTAAGACCGTCTTGTTAAGCTACTGTGACCTCCACCACTCTCCCAAGGGGCATTAAAACCATCTTGTTAAGCTACTGTGACCTCCACCACTCTTCCAAGGGGCATTAAAACTGTCTTGTTAAACCACTCTGACCTCCACGCGTCTTCCAAGGGGCATTAAAAGCGTCTTGTTAAACCACACTGAACTACACAGCTCTTCCAAGGGGCATTGAAATGTTGTTTTTAATTAGCTCTAACCTCCACGACTCTTCCAACAGGCATTACCTTTCCTCCTAATTTTGGTCAGCTTTTGGTTTTCAATGCATAGGCAAACACTAAGGGAGACCCACTCCCCAATAATGGGTAGAAGGTTTTTAGTACGCTGTAATCCACGTCTGTTTCAAGGGGCATTGCAGTTCCTCATAATTTTTGGAAAGCCTTCCATTCACTGCTTAGGCCAACAGTGTACAGGAGACCCAGTTGCTATAAATGGAAAAAATTGTTTAGTTAAGGCCCTCTGACCTCCATGTCACTTCCAAGGTGCATTAGAGTACCTCGAAATTTTTGGTAGGCATTGCACTCACTGTATGCCCTATAACTGTGTAGCCGAACCGCTCCTTTTGATGTGAATGGTCCCTGTTCCTTCTGCTCTTTCTCCTTTGCCACCACCTCATCCATCATTCATCACCTGAAGCTTTGTTTTAACAGGAGTCATAGAACTGGGATAGTAGCAGGAAAACATCCAGCAATCCTCGAAGGAGGTAGGATATGCGCCAAATCGCTGACCACTGCTGCTGTCTACCTTCTGAACTTTGTTTTGAAGCCTGATTGACCCAGGACCCGCAATCCTCTATGTCTGGAGGACATGTTGCATCCCAGTGTCCAACTGTATCCCGGCTTCCACAATATTAACCCAGTGTGAAGGCGTCAGTCATATGGACCATCCCTGGCCACATTCACTTGTCCACGTGTTTGTGGTTTGGCTGTCCTTCAAATAGGGGCGGCTAGGGACCGTTTATGGACACCCGGCCGCCCCCAGGCGGCTGGGGACCGTGTGTGGGCACCCGGCCGCGGGGCAGCTGGGGACCGAGTATGGACACCCGGCCGCCCCCTGGCGGCTGGGGACCAAGCATGGACACCTGGCCACCGGGCGGCTGGGTACTGAGTATGGATACCAGGCCGCCGACGCAGCCATGACGTGGTGGCCAGATTCCGCCTCCACATGCCTAAAAGGCCCAATTTCAAGTGCAAGCAAGCAAGCAGTATGGTATTGCAGCCTGGGGGTGGGTGGGTGTCAGGTTGCATACTTGCGCTTGCATTGCAAGGAATGGGGGAGGTACAATTGAGCACTGCCCTGGGACAAGGACTTGCACAGGGATAGTTGCAAGTCTGCATCTTCTGATGCGGCAAGGATCACTTCGATTGGGCACACTTTTAGGCAGTGACCTGGGTGTCAGAGATGCTTCCAGGGGTCTTCCCCATGCTGTTCCCATGTCTTTTCAGCACTGTATGCATGTGTCACACAGAACATGGCCAGATAAGGTTGTAAAATGTTAAAATGACATTTCCTGGTGAATGCATTTGTCACGGTTGAAAGCAATACAAAAGTGCAAAAACGCATAAAAATGCTACTTGTGAACATAGCCCAAGGTGTGGAGGAGTATTTTTGTTTTTTGTTATTTATTTTACCTTATACAGAAGTCTTTACCATGGAAAGGATGTTCCTTAACATACTGTACAGGAAAGCAGTTTAATTTTCGTTTTTGAACATTTTATTGTGAGCCCGTAAAAGTGGCTTAATACCTCTGACTACGTTGTTGACAGCAGTGACCTGGGGGTCAGAAATGCTTCCTGGGGCGATCCCCATGCTGTCCCCATGTCATTTGAGCACTGTCACTATCGTTTTGTCCACTTTTTAGGCTTTCTACAGACTGCCGGGTGTGCCGCCGCAAAAATGCTCGCGTCTCGCATAGACTAACATTGGGCTCGTTGCTCGGGTCGAGCACCCGAGTATCACAGTGAGCTCGGCCCGAGCTTCGAGCACCCGAGCATTTTAGTGCTCGCTCAACACTAATAGGGACCAATAAACCTAGGTCCCAGCTTCCAAGAAGGAACTTTCAATCTTATATTCCTGGTAGACAACCACACAAAGTCATTCACATTCAGGTCTGGACCTGCTGGCAAGCGTTTTCTGTCAGCCATACATTTATACCTGTCTTCCATGATCTTTAGATTACTCAGAATACCCTGCCATACCGAGGAGAGCAACGACGCAAACCGTTCCGCCTCAGGAACTCCTGAAGCTCCTCCCCACTAAAGGTACCAAACTGTGGGTGATAACCGTATGCACCAAAGAACGGTGACCTGCCAGTGGATTCTTGTCGATGATTATTAATAGAAAATTCTGCCAGCAGTAAGTAGGATGCCCAATACTCCTGATTTTCGGAGACGAAACACCTGAGTTAGGTCTCCAAATTCTGTTTGACATGCTAGGTCTGTCCATTCGACTTAGGGTGGAAGACAGAGGAAAAGGACAGCTGCACCACCAGTCGAAAACAGAATGCCTTCCAAAACTTGGAAACAAACTGGGTCCCCCGATCTGACACTACATCGGAGGGAACCCCGTGAAGCTTCACGATCTCATTTATGAACACCTGAGCAAGAGTCTTGGCATTTGAAAGTGCAGGTAATGCAACGAAGTGAACCATTTTACTGAACCTATCTACAACCATAAAAACCAAAAAACTACCGTTTTGCCTGCAGAAACTGGTAGGTCAGTAATAAAATCCATGGACAAATGTGTCCATCGCCTACTAGGGATGGGTAGCGGAAGAAGAGTACCAGAAGGATGGGTATGCGAAACCTTAGACTGCAAATACACTGTGTTCCAAATTATTATGCAAATAATATTTTCTCTGATTTTCCCAAATTACCTACAGTATATGAATTGCAGTCATTGTAATTTTCCAGTCAAATAACTATTAGATTACAATTGAAAGGTTTTTGTACAAACTGCCTATGATAACAGTATATTTTTAAAAAAATAAAAAACTCAAACTGCACTCAAAATGCATGTTCCAAATTATTATGCACATCAGAGTTTTCAACCTTTTCATTTTAATAAAGAACAAAAAAATGGTCATTTTTGAAATTATAAGCATTAGCAGGTTATTACAAACTGAAATCAAACAGTTTTCAACTCAAAACTGTATTCTAGGTGATGTTACATTTGCACATAGGACCCCTTGTTCGAAAGGAGCTTCTGAACTATCTCGTCCATTGAATTTGTCAGGTTTTGGATGGTTTCTGCTTTAATTGTTTTGCATGAGGACAGAATACCCTCCCAGAGCTGTTGCTTAGATGTGAACTGCCTCCCGCCATCATAGACACTCCTTTTGATGATGCTCCAGAGGTTCTCATAGGCAGGCAGGGTATATAGCAGACTGCAGTGCACATAGCACAAGAGGCTCCATTCTAGTTTTGTATGCTGCTGCTGCTGTTAATAGGCGTAGGTCACAGGGGCCAGGAATAATTTTTTTGGGGATCTTAATCCTCATTATTTGCTTAAAAAGCAATCCAGAGAACACTGTATTTCTGTGCCATTTGCTTGTTGGCACTGCAGAATACAGCCAGGTCCTTTCCATATTACAACGCTAAAAATCCAGCTATTTAAAACTGTGGTTTGTCCGTCACATGGATCACATATAATTGCGCTGAAAATACTGCCATATCTGGCCTCCATTAAAAATTTGTTTCAGTGTGTTAGTGAAGCAATTGACACAAGTTTGCTGTTCAAAATATGTACCTACAGGCCAGGTATTTAAAACTGCGGTTTGCCCGTCACAAGGATCACATATAAGTTCGCTCCAGATTCAGTCATTTGTAGTGAGCGTGGAAGATATTGTCTTCCATTTAAAATGGGCAAGGCACGTGGCAAGGGACGGGGAACTGGACGTGATGGTGATGGTGCATGCAGAGGCCGAGGCCGTGGGCAAGCTGAAATTGTGCCACAACAAACACCCACATTTTCTCGCTCGACCTTCCTGTCCCAATTAATAGGGGACCGCAGAACACCACTATTGGACACAGAGCAGTGTGAAAAGGTTATTGGTTGGATAGCAGATAATGCTTCCAGTCACTTAGCCACCACAACTTAGTCTTCCACATGGTCAAGTCTCAGTAGCTGTGAGTCTGGACCGCATATTCCTCACCCTGAACCTCCTTCCTCCCACCATGCCGAGTGCCCAGAGACAACTGATCCCACACTTGGACACTCAGAAGAGCTGTTCCCTTTTCCATTTATAGATTCGAGCCTCTCGCCCGGTCCACTTGAACTGGGGCAAAAGGAGATCGCATGTAGCGATGCCCAAATATTTGAGCAGCCATGGTCACACGAAGGTGATGTTGGGAAAGTGTCACAAGAGGTGGACGATGATGAGACACAATTGACAGAAAGTTAGGAGGAGGACCAGGGTGCGCAAGTGGAAGACGAGGTGGTGGATGATATAGCAACTGACCCAACCTGGCAGGAGGACATGCAAAGCAAGGACAGCAGCACACAGGGGAAGGGAGGCAAAGCACCCCAACAGGCAGGAAGAAGCAGTGTGGTGGCCGCAGGAAGAAGGCAGGCAACCGTTCCCCGTAACACCAACATGAAGGAAGTTGCCAGTACAACTGTTAGGTCTTCCTGTTAGGTTGTTTTTTAAAGACTTTGCCAATAACCTCAAAAAGTCCATTTGCACCACCTGCCAGGCCAGTATCATCAGGGGTGGCAAAACGACCAGTCTGACCACCACGAGCATGATCAGGCACATGGCAGCAAAGCACCCGACTTTGTGGGCCAAACCCCAGGATCCAGGAACAGTGTCTGCCGGTGGCACCACTGCTTCTTCCGCTGTTGTGCATGCAAGCCAATCCCCTGTCCATGGTGCATGTGAAGATGCCTCCTGCCCTGCACCTGTCATTGCACACTCTCAAGTAGCATCATCAGGAAGCATGTCGACGTCCTTGTCCCAGCGCAGCGTTCTGTTGTCCATACCCCAGTCCTTGGAACGCAAGCGCAAATACTCAGCCAACGCCCCACAGGCCACACTACTAAATTCACACATTTCGCGACTGCTTGAGCTAGAAATGTTGCCTTTTAGGCTCATGGAGACGGAAGCATTCCGCAACCTGGTAGCGACGGACGTTCCTCGGTACTTGGTCCCCAGCCGCCACTATTTATCCATGTGTGCCGTCCCCGCATTACACAAGCACGTGTCCCAAAACATTAGCCGTGCCCTCAACAACGCAGTTACCGGGAAAGTCCACCTAACCACGGACACCTGGACAAGTGCTTGTGGGCAGGGATGGTACATCTCGCTGACTGCACACTGGGTTAACATAGTGGAAGCCGGGACCCAGTCGGACCTTGGGACGGAACATGTCCTCCCGATGCCAAGGATCGCAGGCCCTAGGTCAATCAGGGTTGCCCCCACAGTCTACAGCTCCTGCACCTCATCCTCCTCGGCCTCCTCCTCTTCTTCAGCCTCCATCTCTGAAATGACCACATCAGTCACAAGCTGGAAGCACTGCAGCACTGCCTCGGCCAAGCGGCAACTGGCTGTGTTGAAGCTAATATGCTTAGGAGACAAACCGCACAATGCCGAAGAGTTGTGGACAGCTCTGAAAGAGCAGGCAGATCTGTGTCTCACACCGCTGAAGCCAGGCATGGTCGTGTGTGACAATGGCCGGAACCTGGTGGCGGCTCTGAGGCGAGGTGAGCTCACAAACGTACGATGTCTGGTCCATGTCCTTAACCTCGTGGTTCAGCGATTTCTCAAATCCTACCCGGAGCTGCTGGATCTGCTTGTTAAAGTACACTGCTTTTGTGCCCATTTTAGAAAGTCACCTACAGCTTCCGTCGCCCTTGCCGTGTTTCAGCAGCATTTGCAGCTTCCGGCTCACAGACTGGTGTGTGATGTCCCCACGTGTTGGAACTCTACACTGCAGATGTTGGGAAGGATTTGTGAGCAGAAGAAGGCAGTTGTTGAGTACCAGCATCAACAAGGCCGTTGGTATTCAGTTCAGACTCCACACATAAGACCTCAGGAGTGGACATGGATGTCAGACATATGTACCGTCCTCCAAAACTTTGAGGACTCCACCAAGATGGTGAGCGGCGAGCGGCACCATCCCGCTTCTCTGTCTTCTGAAAAGCTCTCTGCTCACAATCAAAGAGGATGCATTGCAGGCAGAGCACAATGAGATGGAGCAAGGAACCATACAGGGTGATAACACACAGCCCAGCCTCATCTCATCCCAATGTGGATTGGGTGACAATGAGGAAGAGGAGGAGGAGGAGGAAGAACAGGAGCTAGTTTCATGCGCTATAGACGGTACTACCTGCACAACTGTCATACCATCTGTTCAGCATGGATGGCCTGAGGACAGAGAGGAGGAGGAGGAGAGCATGGTCACTCGTCCTCTTGGTGAGGACACAGAAGTCTTGCCTGTTAGCAGTCTGGCACGCATGGCTGAGTTTATGTTACGCTGCTTTTCCCATGACCCTCGCGTTCTCAAAATTTTGGGTGACAGTCATTACTGGTTGGTGACACTTAGACCCACGCTACAAGGAGAACTTTATGTCTCTTATTCCTGAGGCGGACAGGTCTACTAAAATGGGGCAGTACCAGAAGGCCCTTGTTGCGGAACTATTAAAAAAATTCCCATCTGAAAACGCTGGCAGAGGCAGGGGAACACTGTCAAAGTTCTGGGAGAATTTTCTCCGCTCCTCCCATCGCACAAGTCCTGAGGCGCAGGGTACTCTCACAAGGAGTGCAAAGTTTGGGAAGATGCTGACGGAGTACCTTGCCGACCGAACCAACGTCCTCCGTGATTCCTCTGTGCCTTATTATTATTGGGTATCCAAGGTGGATATGTGGAATGAACTGGCTCTCTATGCCTTGGAGGTCCTGGCCTGCCCTGCCGCTAGCGTTTTATCAGAGCGGTTTTTAGTGCCGCTGGTGGAATTACAACTGATAAGCGCATCGGCTTGTCAACTGAAAATGCTGACAGGATGACTCTTATAAAAATGAACAAGGGCTGGATTGGGCCAGACTTCTCAACACCACCGAATGATAGCAGGGTAACAAAAACTCAAATCCAGTGTCTTTTTTGGGGAGGTGTATTCCCATGCACCTTTTCACACCCACACATGGGTATGAGCTTCCTGATTTTGGCTATTTGCTCTTGTCCGCCTCCTCCTTGTAACGGGTCTGGGAGGTGGAACCTCAGAGCAACTATACAAAGGGGCAGTCCTTGTAAGGAAGTGGGTGGCTCCCAGGGAAGGCGGGCAGGTAGTCACGGCAAGTGACAGGGACATTCTCTGGGTAGAAGGGCAGGAGGTCACGGCAAGTGACGGGGACAGTCTCTTGACAGGCGGATGGTCACGGCAAGTGACAGCAGGGTAAGAGTCTCTAGACAGGCAGGTGGTCACGGCAAGTGACAGCAGGATAAGAGTCTCTAGACAGGCAGGTGGTCACGGCAAGTGACAGCAGGGAAAGAGTCTCTAGATAGGCTACCAGGCAGGTAGCAGGTGAGCGCTCCCAGGTGAGCGGGCAAGAGTCTCTGGACAGGCAGGTGGTCACGGCAAGTGACGGCAGAGCCTCCAGATAGGCTAGCAGGCAGGTAGCAGGTGAGTGCTCCCAGGTGAGCGGGCAAGAGTCTCTGGACAGGCAGGTGGTCACGGCAAGTAACGACAGAGCCTCCAGGTAGGCTAGCAGGCAGGTAGCAGGTGAGCGCTCCCAGGTGAGCGGGCAGGAGTCTCTGGACAGGCAGGTGGTCACGGCAAGTGACGGCAGAGCCTCCAGGTAGGCTAGCAGACAGGTAGCAGGTGAGCGCTCCCAGGTGAGCGGGCAGGAGTCTCTGGACAGGCAGGTGGTCACTGCAAGTGACGGCAGAGCCTCCAGGTAGGCTAGCAGGCAGGTAGCAGGTGAGCGCTCCCAGGTGAGTGGGCGGGCAGATCCATAGACAGACTGCCAGCAGAGCGGGAGGAAGCCGCCGGGCACGGAGCGGAGAGGTGAGGGGAACGGCATCCCTGCCTAGCAGGAGGCAGGGACGCCGACGCTACAGTACCCCCCCCCCCCTTTAGGCCCCCCCTTTTTTAGGCCAGAGAGAAATTTATCAAGGATGAGAGGGGCATGGATGTTCTCCCGGGGCTCCCATGTTCTCTCCTCAGGACCAAACCCCTTCCAATCCACTAGAAAAAAGGACTTTCCTCTTACCCTTTTGGTGGCCAGAATGTTCTCTACCTCAAACTCGTTTTCAGCGAGTTTTTAGCAGGAGGCAGGGACGCCGATGCTACACTCCTTCTCCTCATCCTCATCCTCCACCACCATATCACCAGAGTGACTGTGGTCCATGATGTAACACCCACATAATTTTTTTAAAGGGTGTTTATGATGCGAGTAAAAAAAAATTTTAGACAGTATATTCATGTATACCCCCCAGGGGTAAATGTTTGTCAGCCCATACACTTAGTGCATGGCCATTGCAAGTATGGGAGACCCGCTCCTTTCTAATGGGAACATTTTTTTATGAGGCCCTCTAAGTCTCTTCCAAAGGGGCATTGGAGTGCCTCCCAATTTTTGGCAGCCCTTGCATTCACTGCATAGGCCAACACTATGGGAGACCCACTTCCTAATAATGGGAACATTTTTTCATGAGGCCCTCTACGCCTCTTCCAAGGGGCATTGGAGTGCCTCCCAATTTTTGGCAGCCCTTGCATTTACTGCATAGGCCAACACTATGGGAGACCCTGTCCTTTCTAATGGGAATTTGTCGTTACTGTGGCCCTGCTCTATGTGTCTTTAAATTGTTAGTGGGGTTTTTCCTACATTTGGTCAGCCGTTGGACTCACTGCATACCATATAACTGTATATAAGACCCTCTCCTTTCTAATGGGAACATGTCATACTTGTTACTGTGGCCCTGCTCTATGTGTCTTTAAATTGTTAGTAGGGTTTTTCCTAAATTTGGCCAGCCGTTGGACTCACTGCATACCCTATAACTGTATAGAAGACCCTGTTCTTTCTAATAGGAACATGTCATACTTGTTACTGTGGCCCTGCTCTATGTGTCTTTAAATTGTTAGAGGGGTTTTTCCTAAATTTGGTCAGCCGTTGGACTCGCTGCATACCCTATAACTGTATAGCAGACCCTCTCTTTTCTAATGGTAACATGTCGTACTCATTACTGTGGCCCTGCTCTATGTGTCTTTAAATACTTAGCGGGGTTTTTCCTAAATTTGGTCAGCCGTTGGACTCACTGCATACCCTATAATTGTATAGCAGACCCTCTCCTTTCTAATGGGAACATGTCATACTCGTTACTGTGGCCCTGCTCTATGTGTCTTTAAATTGTTAGTGGGGCTTTTCCGAAAGTTTGCCAGCCCTTGCAGTCACAGCATGGGCATTACCACTATAGGAGACCCGCTCCTTTATAATAGGAACATTTTTTTTTACTGAGACCTTCCCTCAATGTCTCTTCAAAGAGGTATTGGGTTGCGTCCGAATTTTTGGCAGCCCTTGCAGTCACTGCATACGCAATAACAGTATAGGAGACCCGCTCCTTTATAATGGGAACATTTTTTTTACTGAGACCCTCCTCTATGTCTCTTCAAAGGGGTATTGGGTTGCGTCCGAATTTTTGGCAGCCCTTGCAGTCACTGCATACGCAATAACAGTATAGGAGACCCACTCTCGTTAATAATGGGAACAACAAAGCATAGCCGGCTGATGGCTCTCTAACAATAGCGAGGGCCGAATGCTGGAATTTTAAGAATAGTAAGGGCCGCCTGATGGCCTTATAAAAATAGGCTTTGTGACTTTCAGAATCCCTCCATCATAAATGAAACAGGATGTGTCTGATAATGTGTCACACACCACATTGCCAGATAAGGTTGTAAAATGTTAAAATGGCATTTCCCGATGAATGCATTTGTCTTAAAAAATAACGTAAAAAAAAACAAAAAACAGTAGGATGTTTCTTTAGTATAAAAAACGGAGTCGCCAATGTAACCTCAATGTAATCACATTGTTCAGCTCCTGCACCTCCTTCTCTATCTCCGAAATGACCACATCAGTCACAAGCTGAAAGCACTGATGCACTGCCTTGGCCAAGCGGCAAGAGGCTGTGCTGAAGATAACATGCTTAATGCTTGGGTGACAAACCACCCAGCGTTGCAGAGTTGTTGAAAGCTGTAACACAGCAGCCAATTTGTGGCTCTCACTGCTGAACATACAGCCAGACATGGTCGAGTGTGACAATGGGCGGAACCTGGTGATGGAGAAATAACAGCTGGAGTAGATTTCCCTCTATGCCAGTCCGTTCACTGAGCTAAAGAATATGGCTGTGGTGAAATACAACTCCCACGGAGAAGCTGTTTCAGATTGAAAAATATTGGGCCCACCAGAGGATTTGATTCTGAGGGCTCACCTTTCTCCCCCCGCTCAACAGCCCCATAGCAGCTGCAAAGTTAGTGCTATCTTGAACTATCCTGATGTATAAGCCAGGGCACATCAGTGGATTCTCTGGTGGGATCGTCCAACCCTGCCGAGAAGCAGTCCTGGCTAAGAAAAGTGTGTGGAAAGGTTCCCGGACACTATGGCTGCTTTTTTACTGAGGTGTAAACCCATGCAAACAAGGGGAGAACATACAAAATCCTTGCAGATGTTGTCCTTGCTGGAATTTGAACCCAGGATCCCAGTGCTGCAAGGCTTTAGTGCTAACCACTGATCCAATGTGCTGCCGTTCACCCTCTGATTTCTAACAGGCTGGAGAAACTTGCACCTACTACCACTCTATCCTCAGCTCCTTAGTGAGAAACTAATGTATTTGGGCAGCCACTCAGTCTACCAAATAAAATTCCTGAGAAGGAAATTGGGGATGGCTTCGCTACTGGTACTGGAGGCAGTGCTAATACCATGGCGTCGTACCATAGTTTACTGGAAATAATCCAGCAGTAATGTTCAGGGCCCTGCACTTGTAGAAGGCGGAGACAATACCGGGAGAAATAGTGGCAGCTGGGGACCGAGTATGGACACCCGGCCGCTGCTGGCATGAGGTTGTGAAAAGTTTCCGCCTCCATGAGCCTAAATGGTCACATTTCAAGTGAAAGCAGCTTTAGAGGACTTCCTGGGAGAAATGACAGCTGGAGTAGATATGGTTTCCCCAAGTCCTTTCACCTAGCTAAAGACTATGGCTGTGGTGAATTACAACTCTCAGCTAAAAAAGCTGTGGACTGGCTCCGTACCGTCCCTGGCCACATTCACCTATCCACGTGTTTGTGGTTAGGTGGTCGTTCCCAGTAAGTGCACTGGGGAGGGCACGGGTAATGTTGTAGGGACAAATCGTGGCGGCTGGGGACCGAGTATGGATACCCGGTCGCCGCCGCCATAAGATTGTGAACAGCTTCCGCCTCCACGAGCCTAAAAGGCCACATTTGAAGTGAAAGCAGCTGTCAAAAATTTGGCAGTATAGTATTGCAGCCTGTGGGTGGGTAGGTGGCTGGCAGCATACTTGCGCTTGCTTTCCAAGGAGTGGGTTAGGGACAACTGAATGCTGCACTGGGACAAGGACATGGACGTCTGCAACGACAGGTGCATGGCGGGAGGCATCTTCGCATGTGCCAAGGATCACTTATGATGGGCACACTTTTAGGCAGCGACCTGGGAGTCAGAGATGCTTCCAGGGGTCTTCCCTATGCTGCTCCCATGGCTTTTCAGCACTGTATGCATGTGTCTGATGATGTGTCACACACCACATGGTTGTAAAATGTTAAAATGACATTTCCCATGGAATGCATTTGTCTTGGTTAAAAGCAATGCAAAAGTGCAAAAACGCATCAAAAACACTATGTGTGAACATAGCCCAAGGTGTGGAGGAGTATTTTTGGATTTGGTTATTTATTTTGCCTTATATACAAGTCATTACCCTGGAAAGGATGTGCCTTAACATATTTCCCAGGAAAAGCAGTGACCTGGGAGTCAGAAATGCTTCCAGGGGTCTTCCCCATGCTGTTCCCATGTCATTTGAGCACTTTTCTCATCGATTTGAGCAATTTTTAGGCTCTCTGCAGACCGCCGGGGGGAGCCGCCTGAAAAATGCTCGAGTTTCCCATAGACTTACATTGGGCTCGTTGCTCGGGTCGAGCACCCGAGTATTCCAATTTGCTCGACCCGAGCATCGAGCACCCAAGCATTTTAGTGCTCGCCCATAACTAGTAAGCACTAAGCACCTGTTCACACCTATTTCTTGTTTTGGAAGTGCTGGTCAGTTTTTTATTTTTTTTTCTGTTTCTATGTATACAGTGGTGGCCAAAAGTATTGGCACCCCTGCAATTCTGTCAGATAATAGTTTCTTCCTGAAAATGATTGAAATCACAAATTCTTTGGTATTATTATCTTCATTTAATTTGTCTTCAATGAAAAAACACAAAAAGAATTGTCCTAAAGCTTAATTGGATACAATTCCACACCAAACCTAAAAAAGGGGGTGGACAAAAGTATTGGCACTGTTTGAAAAATCATGTGATGCTTCTCTAATTCGTGTAATTAACAGCACCTGTAACTTACCTGTGGCACCTAACAGGTGTTGGCAATAACTAAATCACACTTGCAGCCAGTTAACATGGATTAAAGTTGACTCAACCTCTGGACCCTGGAGGGGCGTAACTAAGTATCAACTCGGTCCGACCAAGGTCACACGGCGGCTCAGTCGACTCCGTGAACCAGGGAGGAACCGAGCAGAGGGACCAGGTGCTACTCCAGGTCAGACCCCGGTCACAGTTGTTGACCCACACCGGGGAATGCAGGAACAGGCAGGTTAGGCTGGCATATAGACAGGTGGCTACTGGCTGGCACGGCTGGTATAAAGACAGGTGGGTATTGGCAGGCACGGCTAGTATGCAGACAGGAGGGGACTGGCAGGCTCGACTGGCATGCTGACAGGTGGGCAGTGGCAGGCACGGCTAGTATGCAGACAGGCGGATACTGGCAGGGAGGAACGCAGGCAGAATAGGGACCAGTACAGACTGGGACACAGGAACGGAGCCGCAGGTGCGGTGGACAGCAGAGCAGAGCGAAACCGTCGGTGCGGTGAACAAGTAGAGCAGAACCGCCGTAGCGGTGAACAAACAGAGCAGAGCGAAACCGCCGGTGCGGTGAACAAGTGTGGTGCCCCTGAGGGTTCAGTCGCCACAGAGGTACGGCACCTCACCCAGAGGTGTGGTGTCTCCTTCTCTCAGGTAAGGAGGGAGTGCTGCCCGGAACCCCAGCACCCACATTCAACACTACACTACTCCACGTCGGCTGGAAGGGCAAGATGCACTGTGTCTCCTGCTGAGCCCTCTCCCTGGCTGGAGTGGGGGGAACCAAAGAGAGGGGGAACCAGTAGTGGGTGTGGGTGGAGGAAGTAGAGTAGGGGAGCACCATAATAGGAGGTATATAAAGGGAAGCCATCTTAGGGTGGCAGGTTAGGTCAGTGAGGACAGTCAGTCAGTGAGTAGTAAGGGGAGCAGAGTCTCTTCAGGAGCTCTGCTCCACAGGTGGGGCCTAGTGATAGAGGCCCAGGAGGGGAGCAGAGGAGAAAGACTCCTTTTTACAGAAGGGATCCCATGGGGTACGGTGAGTGCAGGACGGCACCCGTACGCCCCGAATCTGCTAGGTGTCAGAGGGATCAGACCACAAGAAGGGGACTGGCCCCTGGACCAGCCGTGTTACTCCAGGTCTCGGCTGGAAAAACCGGAGGCTTTTGCACTTCCATGGTGCAGTTGCCACAGCCTCACCCTAGTCACCGTGAAGGGAATCAAGTAGGTCCGGGAACTACAGGTTGCCCAGAGGGACTTCAGAGCACCCGATCGGGACTGAGTGTGGGGAAGCGCAGGGCAGGAGGGAGAAGACCCAGCGTGTGAAGTCGATCTAGTAAGGAACATAAAGAACGCAGGGTTCCGTCAAGCACTCCTGATATATCCGAGAAAGTGCTGAACCCCTGGTCTGGTAGACGCAGTGTGACACGGAGGCGGACACCCGTACAGTGTACCTGAGAACCCTGAACAAGAACTGTGAGTAAAACTCGGATGACTGCACTCCACTGCCTCCATCAGTTATTTCAGCTGCGCCATCTCTCCTGCACCACAAGTCCCAGCATCACCACCCACCATCAAACTCTACACTGCCCTGAGGCCCGCTCCACCTGTGGGGAGCTGTTCCATCCTAGCTGCCCTATCAACTGCCTCAGAGGTCTGCAGCAATGCTGGTACAAATTACCAGAAACCACAGGTGGCGTCACGATCAAACTACAAATCCCATATAAACTATCCCCTTTTTGTTGACCGCGCTGGGCCACACACCGGGCCAGCCACTGTGACATATCCCCCCCAGCATCCATAGGCCCGGACACCGAGTACCCCACTGCCCTGGGGGCGCGTCACAAGCAGAGCGGAGCAAAACCGCAGGTGCGGTGAGCAAGCAGAGTGGAGCAAAACTGCAGGTGCGGTGAACAAGCAGAGCGAAGCAAAACCGCCGGTGCGGTGAACAAGCAGAGCAGAGCGGAACCGCTGGTGCGGTGAACAAGCAGAGCGGAACCGCAGGTGCGGTGAACAAGCAGAGCGGAACCGCAGGTGCGGTGAACAAACAGAGCAGAGTGGAACCGCGGGTGCGGTGAACAAGCAGAGCAGAACAGAGCAGTAGGTGCAGGCAGACAGGACAGGGCTCTGTTCATATGGAACAGACTGGAAAATACAGGAAGATGGTTAGACCACAGGAGGTAGATACGGAGGAAGGGAAAGGGGACAAGCAGAACCAGATACACACAAGGTACTTACAATGAAGTAGCGAGTTGACACAAAACTCACAAACAGAAGTACAGAGACAACGAGTTGGAGTCAGGTGCAGGTTCAGACACTGCAGGAAAAGGGAAGGTACGGACATAGAGACAAACAGGTAATGGGCTAGGACACTGTTCAGACAGGAACTGAACCGGGAACAAGATGCAGGAATGAGCCTGGGAACTCAGCTCCCAGGGTGGCTGAAACAGACTAGAAATCAGAGATACAGATAGCGGCCCTGGGTACTCAGCTCCCAGGGTGGTGGAAACAGACTAGAAGTCAGAGATACAGGTAGCGGCCCTTGGTACTCAGCCCCCAGGGTGGCGGAAACAGACTAGAAGTCAGATATACAGGTAGCGGCCCTGGGTACTCAGCCCCCAGGGTGGCGGAAACAGACTAGAGTCAGGACAGGACCTGGCAACTCACACTTGCACAGACCACACTGTAAGAAAGTGTTGCTCAGTCACCTCCTACTGGGTGGAGGGGGTTTAAGTATCCAGTGACTCACAGCAATAGGCTGGGGATGCATTAGGACTGCGCACACTGTAGCTTTAAGAATCAGGAAGCAACAGCGCCGACGCCCTAAGCCAGCAGACAAGAGACATATAAACAGCAGGTACTTGAGCAAAGTGTGCAGCCTGGCCTGATAGGTAACAATGCGGTCTTGCATGGTGGGAGATGGTAAGCCATGCAAGCACGCCGCCTGGGATGTTACAATATGTTTCACTGAGGCTATTAGCTTCAGTGATGTGCAGTATTTCTCCTACATGGTAGGTGCAGAGAGGGTTAAGTAGCCATATTTAAAAGGACATGTTTTATAGGTGAATGGCTAAAGTGCGGGCGGGAGTCCATTCACCATATCTCCACCCCATGGAATGATCTGGGTTTTAAATAGCCAGCCTTGGGACTCAGGTGTGGTTCAGTATCTGGAGAGACCTGCTCCAGAGAGGAGCTTGCATGTGTTGTGCTGAACCGTGGGTGGCTAATCCTGAGTGGCCGGACCCCAGCCGATATATGGACTGTGCTGCATTTTTGTATTTTGTTTTGCCATTATGCCAAATGGGGTGTGTTTACTTTATGGACTCCAGGTTGGTTTATGATGTGTTTGATAAACCAACCTGAAATTTAAAGAGACAGTGTTCCAGGTCTACCTCCGCATACAGCTGAGCAAGCCGCTTTACTACAGGTAGTAGAGAATGCGGGCAGCACTTCCATCGAACACGTGTGACTGTTACAGTAGGTGCTGCATGTCCTGGGTGAAGTCTGCCATAAGCCAGCAAGTGATGCCGGAAAAAATGGAGGAATTAATTAAGCATCAAGCTCACTGTGCTGCTGTAGCTTAAGCAACAGCTACAGCAGCACAGGGAGCAGCAGCAGCAACAACAGGTGGCACAACAGAAGACCACTAAGCTGCATATGTAGCTCCAGCTACAGCAGCAGCTGCAACAGGACCAGCGCCGACAACAGCAGCAGTAGATTGATTTCCTCACTGAGGCAATTCGTGGCACAGTGACAGCTCCAACTCTAAGGTCAGTGGATGACTTTTCCATTCGGAAGGGGTAAGGGGAGCACTGCAGAAAATGACCTCGGTTGATGACATAGAAGCCTTTCTGACTGTTTCGAGCGGGTAGCAGAGCGAGAGAAGTTGCTGCCGGAGCAATGGGCGTAGGTGCTGGCCACCTATTTGACTAGCGAGCCCCAAAAGGCTTATTATGACTTGGCCTTGCAAGACGCCAAGGAATATGGAAAACTAAAAAATTAAATTCTGGGGTGCTTGGGTCACGGCGCAACAGGTCCAGTGCTAGGTGTATTACTGTGACAAACCCCCCTGCTCCCAGATGTTTGACTTGTTGCACCTGGTCCAAAAATAGTTGCAGCCTGAGTCCTCTACCCCTGCGCAAATGGTAGAGCGAGTGGATATGGACGGTTCATACATTGCCTGCCAAGGCCAATACGGACTTGGGTTGCACAGGGTAATCCCCGGAACGCTGATTAACTGGTTGGTCTGGTCGAGAGGTATCAGGGGGCCGAGGGTTCCGTGGGAAAGCAGCCCACTCCATACTGGGGAACTCACCAGGGGCCAGAGGCCCAAAAGGGGCAGGGCGTCCAATGTCCAAAGGGGTGGGGGAGGTAATGCCCAAGGTCCCTGCGGGAGATATATGCTGGAGATGTCACGGCCCAGGCCATATAGCTGCCCGTTGCCCCCTGACCCCTGAGTAAATGGATTGTAGCCTGGGACGCCGGTGTGCGTACTATGCCTACCCTGCCGGCAGTGTGGACTATCAGGCCAGTGAGGGGCCACAGTCATGTCCCGTGACCATAAATGGGGTACTTGTGGCAGGACTCTTTGACTCAGGGAGTTTGGTGACCCTGGTAAAGGCCATACTCCCCTCACCAGTTGATCCCAGGGAAGTACGTGGGCATCCGCTGCATCCACGGGGACGCCAAGGATTACTCCGTCACCCGAGTGACAATAGAAACTAATTGGGGGGCTGAGTCCCATGAGGTTGGGGTGGTTGAGGGCCTACTACCTGTTGTGGGACTTATGGCGAAAAGCAGGTGTACCACGCGTCCCAGGAAGGAGCCGATTCCACCATGTTGAAACTCCAACACAGTCGGAGACTGATGAATTCACCCTGTGTGTCCTTGCCAGTGACGAGAGGGTGACCCCAGAGGCTGAATTCCTGAGTTGGGGGTTTCTGGGGGGAATTTTGGTGCTGCACAGATGCAGGATCCCACATTGAAAAATGCTTTTGAGAATGTGTCGGTAATAAATGGGGTTGCTCAAGAGCTGGGGCTGACACCAGTTTTCCATAATTTACAGTAAATGAGGAACTTTTGTATCGGGTCAGGGAGCGACGACACTGGGGAGATCACGCAATATCCCACCGCTGCCACCAATTTGTCAGGGACCCCAACACACAAAGAGGGACGACACCGGGGAGATCACGCAATATCTCATCGTGCCGAGCACGCGATCCAGACTACTCGCTACGTGGATATCGGCAAGCGACCAGTGAGCGTATGGCATCACACCTCGGGGATTCAAAAGCCTATAATCCGTGTTTAACGCCCTCCGTACGGTCACTGTCAGCTTCGCGATAGCCCAGTTATTAATATTATCTGCCACCATCGGCCGAGTTTGAAATATAATACAGGCCTGGCCGGACGCCTGCATTTTGGTAGCATGTATGGCTTCGGGGGAAGGAACGATTAAAGAACAAAAGAAACAGAACTATTAAATTTTATATTTAATCCAAAAGGGAGGCAATGTTTAGGAAAACTATATACAAGGATGTTACAAAGAAGACCTTAAAATACATAAGCAGTTACATAAAATAAACAGGATAAAAAGAAGATAACTTACACTATACGATAGCGGAGACGATTCAATATAGTTGGAAGATGGGCTCTCCAGTTGGATTATGCTGTTATCAAACAAGACCCGTTGCTTATAATTCTTATTCCCCCCTGGCAATGAGTGAGTCTGTACTGTCCATGAGTTCTCTTATACCTAAGGGGAGATCTGGCCAAACGGCCCTTGAGGTGACATCATGTGGGCCGGTCTCCAGCCCGTACATTTTTATTAAAAATGCTGACTTCTGCAAAAACTCATCGCTTGTTGAGCGAAGAAGCTTGCAAATGACGCCATTTTTTCTCTTATGATTTTATCTTTATTTAGAGACCACACATTGCATAGCTGCAGTCTGCTATTCTGGTGTTTAAGCACTACAGATCCCTGATTTTGCTTACAGCCCTGGAAAACTACATATACATTCCTGGGCTGATTTGGTCACTAAACATATGGGTCCCATTACTGTCGGACGTATGGAACTCACAATATTTCATATTGGAGTTGGTCTGGCTATGGCTGGTGGCCGGGAATTGTTTGTGAGTGCCTTTGAACTTAACGAACCATTTCCTCTTTCCTCCAAACTCTGGCCTGAGAGAAGGTGTCAATCGATCTCAGGTCTGTGTTAAGAGGAAATACGTTTACATTTTAGTTAGCTTGTACCAGTTCTTGGCTGGCATTGTTTGTGTAAGCTATTTCTCAGGCGTGTTAATTAGGGCTTTTGTGCTGAGCAGAAGGGGAATAAGAGAGGGGGTGAACATCTATGTCAGGCAAATATGGAAGAACATTTTCCTGACATTAATATTTTCCTGACACTATGCAGTGAATGCAAGGGCAGCCAAAAGTTTGGAGGCACTCCAATGCCCCTTGGAAGAGACGTAGAGGGCCTCATGAAAAAATGTTCCCATTATTAGGAAGTGGGTCTCCCATAGTGTTGGCCTATGCAGTGAATGCAAGGGCTGCCAAAAATTTGGAGGCACTCCAATGCCCCTTGGAAGGGACGTGGAGGTCAGAGGGCCTCATGAAAAAATGTTCCCATTATTAGGAAGTGGGTCTCCCATAGTGTTGGCCTATGCAGTGAATGCAAGGGCTGCCAAAAATTGGGAGGCACTCCAATGCCCCTTGGAAAAGACGTGGAGGAGGGCTTCATGAAAAAAATGTTCCCATTAGAAAGGAGCGGGCCTCCTATACTTGTAATGCACATGCACTAAGTGTATTGGCTGACAAACATTTACCCCTGGGGGTATACATAAACATGCTGTATAAAAAAATTTTTTACGGGCATTATAGATACCCTTTAAAAAAATTATGTGGGTGTTGTATCACGGACCACGGTCACCCTAGTGATATGGTGGAGGATGAGGAGAAGGAGGAAAACAAGAGCAAATAGCCAAAATCAGGAAGCGTATACCCATGTGTGGGTGTGAAAAGGTGCTTGGGAATACACCTCCCATGAAAAGACACTGGATTTGAGTTTATGTTATGCTGCAATCATTCGGTGGTTTTGAGAAGTCTGGCACAATCCAGCACTTGTTCATTTTTATAAGAGTCAGCCTGTCAGCATTTTCAGTTGACAGGCGGATGCGCTTATCAGATATAATTCCACCAGCGACACTAAAAACCCGCTCTGAAAAAACGCTAGCGGTAGGGCAGGCCAGGACCTCCAAGGCGTAGAGAGCCAGTTTATTCCACGTGTCCAGCTTGGATACCCAATAATTATAAGGTACAGAGGAATCACAGAGGACGTTGGTATGGTTGGCAAGGTACTCCCTCAGCATCTTCCCAAACTTTGCACTTCTTGTGAGAGTACCCCGCGCCTCAGGGCCTGTGCGATGGGAGGGGCTGAGAAAACTCTCCCAGAACTTTGACGGTGTTCCCCTGCCTCTGCTGGATTGGAGTTGTGTCTCACTTGCCTGTACTCCTTGGTTGTCCAATGAATTGTGACCTCTGCCGCCAGCGTTTTTGGATGTTTTTAACAGTTCCGCAACAAGGGCCTTCTGGTGCTACCCCATTTTTGTAGACCTGTCCGCCTCAGGAATAAGAGATAGAAAGTTCTCCTTGTAGCGTGGGTCTAGAAGTGTCACCAACCAGTAATGACTGTCACCCAAAATTTTGAGAACGCGAGGGTCACGGGAAAGGCAGCGTAACATAAACTCAGCCATGCATGCCAGACTGCTAACAGGCAAGACTTCTGTGTCCTCACCAAGAGGATGACTGACCATGCTGTCCTCCTCCTCATTGTCCTCAGGCCATTCACGCTGAACAGACGGTATGACAGTTGTGCAGGTAGTACCGTCTATAGCGCATGAAACTAGCTCCTGTTCTTCCTCCTCCTCCTCCTCCTCCTCTTCCTCATTGTCACCCAATCCATGTTGGGATGAGATGAGGCTGGGCTGTGTGTAATCATCCTGTATGGTTCCTTGCTCCATCTCATCGTGCTCCGCCTGCAATGCATCCTCTTTGGTTGTGAGCAGAGAGCGTTTCAGAAGACAGAGAAGCGGGATGGTGACGCTAGTTATGGCGTCATCGCCGCTCACCATCTTGGTGGAGTCCTCAAAGTTTTGCAGGATGGTACATATGTCTGCCATCCATGTCCACTCCTGAGATCTTATGTGTGGAGTCTGAACTGAATACCAATGGCCTTGTTGATGCTGGTAGTCAACAACTGCTCTCTTCTGCTCACAAATCCTTCCCAACATTTACAGTGTAGAGTTCCAAAGCATGGGGACATCACACACCAGTGTGTGAGCCAGAAGCTGCAAACGCTGCTGAAGCACGGCAAGGGCAGCGGAAGCTGTAGCTGACTTTCTAACATGGGCACACAGGCGGCATATTTTGACAAGCAGATTCGACAGCTCTGGCTAGGTTTTGAGAAACCGCTGAGCCACGAGGTTAAGCACATAGGCCAGGCATGGTACATGTGTGAGCTCGCCTCTCCTCAGAGCCGCCACCAGGTTCCGGCCATTGCCACATACGACCATGCCTGGCTGTATGTTCAGTGGTGTCAGCCACAGATCTGCCTGCTCTTTCAGAGTTGTCCACAATTTTTCAGCCTTGTGTGGTTTGTCACCTAAGCATATTTAGCTTCAGCACAGCCTGTTACCGCTTGGTTGAGGCATTGCTGCACTACTTCCAGCTTGTGACTGATGTGGTCATTTCGGAGATGGAGGCTGAAGAGGAGGAGGAGGCTGAGGAGGATGAGGTGCAGGAGCTGTAGACTGTGGGGGCAACCCTGATTGACCTAGGGCCCACAATCCTTGGCGTCTGGAGGATGTGTTCCGTCCCAAGTCCGACTGGGTCCCGGCTTCCACTATGTTAACCCAGTGTGCAGTCAGCGAGATGTACCGTCCCTGCCCACAAGCACTTGTCCATGTGTCCGTGGTTAGGTGGACTTTCCCATTAACTGCATTGTTGAGGGCACGGCAAATGTTGTGGGAAACGTGCCTGTGTAATGCGTGGACGGCACACATGGATAAATAGTGGCGACTGGGGACCGAGTACCGAGGGACGGCCGCCGCCATCAGGTTAAGGATAGCTTCCATCTCCATGAGCCTAAAAGGCAACATTTCGAGCGCAAGCATTCGCGAAATGTGGGAATTTAGTAATGTTGCCTGTGGGGCGTTGGCTGCCTATTTGCGCTTGCGTTCCAAAGACTAGGGTATGGACAACTGAACGCTGCACTGGGACAAGGACGTGCTGGCTGATGGTACTAGTTGAGAGTGTGCAATGACAGGTGCAGGGCAAGAGGCATCTTCGCATGCACTATGGACAGGGGATTGGCTTGCACGCACAACAGCGGAAGAAGCAGTGGTGTCACTGTTTCTGGACCCTGGGGTTCGGCTCACAAAGTCTGGTGCTTTGCTGCCATGTGCCTGATCATGCTGGTGCTGGTCAGGCTGGTAGTTTTGCTACCCCTGCTGATGCTGGCCTGGCAGGTGGCACAAATGGTCTTTTTGGGGCTATCGGCAGAGTCTTTAAAAAACAACCAGACTCGGGAAGACCTAACAGTTGTACTGGCAACTTCCGTCATGTCGGTGTTCGGGGAACGGTTGCCCGCCTTCTGTATGCTGTACCATTGGCGTCTCTGCCCCCTACCAGGCAGAGACGCCGTCCTTCATACCTCCCCGCTCCCCGCGCGGCGTCCTCCTGCGCTCCTCTTTCTGCTGCTGCCTCTCTCTTAAAGGGGCCACGCGTGCCGTCCTAAGGAGTCCCCAGCCAATAGCCGAGGGTCCTCCCATATTTAAGACACCTCCTCCAAAATGGAGGTGCCCGAGCAAAAGTTGTTGCACAGTATACTTACCTCTGCTTCAGCCCTCAGGTCCAGTTGCCAGCCTGACTACTGTTCCAGTCCGCAAGTCTGACTACTCTCCAGCCCGACAGTCTGCCTTCCGTTCTACCCGCCAGTCTGTCTATGGGCAAGTCCGCCTGCTTACCAGGAAGCACCTGCCAGTTACCTGCCAGCTACCTGCCGTGCCTGCTAGCCCGCTCACCTGGGAGCACTCGCCTGTTACCTGCCTGTTCCTGCCCGTTACCTGCCTGCTACCTGCCGTGCCTGCTAGCCCGCTCACCTGGGAGCACTCGCCCGTTACCTGCCTGTTACCTGATAGCCTACCTGGAGGCTCCTGCGGTCACTTGCCATGACCACCCGCCTGCTAACCTAGAGACTTCGGCCTGCTTGGCCGTCACTTGCCGTAGCCTACCTGGAGGCTCCTGCTGTCACTTGCCGTGACCACCTGTCTGTTACCTAGAGACTTCAACCTCCTCTGCCGTTACGTGCCATGACCACCCATCAACTATCCAGAGACTTCTGCCTGCCTGTTGTGTCCATCCGCTATACCGGTCAGTCCCAGTCTGCTGACCTGTGGGAGCCACCTGCTCTCTTACAAGGTCATCCCCAGAGTAGCACCTGGTCCCTCTGCTCGGTCCCTCCCTGGTCACGGAGTCATTTGCCGCCGTACGACCGGGGTCGGTCTGAGTTGATACTTAGTCACGCCCCTCTGGGTCCCTCCTTGCACCGCGGCACAGAGGTTCCACCACCCGGATTCGTAACATATGCGGCCACCACACTGCTTCTTCCTGCCTATTGGGGTGCTCTGCCTCCCTCCCCCTGTGTGTTGCTGTCTGTTACGCACACGCCCGGACTGACTGGTGTGAGCATGATTAGTGATCCCACTGTACCATGAACCGAGGAGTGCCTGGAGGGGTGTAACTAAGTATCAACTCAGTCCGACCAAGGTCACACGACGGTTCAGTCGATTCCGTGAATCAGGGAGGAACTGAGCAAAGGGACCAGGTGCTACTCCAGGTCAGACCCCGGTCACAGCTGTTGACCCACACTGGGGAATGCAGGAACAGGCAAGTTAGGCTGGCATAATGACAGGTGGATACTGGCAGGCACAGCTGGTATCCAGACAGGTGGGTATTGGCAGGCACGGCTGGTATGCAGACAGGTGGGCACTGGCAGGCACAGCTGGCATGCAGACAGGCAGGTACTGGCAGGTAGGAATGCAGGCAGGATAGGGACCAGTACAGACTGGGACACAGGAACGGAGCCGCAGGTGCGGTTGACAAGCAGAGCAGAGCAAAACCCGCAGATGCAGTAGACAAGCAGAGCAGAGCAAAACCACAGGTGCGGTAGACAAGCAGAGCAGAGCAAAACCCGCAGGTGCGGTAGACAAGCAGAGCAGAGCAAAACCCGAAGGTGCGGTAGACAAGCAGAGCAGAGCAAAGCCCGCAGGTGCGGTAGACAAGCAGAGCAGAGCAAAGCCCGCAGGTGTGGTAGACAAGCAGAGCAGAGCAAAACCAGCAGATGCAGTAGACAAGCAGAGCAGAGCAAAACCGCAGGTGCGGTGGACAAGCAGAGCAAAGCAAAACCGCAGGTGCGGTAGACAAACAGAGCAGAGCAAAACCCGCAGGTGCGGTAGACAAGCAGAGCAGAGCAAAACCCGCAGATGCAGTAGACAAGCAGAGCAGAGCAAAACCCGCAGATGCGGTAGACAAGCAGAGCAGAGCAAAACCCGCAGATGCGGTAAACAAGCAGAGCAGAGCAAAACCCGCAGATGTGGCAGACAAGCAGAGCAGAGCAAAACCGCAGATGCGGTAGACAAGCAGAGCAGAGCAAAACCCGCAGGTTCGGTAGACAAGCAGATCAGAGCAAAGCCCGCAGGTGCGGTAGACAAGCAGAGCAGAGCAAAACCGCAGGTGCGGTGGACAAGCAGAGCAGAGCAAAACCGCAGGTGCAGTAGACAAGCAAAGCAGAGCAAAACCCGCAGGTACGGAAGAGAAGCAGAGCAGAGCAAAACCGCAGGTGCGGTAGACAAGCAGAGCAGAGTAAAACCCGCAGGTGCGATAGACAAGCAGAGCAGAGCAAAACCCGCAGGTGCGGTAGACAAGCAGCACAGAGCAAAACCCGCAGGTGCGGTAGACAAACAGAGCAGAGCAAAACCCGCAGATGCAGTAGACAAGCAGAGCAGAGCAAAACCCGCAGATGCGGTAAACAAGCAGAGCAGAGCAAAACCCGCAGATGTGGCAGACAAGCAGAGCAGAGCAAAACCCGCAGATGCGGTAGACAAGCAGAATAGAGCAAAACCCGCAGGTGCGGTAGACAAGCAGAGCAGAGCAAAGCCCGCAAGTGCGGTAGACAAGCAGAGCAGAGCAAAACCCGCAGGTGCGGTAGACAAGCAGCACAGAGCAAAACCCGCAGGTGCGGTAGACAAACAGAGCAGAGCAAAACCCGCAGATGCAGTAGACAAGCAGAGCAGAGCAAAACCCGCAGATGCGGTAAACAAGCAGAGCAGAGCAAAACCCGCAGATGTGGCAGACAAGCAGAGCAGAGCAAAACCCGCAGATGCGGTAGACAAGCAGAATAGAGCAAAACCCGCAGGTGCGGTAGACAAGCAGAGCAGAGCAAAGCCCGCAAGTGCGGTAGACAAGCAGAGCAGAGCAAAACCGCAGGTGCGGTGGACAAGCAGAGCAGAGCAAAACCGCAGGTGCGGTAGACAAGCAAAGCAGAGCAAAACCCGCAGGTACGGAAGAGAAGCAGAGCAGAGCAAAACCGCAGGTGCGGTAGACAAGCAGAGCAGAGTAAAACCCACAGGTGCGATAGACAAGCAGAGCAGAGCAAAACCCGCAGGTGCGGTAGACAAGCAGCACAGAGCAAAGCCCGCAGGTGCGGTAGACAAACAGAGCAGAGCAAAACCCGCAGGTGCGGTAGACAAGAAGAGCAGAGCAAAACCCGCAGGTGCGGTAGACAAGCAGAGCAGAGCAAAACCCACAGGTGCGGTAGATAAGCAGTGCAGAGCAAAACCCGCAGATGCGGCAGACAAGCAGAGCAGAACAAAACCCGCAGAAGCGGTAGACAAGCAGAGCAGAGCAAAACCCGCAGATGCGGTAGACAGGACAGGGCTCTGTTCACATGGAACAGACTGGAAAACACAAGAAGATAGCTGGAGCACAGGAGTTAGAAACAGAGGCAGGGAAACAGAACGAGCAGAACCAGATACACACAAGGTACTTGCAATGAAGTAGCGAGTGGACACGAAACTCACAAACAGAAGTACAGAGACAACAAGTTGGAGTTAGGTGCAGGTTCAGATACTGCAGGAAAAGGGAAAGGTACAGACATAGAGACAAACAGGTAACCGACTAGGACACTGTTCAGACAAGATCTAAACCAGGAACAAGATACAGGAATGAGCCTGGGAACTCAGCCCGCAGGGTGGCGGAAACTGACTAGAAGTCACAGGTACAGGTAACAGGCCTGGGTATACAGCCCCCAGGGTGGCAGAAACAGACTAGATACAGGACAGGACCTGGCAACTCAGTTGCAACGAATACACAGATGGAAAGTATTGCTCAGGCACCTCCTACTGGGTGGAGGGGGTTTAAGTATCCAGTGACTCACAGCAATAGGCTGGGGACGCATTAGGACTGCGCACACTGTAGCTTTAAGAATCAGGAAGTAACAGCGCAGCCGCCCTAAGCCAGCAGACAAGAGACATACAAACAGCAGGTACTGGAGCAAAATATACAGCCTGGCCTGTTAGGTAACATTGCGGTCTTGCATGGTGGGAGGTGATAAGCCATGCAAGCACGCCGCCAGGGATCTTACAGTACCCCCCTTTACGCCCCCTCTTCTTCAAGCCTGCAAGGATTTCCTGCAGAGAATTTGGAGCCCGATCCTTCTCTTCAAGAAGATTACCTTTTCTGTCCACTAGAGGGAACGAAACTGGTCTCACCATCTTGGTGACTAGGATGCTTCCTCCCATCGAGCCATCTTCAGCAACAGATGAAGTGGGTGAAGTACCAGGAACAGGACACAGGAAAGTCTCTCTCCATTTGTTAATATCGGGTAGTACCCCAAAGGAATTCACGTGAGACAACTGGAGGTCCTCCACCGGGTTGGAGGGGTGCAGAGACTCGGGGTTAACCACCGCTTTGACGTACACTTTGCCAAGCTTACTGGATGAAGTGGGCAAAGTACCAGGTACAGGGTGTAGAAATGTCTCACTTCATTTGTTATCAGGTAGAACCCCGGAGGATTCAGGAGACAACAGGAGGTCCTCCGCCTGGTTGGAGGGGTGCAGAGACTCAGAGGTAGCCACCGCCTTGATGGACGTATTGCCAGATTTATTAGAGATAGAGGATCCTTGCTTAGGGACCAACTTCAGTCTGGTTTCTGAGATGACACGTCTACGAGGCGGGGCGGTACCTGAGCCAGATCATTGGTACAATCGTCGAGACTGTGTGGGGACATTGCCTCCGCTTCCCTTCCTTCGGAGACTTAAGCGCACAGCGAGTCAGCGACTAGCAGATCTGGTGAAGAAGAAGAAGAAACTGCTGACTGTCCAGAAGATATGGGGACTGGACACCCCTTGCACCTCAGCAGTCCCCCAGGAAACACCATGCAGGATCTCCAGACCTGAGCGGGCACTAGATCTCTCGGCTCTGGACGACCTGTGGGTAAACCAGACAGCACCTGGAATGTGAACTTCTTCATGTGTAATGCTCCAATCTGGAGCTTAATTTGTACAGACATATTTTAACTGTTTCTGAGTAGGGTTCGTTCTTCCGCTGACAATGCCTAAACCGGCTTCTGGAGTTGTCAGATGGGAATCAGACACCGACTCTTCAAGGCTTTAAGCCCGAAACTTCCGGTTAATCCAAGGCCTTCACTTGCCACGGAGACAGTCATGGTCATCTGTGGAGAGGAAACACTAACGCCAAGGGCAGCCTCTCCTACAGGCCTAATGTCTTGGGATTCTCCAACCTTCGCTGGACAAAGACCGTCAGGGGGTCCCAAACAACCGCAGCGGGACCGCAATCCGATTTTGTGACTGAGTTCTGGCCTCTGCTTTGCCTGACGAACATAGTCATCCTTCATGGATTCTGTGCGGATAGCTGACTCTACAGGCTGGGGAACAGGAGGTCTTTGGGAGGACAGAACCTGGCGTGACGGTTTACCTCTACGCCTTGCACGTCTGGACTGCCTCTTGAGGTTGGGAAGAGAAGTATTCTGTGGAGCATTGTCATCCTGTGTGGATTCTGTATGGGCAGCAGTCTCTTCAGGCTGGAGAACTGGTAGGCTACCTACACACATTACCCATCGGGGTTGCTCCAAGATATTGGAAAGGGAAGCTTTAGCAGAAGCTTCAGGATTAAGGTCATCGAAGACCATTAGAAAGGCCACCAGGAAGGCCTGCAGGTCCAAGACGATAGGATCCCATGATTCCCATAGGGGGGTGATCCATTTCAAGGCATCACCCGCTAGATAGGACATCAGAAATGCTACTTTAACCCCATCAGTGGGAAAATAGTGAGCATAAAATTTGAAATGTAGCATGCATTGTTCCACAAACGCACGGCTTTATTTTGGGTCCCCATAATACCATGGTGGAGAGCAGAGCAAAACCCGCAGATGCGGTAGGCAGGACAGGGCTCTGTTCACATGGAACAGACTGGAAAACACAAGAAGATAGCTGGAACACAGGAGTTAGATACAGAGGCAGAAAACAGAATGAGCAGAACCAGATACACACAAGGTACTTGCAATGAAGTAGCGAGTGGACACAAAACTCACAAACAGAAGTACAGAGACAATGAGTTGGAGTTAGGTGCAGGTTCAGATACTGCAGGAAAAGGGAAAGGTACAGACATAGAGACAAACAGTTAATGGACTAGGACACTGTTCAGACAAGATCTGAACCAGGAACAAGATACAGGAACGAGCCTGGAAACTCAGCCCCCAGGGTGGCGGAAACTGACTAGAAGTCACAGGTACAGGTAACAGGCCTGGGTATACAACCCCCAGGGTTGCAAAAACAGACTAGATACAGTACAGGACCTGGAAACTCAGTTGCAAGAAGCACACAGATGGAAAGTGTTGCTCAGGCACCTCCTACTGGGTGGAGGGGGTTTATGTATCCAGTGACTCACAGCAATAGGCTGGGGACACATTAGGACTGCGCACACTGTAGCTTTAAGAATCAGGAAAAAACAGCGCCACCGCCCTAAGCCAGCAGACAAGAGACATACAAACAGCAGGTACTGGAGCAAAATGTGCAGCCTGGCCTGATAGGTAAGATTGCGGTCTTGCATGGTGGGAGGTGGTAAGCCATGCTAGCACACCGCCAGGTATGTTACACTGTCCTCATTCTGCATGTCCTCCTGCCAGGTTGGGTCAGTTACTATATCATCCATCACCTCGTCTTCCACTTCTGCTCCCTGGTCCTCCTCCTGACTTTCTGGCAATTGTGTCTCATCATCATCCACCTCTTGTGACACTTTCCCACCGTCGCCTTCGTATGACCGTGGCTGCTCAAATATTTGGGCATCGCTTCTTGCGATCTCCTCTTGCCCCGGTTCAAGTGGACCAGGCGAGAGGCCCGAATCTATAATGGAAAAGTGAACAGCTCTTCGGAGTGTCCAAGTGTAGGATCAGTTGCCTCCGGGCACTCGGCATGGTGGGATGAAGGAGGATCAGGGTGAAGAATATGCTGTCCAGACTCAGACTCAGTAGCTGTGGCTATTGAGACTTGATCATGTGGAAGAAAGGGTGGAGGTAGTGGTGGTGGCTAAGTGACTGGAAGCATTATCTGCTATCCAACCAATAACCTTTTCTCACTGCTCTGTGCTCATTAGTGGTGTTCTGCGGTTCCCTATTAATTGGGACAGGAAGGTCGAGCGAGAAGATGTGGGTGTTTGTTGTGGCACAATTTCAGCTAGCCCACGGCCTCGTCCTCTGCATGCACCATCATCACCATCACGTCCAGTTCCCCGTCCCTTGCCGCGCACATTGCCCATTTTAAATGGAGGACAATATTTTCCATGTTCAGTAGAAGTGGCTGGATTTGGAGAGAACTTATATGTGATCCGGACAAACCACAATTTTAAATAGCTGGCCTGTAGGTAACTATTTTTAACAGCGCCAATCTCGTGTCAATAAGTTTGCTGACACACTGCAACAAAATTTCAATGGAGGCCAGAAATGGCAATATTTTCAGCGCAATTATATGTGATTCATGTGACGGACAAACCACAGTTTTAAATAGCTGGATTTTTAGCACTGTAATATGGAAAGGACCTGGCTGTATTCTGCAGTGCCAACAAGCAAATGGTGCAGAAAAACTGTGTTCTCTGGATTGCTTTTTAAGCAAATAATCAAGATTAAGATACAAAAAAAAAATTATTCCTGGCCCCTGATACCTGGGGCTATTTCTAAAAATATCTGTAAAAGCACCAGCAGACAGAACTGTAACTCTTTTTTAATTAGAAAAATACAAAACACAATGCAAAAACTATACAAACATTACTTTTAACAAACCAAACACAACAAAATTCGAAAAGCAAAACAGACCTGTAAGGCCAAACAAGACCCCCCAGCAGAGGAGCAAACCTTTTACCTCAACATACACCTAGCTTACCAGCTTTTCACATACTCTCACATTCGTACCCCCAATACAGTTTTTTTTCAAAAGAAAATGAAAACAGAAAAAACTCTGGCCCACTGCTCAAAAGAAAAAAGCATACCATCTGGCCAAAAAATAACACCGCACAAGAAGCCTCTTTTTTTTCTTTTTTTTTTTTAAATTCTCCACACCTAGACTAATTTTATCCTACACACCTCACCACAAGGTCCACGAGAGTTTATGGCCTTTTCCCTGCACTGTACCACAAGGTTCATGAAAGTTTATGACCTTTTTTTCCCCCGCACACTGCACCACAAGGTCCATGAGAGTTTATGGCCTTCCTTTACCTCCCGTAGGACGTCCATTTTTTTTTTTTTTATAGAAAATCCCATCCCACCCAACCTAAAGCTAACCCCCCGCCCCACAACAAACACTATTACACACGAATAACAATAAGAAATAGCTGTCCCTACCTGTCCCTGACGGTCCCTACCCATCTACCTGACCATACCAAAACAAAGAAACAAAAAAAAATAAAAAAGGCTAGATTCTCCCTATCCCACCCGTGCAGAAACTAACTCTCCCTAGGGTACATTAAAAGAGAACCCCCTCCACAGAAGGAAGACTCTCCCTGCACCATGCCTCTCATACTCCAAAGCAGGGGCGGACACAGACTGTAGTGGGCCCCTGTGCAAGAATTTTTTGCCCCCCCCCCCGCCCTTCATAGGGCAACAAAGTTATGTAAACATAACCCCCCCATGTGCATCTCTCACCCCCCGATGTGCAGCTCTCATCCCCCCCATGTGCAGCTCTCATCCCCCCCATGTGCAGCTCTCATCCCCCCATGTGCATCTCATCCCCCATGTGCATCTCTCATCTCCCCCCATGTGCAGCTCTCATCCCCCCATGTGCAGCTCTCACCCCCCATGTGCAGCTCTCATCCCTCCATGTGCAGCTCTCACCCCCCCTCGTGCATCTCACCCCCCCGTGCATCTCACCCCCCCGTGCATCTCACCCCCCCCCCCGTGCATCTCATCCCCCCGGTGCATCTCTCACCCCCCCATGTGCATCTCATCCCCCCTGTGCATCTCTCATCCCCCGTACATCTCTGATTCCCCCCTCTCCTAGTTAATTAATTGTATTTAAAAAAAATAAAACTTGTTATACTTACCCCCATGCGATCCCTGCAGAATCCTGGCGCTCGTCCACGTCGCTGCCACCAGGTTCTCCTGACTTACGGCCATGTGACGGCGCCGTCACATGACCGTAGGTCAGGGGGATCATGAAGGCGCTTCCGCATCAGCGCTGCGCTGCTGCACAGAGGAAAGCAGCGCTGAGATATCCCGCCGCTTAGTGCTCAGCATGGGGCCGGGGGACCAGGGTCGGCTCCAGGTTTTTGTGGGCCCCGGGCGAAAGAGTACATACCACGATTCATGATGCACAGATACCGAAGAGAAATATATATAGTACAATGCCAAAGATTTCACTTCTTACATTACATGAGTGATATCTATTGTAAATTCCACAATAGCTCAGAAACCAACGAATCGCTCCACACAGTATACTGGCCCCCATAAAATGCTCCATACAGGAGACTGGCCCCCATAAAATGCTCCATACAGAATACTGGCCCCCATAAAATGCTCCATACAGGATACTGGTCCCCATATAACGCTCCATACAGGATACTGGCCCCCATATAACGCTCCATACAGAATACTGGCTCCCATATAACGCTCCATACAGCTTACTGGTCCCCATATAACGCTCCATACAGGATACTGGCCCCCATATAATGCACCATACAGAATACTAGCTCCCATATAACTCTCCATACTGGAGACTGGCCCCCATATAATGCTCCTTGCAGAATACTGGCCCCCATAAAATGCTCCATACAGAATACTGGCCCCCATATAATGCTCCATACGGAATACTGGCCCCCATATAACACTCCATACAGGATACTGGCCCCCATATAACGCTCCATATGGAATACTGGCCCCCATATAACGCTCCATACAGGAGACTGGCCCCCATATAACGCTCCATATGGAATACTGGCCCCCATATAACGCTCCATTCAGGATACTGGCCCCCATATAACGCTCCATGCAGGATACTGGCCTCCATATAACGCTCCATGCAGGCTGTTCCCCACACATAATGACCCACGCAGGCTGTTCCCCCCACATAATGCCCTACGCAGGCTGTTCCCCCCACCTAATGCCCCATGCAGGCTGTTCCCCCCCATATAGGATGTCATCCCCTTATAATGCCCCATGCAGGATGGCACACACACCCCTCTCTTATAATGTCCCATGCAGGATGTCACACACCCCCCCTCCCTTTTATTGCCCCATGCAGGATGTCACACACCCCCCTCCCTTATAATGCCCCACGCAGGATGTCACACACACACCCCTCCCTTATAATGCCCATGCAGGATGTCACACCCCCCCTCCCTTATAATGCCCCATGCAGGATGTCACCCCCCCTTATAATGCCCCATGCAGGATGTCACACACCCCCACCTCACCTCCTCCCTTATACTGCTACAGGCCTCCATACAATAAAAAAAAAAATCAAATACTCACCTCACATCTCACCTGCTGCCGCTGCTCTGGACTCTAGCGTCGCCGGCCTCATCCCACTCTGCGCTGTGACTGCTCAGGAGAGAGCGCGGTGTAAAGACATCACCGCGCCCTCTGACCTGAGACATCACAGTGCAGCAGCCACAGAGGATGCAGGAGCTGCTGCGGAGGCACGGGGAGAGGTAAGTATTGTGCTGGGTGCAAGGGGCCCTGAGTCGGGGGGAGCGGGTGCTGACACCGCTCTCCTCCGCTCACGGGTCCCATAGCGTGCGGGGTGCCCGACGGTGAGGGCCCCCCCACCTGCTCAGGGCCCCGGTGTTAGCCCGGGTGTGCCAGGTGCTGACGCCGGCCCTGCAGGGGCCCCATGAGGAGACGCACAAGAGGGGGGCCCCAACCGGCCAGGCCCCATACTGGAGTCAGGACAGTCATGCCATGATGGCGGCCCTGCTGGAGGTTGGAGGGGCCCCCTCTTCCTCGGGGCCCCCGTTCAATGAACGGGCTGCACGGGCGGTAGGCCCGTCCCTGCTCCAAAGAGTGCACTTTTGCCAGGTCACCCAGGATGTTCCTAATCACCTCTTCCCGGAGAAGGGCTTTCTGCTGCATGGACACTGGACACCGTGCGTTCCAAGTGTAGAACCTAGGGACTAAACTAACTAGAAAAACAGTGCCCTGATCTCGGCCACCAAGGGACCTGAATGTCCCATAGGCCCACTCTGCATAGGAGAGGCCTGCCAGCCTGGACAAGCCTATGGAAGCAGCCATCTCACTGTAGACCCCTGTATTAAAAGGACACCAAAGCAGGAAGTGCTCCATGCTTTCAAGTATGCCACCACACTCCTCGCAGGGACAATCCCGGTCATCAGAGTTCCTGTACTTCAGGTTGTCCCTCACATACAGTCTCCCATGGAAACAGTGCCAAGCCAAGTCACAAAACTTCAAGGGGATCCGTTTAGAGCTTAATAACCCGAGCCCCACTTCCAGATCCCGGCTTGGGCAATCTTTGAGCGCCAGAGGTTCTGAAAATAGGTCAACAGGACCCTATTGTCAAGAAACTTCCTCGACATGGTCCTGATCTCCCACACTCCCAGACCCCACTGGCTGATCACCTTCAAAACTGGGGTAGCATAAGCCGGAAGTTGTCCATGAGGTGTACAAAGGTCCTTCACCTGCCCTCCTGTCTCCCATTCCTGGAAGAAAGGCTGAAACCACCCCCTGCAGGAGAATACCCACGGAGGAGCCCTCTCTAACCAGAGGTTAGCGATGTTTGCTTTAAGAAAGGTGTTCACTGAGAACACCACCGGGTTGACCATACCCAACCCCCTTAGTCTCTTCGTGCGGTACGTGACCTCCCTCTTAATTAGGTTCAGCCTATTCCCCTATAATAATTGGAAAAGCAGGCTGTAGACCCATGTCCAAAGATGCTTTGGCAAGATGCAGATACCCCTTGGCCAGGCTAATCATTTCCCTCAGGGTCAAGGACCAACCCTTCCATTGATCCACTTTCTGGGCGGCGATCTTAAGTCTGCCTTCCCAATTTTGCTGGGGATAGTCCCCCAGGCCTAAACTGATGCCTAAAATTTTTGCCGTGGCCTGAGGCCCTGGAAGGGTGTCCGGGAGATCAAAACTTGGATCTTCCCCTCCCAGCTAGAGACTCTCACACTTATCCCGATTGATCATGGACCCAGATGCCACCAAGTAGAGCTCGACCTCAGACATGACCCAATCTGCCTCCTCCCTCGAGGATACAAAGAGGGAAACGTCATCGGCGTACGCCACTACCCTCAAGGTGGCCACTGGCTCCGCCTGGTCCATCCCGACTCCCACCAATGGTCCACGCTCCATGCTCCTTAAAAGAGGGTCGATAGTGAACATGTATAAACGCGGGCTCAGAGGACAGCCCTGGCGGACACCAAACCTCACCTAAAAAGGGTGTCCGACCCAACCATTCACGAGCGGAAAAGTCTCTGCCCCAAAGTATAACACTTTAAACCAATTAACAAACCTCCCAGGCAGACCGTACCTCAGAAGGACGGACCAGAGGTAGTCATGGTTAACCCGGTCAAAGGCTTTTGCCTGGTCTAAAGACAGCAAGTACCCCTTCCAGTGACCCACCCTACTCCGCTCCACTGCCACTCTGGACACTGAGTGGCAGTGGAGCTGAGTGGACACTGGACACTGAGCACAGCACTAAATGTACTGCGGCCTGGGACGGAGCAGTGCTGGGCCCCCAAAAGAAGCCGGGGTGCGAATTTCACCAACCGATTAAAAAGCACCTTTGCCAGAACCTTTCGGTCCGTATTGAGACGCACTATGGGACGCCAATTCTCAATACGGGACAAGTCTCTACTGATGCGCCCCCAGGGCCGTGGGGTACTCGGCAGCCGGGCCTCCGATAGCCGGGGGATATCGCGGTGGCTGGCCCGGTCTGTGACCCAGGGCGGTCAGTGCAAAAGGGGGATATAGTGACGCCACCTGTGGGGTCTGGTGAGGATCACCAGCACTGCAACAGTCCTCTGAGGCAGATGTTAGGGCAGCTTGTGATGGAACGGCTCCTGACAGGTGGAGCAGGCCTCAGGGCAGTGAAGTGATGGAGCGTGGGTGCGCTGGGCGTTGTGGTGCAGGGGGAACGATGGCGCCGATGAATAATGGACGGAGGCAGTGCAGTGCAGTCATCCGAGATTTTTACTCACAGTTCTTAAGACACTTCACAGGTGCACTATTCAGGTAAAGGCCTCCCGCATCGCGCTACGTTCACCGGGCAGGGGTTCAGTCCTTCCTCAGGCGACTTGGGAATACCTGGCAGAACCCCACTTTCTCGTGTTCCTATTTTGACCATCTTCACACTAGGTCCTTCTCCCTCCTGCTCTGCGCTGCCCACTCTCAATCCCGCTCAGGTGCTCTGAAGTCCTTCCTGTACGTCGGATCCGGGACCCACTTGACCCTCCTGGGGATTAGAATGCTGCAACGATCCCTCTGTCTTCTGACAGATGCGGGGCATACGGGTGCCGTCCTGCACGCGCCGTACCCCCTGGGATCCTTTCTGTAGAATGGAGCCTACTCCCTGCTCCCCACCTGGGCCTCCTGACCTGGCCCTACTTACGGAGCAGATCTCCTAATGAGACTCTGCTCCTGGACTGTTCTTCCGAACTGTCCCAAGCTGTTCATCTGAACAGCTCCCTAGAACTCACACCACTACTGATCTGAACTGAACTGCCACCCTAAGATGGCTTCCCTATTTTATACTCCTACTAAAGTGCTCCCTCTAACTACTTCCTCCACCCACACCCACTACTGGTTCCCCCTACCTTTGGGTTCCCCCCCACTCCAGCCAGCGTCAGGGCTCAGCAGAAACATACATTGCATCTTGCCCCTCCAGCTGGCCTGGAGTAGTGTAGTGTTGGATGCAGGTGTTTGGGGTTCCGTGCAGCACTCCCTCCTTACCTGAGAGAAGGGAGACACCACACCTCTGGGTGAGGTGCAGTACCTCTGTGGCAACTGAACCCTCAGGGGCGCCACACTACCCTTTGACAGGATAATCAGGGCCGACTTCCTCATTGAACTGGGCAGAGTGTCCGAAGAGAGACACTCATTAAAAACCTCAGTCAAGAGGGGGACCAAAGAGTCCCTAAAAGTCTTGTAAATCTCGGATGTTAAGCCATCCGGACCTGGCGACTTTTTGGGCCGGAGCCAATCAATTGCCAGTCTCACTTCCTCTTCCCTGATTACCTCAGCCAAAACATGAAGAGAGGGGTCATCCCCTGGCACAGGGATAGTTTCAGCCAGGAAAGCCGACATCTCATCCCGATCAGGATCCCTCCCACCCAAGAGGTGTGAGTAGAAGGATCTGACCACTACCAGGATCCCTGATTTGGATTGGTTCAAGGAACCTGTACCATCAATCAGTCCTGTTACCACCTTACAACTCACTGACATCCTACAGTTCCTGTAAGGGTCGGGCGAGCGGTACCTCCCAAAATTTCTCTCAAAAACCAAGGATGTGTGCCTATCATACTGACACCCCTTCAGTAAGGACTTCACCCTGGAGATCTCCTCATGGTCACCCCCAGTCGAGACTTTATACTGGCGACATTAATTGACGCCAGAGTCAACGGGGTAGATTCCGCCATCATGGGTGATTAAGTTAGACGGCCTTTCCTTTCTCCACCCCCTCCTTCTTTTAAATCTTCCCATCCTTGTCTGCCCCAGAAGAGGTCGACCCTCTTCCCTTCCTTTATAGGGATAGATACATATCCATGTTGAATTCCTCGTCTCTGGACTCCCGAGCGGTCCCTCTACCAGAGGACTTAACATCCCCCAGAGGACGGACCCCACCATCCCCCGGCCCTCCACCCCCGACCTCCGTCTTAGCAAAGTCGTCGAGGGCCTGGAACCGGTTGGAGAGGGAGATTAGAGGGGAGCCGATGAGCCCTTCCGTAGGCACCTCAAAGGCCAGGGGGGAGATTTCTCAACCCCCTTTTTGGTACCCGTGCCACCCTTTTTTTTAGGCTGCTCCATTACCTCCTTACCCAAACTGCCACCTTGAGAGGAAACCTTGGAGACAGCTGAATCCTCCTTCTCCATCCTCCTGATCTCCTCGCACACTGCTTCCTCCCCCGGGGCCTCAGAGACACCAGCCACCATCACCAGAGGGGGGATAGACATCAACCCAGTTTCCCGAGATTTTCCCTGCCCTCCGCCCCTGCGGCGCCTCACCTCCTGCCACTGGTGATTGGTGTTCCCAGCCATGTCACTCCTCACCAGCCCCTCAGCTCCTCTCCCGCCCCCACCCCCAGATTCAGCAGAGGACACACCAGAGGGGGTTGCCTCCCCACGGTTCACCCCCACCTGGCCAGAGGCGGCATTGGAAAAGGAACAGGGGCAGCGGCTGTACGGGTGACCTAATTCACCACACAGGTGTCACCTAATGTCACCACAGGATGCAGGGAGATGATCCACCCCGCCACACAAGGCACATTTCTGCACTTTGCAGCCCGCGCTGAAGTGGCAGGGATCACTGCACCTGTGGCAGACCTTCGGCTGCCCCTGGTAGAAGATCAGGATCCTATCCCTCCCCAGGAACGCTGAGGAAGGGATGTGGGTGACCGTACCACCTGAACACTTCAGTTTTACCATGAAGTTCCAGCCCCCTGACCAAATTCCAAACTCGTCCCGGTTTTTTTTGGGGACCTCCGTGACTTCCCCATACCAAGAAAGCCACGTCAAGATGTCAACCCCAGAAAGTGACTTGTTGCTTGTTAGGACTATCACCTTCTTGATGCCATTGTGGCGCCCCTGCGGGTTCAGTCGTCGCAGAGGTACTGCATCTCACCCAGAGGTGTGGTACCCCACTCTCAGGTAAGGATGGAGTACTGCCCGGGACCCACCCACTTGCATCCATTACACTCCACTTCAGAGGGAAGGGCGAGATTGCTCCCAAGGGAGAGCACAGTCCCTGGTCCCTAGCTGGAGGGTGGAACCATGTAGTAGGTGTGGGTGGAGGAAGAGGCACAGGGGAGCACTTGAGTAGGAGTATAAAAGGGTACCATCTTGGGAAGGAGACAGAACAGTCTGAGGAGAAGTAGTGGGAGCAGGAGCTCTGTAGGAGCTCTGCTCAGAGGAGAGGAGAGGAACGGGCCTGAGTTGAGGGGCCCAGGATGACAGGCTGGAAGAGGACGGGAGCAGAGGGAAGGCTCCAGGAGTGAGGGGATCCCAGGGGCACGGCGAGTGCGGAAGCCACCCGTGCGCCCAAATCTGCAGGAACGTGGAGGGATCAGGCCGCAAAGGGGCCCGGCCCCTAACTAGTGGAGAACTACAAGGCTCAGCTAGAAACCGGAGGCTTCTGTACTTTCAGGGTGCAGTTGCTCACAGCCACAACTATATCGCTGAAAAGGTAGCCATATAGGATTCAGGGGACTGCAGATTTCCCGCCAAGATCCGAGGTTACTGAGTTGGGACTCTGGTTGCGAGGCGCAGGGCAGGAGGGTGAGAGCCAGCGCAGGAAGACGACCAAGGAAGGCACACAGAATGGGGTCCCGTTATGTACTCCTGAAACACCTGGGAGTTTGCTGAACCACTGCCTTGGTAAACACAGGACGACGTGAGAGGTTACCCTGATCCTGGTAACCTGGAGTGCAACAACTGTGAGTAAACCTTGAAGACTGCACCCCACTGTGTCCTGGCATTATTATCTGCGCCATCCCCTGCACTACACAACACAACAACATCTACCTCATTAACCATCACAGCACTGCCCTGGAGCTTAGCTCTACCTGTGGAGAGCTGAACCAACTCTGCTGCATTACCAACAGCTCCAGAGAATCGGCACCGCAGCGGCGGCTCCATATAGGCGCATACCACAGGTGGCGTCATGAACATTAAACTATAAAAACTATAATTCCCTTTCAACAGTCCCCCTTTTATTGACCGCCCTGGGTCACGGACCGAGACACCGCCACTGTGACATCCCCCAGCATCGACCGGCCTGGCTACCGAGTATTCCACTGCCCAGGGGGCGCGTCACCATTCTGGCGAGATATTGCCTGCACGGCAAAATCTCGCCAGCCGGGTTCTCCCTTTGCCAGCTCATAGTTCGACCAGAAGAGCTCCAAGCACTTGGCCAGAACAAACCTGACATCGAAAAATGGGGTGCCAAAAGGATGTATCAGGGCGAAGATGTCAGCTGCCCTGAAGTCCATCTTCAGGAGGAGCTCCACCACCCTAGCTCTTGGCGGGCGCGCTTCACTGCCCCTCCACCGAAGACGGACCACATTCCTCCTAGCTACCCCCGGCCCGGCTGTCGGAAGGGACCATATGGTTCCCCCCCGCTCTTTTCTCTTGAAAAGGCGGCCAGGCCATGCCTGTCTATCCAGAATGATAGATCCACCTCCCTGCCCTCTATATTGATTGACCTCTCTCCTTACCTCAGGGCCTCCAGGAGAAGACGGTGCAAAACGCCGTCCCCGAAGTCCAGAGACGAGGAAGCCCCCCGAGAACCCTCTGGAGCCCCAGTCACAACCTACGAAAAGTGCCGGGGTCTTACGGCTGGGGGGGCAGATGGCCCAGCCCCCTCCCCTACACCACCACCACCACTACACACTTCCATACCACCCTCATTCAAGCCGCCAGCACCCACTCCACCAACATCCACTCCACTCACCCCACCATTCACCCCACTCTCCCCACCATTCACCCCATTCATACTTCCAACACCACTTGCACTCACATTTTTATTAACATTATTATTATTTTTATTAACATTATTTTTATTACCAGCCAGTGGGGGGTCTAGACCTTTACTGGTCCTGAGCGCTGCTGTCCCTTTAAGGGAGACGCCACACTGCTTCAGCAGCACGCCCCCTGCCAGGGACGCAGCGCCCAGTTTATTAGCTCCGGAGCCAGGAGCAGAGGCAGACGTGCCTCCAGCTCCTCCCTTTGCCATCACAGCAGTATCTTCAGCTGCTGGGGCCCCTGCAGCCACCAACCCAAGTAAGCAAACAGATGCAGGGGACCCCAGCAGCCCGGCTCCATCTTCATTCCCCGCCGCTGAAGAAGGCGGGGACACATCCATAGCGGCCACCGCTGGCATTTTCGAAACAGTCACGCCCACCAGGGTGGGCTGCACAGAGGCCATGCCCCCCGCAGCCAGCAGCGCCAGGTCCCCAGACACTGACCCAAAGCTGGATCTGCGCCTGGGGGCCCCTAATGCAGCTGCACCAGCTGCAGAGGACATGACCCCATTCTTTGCCTGCGGACCAGCCGCCACCGCAGCAACCGACACTGGCCCACAGAGGCAGTCACGCCCACCTGGGCGGATTGCTCCGAGGCCACGCCCCCTGCCGGCAGCCGCCCCAGGGCCCCCGACAACAACAACAACCAAAAAACAACAACCCACAAACCCCAAAAGTCCAAAGTCCTTTCCCCTATTCTTTTAACCCCCTCAGCAAGGGAAGTGTTATAACCCTCCCGTTTGTTTTTTTCTATCTTGTGTTTTGCGGTCACGTGACCATCTGCCATTATATTCCAGCTCCGCCCTTCTGGCTGTGCTGGACTTCAGTGTTTGACTGTTTCTCTAGCCTGATGCTTCGGTGCCTTTCTCTGTCAAGTTCGCTTGGTCCTCTGGGACCTCTAGTACCTTTTTGTCTGTTTGTCTTTTTGTGTTCTGCAACAACTTCTCTGTTTAAGAGGTGTCCCATTTTTGTCCCAGTCCTTAGTTCTTTTAGGGACCCCTCCCCTAATGATATAGGTCTTCGTTCAGACTAGCCGAGGACTAAGGCGGGTCTGTTCGCTAGGATCAGTCAGCCCGCTACATCGTAGGGATTCAGCTTAGTCTTACAGTAGGGACAGCTTTCCCCTATCTTTCCTTAGTACTTGTTGCAGATCATAACAGTAAGTCCAGCCCAAAAAACTAAAAGGAAATAAATTCGGGGATCAGTATGGTTTCCATCCAGGATTTGGCTCAACGCCTGCAGGGATTTTCTCTGGAGGTGGTCGAGCTACAGCAGCATATGAGTAGCTCTTCTGGAGCACATTTTGTGGAACCAAAGGTAGGACTGCCTGATGTTTTTTATGGTAAACAGCAAGATTTTTTTTCCTTTAAAAATTCTTGTTTGTTATATTTTCGTTTGAGACCAAGGTCCTCTGGGAATGAATCACAGAGCATTGGTTTTATTATGTCACTTTTGCGCAATGAACCACAGGGGTGGGCTTTTTCTCTCCAACCTAATGATCCGTGTTTAAGGTCTGTAGCAGAATTTTTTTCTGCTATGGGGCTATTATATGACGATCCTGATAGAATCTCATCTGCTGAGGCAGAACTCAGGCGTTTGAATCAGGGGTCAGGTGATGTTGAAAATTATTGCACACACTTCAGGAGATGAGCTTCAGAAGTTAAATGGAATGATCCTGCGCTGAAATGTTTATTTCTTGCTGGACTGAGTGAAAGGGTTAAGGAACTGCTAATTGCATTCCTTGCACCTGAGACTCTGCAGGATGCTATGCAGTTAGCTGTTCGTGTGGACAGGAGACTGAGGTCCAGGGTGAATAAGGTAAAGACTCCTGTAATGTCAGGTTCTAGTCCCCAGAAAATCTGCTCTGATGGCGGAGAACCGTTGGAGGTTGGGGCGATGTCACTCCGCTCTCAGGAAAGAGACCGGAGGTTCGCTGAGGGATTGTGTCTTTATTGTGGTAAAGCTGAACATTTGATTAAGTATTGTGAGCTTTGTTTAAGTAAACAAAAAAAAAAGGTCAAGTACACCCATATTGCTTGTTTACACTCTGCAGGAGTATTTCTTTCTGGGAGTACTACTTTGCAGGGAGATTTGATTGAATTTCAGGTATTTGTGGATTGTGGTTCAACACTTAATGTGATTGATAAAGGGTTTTTGGAAAAACTTAATTTGAAATCCAAACCTTTGTCATCACCTATTTCTGTGATTCCAATTGATAACACTCCCTTGAAATGTATTACTCACAAGGTTGCTGCATTTCCCCTCAGTATCAATGGAGTTCAAGAAATTATGGACTTGGTTGTATTAGATAATTTACCCTCTCCGGTCGTTCTAGGTTTGCCTTGGTTAAAACTGCACAATCCTTTACTGGACTGGTCTACTAATGTGATTAAGTCTTGGAGTCCGAAGTGCTATGATAAATGTTGTAATGGTCGCATTGCGGCTGTGGAAAAAGGGGAATTACCGGTACCTATTCAAGATTTTTGGAGGGTTTTTTTCAGAGGAGGAGTTTACCTCCTCATAGGGATTATGATTGCGCCATTGAGTTTGTTCCGGGAGCTACTCTTCCCAAGAGTCGCTTGTTTAATTTGACTATCCCTGAAAGAAAAGCCTTGGAGGAATACATACAGATTAGCCTGGCTGTGGGTCACATTAGATCTTCTAAGTCGCCTGTGGCAGTTGGATTTTTCTTTGTTAAAAAAAAGGACGGGGGTTTACATCCATGTCTGGATTTTTGTGAAATTAATAAGATTACCGTACGGAATTCCTACCCATTGCCGTTAATTCCTGACTTGTTTAACCAGTTAGTGGGGGCCAAGCTGTTCTCTAAAATTGATCTCCGGGGGCATACAATTTGTTACGAGTGAAGGAGGGTGATGAATGGAAAACTGCTTCTAACACTCCGGTAGGTCATTTTGAGAATCTGGTGATGCCTTTTGGTCTTACCAATGCACCTGCATTTTTTCAGAACCTTTTAATGACATCCTGAGACCTTTGATTGGTAAGAATGTGGTTGTGTATTTGTATGACATTTTGATTTATTCACCAGATCTGGAGTCCCATTGGCAGAGTGTATGTGAAGTTTTGCAGTTATTGAGTGATAATTCACTCCTTGCTAAGCTGGAGAAATGTGAGTTCGCTGTGCAGAAAATTAGTTTTTTGGGCTACATTGTCTCCAGCGAAGGCTTTGAGATGGACCCTGTGAAGGTTCAGGCTGTGCAGTAATGGCCTAGGCCTATTGGTTTGAAATCTATACAGAGATTTTTGGGTTTCGCTAATTATTACAGGAAATTCATTAAGAATTTTTCAGTAATTGTTAAGCCTCTGACCAATCTCACCAGGAAAGGTGCGAATACGATCCAGTGGACTACTGAGGCCATTGAAGCGTTTGAGTATCTCAAAGAGAGGTTCAGTTCTGCCCCTATCCTTATACAGCCTGATGAGACCAAGCCTTTTTTGGTCAATGTCGATGCTTCATCAGTGGGGGTTGGAGCAGTTTTGTCTCAGGAGAACAAGGGTGGAGTACATCCTTGTGCCTTCTTTTCGAAAAAAAATTCGGAAACCGAACTGAATCATGATGTTGGAAATTGGGAGTTGCTGGCTATTAAACTTGCGTTTGAACATTGGCATCATTTTTTGGAAGGTGCTAGATTTCCTATTCAGGTTTTCACAGATCATAAGAATTTGATCTATCTGGATGCTGCCAAGCGCTTGAATGCCCGTCAAGCTAGGTGCTCACTTTTTTTTTCTCGGTTTCATTTTTCTGTTACCTATATCCCTGGTACTAAGAATGTTAAAGCCGATGCTTTATCTCGCAGCTTCTCTCCTACGGTCGGTGCCGAGGAGGAGGAGAGCATTTTACAGAAAGGAGTTGTGGTGGCGGCATTGGACTCCGTTTTGGAGAATGGGATTCTGAAAGCTGAAGATGATGCCCCATCTAACACTCCCCATGGGAGGTTGTTCGTGCCTAGAGCCTTTAGGAGAGATTTGTTTGTGGAGTGTCATGAGTCTTCGTTGGCAGGTCATCCAGGAATTTCGGAGACTAAGAGACTTATCAGTCGCAGTTTTTGGTGGCCTGGATGTCAGAAGGAAGTTATCAAGTGGGTGCGTCAATGTACTGTGTGTGCTAGGTCAAAGGCTTCACATACTCCTGCTGCGGGGTTGCTTTGCCCTCTGGAGGTTCCTAGTGCACCTTGGACTCATCTCACAATGGATTCTATTACTGATCTTCCTGTGTCCGAGGGTTTTACTGTCATCTGGGTGGTCGTGGACCGTTTTAGCAAGATGTGTCATTTGGTTCCTTTCATTAAACTACCCTGCGCTAAGACACTCGCTAGGGCATTTGTTAAGGAGATTGTCAGGCTCCAAGGCGTTCCCACCGACATTGTTTTTGATAGGGGACCTCAGTTTGTGGCTCGCTTTTGGCGTGCTTTTTGTGACAGGTTGGGTGTCCATTTGTCATTTTCGTCTGGGTATCATCCTGAGTCTAATGGACAGACTGAAAGAAAGAACCAGGATGTTGAACAGTTTTTGCATTGTTTTGTGGCGGACAATTAAGAGGTGTGGTCTGAGTTTCTGCCTCTCACAGAATTTGCTCTTAATAATCTTACATCCTCCTCTGTTGGGTGTTCTCCTTTTTTTTGTTGTACTGGGAGACATCGGTCTTTTGGTTCGTTCTCTAAATTGGGGTCGGCGGTGCCGGAGGAGGAGAATTTTTCCGGTGATTTGGAGAGAATTTGGACTAATGTACGTTGCAACCTTCAAGAGGCTAACAAGAAGTCCAAGAAGTATTTTGACAAGAAACGTAAGGAGGTTTTGTTTACTGTGGGTGATATTGTTTGGTTGTCCTCAAAGAACCTGCGGTTGAGGATTCCCTCTAAAAAACTGGGTCCTAAGTTTGTGGGTCCATTTAAAGTGCTTCAGGTTGTTAACCCGTCTGCTGTTAGGTTGGATGTGCCTACTTCCTGGAAGATTAATCCTGTGTTTCATGTTTCCTTGTTGAAAAAGGCTGGTGTATCAGATAGGGATGCCACTGTCTCAGTTCCTGCTGTGGTGGAAGACGGCGAATATGAAATTTCTCGTATCTTGAATTCTAGACGGCATAAAGGAAGATTACAGTATCTTGTCTCCTGGAAGGGTTTCGATCCTGAAGACAACTCCTGGGTAAGGACGGATGATGTCTCTGCTCCTAGGCTTGTTAAAGCTTTCCACAAAAGGTTTCCGGATAGGCCCGGTCCTGGAGGATCCGGAGGATCCTCATAAAAGAGGGGGAACTGTTAGAACCCTCCTGTTTGTTTTTTCCATCTTGTGTTTTGCGGTCACGTGACCATCTGCCTTTATATTCCAGCTCCGCCCTTTTGGCTGTGCTGGACTTCAGTGTTTGACTGTTTCTCTAGCCAGGTGCTTCTGTGCCTTTCTCTGTCAGTTTGTTTGGTCCTTCTGGGACCTCTATTACTTTTTTGTCTGTTTGTCTTTTTGTGTTCTGCAACAACTTCTCTGTTTAGGAGGTGTCCCATTTTTTGTCCCAGTCCTTAGTTGTTTTAGGGACCCCTCCCCTAATGCTATAGGATTTTGTTCAGACTAGCCGAGGACTAAGGCGGGTCTGTTCGCTAGGAACAGGCAGCCCGCTACATCGTAGGGATTCAGCTTAGTTTTACTGTAGGGACAGTTTTCCCTTATCTTTCCTTAGTACATGTTGCAAATCATAACAGTAGGCCAGATACGCATAGCATGAACAGTGGCATTCCAGGCTGCAGTCCATTAGCTCGGGGGTCAGGTGACAACGGGTGGCTATATGGCCTGGGCCGTGGCATTTCCAGCATATGATATCACCTGTAGGGACCTTTGGCATTACCTCCCCCACCCCTTTGGACCTTGGATACCCCGCCCCCTTTTGGGCCTCTACTCCCTGTCGGGATCCTCAATATGGAGTGGGCTGCCTTCCCAAGAAACCCTCAACCCCCTGATATCTCTCGACCAGTCCGATCAGTTCATCGGCATTCCGGGGATCATCCTGGGCAACCCAAGTCTGTATTGGCCTCGGCAGGGAATGCACAAACCGGTCCATCACCACTTGCTCTACCATCTGCGCAGGCGTAGAGGACTCCCGCTGCAGCCATTTTTGGACCAGGTGAAAAAGGTCAAACATTTGGGAGTGATGGGGTTTGTCATGGTAATACGACCAGCGGTGGACCCAATGTGCCCTGAAGTCACCATTACCCCTAAGCGCGCCAGAATTTCGGTTTTCCGTTTGCCATACTCCTTGGCGTCCTGCAAAGCTAAGTCATAGTAAGTCTTCTGGGGCTCCCCCATTAAGTATGGTGCCAGCACCTCTGTGGAAGTTTCTCCCTCTCGGCGACCCTTTCAAACACAGTCAAAAAGGCTTCCACATCATCCCAAGGGGTCATCTTCTGAAAGGCCCGTCTTACCACCTTCCGGACGTGGGAGTCATCAGTCAGACTTGGGGTTGGGGCGCTCGTCCTGCCCTTAATGGTGGTTGCCTGAAGCTGCATCTGTTGCTGCTGCTCCTATTGGTGCTGTTGAATTTGCTGTAGCAACAGCCTGTTGGTCTCCTGCTGTGATGCTGCAATTGGACCAGGTGTTTAAGTATGTCCTCCATTTTGTCTGGCATCGCTTGCTGGCTTGTGGCAGACTTCACCCAGGATATGCAGTATGCTTTGTAGCAGTCACACGTATCTGCTGGGAATGCTGTCCACACTACTAACACCAATTGTGGGGTTTCTACTCACTTGGGTGCGTCGGGAGGCAAAAAGTAAGCATTTCCATTTAAATGTCCATATCGGTTTATTGCTTCATAAACTGGTCAAAAGCAAAAGGAAAACAAACAGCCTTTTGTGCAGGCAAAACAAAGTAAATAGTCCTTTAGGCAAAGTCTCTGGTTAGCCACTCCTGTGGGCACACAGGCTGGATAATGTCCAGTACACTGGCTCAGTCTGGAGACAACAACACACCGGACATGTGCCAAACAATGGCCTCCATTTTATCTTGTGAACCACACTCAAAGATGAGGTATGTGGGTAGCCAAACCCGCCCATCCCTCTGGCTACCTGTAAAAGCTGGGCAGGAACACCAAACAATCCTCTTAGTGCTTACATGCACTAGAGCAACATTCCAGGATTACATCACAGATGACAACCATCTCTGTGATACATACCTCCCATCAAGGAGGTATGTATCACAGTCATTTTGCCTGACTAATACATAATACACTAATACATTTGATGTATATAGGACATTATTGGACGTTAACAAGAATGCGAGGGTGTCCACCTTGAAATGCCACTTTATGGATGCGAATGACTCAGCTACCTTTACAGGAAACATTGATATCACCATGTACCTACAGGATGTTCCCATTTCTACTCCTAAGATTAACTCTTTTACTGAACAATGTGCACTACTACAGCTACAGCACCTAGCTAATGAATCATCCATTGGAGATACCAATTTAAACTCCACTTATCGGGTAAAAAATCCATACTTTTATCATTTACAGTCATGCCCCCCGGTTTTGGATAATTTTCAAGAATTAGTGGAGTCGGACTTACATTCTTTGAAACATAGAATTGATTATGGGAGCTATTCGTCTAGTCTAACCAGTAAATAGAGACTCGCTATGGACAATCTTGAAGTAAATAAAGATTTAGTTATCCGTCAGGCAGATAAAGGGGGAACAGTGGTGCTACTCAATGCGGGTTTGTATAAAAAACTTAATCTGGCCCTTCCAGCAGATACTGAAGTCTATAAGGAATTGAATTACGATCCCACACATAGTTTTGCTGATAAATTTAAAAAGTTATTGGAAGAAGGAGTCTCCATGGGAGCAATAGGTATACAATTATCACAAGATCTTGTTGTCACACATCCAATCACCCCCATATTCCACTCTCTCCCTAAGGTGCACAAACAGGTACTCCCTCCACCCATGCGTCCCAGAGTTGCAGGCATAGGCAGTTTAGGTGAGAGGTTGAGTTCTTGGCTAGATCTATATCTCCAACCCTTAGTTAAGAGGATTCCCAGTTACTTAAGGGACACTAAGCATGTGATCTCCTCCTTGGATCTCACCAAATGGCCTAACCACTGCACTTGGCTTTCATGTGATGTAGTGGGACTATACCCCAGCATTCCGCATGAATCAGCTTTAAGAGCTTTAACATACTTCCTGCAGCACTTTAGTGATTATGCTTCCTGTTAAAGAGTTTATTGTTATGGTTACGGATTTCCTGTTGTCGCACAACTTTTTTTCATTTAACAGCATTTTTTATTTACAGATTCGTGGAGCGCCTATGGGAGCTAGTTTCTCGCCGTCTATTGCTAACATTTATATGGCGGTTTGGGAGAAATCTTTTATTTTTTCGGCTCCCTCGGACTTCCTCCTCATATCATGTGGTATGGTCGTTATATTGACGACCTCCTCCTGATATAGGGGGGTGACGAAGAGGCAGACGATAAATTCTTATGTCATCTCAATCATAATGACATGAACCTTAAATTTACGTTTTGTCACCAGAACCAAAAAATTGACTTTTTTGGACATTTCTTTACAAGTTAATACTGAAGGGGTCCACATTATACCTTACAGAAAAAGTACAGCCACTAACGCCACTTTACTGACTTCTTCATGTCATGCTAAAAGTAGCATTAAAAATATTCCATTGGGGGAGCTGGTCCGTACCAAACGTAATACCACTTCTCCCTCTGGTTTTTCAAAGGAGTCTGATAAGGTACAGGAAAGGCTTAGGAAACTCAACTACCCTAATTGGGCTATTAATAGGGCCAGGGTTAGAGTGGATTCTATGGATAAATCGGGTATAATAGGGGACAAAATCAAACCACATTGTGCCAACCAGCCCCTCACATTTACATCCCAGTTCAGTACCCAATTTGAGATTAAAAAAATTATTAATAGACGCCTCCCCATGTTAGAACAGGATAGCAAACTCAAATCCATTCTTTCCGAACTGATACAGTTCTCAACCACCAGGGCATCCACTTTAGGAAACATCTTGTCTCCCAGTTTGCATTTGGCCCATATTCCGGCACAATCAAGAACATGGCTTCACACTGAAGACTTTTATAGATGTTGCCATAAGATTTGCACATGTTGCAATCATGTTAATAACACTAACCAATTTGCTTCCATGGTCACTGGTAAATCTTATTTTATAAAGGATTTCATTAATTGCAATTCCACCTCCATCATTTATTAACTTATCTGTACATTATGTAGGTTACAGTACGTGGGATGCACCACAGGAGCCCTAAAAAAAAGAGTTAGGAGGTGTGACGCCTAGCTGCGCTTGTTATCACAGCTCCTGGAAGAGTGCATTGATGGATTCCTCCACAAGAGGCCCCCATAAACATTCACACATCTCCACCTTCCACCTCAGACCAGCAGAGGGAGCCCGTTAGGGATATAAATAGGGAAGGTGGAGCTAGGCAGTTTAGTCTAGCCATAACAGAGTTCCTGCTCACAGTCAGAGAGGGACAGAGTTCTCAGTTCGGTTCCTGCAGAAATCTGTCTGCAGAGGTAAGCCCAGTCTAGACTCAAGTGAAGCTCGTAATAGGGAGCTTAAGGTGTGCCGGCGCCATAAGATCGGTGAAGCGCGGCAAGCTGCCGTTAGTGTGTATAGCCTAGTGAGGGCGCGAGTAGGCCGAAGGCGAGTGGAAAGTTAGTACATAGGGGGCAGAGGAGCTTAACCAGCTCACCCTGAAGAATTTACCGAACACCGGGTCCGAAGCTTACCGGGATCTCTACGACCCAGTAAGGCATAACCGGAATCCCTGGAGAACTACAAGTCCCAGGATCGCTAAAGTGCTGATACGTAACAGAGCCGGGAGACACATAGGCCCTGCAAGCTGAGGAGCGTGTACTCCAAGGAAAGGCCCTACCACAAGGTCAGCCAGTGCAGGACAGAGACAAAGTTAGGCCTAGCTCCAGGCAGGTCAGAAACTTACTACGCAGAGGCAAGTAACAGGAGGCCCTACACCCGCTCATTGGGGAGGATCCTGACATGCACCCTTAACCCTACAGTGTTCCGGAACGTGCCTGAATTTCCATCAGTAACAGGTACTGAAGTGACTATCATGTCTGTCCCTGTTCTTGCTCAGACCTGGCTGGGTCTCGCCTGTCCTGCATCCCCCTCTCCGTACGCTGCCCTGAGGCCCAGCTCCACCTGTGGGGAGCTATACCATCGAGCTGCCTTATCATCGGCCTCAGTGGACTGCGCAGCGCTGGTGATTCTCACCAGAAGCCACAGGTGGCATCACAAACTTTCATAAAACTAAGAAATCTATTAGCCCCTTTTTAAAGAGAGACCCCAGGGTACGGGCCCGGGAGCTGACCACCGCGACATCCCCTAGGCCAGGCAAAGGCCCGGGTAATCCCCATCCCCCTGGGCTTGTCAGAGGCATTTATCTGAGGCCGCTAATAAATTAATTTTTTAATGCTCAGAGGCATCCAAACACTTCTCACTCCAACATAATGGGGACACATCTAATTGTAATGTCATTGGCATTGAGAAGGTACGCAGACCACATAGGGGAGGGGACCACCATAGGAAATTATTGAATCGTGAATCCTGGTGAATTTATCTCCTCCAAACACGTACCCCTAATGGCATGAACATTAAACATGATCTTACTTATCATTATATTTAGCTTTAGTCCTCAGGTTTTCGACCTTGTGTATTGCAATATCTATCACTCTCTCATTTTTCTTACTATGGGTTTTCTGGGTTTGTTCTTACTATCTATTTTGTTTTTAACACATGTATGGCTTTTCCTCATTGGACTTTTTTATCCAGGTTCTGATTGGTAGTTTTATGTCAGATGTCATTACAGGATGTGCTATATAAACATAACCGTGGCCTCTGTAGGCTAGCAATGATTAAGAATCATGAGGTTCGAAATGCGTCCGCTCTGATCAGACTCCTCACAGGAACTATGTATGCTCCTTGTATATCTATATTTTTAATTTATCTAATAAAGACTTTGGATTTTACGAGTTACCTGAAGCTGTATGCACTTCTTCTTCTCTAATCAGTCTCCTAGCGACTCAGCTAGCTGTCCGCTCTCCAAGAACTCCGAGGGTGAGCTGACTTTTAATTTATTGTGCTTTCATCCAATCAACTTGGTGTCCGTGAGCTATCTTACAATATATTGTGGTAAAACAACTCACTCGGCCACTTTCGGAAGTAGACTCAGGAACCGGGTTTTCTCTGCAGGCGTTATTGTATGGCATAAAGCCCTGCAGATCCAGCAAAATAAACACGGCCTTACTGGCAGAACAACAAAAAAAAGATAAACAATAGCACAGTCCATAGGAGTGTGGGGTTCACCCACACAGGTTGTAGCCCAGCCTTCAAGCTCCTTCCTGAGCTATGGCTGTCCAGTCTGGATACCTTGCCTCTCTAAACACAACAGAAAAAAAATAGTGACTTAAGCTTGCTCAGCCACACCCTGAGGCGAGGTAAGGCGAATGACTTCCCACCCTCTTTGCCATTCACATGAAACCACACCCTTTAGATGAATTAACCCTCAACATATAACATGCTGGAGGAAAGTTTGTAGGTTTCAGTTCGCACAGGTTAGCTGCCAGAGTGACACATACCTCCCCTCGCATATAACACCAGTGACTCTGTCACAATATATATATACAGTACAGACCAAAAGTTTGGACACACCTTCTCATTTAAAGATTTTTCTGTATTTTCATGACTATGAAAATTATACATTCACACTGAAGGCATCAAAACTATGAATTAACACATGTGGAATTATATACTTAACAAAAAAGTGTGAAACAACTGAAAATATGTCTTATATTCTAGGTTCTTCAAAGTAGCCACCTTTTGCTTTGATGACTGCTTTGCACACTCTTGAAATTCTCTTGATGAGCTTCAAGAGGTAGTCACCGGAAATGGTTTTCCAACAATCTTGAAGGAGTTCCCAGAGATGCTTAGCACTTATTGGCCCTTTTGCCTTCACTCTGCGGTCCAGCTCACCCCAAACCATCTCAATTGGGTTCAGGTCTGGTGACTGTGGAGGCCAGGTCATCTGGCGTAGCACCCCATCACGCTCCTCCTTGGTCAAATAGCCCTTACACAGCCTGGAGGTGTGTTTGGGGTCATTGTCCTGTTGAAAAATAAATGATGGTCCAACTAAACGCAAACCGGATGGAATAGCATGCCGCTGCAAGATGATGAGTGTTAGCCATGCTGGTTCAGTATGCCTTCAATTTTTAATAAATCCCCAACAGTGTCACCAGCAAAGCACCCCTACACCATCATACCTCCTCCTCCATGCTTCACGGTGGGAACCAGGCATGTAGAGTCCATCCATTCACCTTTTCTGCGTCGCACAAAGACACGGTGGTTGGAACCAAACATCTCAAATTTGGACTCATCAGACCAAAGCACGGATTTCCACTGGTCTAATGTCCATTCCTTGTGTTCTTTAGCCCAAACAAGTCTCTTCTGCTTGTTGCCTGTCCTAAGCAGTGGTTTCCTAGCAGCTATTTTACCATGAAGGCCTGCTGCACAAAGTCTCCTCTTAACAGTTGTTGTAGAGATGTGTCTGCTGCTAGAACTTTGTGTGGCATCGACCTGGTCTCTAATCTGAGCTGCTGTTAATCTGCAATTTCTGAGGCTGATGACTCGGATAAACTTATCCTCAGAAGCAGAGGTGACTCTTGGTCTTCCTTTCCTGGGGCAGCCCTCATGTGAGCCAGTTTATTTGTAGCTCTTGATGGTTTTTGCAACTGCACTTGGGGACACTTTCAAAGTTTTCCCAATTTTTCAGACTGACTGATCTTCATTTCTTAAAGTAATGATGGCCACTCGTTTTTCTTTACTTAGCTGCTTTTTTCTTGCCATAATACAAATTCTAACAGTCTATTCAGTAGGACTATCAGCTGTGTATCCACCAGACTTCTGCACAACACAACTGATGGTTCCAACCCCATTTATAAGGCAAGAAATCCCACTTATTAAACCTGACAGGGCACACCTGTGAAGTGAAAACCATTTCCGGTGACTACCTCTTGAAGCTCATCAAGAGAATGCCAAGAGTGTGCAAAGCAGTCATCAAAGCAAAAGGTGGCTACTTTGAAGAACCTAGAATATAAGACATATTTTCAGTTGTTTCACGCATTTTTGTTAAGTATACAATTCCACATGTGTGAATTCATAGTTTTGATGCATTCAGTGTGAATGTACAATTTTCATAGTCATCAAAATACAGAAAAATCCTTAAATGAGAAGGTGTGTCCAAACTTTTGGTCTGTACTATATATACATATATATATATATATATATATATATTGTGGTAGATCGACTCACTTGGTTGTACATAAATGTACACAGGAACACTGTCTCTTTAAATCTTCTGCTGAGTTTATTATTAAGAGCACTACATAAACTACAGCAATGTTAGCAAAAGCAAACACGGCCTTCCTGGCCTAACAGGAAAAACAAAACATAACCATAACGTATGGCACAGTCCTTGTTGCTGCGGGTAACCACCCACTTCAAGAACAAAACAACCCAAGGTTTAGCTTTCCTTAACATGAACACCACAGCTCCAGAGCTTCCACCTCAAGGCCCACCCCACGCCAAATGCTCTGAAAGGCTGTGATTTTATCCTCTGAGTTCCTCCCTTTCTACAGGGGTTTAATCACCCTAGCACTAAGATGGCTGATTAACCCCTTTCTCTACTTCATGTGCTGGAACACTTTTTCTATGTTTATATCACAATCTTAGTGTTACATACCTTCTCTCCAGTACTTTGGCAGTAACTTTGTCACATATAACCCCCTCTGCCCAAAGCCATAGGTTTTGGCACCTTCAGTCACCAAACAGGGATGCCTAAATAGGGCATCTGCGTTGCCATGTAGCTTCCTTGGCCTGTGTTCCACATGAAAGTTGAAGTCCAGTAATCCTGAGTTTCAACTCTTCAAACACCATCTCTGCTTCAAGAGACCATTTGGCCATCACAGTCTTCGTGCCCTTAAGAAGGTTGGTCAGGGGTGCGGCTATCATGGTGAAATTTGGGATACGCTGCTGATAGTATCCCACCATTCCGAGAAATGCCTGAAGTTGTTCCTTGGAGACCGGCTTCGGACAATTTTGGATTGCCTTCACCTTATTCACTTGCAGCTTTACTTTGTTTCTTTCAATGATGTAGCCCAAGTATTTTCCCTTCTTTTTCCCTATGGTACACTTCTTTGGGTTTATGGTAAACCCCACTTTCCTCAACGCATCCAGCATGGCCTGGACTTTCTACAGATGACTTCCCCAATATCATCGAGCTAAGCTACGGTGTACTTTTTGTGAGGGGCTAAGGTCCGGTCTATGGCCCTCCAGAATGTAGTTGGGGCTCCTTGCAGCCCAAACGGAATTCTGGTAAGCTGGAAGCAACTGTCAGGTGTAGAAGAGGCCATCTTCTCCTTTGCACTTTGAGAGAGAAGGATTTGGGAATAACCTTTCATTAGGTCCAGGGCTGTGATCTATCTGGCTGACCTTAGCTTCTCTATCAGAACTTCAATACAGGGCATTGGATATGCATCACATTTCGACATCACATTTAGTTTCCTGTTGTTGTTGCAGAAACGCGACTCTCCTGCAGGCATCCGCACATGTGTTTCCGTCAGGATTTCATGTTCAACCACCTGCATACGTCCTTGCAACTCCGAAAACAGGCCCCGGTTCCACTGAAGTAGTTCTTGGCACTGTTGTTTTTGGGCCGGTGACAGTGTCTCTGCCACTGTGACATCCTCAGTGTCCACTTCTGGCTTGTCCAGCCCACATGGAGGTTCAACGGGATCCCTCTGTTGCCCTGCCTGGATGGATATCGGCATAAGAGGATTTTGGAACGGAGAGGTGGTAGCATTTAACTGGCAGCTAGGATAGGACTTGCAATATCTTAGTATTTCTCTGTGACATCTGTGCCAATAGAACCTCTGCATGACTCGTTCTTGACTTTTGTCCACCCCTAGATGTTCACCTAAGTCATGTGAATGGGCTCTATCCAATACCCTTTGTCTATAGGGTGCTGGTACCAACAACATGATCCACTATCTCCTCCCTCACTTTATTAACTTGGTACAATAAGTCCCCACTCAGCATAAAAAACCTGGTGTCAGCCCCTAACTCCTGTGCTATGCAGTTTATGACTGTTACCTTATTGAACGCTTCTTTTAGCGATAGGTCTCTATGTTGGGTGAACCTCAAATTTTCTCTGGTTACCCCTATCTCAGGAATGTCTGCCTCAGGGAATACTTTCTGCTCTTTTCCCATTACACAGAAGGGAAACTCGTCAGACTCTGGGGTTGGTGAGACTTTTTTTTAGGGCCAACCCGTTTCTTACCTGAGTAATCAAGGTCTCCGCCCCTCCCCCACAAGTCCCAAAAAAAAACACAAAGTCCCGGCCTATGATAATTGGGTGCAACAAATCTGGTACCACGCCGACCTCATGGGACTCAGTACCTCTGGCCGTTTAAATGTCCATTCTGGCCACCGGATAGTCTTTAGTATCCCCATGAATGCAGCAGAAGTGAACCTTCTTCCCAGGGATCAATTGGACAGGGAGTGTGACCCTCACGAAGGTCACCAAACTTCCTGAGTTTAGTAGTTCAGTCATTTGCAGGCCATTCACTGTTACAGGACAAGTTTGGGGCCTCTTGCCGGGTGGGCAGTCCACAGTGCAAACTGCATATGCGTAGAAGGAACACCGGCATCCCATGCTACAGTCCATTTGCTCCGTGGTCATAGGACAATGGGCTGCTATATGACCTGGACCGTAACATCTCCAGAAAATTACATCCTTGGCATTGGCATGACCTCTGCAGCCCACTTGAACTTTGGACGCCTGCACCCCCTTTTTAACCTCCACCCCCCAGTATGGAATGGATTACCTCCTCACGGACCCGTCGACCCCCTGATACCTTTCGACCAGTCCGACCAAGTCATCGACGTTCCAGGGATCTCCCTGGGCAACCCAAGTCTGCATCGAGCTCAAAGGTGAGTACACGTACCGGTCCATTACCACTCGCTCCACCAACTGGGGTAGAGGACTCTGGCTGTAACCACTTTTGGAGAAGGTGCAACAGATCAAACATTTGGAAGCGAGGGGGTTTGTCATGGTGATATGCCCAGCGGTGGACCCGTTGTGCCCTGACAGACATTGTCATCCCCAAGCATGCCAAAATTTCTATTTTCAATTTGTCATATTTTTTGGCATCCTGTAAAGCCAATTCCTATAAGGCCTTTTGTGGCTCCCCCGTTAAGTATGACGCCAGGACTTCCGCCCACTGCTCTGGTGGGAGATTCTCTCTATTGGCGAACCTTTCAAAAATGGTTAAAAAGGCCTCTATGTCATCACATGGGGTCATTTTCTACAAGGCTCTCCTCACCGCCTTCCCGACCGAGAAATCATCAGCTGACATTGGAGTCTGAGACGCTGCCGTGCCACGAACCGCCTCTGTGAGTAATCAATCTGCTGCTCCTGTTGTCGGCTCTGTTGCTGGTACTGTTGCTGCAGCTGTTGCTACTGCTGTTGGAGTTGCTGCTGGTGCTGTTACTGCTGCAGCTGTTGCATAAGCAGCTTACTTGTCTCCTGTTGTGCCAGCTGTTGCTGTTGCTGCTGCTGCTCCCGATGCTGCATCAGCTGTTGCAGGTGCAGCTGGTGCTGGCTTTGGACCAAGTGCTTGATCAGCTTCTCCATTTTGTCTGACCACTGTTCCATGCTCACTGCCGCCTTCACCCAGGACATGCAGTCTGTCCACAGCCGTCACACTTGCTTCCTGGGGATCTTGCCTGCACTTCTAACACCAACTGTGGTAGATCGACTCACTTGGTTGCACATAGAGGTACACAGGAACACTGTCTCTTTAAATATTCTGCTGAGTTTATTATTAAGAGCACTACATAAACTACAGCAATGTTAGCAAAAACAAACACGGCCTTCCTGGCCTAACAGGAAAAACAAAACATAACCATAATGTATGGCACAGTCCTTGTTGCTGCAGGTAACCACCCGCTTCAAGAACAAAACAACCCAAGATTTAGCTTTTCCTTAACATGAACACCACAGCTCCAGAGCTTCTACCTCAAGGCCCACCCCACACCAAATGCTCTGAAAGGCTGTGATTTTATCCTCTGAGTTCCTCCTTTTCTGCAGGTGTTTAATGACCCTAGCACTAAGATGGCTGATTAACCCATTTCTATACTTCGTGTGCTGGAACACTTTTTCTATGTTTATATCACTGGAGCTAACAATCTTAGTGCTACACACCTTCTCTCCAGTACTTTGCCAGTGAATTTGTGATTAATTGGTGATGAAACATGAAGATCTTCAGAGCGTATATCACTTTGCCCATCCTTCGGGCCCGATGGTAGGTGCCTGGAGTGTTGCTGTGAACGTCTGGGTTTGCCGGCGAACTAAGAAACAGGAGGTCCAGTGTTAACAATTCCTTGTAATCATCTCTTGGACGGCATTGTGCAAGCTGGTTGGTGCAAAATTAAACTAGACACTCCTTAAAGGGAATCTGTCACCACTTTGGAGTTATCAGACCTCTACCATGGGCATACAGGGTATAGAAAAGTAAATCTATACATACCTGTATGGCCCATGGTAGAGGTCTGAATGCAGAGAAATGTAGTTATCTTCTACAGCGTATCGCGCAGTGACTCCTCGGCGCCTGCGCAATAGAGCACTGCTGCACTGTGCTCAGCCAAACGGGCCCGGGAAGAAACAAAGCGTGCTCCCTGTGAGCCGCGCTTTACGCATGCGCCGGGAGGTGAGGAAAGAAAGCGCACGTCACAGGGCCCTGTGACATGCGGGGAGGGGGGGAAATATGGTAAACGTGGACATAGGTGGGGACGCCAAGCCTGTGAAAAACCAAGAAGATAAAACTACATTTCTCTGCATTTAGACCTCTACCATGGGCCATACAGGTATGTATATGACGCGCCCCTGGGCCTGCTTTCTGGTGTAGCGTTGCGCACGCAGGGGTTACCCGGAGCCGGATCTATTAGGGGTGGTAGTCCTTGTGGCGGTGACCCGGTCCGTGCCCAGGGAGTCAGACTAAGTGGCGGTGTACGTAGCAGTAGATATTGGACGACTATGCCACCCGTTGAATGCAGCTATGGAGCCGCCGCTGCAGGGCAGACCGCTGAGGCCGGTGACACAGTTGTGCAGCGGAGATGGCATAACCCCCAACGGGAGAGGTATGGCCTCAGGGCAGCCGACGTGGATGATGGGGGTAGCAGGAACCACTCGGAGACGGTACGGTGTAGTTCAGGGTCCTTACTGGTGACAAAGATAGACCCTCCCGGAGTACTGGCTAGCGAACGGGGCCTGGTCAGTCCTTGAGCAGATGGGATCTCCCCTGGCCAGGCGGAGTTGTAGGCCTTCCCAACTAACTGTACTCTTCTGGCTACCTTGCTAGAGGCGGGTAAAAGTAGCCCACGTCCCTGAGTGTACCGTGTGGTGCTCACCCGTATGGCCGGTGACTCGGGTCCTTCTATTTGCTTCCGCTCCACGATGGCGGTGCTGGTCCCATGCGTGTGACCGTGCCTTCGGGTTTCTTGGCCAGAGGACCTGAATCCCCTGCCTGACGGATTCTGCTGCTGGGTAAGAGTTAGTCCCCACAGCCTCGGACTCCGGGTCCGGTAAGAAAGCTTCGATCAGGGCGAGCTCTACAGCTACCAGCCCCTGACCTCTTCTTAGCACGACTCCCACAGAGCTCCTGGTCTTTCTTTCCTATTTCTGCTTCTCTTCTTCTCTCTCTACTCTTCTCACTAACCCTGCCTCAGCCCCAGGTTTATATAGGGGAAGTCCTTCCCCTCCCAGGACTGGGCAGGAGGTGTGGCATGCATAGGATTCCTGACCAAGAGACCTCCCACCTGCTCTCAGACATAACATTGCTGTTACTGTGGAAACCAGACCCCTGGGGTGCCACATTCCCCCCTAGTGAAATTTAGTACTCCGGGACTAAACATATTTTTAGAAAAACATAACAAGGTATAAACAGTAATAATACAATAAGAAAAAAACATAAAGATGGTCACGGCGTGTCCGCAACCGGGTGCAGTTTTTGAAGAAAAGCAAGGTGTCCATTTCACCAAAACAGGGAGACGTAACCAGGTAGGGGTCTGTCCTGCCCCGAGTCCTTAACAGTCTTTAGTCCATTCCTAGGTTACGCTCCAACCAATTGTACAAGGATTCCCGGTAAATCCACCAAGGACTCCTAAAAATAACTAGAAACACATAATTATTTACAAGTAACAGACAGGTGACCACAGATAAAACAATTTAAACACTTCAAATCCTCCAACGTGCGGGTAACTGGCCTCTAGTGGCCCTAGTGGACCTACGGAGCTGACTGTCTGGCCCTGAACTACAGGGTGTAGGAGCTGTCAAGGGTAAACTGGGCAGCTGTCTACGGGCTTTTTGGCTCATTAGGGGTATGGCAGGCTCACTATAAGCAGAGGGTTGATCCTCCTGATCTGCTTGTGTGGAGTCTTCTGCCTCCTGGACCGGCTGTTCTTCCAGCTCTACCGGTTGCTCCGTAGGCACTTGGGATGCTGGTTGGAGGAACGTGAGGACGGGTACCACAACTGCACCATTGACTTGAGTCCAGGACCGGGGAAAGTCTCCGAGCACAGTACTAACTATATCTTCCCTTTCCTCTACGGGTCGAGGGTCTTCTTGTTCCCCTTCTGGGTTCCGTAGCTGTTCGGGACACTTCTTCAGGTGATCCCGGGATACAATGGCTGTGGTTTCCCCTCCGTCTTTACTGATGGTACAAACCTTTGGGTTGTCGTGGCTTGAGGGCAGTACGGTGTACGGGTCCTTCTCCCACTGGTCGTCCAACTTGTGGAGCCGTCTTTTTCTCTTCAAGACCTGCTCTCCGGGTACCAGGGGAACAGCGGGAGCACACTGGTTGTAAGTTTTCTCTTGCCTTTCCCTAGCTAGACAGAGACTTCGCTCCACGCTCTCCTGTACTTTCCGGTACTGCTGCTGCCTCTCTGTGTCCCAGTCTGCTTCCGGTGAAGTGTCCTCGGGTGTCAGGACTCCCATCTCCAGGTCAACAGGTAGCTTACCGGGTCTTGCCCTCATTAAGTAAGCCGGGGTACAGTTGGTGGAACCTACAGGGATGTAGTTGTATAGGTCCACCAGGTCGGGCAGCTTCTCAGGCCACAGACTGCGTTCTTCCAGGGGCAATGTTTTTAGAAGATCTATCACCACCTGGTTCATTTTCTCACAAAGTCCATTAGTTTGCGGATGATAGGGTGTCGTCCTGATCTTCCGGCAGCCATACAGAGTACAGAACTCTTGGAAGACCTCCGCTTCAAAGGCAGGTCCCTGGTCCGTCAGCACCTGCTCTGGGTAGCCGTGTGGACGGCAGAAGTGCTGCTGGAAGGCTCTAGCTGCTGTTTGAGCCGTTAAGTCCTTGACGGGGACGACAACCAAGAACCGGGAGTAGTGATCCACGATGGTTAATGCGTAGACGTAGCCACTTCTGCTTGGGGTCAGTTTTACATGATCCAAGGCTACCAGTTCCAATGGCTGCCGGGTGACGATGGACTGAAGGGGGGTCTTCTGGCTGGCACGGTCCTTCCTTCTTAGGTTGCATGGGCCGCAGTCTCTGCACCACCTCTCGATGGTTCCTCTCATGCCTACCCAATGGAACCGCCCGCGCAGCAGGAACTCCAGCTTCTTCCATCCGAAGTGCCCAGGCCCGTCGTGGTATGCCTCCATCACCATAGCTGCGTCTCTTCTTGGCACCACTACTTGCCAGATTAGTTCATGCGTCCGGGAGTTAACCATTCTGCGGCACAACTTCCCCTTGTAAAGGAACAGTCGACTCTTCTCTGCCCACAGTTGCTTGGCTTCCTCCAGAGCGTCGGGGTCAAGGCGAGCTTCTGGCTGAGTCAGCATCTCCTTCACCAGCCGGACGGCAGGGTCACTGTCTTGCGTTTCCGCCCAGTTGTAGTGAGGTAAGGGGTTGAACGTAGCGGCTTGCTTACCCCTTACACGGTGGGAATACTGGATAGTCCCATGACGGTGGAATGCAGGGAGTTCGACCTCTTCCAAACCTTCTGAATCCTCACCCTCGTCTGGTAGGTTTGGCATCCTAGACAGGGTGTCCGCGTTGGTATTGGAGCGTCCTGCCCGGTATTTGATTGTGAACTCATAGTTGGACAGGCGGGCCATCCATCTCTGCTCCAGGGCACCGAGTCTTGCCGTGTCCAGATGCGTCAACGGGTTGTTATCCGTGTACACGGTGAACCGGGAAGAGGCGAGCTAGTGCTTAAAGCGTTCGGTGACTGCCCACACCACTGCCAGGAACTCCAGCTTGAATGAGCTGTAATTCTCAGGGTTTCTTTCGGTGGGTCTCAGTTTTCGGCTGGCGTAAGCAATTACCCGTTCTTTCCCCTGCTGGGTCTGGGACAGTACGGCTCCTAGCCCAATGTTACTGGCGTCGGTGTAGAGGATAAAGGGCTGACTGTAATCAGGGTATGCCAGGATTTCATCCCCCGTGAGGGCCATCTTCAGCTGGCGGAAGGACTCTTCTTCTAACTTCTCCCATCTGAAGGGCGGCTTCTGGTTCTTGGCCTTCCGGGACTGGCCTATCAGGAGGTCCTGCATAGGAGCTGCCTTTTTGGTGAAACCGGGAATGAATCTGCGGTAGTAGCCTACCAACCCGAGGAACTGCCGCACTTCCTTTACACTGGAGGGACTTGGCCATTCCTTAATTGCGGTGATCTTATCAGGGTCGGGAGCCACTCCGTCAGCGCTCACCACGTGTCCCAGGTACTGCACCTTTGGTTTCAGGAGGTGACACTTGGAGGGTTTCACCTTTAGGCCGTAGTTTGCCAGAGCTTCGAACACTTCTGCCAGGTGTTTCAGGTGATCCTCGTAGGTTTTGGAATAGACGATGACATCGTCCAGGTATAGCAGGACCGTCTCGAAGTTTCGGTGTCCCAGACAACACTCCATCAACCGTTGGAAGGTTCCTGGTGCGTTGCAGAGTCCGAACGGCATGCAGGTAAACTCGCTAAGTCCCATCGGGGTGGTGAATGCGGTCTTCTCCCGGTCCGCCTCTGCTACAGGAACCTGCCAGTACCCGCTAGTAAGATCCAAAGTGGAGAAGAAATTAGCAGATCTTAAAGCAGCCAAAGACTCCTCTATCCTTGGTAAAGGGTACGCATCTTTGTGTGTGATATGGTTGATTTTCCGGTATCTACACACATTCTCATGGTGTTGTCTTTTTTTTTAACCAAGACTAGTGGAGCTGCCCAGGGGCTACAGCTATCCCTGATTACCCCAGCCTCCTTCATGTCTCTGAGCATCCCCTTGGCGTGTTGGTAATGTGCAGGGGGTACGGGTCGGTATCTCTCCTTTATGGGAGGATGATCTCCCGTGGGGATGTGGTGTTCTACCCCCTTGACTCGCCCGAAGTCTAACGGGTGTTTACTAAACACTCTCTCATACTCTTGAACCACCCGATAGACTCCCTGTTTCTGGTGTGAGGGAGTGGAGTCAGTACCCAAATGTAGTTGCTGACACCAGTCCTCCATTGTTTCCTCAGAGCCGTTACCTTCCTCCGGGGAAGATGGAGGCAAGGGTTCTATGGACTGTATGGAATTTTGATTGATGGTATACAATTTGGCTAGCGTGGCATACCGGGGCAGGTACACTTCCCTCTTCCCGATATTTATTATGCGAACGGGCACCCTCCCATGGCGTACATTGACCACCCCCCGTGCTGTCAAAATGGTGGGCCTACTGTCTGAGTAAACTGGTTCTACCATTGCCTGGTAATCTCTACCTCTCAGACCAATAGCTGCCCGGCACCAAATCATCATTTCACTTTTTGGGGGCATGGCAATAGGGAAAGGGTCACACATTCTCACGCTACCAATCTCACCACCGGAGAGTTCCACCTGTTGCTGTCGCATCAGTGCCCGGATCTCTTTCTGGAGCACTCGCTGCTCGCCGGAGCTGGCGTTCTTGGCAACCTGCTGTAAAATGAAAATCACTTCTGCAAGACAATTTTCAATCACATTAGTTCCTAGAGTTATCTTTGGGTGACTCTCGTGTTTGTCAATGTCTACAATGATCAGTCCCTGTGCTGCCAGTTCGACTCTACCGATTTTAATGGTCGCCTCTTTAAATCCGATCTGTGGCACGGGCTGACCATTGCTGGCGATGATACTCAAGTCGTCGTCAGGGTAGCGGGTTATATCTGAGTCATTCCAGTACTGCTTGAAAAGCACGTACGGGATGGTGGTGACCTGGGACCCGGTGTCCAGTAGGGCACTCATAGGAATGCCATCCAGTACCACAGGCAAGACTGGACGTCCTCCCACGTATTTGTCACGCCAGTTCGATGGGCCTGATGATCTTTTTCCTGGGGGCCGGCCCTCTACCCCAGGTTGTGCCAGTTTAAAGGACAGTACCTTGCCATATGTCCGGGTTGATTGCAGCGGCGGCAGATAGGTTGTCCGTCCTCGTTGTATCGGTCGCTGGGTCTTCCTCTGGCCCGTGGGGTCCTCCTTGGTCGACGCCACGGGATGTCCTCCGGTCCGGATGCCAGCTGGATCCTCCCTGAAGTGGAAACCTGTAAAGACTGCACAGTTCGGGTTAGCGCAGCAACGCTTTTAGCTAGCTCTTGGACCTGATGGTGCAGGTCTGGAGCCGGGTCATTGCTCAAAGCCTGCGCATCAGCTCCCACAGGCCCTGCCGACAAGGGCAAGGGCGCCGCCTCTTGGTGGTAAGTGGTTGTGGGGCGTCTGTGGGTCACAACGCCACCCGGTGCCGGTTCTCGGAGCACCCGGATGGCTCTGTCCTTGAACTGTGCAAATCCCAGATGAGGGTCCTGTAAGGCCATTGCCCGCAACTGGGTTCGGTGGGCATTGCAATATAAACCCTCTATAAATTGTTCAGTCAACAGCCTGTCCTCGTCTCCCACGCCGTCAGGGTCGGTCTGCTTAATGGCTCTCAGGGCCTCTTGTAAGTTTAGTGCATAGTCCCTTATAATCTCTTGTGCTCGCTGCTTGCACCCGTAGAATCTGAGCTTGATCTCGGCTGAGGTGCGGGTATCAAAGGTGTCCCTCAGCTGGGTTAGTATCCCTGCGACAGTCCTCCCCCCAGGTGGCCAGGACTTTACCTCCCTTTGGGCTGCCCCGGTTAGTTGGGCCACCAGGATGCTCACTTTTTGCTCTTCTGTGAGGGGGTACACCTGGAAGAGGCTATCCAGCTTTTCTCTAAAGTCATGCAGGGTATGTGACTCCCCTGAGTACTGGGGTAGCCAGGCTGCCCCCGGGATATAGGGCATGGTGAAAGGCATGACCGCGACAGCGGTGGCGCTGGCGGGGGTTGGAGCGGTGAAGCTCTCCTCCGTATCCGACATCCTTCTCCCCCCTAGTGGACCGTGGCCTACCTTGCGATGATCCTCTTCCGTAGGCCGCGGCTCCGCAGTGGATCGTCAGGGTTGAGGACCTTCCGTCGCGCTCCTGTGACGTCGGCGTCTGCTGGGCTCATTCCAGGACCTTACGCAACGTCCGGACGTGAGGCGGGGCTTCAGTTCTCGCGCGCTTTCGGAGTCCACGCCCCTCTTCTTCCCACGCGGCGTCCTCAAGATGGCGTCCAATGGCGGGAAAACTCCACGGATGGCGGGAAGAAGGCCGAAGATGGCGCCGGATGGCGGGAAAACTCCACCGATGGCGGAAAGAAAGCGGAAGATGGCGCCGGATGGCGGGAATCTTCACCACAGGTAAGTTTTCACAGTCTTTTTCAGGCACGCAGTACCCGGTGGTTGCGGGCACGAAATCCTGCCGACTACGCCAAAAGTTGACGCGCCCCTGGGCCTGCTTTCTGGTGTAGCGTTGCGCACGCAGGGGTTACCCGGAGCCGGATCTATTAGGGGTGGTAGTCCTTGTGGCGGTGACCCGGTCCGTGCCCAGGGAGTCAGACTAAGTGGCGGTGTACGTAGCAGTAGATATTGGACGACTATGCCACCCGTTGAATGCAGCTATGGAGCCGCTGCTGCAGGGCAGACCGCTGAGGCCGGTGACACAGTTGTGCAGCGGAGATGGCATAACCCCCAACGGGAGAGGTATGGCCTCAGGGCAGCCGACATGGATGATGGGGGTAGCAGGAACCACTCGGAGACGGTACGGTGTAGTTCAGGGTCTTTACTGGTGACAAAGATAGACCCTCCCGGAGTACTGGCTAGCGAACGGGGCCTGGTCAGTCCTTGAGCAGATGGGATCTCCCCTGGCCAGGCGGAGTTGTAGGCCTTCCCAACTAACTGTACTCTTCTGGCTACCTTGCTAGAGGCGGGTAAAAGTAGCCCACGTCCCTGAGTGTACCGTGTGGTGCTCACCCGTATGGCCGGTGACTCGGGGCCTTCTATTTGCTTCCGCTCCACGACGGCGGTGCTGGTCCCATGCGTGTGACCGTGCCTTCGGGTTTCTTGGCCAGAGGACCTGAATCCCCTGCCAGACGGATTCTGCTGCTGGGTAAGAGTTAGTCCCCACAGCCTCGGACTCCGGGTCCGGTAAGAAAGCTTCGATCAGGGCGAGCTCTACAGCTACCAGCCCCTGACCTCTTCTTAGCACGACTCCCACAGAGCTCCTGGTCTTTCTTTCCTATTTCTGCTTCTCTTCTTCTCTCTCTACTCTTCTCACTAACCCTGCCTCAGCCCCAGGTTTATATAGGGGAAGTCCTTCCCCTCCCAGGACTGGGCAGGAGGTGTGGCATGCATAGGATTCCTGACCAAGAGACCTCCCACCTGCTCTCAGACATAACATTGCTGTTACTGTGGAAACCAGACCCCTGGGGTGCCACATATACATTTACTTCTCTATACCTTGTATGCCCATAGTAGAGGTCTGATAACTCCAAAGTGGTGACAGATTCCCTTTAAGTTGAGCTAGCTCAGATGAAACTATGTCAACTTTATATTTGGACCTGTTAATGTCGGCCACAATTTCACAAACGCGTGCAACAATTAGCTAGTGAATGTGGTGCCTACACTACAAACTCAGAAATTCATTCTGCAGTTTCTGTTGCAAGAGGATGCACGCACCAGCCTTTGTACCAGTGTTGCTATTGGCCGTGTCGAATGACAAATTGATAAATTTCACTTTATCCAAGAGCTGCCAATCCTGCAGAACCTCGAATACAGCCTTAGCTTGTGCTGCTCCTGTGCTGTTAGGTATCTCTGGGACTGACAACAACTTCTCAGTTCCTCCTCCTGAAACTAGTACTGCCAGTCACCCAGCAATTTCATAGCGGGTCTGACTTGCAAATCTTTTCCCGTCCCAGCGTACAGTCAGTGGACCACTGCTATCAAAGGAAGCTTTGATTTCATTTGCTGCAATCTCTCAATGCCAACAACAAGCCTGTCTGATAGATTCCCTATTCAACGTGAGACTGTCTGGATCATGGCCAAGAGACTGAGACTCAGCAGCAAGCAGGTAGGTCACATTTCTAGCACTGGTGTTAGTTCTGTATAGAGCTGCAGCAACTTTCAGAGTCACACAGGTCTTACCGACTTTGGTTTCTTAGGACTAAAATGCCCTTCGCCCACATCGCTATCATTGTCGGAAGCGCCGTAGTCGCTGCATCTTCTACTGCTTTTTTGCCTGTAATTCTCTCATAAATCTTGCTTCCTAGACCTTTGCCATTTTCCTGTCTAATGGTCCCATGCTTCCACAACAACCTTTTTCTCTTTGAGCAAGCAAGAAGTCACAACCTTCCTGACGTTTTCATGGCATCAGCATGAGTGACATCAAACAATTAATGAATTCCTTCTCCTTGGATTCTTGTGTTTTGGCTTGCCGTCGTTATGAATCATGGTTCTGTTCTCCCACCTGGGAATGGAGCAGGTCCGGTGCTATGCTACTCCGGTCGCAAGCGCCGCCATTGGTCTGACCCCGAGGGCTGAGTTACTACGCGTGCAGGGAGACTGTCCCATTCTTGTGGAGAGTCACGTTCTGGTATTGTGGGATGTGTGAGGAAGTGGGACGCTGTGTCTTTCACTGATTTCTCTGCCCGGGGAAGATGGGACCCTGTCTTCCCTAATTGCAAGGCAATGCAGGACGCTGTTTTGTCTGGTAATATGCAGTGGTGGGATGTTGTACAGTCTGCTGTTGAAGCTAGCAGGGAGTAGCTGTCTGGGGATGATTGGGTGGTAATCAACACCTGACCATTAGGCGGGCTATATAATCCTGCTCCCTGCTCAGTCCTTTGCTGTTTATTGCAGTTCCCTATGTGCTTGGTGGTGAGTGGTACTAGCATTAGCCTTGCTGTCTTTTCAGGGGTTTTCTCATTTTATTTTCTGGTTTCACGTCCTGGGGTTCTATCCGAGGTACCGTATTTTTCAGACTATAAGACGCACTTTTTTCCTCCAAAATTTTGGAGGAAAGTGGGGGGTGCATCTTATAGTCCGATTGTGGTGTGATATATATATATATATATATATACACACACACTGTGGCTGGTGGGGGGTGTGGGGGGAGTGGCAGTGGTGGAGGAGCGAGGCACAGAAGGCAGTAGCCGCCTGCTGCAGCCTACACTGTGCCCACTGCTAAAGAAACTGAATATTCACTGCTTCCCCACGGCCATGGACATGGGGAGCAGTGAATATTCATTCTCCTTAATAGCGGGTACACAGAGTAGCCGCAACGTGGCTCCTGCTGCGGCCAGGCGATTGCGTGTGCCCGCTATTAAACAGCATGAATATTCACTACTCCACACATCCATGGGAGTGGAGAGTAGTGAATTCTTATGCTCTTTAATAGCGGGCACATGTGATCGCCCGGCCACAGAAGGAGCCTCGCTGCAGCTACACTATACAGTGGGAACAGAAAGTATTCAGACCCCTTTACATTTTTCACTCTTTGCTTCATTGCAGCCATTTGGTAAATTCTAAAAAGTTCATTTTTTTTCTCACTAAAGTACACTCTGCACCCCATCTTGACTGGAAAAAAACAGAATTGTAGAAATGTTTCCAAATTTATTAAAAAAGAAAAACTGAAATATCACATGGTCATAAGTATTCAGACCCTTTGCTTAGTATTGAGTAGAAGCACCCTTTTGAGCTAGTACAGCCATGAGTCTTCCTGGGAATGATGCAACAAGTTTTTCACACCTGGATTTGGGGATCCTCTTCCATTCTTCCCTGCAGATCCTCTCCAGTTCCGTCAGGTTGGATGGTGAACGTTGGTGGACAGCCATTTTCAGTTCTCTCGAGAGATGCTCAATTGGGTTTAGGTCAGGGCTCTGGCTGGGTCAGTCAAGAATGGTCATAGGGTTGTTCTGAAGCCACTCCTTTGTTATTTTAGCTGTGTTCCTAGGGTCATTGTCTTGTTGGAAGGTGAACCTTTGGCCATGTCCCGAGGTCCAGAGCACTCTGGAAGAAGTTTTCATCCAGGATATCTCTGTACTTGGCCGCATTCATGTTTCCTTCACTTGCAACCAGTCATCCTGTCCCTGCAGCTGAAAAACACCCCCATAGCATGATGCTGCCACCACCATGTTTCACTGTTGGGATTGTATTTGGCAGCTGATGAGCAGTGCCTGGTTTTCTCCACACATACTGCTTAGAATTATCACCAAAAAGTTCTATCTTCGTCTCATCAAAACCGAGAATCTTATTTCTCATAGTCTGGGAGTCCTTCATGTGTTTATGAGCAAACTCTATGCGGGCTTTCATATGTCTTGCACTGAGGAGAGGCTTCCGTCAGGCCACTCTGCCATAAAGGCCCAACTGGTGGAGGGCTGCAGTGATACTTGACTTTGTGGAGCTTTCTCCCGTCTCCCTTCTGCATCTCTGGAGCTCAGCCACAGTGATCTTGGGATTCTTCTTTACCTCTCTCACCAAGGCTCTTCTCCCATGATTGCTCAGTTTGGCTGGACGGCCAGGTCTAGGAAGACTTCTGGTGGTCCCAAACTGCTTCCATTTAAGGATTATGGAAGCCACTCTGCTCTTAGAAACCTTGAGTAATGCAGAAATTCTTTTATAACCTTGGCCAAATCTGTGCCTTGCCACAATTCTGTCTCTGAGCTCCTTGGGCAGTTCCTTTGAGCTCATGATTCTCATTTGGTCTGACATGCACTGTGAGCTGTGAGGTCTTATATAGACAGGTGTGTGCCTTTCCAAATCAAGTCCTATCAGTTTAATTAAACACAACTGGACTCCAATGAAGGAGTAGAACCACCTCAAGGAGGATCACAAGGAAATGGACAGCATGTGACTTAAATCTGAGTGTTTGAGCAAAGAGTCTGAATACTTATGACTATGTGATATTTCAGTTTTTCTTTTTTAATTAATTTGCAAAAATGTCTAGATTACTGTTTTTTTCAGTCAAGATGGGGTGCAGAGTGTACTTTAATGAGAAAAAAATGAACTTTTTAGAATTTACCAAATGGCTGCAATGAAACAAAGAGTGAAAAATTTAAACGGGTCTGAATACTTTCCGTATCCACTGTATATACAGCTCTGGCAAAAATTAAGAGACCACAAAATTTTCAGTTTCTCTGATTTTTCTCTTTATAGGTATATTTTTGAGTAAAATGTACATTGTTATTTTAGTCTATAAACTACTGACAACATGTCTCCGAAATTCAAAGCTAAAAATTTTGTATTTATTTGCAGCAAATAATAAAGCGTCAAAATACTAAAAAAGAAAAGTGCTTTCAGACCTCAAATTACTCATGTTTTAACTGTGAAATCAATATTTGGCAATATTTGGTGGACTAAACATGATTTTTAATCACAGCTTTCATGCGTCTTATCATGCTTTCCACTAGAAAACTGTTCAGTGGTCTCTTAATTTTTGCCAGAGCTGTATATATTGTGACAAGGTGACTGGTATTATATGTGAGGGGAGGTATGTGTCCAGGGCCGCCATCAGGGCATTACTGCCCTTAATGCTGTATGGGGCCCCATGAGCAGCAGTACAGAGGGGGGCCCCCCTCTTGTGCTTGTGCTCACGCGGCCCCATGCTGTAACAAGGAGACGCACAGCTCCAGCAGCTCCCTCATACTTCTCCTGTCTTCTGGTCAGGTGACAGCGCGTACGCACATGGAGAATTGGGAGGAAGGGTGAGCACATGGAGGATTTGGAGTGGGGGGAATGAGCACATGAAGAATTGGGAGGGGAGGGTGGGAAGAGCACATGGAGAATTGAGAGTGGAGGGTGGGGAGAGAACATGGAGAATTGGGAATGGAGGGTGGGGAGAGAACATGGAGAATTGGAAGTGGAGGGTGGGGAGAGCACATGGAGAATTGGGAGTGGAGGGTGGGGAGAGCTCATGGAGAATTGGGAGTGGAGGGTGGGGAGAGCTCATGGAGAATTTGGAGTGGAGGGTGGGGAGAGCTCATGGAGCATTGGGAGTGAAGGGCGGGAAGAGAAAATGGTGAATTGGGAGTGGGGGATGGGGAGAGTAAATGGTGAATTGGGAGATGGGAGTGGGGAAAGCACATGATGAATTGGGAGTGGGGGGGAGTAAATGATGAATAGAGGTTGAGGGTGGGGAGAGCACGGACATGACAATGAATTGAAGCAGAGGGTGCATGTAAATATAATGAATCGGGGGAGTAGGGGGTACAGAGTAGGGCGCGATGATGATCATAGAATCATAGAATGGTAGAGTTGGAGGGGACCTCCTGGGTCATCTGGTCCAACCCCCTGCTCAAAGCAAGATTCACTAAATCATCTCAGACAGATGTCTGTCCAGCCTCTGTTTGAAGACGTCCATTGAAGGGGAACTCACCACCTCTCGTGGCAGCCTGTTCCACTCATTAATCACCCTAACTGTCAAAAAGTTTTTTCTAATATCTAATCTGTGTCTCCTCCCATTTAGTTTCATCCCATTGCTTCTAGTCTTTCCTTGTGCAAATGAGAATAAAGATGATCCTTCTACAATGTGACAGCCCTTGACATATTTGTAGACAGCTATTAAGTCTCCTCTCAGTCTTCTTTTTTGCAAGCTAAACATTCCCAAATCCTGCAACCGTTCCTCATAGGACAGGGTTTGCAGACCAGTCACCATTCTGGTCGCTCTTCTCTGAACTTGCTCCAGTTTGTCTATGTCTTTTTTAAAATGTGGTGCCCAAAACTGTACACAGTATTCCAGATGAGGTCTGACCAAAGAGGAGTAAAGACCGATAATTACTTCACGTGATCTAGACTGTATGCTTCTGTTAATACATCCCAGAATTGTATTTGCCTTTTTTGCTGCTGCATCACACTGTTGACTCATGTTCAGTCTATGATCTATTAGTATACCTAAGTCTTTTTCACATGTACTGTTGCTTAGCTCTATTCCTCCCATTCTGTATATGCTTTTTTCATTTTTATTGCCCAGATGTAGTACTTTGCATTTTTCCCTGTTAAAAACCATTCTGTTGGTTGCTGCCCACTGCTCCAGTTTATTTAGGTCTTTTTGAATCCTCTCTCTCTCTTCTCTAGTATTAGCTATCCCTCCTAGCTTTGTGTCATCAGCAAATTTAATCAGTTTACCCTCAATTCCTTCATCTAAATCATTGATAAAGATGTTGAACAATACAGGTCCCAGGACGGAGCCCTGTGGTACCCCACTTGAGACATTCATCCAGCTGGATGTGAAGCCATTTACAACCACCCTTTGAGTCCGATCACTAAGCCAGTTATGAATCCACCTAACAGTTGCCTGGTCCATTGCATACTTGGTCATTTTTTCAATAAGGATGGTGTGAGATACTTTGTCAAATGCTTTGCTGAAGTCAAGATATACTATATCTACAGCATTTCCCTGATCCACCCAGTCAGTGATTCTGTCATAGAAGGAAATTAAGTTAGTCTGACATGACTTGTTAGTTACAAACCCATGCTGACTCTGGTTAATCACTTCATTCTTATCCAGGTACTTACATACATGTTGTTTAATAATTTGTTCAAAGATCTTTCCTGGTATAGAAGTCAGACTCACCGGCCTATAGTTCCCTGGGTCCACCTTCTTCCCCTTTTTGAAGATAGGAACAACATTTGCTCTTCTCCAGTCTTCTGGGACTTCTCCTGTTCTCCAAGAATTTTCAAAGATTATGGAGAGTGGTTCTAAAATTTCTTCTACGATCTCCTTCAGTACTCTGGGGTGTAATTCATCTGGACCTGGAGACTTGAACTCATTTATGTTAGCTAAATATTCCCTCACAATCTTTCTGTTTACAGATAACTTGGATTCTTCTATTCCTTTAAAAGGACAGTGAAGATCAGTTGATGTTACATTTTCTTTCTGAGAGAAAACAGATGCAAAATAGGAATTAAAAAGTTCGGCCTTCTCAACATCCTCTCTTACCATTTCTCCATTTTCATCCTGTAAAAATCCTATAGCATCTTTGACTTTTCTTTTACTTTTGACATACCCCCAAAATCCTTTTTTATTGCTTTTGACATCTCTTGCAAGCCTTAATTCATTGTCAGCTTTAGCTAACCTGATACGTGCCCTACAGGATCTGCAGACTGCATTATAATCTTCTTTAGATATGCCTCCCTCTTTCCATTTAATAAACATTTCTTTCTTTCTTTTTAGCATGTGTTTAAGTTCTGTGTTCATCCATCCTGGTTTCCTTAAATGCTTCCCATTCTTCCTACTTTTCGGGATTGTTAACGATTGTGCTTTGAGAATCTCATTTTTAAAAATTTCCCATCCTTCCTGGACATTTTTGTCCTTAAGGACATCCAGCCATTGGATCCCTCCTATTCTCTTTCTGAGTCTCTTAAAATCTGCCTTTCTAAAATCTAACCTTGAAGTTTGAGTCTTCACATGTCTTCCTCCTCTAGTTATCCAAAATTCTATAATAGCATGATCGCTGCCTCCTAGGGTCCCAGCCACCTTTACCTCCTCAACCATTTCCTCCCTGTTTATAAGGATTAGATCCAAAGTAGCAGATCCCCTTGTTTTCTCCCCTACCTTTTGGAAGATAAAGTTGTCAGCAAGAGAGGATAAGAATTTGCTTGACCTGTTAGTTTTACTTGAGAGAGATTCCCAACAAATGTCTGGATAGTTGAAATCTCCCATGACCACTACGTCATATTTTTTGGAGAACTTGGTCATTTGATGCATAAAGAGTTCATCCATATCTTCAGCTTGCCCAGGTGGCCTGTAGTAAATGCCTACAATGGTGTCCTTTCCATTGTTCTCTCCTTGTATTCTTACCCAAACAGTTTCCACAGAACTCCCAGTCTCTGAAGCTTCAATCTCTGTGCAGATATACGCTTTTCTAACATACAATGCGACACCTCCTCCTCGTTTATCAAGTCTGTTTCTTGCAAATAAGTTATATCCTTTTAGCCTTTTATTCCAATCATGTGTATCGTCCCACCAAGTTTCAGTGATTCCAATGACATCATATTCCTTTTCCTGCATTAGTAGTTCCAATTCTCCTTGTTTGTTGCCCATGCTTTGTGCATTTGTATAAAAACATTTTAGTTTGTGATTGGTTTCTCTTCCTCCCATATTTTTATTATTTAAATTGTTTTGTCTTTGTTCTTCCTTTCCACTTCCAGTAGCAGAGATCTCAATAGTATTTGTCAGCTGTATGGCTTTTTCTGGCCTTTTGCTTCCCTTCCCACATTGTTCTAGTTTAAAGCTCTCCTGATGAGTGTAGCAAGGCGACTTCCAAATGCATGTTTTCCAGTCTTCGTAAGGTGCACCCCATCTCTAGCAAGTAGTCCATCGTATAGGTAATTCATTCCGTGATCCAGAAATCCAAATCCTTGTTGACGGCACCATCGACGTAGCCAGTTGTTCACCTGTAGAATCTTATTCCACCTCATTGTTCCATGGTCATCCACTGGGAGGATGGATGAGAAGACCACCTGCGCTCCCAATTCTTTCACTTTCTTGCCTAAGTCTTCAAAGTCTCTGCAGATGGTTTCCAGGTCCTTTCTTGCGGTGTCATTTGTCCCCACATGTATTAGCAGGAATGGGTAGTGATCTGTAGGTCTGAAGAGTCTTGATATCCTGTCAGACACATCTTTAATTTTTGCTCCTGGAAGACAGCACATTTCTCTTGAGGTTATGTCTGGTCTGCAGATAGCGGCCTCTGTTCCTCTTAACAGGGAATCCCCCATGACCACCACTCTCCGTTTTTTCTTAACAAAATTCTTCTTTCTCCATCCAGGAGGATTCTGAGGGCTTACAAGGTTATTCATTGCTGGCAAAGTCTTATTTTGCTGTATTTCTTCATGGTTCTCCTGCGTGAGAGCCTGGTACTGGTTCCTGAGCAGTATGGGTGCTGACTGCCTCTCGATCCTCCAGCTTCTGTGGGTCACATGCTTCCATTCCTCTGTTTCCTCAGGTGCAGTTCGAATTTCTTCTCTTTCTGAATCATGAAGAGATAATTCTGCTCTGTCTAAGAACTCTTCACCTTCCTTAATGATTTTCAAGGTAGTTAACCTCTGTTCTAGATTTCGCAACTTTTCCTCCAACAGGGACACAAGCTTGCATTTCTGGCATGTGAAGTTTGGCTTTTCCACTGGCAAGTCTGTGAACATGTAGCAGGATATGCAGCTCACCAAATGGCTCCTGGACTCTTCCATGTTCTTACTGTTAATGTTCTGAAAACAGTGAAAAAAGCTTCAAAAAAAGCTTCAAAATGCGCGCGCCTACCGGCGCGCGGTTTACCGATGTCCTCTTTTCAGCTCCAACAGCCAAAATCCAGTGTTCTTTGAGCTCGCGGAGACTCTTCACTTACCCCAAAATGCAGTGGGAATATGCAAATTATCTCCTCAGGACTCCTCCCCTGGTTTTTGATGCAGGAGTGTGACTGGTAATAAATTGGGGGAAAGAGTACAGGTTCTAATTAATTTATATATTTATTAGGTGGGGAAGTGGCTATTTACAGTTAGTGGGGGCACAGTGGTGGATTACAATTTATATTTGGAATGGTGGGCTGCATAATGATTAATTATATATTAATGGTGGGAGCACGTCTGTATTCAGCTGTGTAATGTAAAAGTTGGGGAATGTGCTTGTCACGAAAGCTGTCAGGTGACCAGGGATCAGGGGCTCCTACCCTGAACCTAACACTAGGGGTCGCCCTAGCTCGCCCTATTCTCCAGGATACCTCTGAAGGTGAGGATGCTGAGGCCTCCGCCCTCGCCCTAACTCCTGAGTTAGCCCTCTGCTAGTTCTGCTCCCCCACCCCGGGAAGAGGGGCGCTACTGTGCACCGAAGTACACCCACCCGACAAACAAGGCAGCACAAACAGGGATAAGCAAAAAACTCCAGGCACACAAAATATTCTCTCACATATAACAGAGGGAAGCACTGGGGTATGTAGGTAGGGGGAATAAACCAAAATGGAGAAGTGTTACACGCTCACCACTAGGTTCAGATAGGGGCGAGACAGGTTACATGAATTCTTTGGAATCCTGGGGGAACTGTTACTCAGGGCGACCATGGATCATGTGCTGCAGCTTCTCTCAGGCCCACAGGAGTATTGACTCTCAGGCACAGACACGTAGGTTGTTTCACTTGCTAACCAAACACACTTGACAAGAGTCCTCATAAACGGTAGAACAGTAGCATTGAATAACTTGCACTGGCTGTGCGACTTCTTAAGTCTTACGAGCAACAGGCTCCAGTGACAAACAGTACAGTATCCTTAGCAGCACAGCAGTTCACAGTCTTCCCAGTAGTACAGGACAGCACAGTTCTAATGCAAAGGCACATTAATGAGCACAGCATTCTTTACAGCACAGTGAGATGGAGGGGGGGGGGGGTTGCTGAGGGAGATGATCCCTGTGACACCATTTCTTCCAGTCTTTATCTTTCTGCCTGACAATACTCTGCACTGCTAGTTCAGGAACTCTACCTGACCTGTGCTTAGCTTCACTCCTGACTTAAATCCTTTTCACTTGCAGGGGCGCTTCTGTGAGATACAGAATACACATACCACCTTTCTCTTCGGCTCCAGACAGACAGTAAACAAGTTCCCCACAATCCCCCTGGGGCTCTGCTAAAACACATCCTCTTCCCTCCTTTTTGAATGTCGTCCTCGACATGCGTCTTAATTGGTCAATCTGACCAATTCTGAGACAGTGGTAACTTTATATACAAATTGGCATTGTGAAATTGGTATAACGTTCATAAACGTTGATAACAACCTAATTTAATGACCTTTTTCTTGTAGGATGCCTGTAAGAAATAAACAATTAAAACAATCAGAATCTCTTCAGCTGGAGCTTTTCGTACGTCTTCAACCAGCTCTATGTTTTAACAGTTCTTTGTTTCTGCAAAGTCTTTTAAGGAAAATCAAAGCATGAAAACAAGTCATTCCACTGGGCATCATCTTCCATACTGCCTCTCGGTGGTGAATACCACTCCAGTGGGCTTACCTGGTCCGCAGGCAGAGATACCCATTTCCAGTTGACAGTCCTTGGCACTTGACTGGATTCACCAAGTGTCTCATACGTCAGCATCACTGGCCTCCTCACTTCTCGAGTCGACATCCTCCTGGTGGGTTGTTCCTCAGAGACCATGGGTTCTTCGGTCACAGAAGTTTCATCCGCCGCACTCATTTCCCGTGCTTCCTCATATGCTCTTTGAGCTGCCTCTGTGAGTTCCTGTACTTCTCCTGAGTCGCTTGTTTCTGCACGGTCTGGTAATTCCGCTCCTCCTGAGTGTCGATCGGTGTCTTCAGGGGCCGGTGTTCGATCATCAGACCTGAATCTGTACTCCTTGGTACAAACTCTGGAGCCTTGGTACTTGGTTCACTCTCTTGAGGATGGTACGTCCCTCTCCTTGCCGGTCCGAGAAATACAACGGTGTGTTCTTCTCCATCAGAACTTCCAAGGTCACTATCCACCTCCAGAGCTTCAGTCTGTGGTGGTCCCTTAGTCGATCTCGCACAATGTCTGTCTACTTCTGGAAAATCTTGTTGTGGTGGGAGATAATCACAGGGTAGTAGTAAATTCCGATGGACTATTCTGGTTTTCTTGTCTCCCATTTCCAATCGGATTTCATACACTGGACTGTCATCGGCTTTCCTCCTTACGACAACATACACCTCGTCTTCCCAGTACGAACGAAGTATTCCTTGACCGCCTTTCTCACGTACGCTCTTGACTAGCACCCGGCTTCTCGGTGCCAATTCTGCTCCATAACATTTTCGATCATAGTACTCCTTATTCTTGCTCTGTCCTTGGCTAACCACTTTGGACACTATGTTGTATGCCTCTGCCATCCGTTCCTTCCATTTCCGAACGTACTCTGGATACGTTCTGTAAGTCTCTGACACAGGAGTATCGAACATGATGTCAATTGGCAGTCTTGGCGATCATCCATACAACAATAGGAAGAAGAGTGAGTAACCCATTGAATCCCTATTTGTACAGTTATAGGCATGTACCACTTTTGACAGGGAACTCTTCCAATCTTTCTTCTCATCAGCTGTTAAAGTGCGCAACATCGACAATAATGTCCGGTTAAAATGTTCCACTTGTCCATTACCCTCTGGGTGATAGGGCGTTGTGTGGGATCTCTGAATTGTACAGTACTTTCCTAGCTTGGCAAAGAGCTGGTTCTCAAATTCTCTTCCTTGGTCGTGGTGTAACCTCGTAGGGAACCCAAACCTCAAAGCAAAATCATTGAAGATCTTCTCGCCACTGTTCGACCTGATTTATTGGAGATGGCATATGCTTGAGCAAATTGAGTGAAATGGTCCATCACCACCAAGATGTATTCGTAACCACCCTTGCATGTCTCGAGATGTAGAAAGTCTATTGAGACCATCTCAAACGGATACGTAGTTTAGATGTTGCCCATAGGTGCCCGGGTTGATGTGTTGGGATGTTTATCTTTCAGACACCCACACTCCCTGGTTACGTACCTCTCAATATCTTTCTGCATGTATGGCCAGAAGAAACGTTCACGGATCAAGTTGGTTGTCCTTTCCACTCACAGGTGTCCCATGTTTTCATGGAGTTCTTTGAAGACCAACCTATGGAATACTCTATAGTGCAAATAAAAGCGTACAGAGGCTTACGCGTTTCGGATACGTAGATCCTTATTCATAGCATAATACAATTTAAATTATTACAGAAAAAAGAAGCACAGTGGATTTTGAAATTAAATACTAGATATCCAACAGGTTTAAATATGAGAAATGAATTAATATATTTGTATTAATATTCCGATTATTTCCACTTGCACTATTTTACACTAGCTGATTTCCTGCTATATTCATTATAACTGTCTGTTTTTAGGTTAATATTATGTGACTTATATTTAGCGAGTTATATTTATGAAGTTTGTAATTGTTTGGCAACTTTCCAATTTTTTTTTTCCCTTTTAAATCGAAACAGTCAGTTAATTTAGGGTTAAAACTGAGTTTTCTGAGACTCTGGACTCATGTGTAATTGAGCTTCTGAACAGGTGATGTCGGTGGACGGCTACTTTCTCCATATGCCTTAAAAGTTTTTCCATTTCAACATTGTATTATGCTATGAATAAAGATCTACGTATCTGAAACGCGTAAGCCTCTGTACGCTTTTATTTGCACTATGGTCTCATGTTTTTAATTTTTTCAAAATAAAGGCTATTTTTTAAGTCAATTTCACGAGTTGCTGGATAACTACCCTTTCATCACTGCCTAATGTCTCCCAGACAGGGATCTTTACAATCCGAGCACCGTACCTCATGAGAAAGTGGACTGAGCATGCTGAGAAATATATATTTTTTTACTCAAACTCTTTGCTCTAGTAGAGATAATCTCTAAATCATTCACAGATAGCCCATTTCAATGCCAGGAACTCCAATTTTCCGTAATGTAGATGGTAATTCTTCTCGGCGTCTGTCAATGTTCTAGAACCGTAACCGATGACCCTCAATTTTCCATCTTGATGCTGATACAGGGCAGCTCTCAGTCCCACTTGAGAAGCATCACAATGAAGAACAAATGGTAAATTGAAATCAGGATATCCCAAGATGGGTGGTTTTACCAGGTAATCTACTAGATCTTCCAATACCTGCTGGTGATATGCTGTCCAGAGAATGGGCTGTTGGAACGAAACTGCGTTGTTTCTTTTTAGCCTGGTCCTGCCCGCATTCTTCTTTTTCTCCATGGGTGTTGTTGACTCTGTGGTCCCCCCCACGTGGAGCTATAGTGGGGCGGCAATCCTGGAGAAGTTCCGAACATAAGTACGATAGGAGGAGAGGAATCCCAAGATCTGCCTCAAATCCCTGACAGTAGAGGGCCGCTTGTCTTTTAAGGCCAGTACTGGGGCGATTTCTGCTGGGTCCATGGTATATCCTTCTCTGGACACAATTTTCCCTAGGAATCCGACTTACCTTTTGAAAAGTTCACACTTCTTTGGGGTCAACTTAACACCGTGTTGTTGATACAGCTGGAGTACGGGCCTCACAGGTTCAACATGCTCCAAGGTTTTGCTGTGTACCACATTGTCATCCAAGTACGGCTGGCAGATATCGTCCTTCAGTCCTTCCAAACAGGTCTCCATGCTCCTCTAGAATTCTGCTGGAGCTGAACTGAGCTCAAACGGTATGCGGATCCACTCATATAATCCCCACGGTGTGATGAATGCTGTCAAAGGTCTACTGGACTCTTCAACAAACCCTTGATGGTATGCTTTACCCAGATCGAGGACCGAGAACCAGGTACTTCCTGATAGGCTATCCAGCATATCTTGGATCTTTGGTATCAGGTGCCGATCAGGTACTGACTTTCGGATTAGTTCCCAGTAATCACAGCAGAGTCTCAATGTACCGTCCTCCTTCCTAACACAAACAATAGGAGAGGAATAAAAAGACTTTGACTTTTGGACCCAGCCTCTGTTGATTAGGTCTTGTAAATACTCTTTCACTTCACGTTGTAATGGTTTCGACACAGACATATAACTTCTGGTTACTGGGGTCGTGTCTTTCAAACTGATTTTCAACTGCAACGATGGGATACAGCCTATATCAGAGTCGTCTTTGGAGAATGCATGACACTCTTCTCTCAGCATCTGTTTTGCTACTGCTCGATCTTCAGCACACAACTGTTCCAGGTGTACTGGGGGATCCCAAGACTCCGAAGTGGGTCGTGCAATTTCTTCCCCTGGGCAACTCCTGTTCCTTGGTGGGGAGACTGAATTCACTGTAGACCCCTGGGGGGGTCTCACACTGGCTGGATATACCATTTTAACAGTTTCAATGTGACCTAGCAGTTTTTGGATCCAGTGTAATTTCATGTTTCGGAGTATTCTTCACCGGTACTGTCACTCGAGCAAACCCACCAGTAAGAATCGTAAGCACAGTCTCACCTTGAACTAGGCCTTCCGGAAGTTCTGAGGTGTCTTCTGGCACGAACAGTCTTTTCTGGACTTTTCTTTCCGGTTCTACCAGGACTCCACACCTCACCCCCACCATTTGGTTTGCAGGGATGATGGTTGGGCGTCAGCCTACCTTGACTTCTTTTAGGTCCATTGTATTCTGTGCTTTCTTTACTTTTTGAATCACATTTTCTGCCCCGCCGTTGGGTATGGCAAGTGATGTGGCAATTGCATCCATCACCAGCGTCCCGGACTTGTGTTTCATGATGACCTCACTGATTACATTATAACCCAGGATAGGATCCTCTGCCACGTTCTGATCACTGGTCACGAGAAAAGGTACCAAAAGCTCAATGGTGTTGCTGTTCTTCGTGGCCCTCAATTGGAAAGTCACTTTCACCCAGCCTATGAAAGGGATTTCGATCTGGTTGACAGCTTTGCCGTGGAGTTCCACTGGTCCTAAGAGTTCTTTTAGCGACCGAAGCCAGGTATGTGGCCGGTAGCGCCTTCTCCATTCTTCATTTAAAAGGCTCACTTGGGCTCATGTGTCCCACAGTGCTTTTACCAGGAGTCCATCTAGCTGGCAAAGTATAAAGCACCTTTCACCAATTAGGCTGATGAGGCTATCTTTACTGACCGAAGAATCCTCCTCCCAGGAGTACATTGTTTGACCTCCGCACTGGGCATTAAGTAACTGATGCCCCTGTCTCTCTTGCAGCTGTTGTAGACAGGAACACACTTGGGGATAGTACTGACGCAGCCATCTTACCTCATGCACCATTCTGGGTTTTGATGAGATTTGGATTTGCTTCTGGGGCCTCCTCCGTGTTGTGGTTACCAGTCGCCCCGCACTGGCAACCTCCAGTCTTTTAATCCAAACGACCGTGACCATTGGCATTCCTTGGCATAATGTCCTTCCTCACATCTTAGACAGTGGACACACACCATACTCTGATTTGATGAACTGCACGCTTCACAAGCCAGGTATCTTCTGTTTTGGAACCCATTCCTTGGTCTGAGGGATACAGGTTTTGGCCTGGAACAAATCAACTTGTTCACCTCAATCAACTGGGCTCGCAGTTCTCCTATTACTTCCTCCCAGTCAGCACTGGTGGTCCTCTCTTTTGTTGGTGATTTAGTAAGGTTCCCTCTCGGAGGTGGCACTGAAGGGTCTCCATGATGATCTTCGGACTGGCCACCGGGGGTCTCCAATTTCAGCTATTTCATTTTGGTGATTTTAAGAGGAGAGCCTTTCTATAAGTTCTGTTTGCTCTCTGACTCCAAACTAGCTGCCTCATTAACTTTTTCAATTCGGACTTCGTCCAGAATGTCAGGATCTTCTAGGTACTGTTTCAGCTGCAACTTAATGTCTTTACTCCCAATGATCCCAATGATCTCAAGAACTTCTTCTGGACTAGTCCAGCACCAAACTTTTCCTCCACTTCTACATCTCCGAATGCAAACAACAGTCTATCCTTCAGTTCAATTGCTCTGAACAAGAAACTTTGGGGTGATTCATTATTTTTCTGTGAGAGGTTAATGAGTCGGTGGAACAATTCTAAAGTACTCTCTTCTTTATAGTGCCCTTTTAAAATCATCTTCAGCTGTTGCAAGGTCAATTGACTCTTCATTTCTAGCATACTACAGAGGTTCAGTCCTGGGCTGATCGCTTTCACCACCCCCTCGACAATCTCATCTGGCTGGTAGTCTTTCTGTAAGCCTGCATCGATTTGATGCAACAAGTTCATATAAGACAGTTTCTCTTTCGGTTCACACTCTCCAATCTGTCCCAGGATCTTGAATTCTTTCCTTATGGTGATTTGTGGTGTTAGAAAGGACTGTCTTCCTGATTTATCTAACCTGGGCAGGGTAAAGGTTATGTCTGAGTCTGTCACCCGTTCAGAGGTTTTGCTTGATTCCTGAAGGGCTGTTGTTAGGGCTTTGAATTGTTCTTTCAATTCCTGTAGTTCTGTCTACGGACAGAGATTCCCGATTTTGGCAATTGGTGCCGCCCCTCCATCCTCCAACTTCAACCTGGTTAGATACTGTGTTAGCTCCTGGAGGAACGTCCCCATGATGACTTCAGCTTCTTTTTCCATACTACTCATCCATTTTTGCATTAATGGCAGCTAACAGTTGCCTGCAGTTGTGTGCTTTAGAAATCTGTTCTTCTGACATCTATATATGTTCTGCTACTGTTCTCAATTCTTCACAGGTTAACTGTAGAAGCAGCTCACTAATTCTGTCCATTTGTATTTCCACATCCATTTCTGCTAGTAAGTTTTCTTTAGGGCTGGTCCCCTTTAACTGGTGTAGCAGAGTTGAACTGAGGTGTTGTGCTGCTGTGTTTTTCCAGACTCTTTTCCTCTTTCCCTATACATGCTAATTCCTGCTCAGGATTCCCCGTACGGGCCACCAATGTTACATGCATGCCACTAGGTTCAGATAGGGGGAGACGGGTTTCATGAATTCTTGGGAATCCCGGGGGGAACGTTACTCAGGGCGACCATAGGCTGCAGCTTCTCTCAGGCACATGATAGATTCAATTCCTGACCAGACACATCTGACAAGAGTCTTTTTCAACAGTTTAACAGTGGAATTTAATCTGAAGCACGGCCGGTGCTATTCAGGGATGTTATAGCAACAATCTTAATTACAGTACAGTCTGAGTTTCTTGAGCAACTGGCTTCAGTAACAATACAGTAGTTTCTTCACAAGGCACAGTATTACAGTCTCTTCAGTAGCATAATTCAGGCTTTTCCTTCAAAAGGACACAATAGTACACAGCATTCTTTATCCTGCATGGAGATGGAGGGGGGGGGTTTGATGAGGGAGATGATCCCTGTGACACAATTCCTTCCAGTCCTTATCTTCCTGCCCAATAATACTCTGCATTGTTATTTCAGGGAATTTATCTGGCCTGTGTTTAGTTTCTCTCCTGATCTGAATCCTGTTCATTTGGCTTTTGCAGATCCAGATAGCACACCACCTTTCTCTTCGGCTTCAGTCAGACTACAATAACAAGTTCCCCACAATCCCCCTGGGGCTCTGTTAAAACACTCCCTGTCTCCTGCGACTGTGTTAACCTCTCTAGTTGCTGGATGCTTCTGAAGCACAACACTTCCTGTCTCCTGTGCTTGTGTTATTTGTAACAGTTGCTGGATGCTTTTGAAGAAACAGCACTGCTTCTGAATGACACATTACCACACTCCAAACACATACTGATAGGAAATTTAGATTCTGAGCCCCAATGGGAACAGTGCCACTAATGTCTGTAAAGCGCTGTGGAATTAATGGCGCTATATGAGTAAAATAAATGAAAAAAAAATTATTCTGGGAATTATTTCACTCCTTTTTTAGACCAAACCGTGCACCTGTAGAACAGAGTACATGTCTGACACGTTGTGAACGACTGGAGAAGATGGTGCAGGAGTATCTCGAGCTCAATATCAATGCCATGAGGTTGATATTTGGACTTTTTTTTCAATTTTGGCTTACAAAAATTGAAGAGTGGCCTGAGCTCGCCTGTCACGCCTTACAAGTTTTGTCATGGCGGCAGCCAGCGTTCTCTCAGAAAGTGTCTTCAGTGCTACTGGTGTCTGCTTGGATAAGCGCATCCGGCTGTCCCCTGAAAGTGTAGACTGCCTCACTTTAATCAAGATGAACAAGTCGTGGATCTCCAATTACTCTTTCACCCCAGTCGCAGACCGGGAAAACTAGATAGTGGTGTAGTTTTTAGTGTGTTGCATTGATCTCGTGTTATTGCAGTCTGTGACACGTTTGTCGTGGCTTCTGTGCCTGTTGTTGCTAGTGCTGCTGATGTTACTAAAAAAATTTTGAAATGTGGAGACTCCAAGTTTGGTCTCCATCTGGTGGATTGCCTGTAGTGGAAGGGGTGTCAGAGCCCCATTATACTATTTCTACTACCGGGAAATTGATAATGTAAAGTGCTGTGGAATTATTGGCGCTATATAAATGAGTAAAATAAACAATTAATAGAACTTGATGCCACTTTAGTGGTATCTGCCCATAATTATTGGAAAGGTTTGGTCTCCAAGTTGGGTCTTTTTCATGTGTGCTCCCTGAATTTGGCAGAGGTCTCAGAGCACCAGGCCTACACCTGTCACTCATCCACCAATTACTGATCAAAGTTTCAGCTAGAAATACTACTCCAAGCCCTGTCCAATGCTTAAATGTGGCATGGTTTCAGGACCACGCTATTAGCACAACTAATTTAGATTCTGAAATGTGGACTCCTGGCTGTAGCACAGTACTAGCACAAAATAATTAAAAGCTGAAATGTGGCCGAGTTTCTTTAGCACGGTAGTAAGAGAACAAATTTAGATTTTATCGTGTGAACCCCGGTATGGAGAAGAATATCAGCACCAAAGAATTTACAGCTAAAACGTGGCCTGCTTTATGTAGCACGTTAGTAACAGAAAAAATTAGGGTTTCAAAGGTGTACTCCTGCACGGAGCACAATATCAGCAGTGCACAACAGAGTTCTATGCTGAAACGTGACCTGCTGTCCTTGTCTGGACCACACTAATAGCAAAAACGATTGATCTGTTGGAAGGTCGATTTCCCAGCCACACAGGACATTATCTATCTAAACAGTCTGACTTAGAAGCAACTGCCTAGCTAACCATCTCAAATCTCTCAGTATCCAGGAGTAGCGTCGGAAGTAGCTTCTGCGCTGTTACACTGACAAAATGGAGCTAAAACAACATGCCCGCTCTTTATATGAAGATTGACATGTGACTTCAGCAGCCAATGACAAAATCCCTTGTGTTTGAACGTTATGGATGGTTCCTGCACCCTGATTGGCTTGTCGCAATCTGCACACATTAAGTTAAGAAAAAAATAATAATATTAACAGCCCGCCGCTTCTTTGACCTCTCCCCACCCCTCATCAAACATGTCCCCCCTGCTCATCATACAGCACCACTATCCTAGCCAAAGTCCTAAAAAATACAGTAGTGGAAGCGCGATCATTTGCCACACTTTTGTCAAATTGGTCCAATTTTCAGTAAAAACGCTTGGGTGTCCAATCACGAATGTGCAATGTTCGGGCTGAATTTGAAAAAAAACAAAAGTTTTCCGAACATGTTCGCTCACCTCTAGTAAAGAGGCCGGTAAACAATTGTGGAATAACTTTGATATATTCGACTGGTACTTCTTTAAAAGTCTGAAATCAGCTTTCATAAATGCAGCATAAATATTTCTGTTTAATCATGCAATATGTTAGCATGTGGGCCCTATTTTGAATTTTACTCATAACCACACTTTTTCTAAAACTAGCCCTGGTCACATGGACCCGTGGAGGAAGGTATATATGACTCGCCCCCTGGGCCGTGGGGCACTCGGAACCGGGCTTCAGGGCAATGCGGGGAGTAGTAGTGGCGACCCGGTCCCGTGGCTCAGGGTGGTTAGACCAAATGCTGTGGCAGTGTATTTGTAGGTTTTGAAAGTCCGACTACGCCACCCGTTGATTGCGGTCAGAGTGAACCGCCGCTGCAGAGCAGACCGCTGAGGCTGGTGTTGTGGGTGCAGCAGGGAATAGTACAACTCCCCACAGGAGGAGTGTAGCCTCAGGGCAGTGAGCGTAGATGGTGGGGGTTGTAGTGCAGGGAGTCCCAGTACTGTTAGTGCTGGAGCGGTAAGAAACACAACGACAACGTGTTTCAGTCCAGGGTCTTTTACTCACAGTTGGTTTCCAAGTCACTTCTGTCAGCAATGACTGCCCAAGAAGTGCTGAGTCCACCAGGTGAGGGGCTCGGTCAACCCCCAGGCAATTCAGGAGTATGGCACAGGACTCCCTTCTGTCCTCTCTCTGGCTCGTGCCCCACCAGTGACCAAACTTCTGTCCAGCTGCCTGACCCTTCACCCGATATCCCGTGGGTTCTTAGGGTCCGTTCTGCCTTCTTGTTTCTGAGCCCTTCTGCTTCTCGGTCACTTCTCCTCCTTTCCTGTTCCTTCTTCTCCTCCTTCCCTCGGCCTCTTCTCTAAGCCTACTTCTCCTTCTCCTCTCAGGCTCAGGCCTTCACCCTAGGCCTGCCTTTGAGCAGAGCTCCTACAGAGCCTCCGCTCCCTGTCTTCTCCTCTCACTGACTGAACACCCTCCTAAGATGGTGCCCACCTTTTATACCTCCTTCTAAAGCATGAGCCCAGGTGACCAGCAACCAATGGGCTCCTACCTACGCTCAGGAACCGTCCCCTCCTGCTCCTACATCACTGGGTTTTCCTCCCCCCTCCCCACTCCAGCCAGGGACAGATTCTGTCGTGCCTGCATTGGTGTCTAATGGGAGCACCGTTGAACTGTCCCTCGGAAATAGGGTGTGTGTGCTGTATGCAGCTACCTGAGCCCTGGTCCATACTCCATCCTTACCCGGGAGTGGAATATCACACCTCTGGCAGAGGTGCAATACCCCTGTAACGGCCGAACCCTCGGGGCGCTACATATACTGTAAGCATGTACCTAGCTATAGCAAAGATGAATGTTCAGACACCCAGGAAAAGTAGCGCCATATTGGCAGACAGTCAACTTGTAACAGATGTGAGTGTGCAGACAGCACCCAGGAATAGCAAAGCCATATATTTGGAGATGCACCTTGTTGTATAAGAGCCAACAACCGTGGACTGCAGAACGAAATTTATATTGAGGCCACTTTTGGGGAACCAGAGGCAGAAAACCGAAATACCAGTCCAAGCCACGTATTCAGCGTGTACGCCACACCACCTGAAGATTCCGTCAGCATGCAACTAACTGGCATTAGACATACTTGGGGGCATGATATCAGAGGTGTGCACTGGCTTACTATTGCAAACTGGTGTGCATGAGAGCAGAGGGAGCTGGCTGCTGAAGAGGGAAGATGTGGGGACTGGCTCTGAAACCAGGATAATTGAGTAACAGCAATTTGACTACTTAATTTATAATTTAGCATTGTCTTTCATTCTTGGAGCACTAAGTCATAAGGTAAGGCTCCAAAGTTAATTGGCAAAAACAAAACAGATATCAATTGCTAATTTTCTAGCTTATGCCAGTGTAATAGCAAAGCTTTAGGGCATTGGGCACATATATAGCACAAGCCATTTTGTACAGTGACATAATGTGCGACAGTCAAACCTACAGATATCTATACATTTTTTTAAGTCAGTACAGGAATTGAGACGGTTGTATGTTAGTTTTTTTGTACCTACCTGTTGGATATAGTTAACAAACTTGCACATAAATTCTCCGAATATCCATCCAGGAAGATGATATAAAGCTGCAGTGATAGGCACACAGCACACTAAAAATATTATATCAGTGGTTGCCAGATTAGCTGTGAAGAAAAAAGGTAAAAGGTTAGCAATTTTGTTTAATCATATTAAGTCACATGTTTTGAGCAACTAAATAAACATTAATGTAAATGGGATATTAAAATGTATCATATTGCCTTTTCACAGACAGCCTTCACTTAGAAGATTCTTAAGTAGTGATGGGCGAGCACTAAAATGCTCGGGTACTCGTTACTTGGGTTGAGCAAATCATAATGCTCGGGTGCTCGACCCGAGTAACGAGTGTAATGGAAGTCAATGGGAAACTTCCATTGAGCTATTTAAAAATTGTTCAAATCGATGCAAACAGCACTGAAATGGCATGGGAACAGCATGGGGAAGACCCCTGGAAGCATCTCTGAATCCCAGGTCGCTGCTGGGAACAATGTTGTCAGAGATTTACGCCACTTTTATGGACAGGCAATAAAATATACAAAACCGAAGCCAAAATGGTTTTTATTGGAAAGAATGTTAAGAAACATTCTTTCCAGGATAATGACTTGTATAAAAGGTAAAAAAAATAAGAGGGAAAAAAAAATTCTCCTTCACACTATGGGCTATGTTTACAAGTAGTGTTTCTGTATGTTCACATTCCTTTCAATGGTGAAAAAACAATTACCAGTAAATGTAATTTTAGCATTTTAATACCTTATCTGGCCATGTGGTGTTGGAGACATGAACAGACACATCCTCTTTAATTTATGAAGGAGGGACTCTGAAAGTCCTATTTTTTTTTCAGGGCCATCAGGCGGCCCTCACTATTATCAGAGGGCCATTCGGCAGCTCTAACTGAAAGCATCTTTGGAGGGCCAGCATCCAGCTATGCTTTGCATAGCCATATATTGCTACTGCAATATAATGTATCCATCTGAGGTGGTTAAATTTTCTTTTTCGTATGTATTCTGTAAAGTTTGAAACTTGGAGTACCAGAAGGCGGCCTTCACAATTTATAGAGTGCCAGCAGGTGGCCTCCACTATTTTTAGACAGACAGCAGGTGTTTTGTGGACAAATGAGACCAAAATAGAGCTATTTTTCTTAAAGCGCATCATTCAACTGTTTTCTGTAAATGGAATGAGGCCTACAAATAAAGGCACTGTGTGCCTTGACTGTGTGCAAGTCATAAGGAAATGTGAAGATTCACAAATTATTTTGCTTCGCAATGTAGTGTCCAGTATTAGAAAGCTGGGTTTGCATCCTAGGTCATGGGTCTTCCAGCAGGACAATGACCCCAAACATACTCCAAGAAGCACCAAGAAATTGATAGATAAAGCACTGGAGAGTTTTGAAGTGGTAATTCCAGCTCCAGTAGCGTAAAGTCTCCCACCACTACCTCTTACATACAGATGCTACAGAGAAACTGCAAATGGATACATTAAATCAGTTCATTTTGCCTGTTTTGATGAATTTCAGAGTACAGATCACTGTAAAAATTATAAATCTGTCAATGAGTTTTTGGAAAAAAGCAATCAAGTTATAGACAGTGTAAGATGTATTTGACCAAAATGAAGACTCATTTCCACAACATGATACCTAGCACCTGTCTCTATGCTAAATGCAGCTAACAGCAGTAAGGAATAGAATATAATTTTTTTTCTTTTTTAGGTTGCAGCAGCTTGGCTATAAGGCAATAATCCCTGATTAGATGCCTGCAATAGGCTATCCCTTGTGCAATAACTTACCATATACGAATTGCAGATAAGAGTGGTAATATAGTAATATTGTAGAAAATATAATAGATTTGAATGGGCCCTGAAAAATGTTTATTTTTTTATGTAAGTAGCAGCGCCAAGGACTGTTTTTTCATCAACCCTGTTGGGGAATATAGTGGCACATTTTGCATTTACTCAGCCTGATATGGAGGACACCAGGATCTTCTGAACTTACTGTACAAAGTCTCCTGTCCCGCCTGTGAAATCCTGTATGCAGTGTGAGAACTCCGTATGTGACAACCAACTGACTGCCCACAACAAGGCACTGGATTAATACTAATAGAACCCACTTCTCTTTTGGTTTCCAAAAATGTTCCCTCAACTAGAAGGTGGAGCCTCAGAAAAGCTTTTCTTTCACACTAACAAGCAGTGGGTCTCCTAGACTGGTAGTGCATATGCTTTAAGTGCAAGGGATGCCAAAAATTAGAAGGAGATGCTCCAATACCCCTTTGAAGAGACGTAGTGGAGGGCCTCAGAAAACATTTTTCTCCCATTATTAAGGAGTGGGTATTCTAGACTGGAAATGTGCATGCACTAAGTGCATGGGCTGGAAAACATTTACCCCTGGGGGGGTTTACATATCTATAAAAGAAGGTTAGAGGTAGGCCTCTAAAAATTATTTATGTGGGCATCATAAACACCATTAAAAACTTTATAGCGAGGGTAGCATGATCACCCTGTTGATAGAGTGGTGGAGGAGGAGAAGGAGAAGTAGGAGGATGACACAAAAAAGACGAAGTCCTGAAGCATATACCCATGTTTGGGTGGGAAGGGGTGCATGAGAATAGACCAGAAAAAAAAAATACTGCATTTGAGTTTATGTTCCACTGCTATCATCCGGTGGTGTTGAGAAGTCTGGCCCAATCCAGCCCTTGTTCATTTTGATAAGAGTCAGCCTGTCAGCATTTTCAGTTGACAGGCGGATCAGTTATAATACCTCCGGCGGCACTAAAAACCCGCTCTGACAAAAAGCTAGCAGCAGGCCAGGACCTCCAAGGCGTAGAGAGACAGTTCATGCCACATGTCTAGCTTGGATACCCAAGGAATTACAGAGGTCCACAACCTTCCCCTCCTTGTCTGAATACCCCGCTCACCAGGGCCTGGGCATTTGGAGGGTCTGAGAACACTGTTCCAAACTTTTGATAGTGTTCCCCTGCCTCTGCTGCATCTGGTATGTGTGTCTCCCTTGTGTCTACTCCTTGGTTGTCCAATGCCACTAGCATAAACAGATGGAAATTTTTTTAATAATTCTTCAACTAGGGCCGTCTAGTACTGCAACATTTTAGTAGAGCTCTCCGCCTCGGGAAGGAGAGATGGAAAGATTTCCTTGTAGCGTGGGTCTAGAAGGGTGACCATCCAATAATTAGTGTTGGCCAAAATGTGTACAATGCGAGGGTAACGGGAAAGTCAAACATAAAGTCAGCCATGTTTGCCAAACTGCCAACAGCAAAGACTTCCCTGTCCCCACCAAGAAGCGATGGTCCATCTCCTCATCCTCAGGCCATCCACTCTGAACAGACAGGATGAAGGTGGTGTGGGTAGTACCATCTGTAGCGCAGGCAACAACCTTCTGTTCCCCCTACTCCTCCTCATCACCCAATCCACATTGAGAAGATGAGATGAGGCTGGGCTGTGCAGCATCACCCTGTATAGTTTCTTGCTCCATCTCAACTTGCTTTGCCTGCAAATCTTTCTCTATAATTATGATCAGCTAGCATTTCAGTAGACAGAGAAGCGAATTGGTTAAGCTGGTTATGGCATCATCACCGCTCACCATCTTGGTCAAGTCCTCAAAGTTTTGGAGAACGGCACAGATGTCACACTTACATGCAGTGTCGTACTGAGGTGTCTGGGGCCCACAGGAGGAATTGACCCTAGGGGCCCACCCTACACATATATATCTTACATAGTCTCCTTTATCATGTATATTGCCTCCCCTTATTACACAGTGCCCTCTCTTGTTATGTACAGCACCGTCCCTTATATATCTGATAATATAGGGCCCTATTTTTTATTACATACCATCCTCTCTTGTTAGATATATAATACAATGACAGCTGATGGAGCATGGGAAAGCTTCTTTTCTGATGGAGGAACTGATGGACTGGTATTCCAGTCAGATGCTGCCTCACCAGCTCCTCCATCAGCAGTCATTTTATATCTAACAAGAGAAGACTATGTAGTAAAAGAGGGCGCTGTGACTGAGAAAAATAACAAGAATATTCTATGCAAGGGACAGCACCGTACATAACAGCAGAGTAAGCTATATAATAAGAGACAGCACCATATATAACTAGAGAGGATGTTACGTAATAAGGGAGGGTGTTATACATAATAAAAGATGAAACTATGTAACTAAAGATGGCGCTATATTTAATAAATTCCTGTATCTGTGTGCAGTGTCGATGTGCTGCCCGCTTTTACAGACGCATTGAGTATGTCCTATTCTGATCCTCAAAATTGGATCAAAACAGGACGCTCTCTGACCCTCATGGATCTCATTCTCAGATCAATGATTTTCACGGATGTGTGAATGGACCCAGAAAACTCTACAAGTCCATGTGTCGTTCAATAAAAAATTTGGCAGCACACGGATATTCCAAACAAATGTGAGAATGCAGCCTAAGGGATTTTCAGATAACATTATCACTCCAAGTCACACAGTGCAGATACAGAATAAAATTTACATCCAGGTACTTACAGCTGATGACTCATCTGATTATAGTCGGTTTCTGCTGCTTCTTCTCCATCTGGTCAGACCTTCAAGGTGACATGTCCCAGCCACGACTCATCTTGTCACGATGATCACCGCAGCCCTAAAATAACAAGGTCACATATTGTTACATATGTTCTCCCCATTCCCATCATTGTCCTCTCCCCCCACCTCCATCTTTGCTCTCCCCTACCTCCTCCATCATTGCTCACCCCATCCCTATCATTGCTCACCCCATCCCCATCATTGCTCTCCCCCACCTCCTTCATCATTGCTCTCTCCCACCCCCATCATTTCTCTCCCCATTCCCATCATTGCTCTCCCCATCCCCATCATTGCTCTCCCCACCTCCTCCATCATTGCCCTCCCCCACCTCCATCATTGCTCTCCCCCACCTCCACCATTGCTCTCTCCACCTACATCAATGCTCTCCCCATCCCCATCATTGCTCTCCCCCACCTCCATCATTGCTTTCCCCCACCTCCATAATTTCTCTCCCAATTCTCATCATTGCTCTCCCCACCTCCATCATTGCTCTCCCCATCCCCATCATTGCTCTCCCCCACCTCCATCATTGCTCCCAAATCCCCATCATTGCTCTCCCCATCCTCATCATTGTTCTCTCCCCATCCCCATCAATGCTCTCCCCATCCCCAGCATCGCTGCATGCTGACGTCCATCAAGCCACGCCTGTCTGTGTCAGGAAGGAAGCGCCGAGCAGGAAGCAGAGGACAGATCCCTCAGCTCCACTGCCTGCCATTTTCCTCCTGTCAGCAGCAGAGCTGGAGGGATCGCTCCCTGCCCACCACACACGATGAGGGTAATCTCGCCATGGGCCCTCCGGAGCCTCAGGCTCCGAGAAGCAGGCCAGATTGCCCTTATTATTAGCCACCCTACAAGGGCCCCCCTGCACCTCTGGGTCCCGATGCAGGTGCAACAGCGGTATGTACGCCCCTGCGTCAGCCGCCGGCCACTGCAAGTGAATGTGCGTCCTCAGAAAAAAGCGAGCCCCCTATGCGTCCTGCTCAGGGGCCCGCCGAGGACCCGGGCCCACCGCAGAATTCTCTGGTGTCCCAGTGCCCCAGTCCGACCCTGCTTACATGCCAACTCATCAGCAATTGTGTGCTGAGGCTGACCGGAATACCGACGGGCATGTTGGAGCTGGTATTCAACTACTGCCCTCTGCAGCTCACAAAGCCTTGCCAACATATGCAATGTTAAGTTCCAACACATGGTGACTAGAGATGGGCGAACATGTTCAAAAAACCCTCGCCAATTTCAAATTCAGCACGAACGTTGCACATTCGGATTCGTGTTCGGTAACCCGAGCGTTTTTACTTAAAAATCAGCTAAATTCGGTAAAAGTGCAGGAAATGATCGAGTTTCCTCTACAATATTTTTATCACTTTGGCTAGGAGAGTGGTGCTGTATGATGAGCGGTGGGGACGTGTTTGATGAGGGTAGGGGCTGGAGAGAGGTCAGAGGAGTGGCGTACTGGTAATCTAATGTGTGCAGATTGCGGCAAGACAATCAAGGCGCAAGAAACTTCCACAAAGACACAAGAGCTAGTGCCATTGGCTGTTGAAGTCACATGTCCCTCTCCATATAAAGAGCGGACATGTTGTTTTAGCGCCATTTTGTCAGTATAACAGCTCAAAGAGGATGATTCTGACGCTAATCCTGGATACTGAGAGATTTTAGATAGATAGCTAGGCAGTTGCTTTTAAGTCAGATAGTTTAGATAGATAGGGTCCTGTGTGGCCGTGAAATCGACCTTCCAGAACATCAATATTTTTTGCTATTAGTGAGGTCCAGACAGAGACAGCAGGACATATTTCATCATAGAACTCTGTTGTGCACTGCTTCTATTGTGCTCCATGCACCTTTGAAAATCTAATTTTTTCTGTTACTACCGTGATACATACAGCAGGTCACATCTCAGCTTGAAATTTTTTGGCGCATATATTCTACTGTATGCAGAGGTCATCCACAGTAAAAAAAAAACAAATTTTTTCTGTTATTAACTTGATACAGCAAGCCACATCTCAGCTTGAAATTTTTGGGTGCTGATATTTTGTTCCATACAGGGGTTGACATGATAAAAATCTAATTTTTCTGCTACTACAGTGCTAAAGAACCTA